>NC_090447.1:162284969-162909969 GCF_031143425.1 Pleurodeles waltl
GGCTGCAGCACCATCGGGCCTGCGAAGGTCGTCGCAGTCCAGCGAAGATCACGGAGTCGGTTGCAGGTGGCATCACTGGATTCAGCAGCGGCGGCAGTCCGAAGTCGTCTGAAGTCGATTTCCTTGGATTTCCACCAGCTTTCCTTTCAAGGGCCCAGGGACTGGATAGAGCACCACTTGTCAGAGTAGGAGTCTCTCCAGAGACTCCAGGTGCTGGCAGAGAGAAGTCTTTGCTGTCCCTGAGACTTCAAACAACAGGAGGCAAGCTCTAAATCTAGCCCTTGGAGATTTCTTCACAAGATGGAAGGCACACACAGACCAGTAGTTGCCCTCTTACTCTGGCAGAAGCAGCAACTGCAGGATAGCTCTACAAAGCAAAGTCACAGGCAGGGCAGTACTCCTTCTCAGCTCTTCAGCTCTTCTCCAGGCAGAGGTTCCTCTTGATGTCCAGAAGTGATCTAAAGTCTGTGATTCTGGGTGCCCTTCTTATATCCAATTTCTCCTTTGAAGTAGGCCTACTTCAAAGTAAAGTCTCTTTTGAATGTGTATCCTACCTTTCGCAGCCCAGGCCCCAGACACTCACCAGGGGGTCGGAGACTGCATTGTGTGAGGACAGGCACAGCCCTTTCAGGTGTAAGTGACCACTCCTCCCCCCCTCCTAGCACAGATGGCTCATCAGGAAATGCAGACTACACCCCAGCTCCCTGTGTGTCACTGTCTAGTGTAAGGTGCAACCAGCCCAACTGTCAAACTGACCCAGACAGGGAATCCACAAACAGGCTGAGTCACAGAAATGGTATAAGCAAGAAAATGCTCACTTTCTAAAAGTGGCATTTTCAAACACACAATCTTAAAATCAACTTTACTAAAATATGTATTGTTAAATTGTGAGCTCAGACACCCCAAACTCCACATGTCCATCTGCTCCCAAAGGGAATCTACACTTTAATCAGATTTAAAGGTAGCCCCCATATTAACCTATGAGAGGGACAGGCCTTGCAACAGTGAAAAACGAATTAAGCAATATTTCACTGTCAGGACATAAAAAACACATCACTATGGTTGTCATTCTGACCCTGGCGGTCTTTGACCGCCAGGGCGGAGGACCGCGGGAGCACCGCCGACAGGCCGGCGGTGCTCCAATGGGGATTCCGACCGCGGCGGTAAAGCCGCGGTCGGACCGGCACCACTGGCGGGGTCCCGCCAGTGTACCGCGGCCCCATTGAATCCTCCGCGGCGGCGCAGCTTGCTGCACCGCCGCGGGGATTCCGACCCCCCCTACCGCCATCCAGATCCCGGCGGTCGGACCGCCGAGATCCGGATGGCGGTAGGGGGGGTCGCGGGGCCCCTGGGGGCCCCTGCAGTGCCCATGCCACTGGCATGGGCATTGCAGGGGCCCCCGTAAGAGGGCCCCTACATGTATTTCACTGTCTGCTGCGCAGACAGTGAAATACGCGACGGGTGCAACTGCACCCGTCGCACAGCTTCCACTCCGCCGGCTCGATTCCGAGCCGGCTTCATCGTGGAAGCCTCTTTCCCGCTGGGCTGGCTGGCGGTCTGAAGGCGACCGCCCGCCAGCCCAGCGGGAAAGTCAGAATTACCGCCGCGGTCTTTCGACCGCGGAACGGTAACCTGACGGCGGGACTTTGGCGGGCGGCCTCCGCCGCCCGCCAAGGTCAGAATGAGGGCCTATGTGTCCTACCTTAACCATATACAGCACCATGCCCTTGGGGCTACCTACGGCCTACCTTAGGGGTGTCTGACATGTAAGAAAAGGGAACATTTAGGCCTGGCAAGTGGATACACTTGCCAAGTCGAATTTACAGTTAAAAACTTCACACACAGACACTGCAATGGCGGGTCTGAGACATGATTAAAGAGCTACTTATGTGGGTGGCACAACCAGTGCTGCAGGCCCACTAGTAGCATTTGATTTACAGGCCCTGGCACCTCTAGTGCACTTTACTAGGGACTTACTAGTAAATCAAATATGCCAATCATGGATAAACCAATTACATACAATTTTACACAGAGAGCATATGCACTTTAGCACTGGTTAGCAGTGGGAAAGTGCTCAGGTCAAAAGCCAACAGCAACAGGTCAGAAAAAATAGGAGGCAGGAGGCAAAAAGATTGGGGATGACCCTGCATAAGCAAAAACAGTCCAACAGTCCCTGTGCCTGAGATGTAAATACGTGTGTTTTTGTGTAGTATTGCAGTGCAGTGTGTGTGACCTTTCCAAGGGGGGTGTTTTGTGACTGTGAATGTCCTTCTGTGTGAATGACTCAGACTGTGTAAACATTGAAACATGTACTTGGTGCCTGAGGCATGACCTCCATATGATATGGCTGGCGGCGTGATGATCTGTTGTTGAGCCTAATGACACAGGTAGGTGTGTGTGCTTACGGTCGGTTGCATCCATGATGGCATTGATTTTGTGCTCCATCAAATATCATCAGCAGGACATGTGTGATGGGCTCCATTGCGGCACCGGACATGTAAGGCTGCCCGCAGGTGAGTGTCTACCTTTATACTCCCTGTTTTTGCCTTCTGAGACATGGTGGTTGGATCACCACGGTCACTTGGCGGTGTGCAACCTCATAATGTGTCCAGAGGAATCACTGTCTCCGCTGGCCTGTTTGTGCTGTCTCGTGAACACAACTGTCTGTGCTGCCTGGCGGTGCAGACACAACAGCGACGGTCTTTGCTCCAAAGGCCCACGTGACTCGTAATATGTCTTTCCAACCGCCAAACCATCGGCCGTCGGACCGCTAATACCGCCATGGCGGTCCTCAGACTGCCAGACTCATAATGAGGCCCTTAAAGTGTCTGCTTCTTATTGTGAGAACAACACAATTAGGGCCTGAATACACGTTTAGGTGTTATTTATCTCACATGATAAATAACAATACCACAGAGTACGTTATTTATCATGTGCGATAAATAACAACTATTACGAGCTTCTGGGGAATAGCAAGCAGATTTTGGTTGTTAACGCACCAAAATCCTCAATAGTCTGTTAAATACCATACAATTGCCCTTGTTAAACTGAAGCTGGTTTGACCTGGTAAAAGTTAACCAAGGTTGAGTTATTTGACACATCCAGAAATAACCGACCAACTCATAATCAGGCCCATGGTGTGCACTCAGTTTGTTACAATTAGTGTCCACGTGAAAATACCGTTTTCCCTATTCCACTATGCACAAAAGCAATTTTTCTGTAATACTGCGCAGCATCAAATCAGTCAAATCTACAATGTGTGTAGGTCGTAGATTTTTCTACAATAATTTAAGTGTGTTTTTGTTTGTATGTTCAAAAATATAAAGCTATGTTTGCATTTCTCTTTTTTCGTTGTTCCCAAGGGAGTCAAAATCTATGATTACTCTGAATCGAGCAGCTTTCAATGGTAAAAGGTCAATGTTGAATTGGTTGTGTAAATTATCTGCTTCCATAAGAAATAGTGACAGCAGTTTCAAAAACAGCACATCAAACCTCCCGATAAATCAGCACTAACTGTTCATAGAGACTGGAGCAAACGTTGTCACAATCCTTAATTGAACGAGCTTTTTTCCACGAGGCAGCTTGAAGAAGGTCACACGTGCATATTCAATGACCTGCTCAGATGATTGCAGATTTATAATTTCATACAGTCTGCTACCACTGAGAAGGAGACTTTGATTTTTACAGCTACTTTCCTTCATTAGATATTGGTTCTCTTATGATCTACTTTTTCATCACTAGATTTCTGTAATTTCAATGTCACTGGAGAGTGCAATGTCACCTATTTATATATGCACGGGTACAACAGCACTGATGTTTTGACCAATTTTAAAGCTCATATCTCCAAATGAACGATTTCATGGCACTTCAGTTATATGTGCAACAGAATTGCCTTCATCAGCTAGGCTCATTATATCCACCTTAGACGCCTGGGGACTGCACCAGTCCTGCTAGGATTTTAAAAACCGTCTCTGCTGAGGAAGTGAACTACTTTGGGTCATTTGACCGTGTTAAAGACAACATCCTCAGTGCTCACTTAGTAACACTTGATTCCACTCTCTTTCCTCTCCTGTCATGGCGAGAATGCTATGTGAAGTGGTTGTTAGGCTGCTGGATTTAGGTCCAGGAGCAGAGACGTTTTAAGGCACGGGCAAAGCGGGCAATTCCCCAGGGCCCTTTCCTTCCAAGGGCCCTCCTGGAAAATTGAACTTTCTCTCTGTTTGACCTCGGTTCAGTCTATTTCTCTATCTGAACCTCTCAACCTCTTTTCCTCGCTGCTTTGCCTTACCTCCAAATGGGTCGCTCAAAACCACGGGGATCTTAAGGATTTTGGCAAACTGGCCATGGCTTATTTCAATTTTTTTGTGTGATTGTGTTAAACTGTAACATATAATTTAGTATAGTGTGGCATCATGTGGGCTTGAAATAGCTAACAAAATTCGTATTTGGTCCGTACAGGGATCACAAAAATATGTTTTGTCCAAAGTCCCCAAAATCCTTTAGGTGACACTGTGCAGGAGTCATTCTGAGGTCCTTCCATGGTGGGTAAAGTGCCATTTATATTACACTTGAGGAGTTACAGAATAAAAACACGAGGCTCGGAGGCTCAAGTAGTCTGCACAAAGTCAATGTAAAAGCAGATGTCATTCCAAAAATGTAATATTGTTAAATTTTTATCACATTACACAAACATAGCCGAATATTTTGGAAACCTACAATTGGAAACATAAATACAGAATATTGGTCTGAAGTCGGGTCCGGGGAGAGGCAGCCTGGAGTTACCTTCACATGGGTAGTCAGGAGGGTCCTCCTATCACTCTGGTTTCGCTCCCTTACCACCATCACAATTGCTCTTTGTCGAACACGTCACGATTTAGCTGCTCTTGTATGCAATTTTAATACAACAGTTTGCATCATTAAATTCTGTATTCTTGTAAAAAAGTGATTTATCCCAGTCCAGCCTTTGCTCATCATGGGTATCATGGCTTTGGCTTCAACCTGGTTCTCAGATAAAATACATGTATGTGTCAAAAGAGACAAACTGGTAAACTCAAATTGAATAAGAAAAAGAAGAATTAACCACAGTAAGAATTCAATTGAAAAACGTTGTATTAACAATTATGGAAAACCACGGCTGAAGAAAACCACCAACAGCAAAAAAAAATTTTTTTGAAAATGTTACAAGGAAAGCCATTAGAAAACAAAAACATGAATAAGTTCACCAATGATTACTATTGATAAAAATGTATTATTAAAAGAAAGTGGTAAACCAAGTATAATAACTATTCCCAGGTGGCATGGTAGGTAAAAGAATGATGGGTTGGAATGATACCCGGAGTGATTGCCAGTGTTTACACTTTTTGCAAGCATCCTCCCATCACCTTTTGTGTGTTTGATGAGACAAAGCATACCTTGTATCTAACTTTTAAATACATACAATGCGTAGGTTTGCCTTGATGAGAGATTTGCCTTGACTCCTAGAAATGTTTATGGATCACATACAGTTTTAGGAGACTGATTCACAAATAGCTCCATGCCTCTTAGGGGAGTGCTCATGCAGACTCAGGCATTCCAATTCAAAATGACTAAGGGGAGAACATCACTTTCCATGTTACACAATTCAGGGCAGCATGTCCTTTTTTTAGCTCATGAGTGTACTTCTCCAGATACACTGTCTGGTTCAGGAACAATTGCACGTGTGTGCCAAAAATGACTCTCTCTACACAAAACAGGATTACTCTTTATGACTGATTCCAGTCCACATGAGGCTTCTAGATGCCCATTTGAATGGGGATCTCACAAAAGCCAGCAGTATTCACTGGCTTCACATGACTGTCTGCATGAAAAAACTTCCAGCAGAAAATATCCAGAAAATATCTTGACAGCAAATCAGTTTCCTTCATAGGACACAGGCCACGATAGCATTCTAGTGCAGAAGGCTGTGTGGAAACAGCTCTTATTCATTTTTTTCAATACGAATAATTAATGTTGGTTAGTCTAGATAGTCCACAAGCATTCCCTCCATTGATGTACAGGAATCTTCTTTAACTGTTTAAGTTCTAAACCAGTGACACATCTTTGTGGTAGACTTTGCAATGCAAATTCCAACTCTGCCGTTGGATAAGGAGACTGAACTATTTCTGACAGCAAATACATCTATGAAATCTAACAAAACAATGTAATTAATTCCTGGAGCTAGATCTTCAAATTCCACATAGCCTTCTGGATAAGACTGCAACTGTTGTGCCATGTTCATCCTAGAAAGGAGACCGCTAAGGTACAAAAAGCTTCAACAGAGTCCACTTTTACTAATTTAAAAGAGCAGAGATTTGTGTTGTGCGTTCACAATAGGTGTTAGTTTCTTACTAGCCCAGTCTATGCTTCGACAAAGTCTAGTAAGAACTACCAAGTAAATATACCTCTCATCCCCTCGGGGAATTACATATTTCGGTGACTAAGTATCATCCCCTGCCATCTCTTCTACTTTCCAGCAATATGTACTAGAGCATCTACGTTCTGCCAGGAACAGACTCAGCTCACATAAGTTAATTATACTTTCATCCAGCGTAGGTGATGTAATTATCTACCAAATGTATCCTGGGCTACAAAATATACAAAAATGTTTTTTTCAATTCTTAAAAACTAAAACAGATTACAGCCCTTTTAAGGAATTGTTTCTTTCACACAAAACGAAATTTCAGTAATTAACAGATTGCATATTGTCCACCTTCCTCTATCATTCTACTCCTCTGATCTCCTTCCTGAGCATGTCGACAACAGCAGTGGTTGCATTAAAAGTAAAGAGTAGGTCATTTTACACAGATCATACAGAGTGTGAAGCCCAGTCAACAAGCCTAAGATCACAACAGGTCTCAACTGACAGTGGAGGTCAAAACTTAAGGTCTAAAAAAACCTGAAGAATGTTATCACAGTAGAGGATGTTTCACACATAGCAATACATATATTGTTTTTTATTCAGACTTTCTTTTTTTTCATACAACATATGTTTAATATATGTAGATTAGTGGCTGTGCACTACTGTGTACTGTAAAAACAGTACAACCGGTAACATAATGGTGACAGATTGGGAGTGCCCATTTGGAAAGCCCCTGTAGTGTTGTCTGAACACTGCAGAACAGCATCATTTTAAAACAGTGAAGCTCTGAGCAGGGATCTCAGTGTAAGTCTACTTTCATAGAGGTGGCTATAAGTTAAAACTGGACAGTAATTGAGACACGACTCCACTAGGCACTTGAACACACAACATTCCACAACCTGTAGTGATTCTTTAGCTAGGAGTGGTTGTTTTTATTCAGGCAGAGGCCCAAGTAGATCATGTGACACTTCTACTTCAGACCTACCCTGTGGTGAACATACTAGGCATGATAGCAAAGGACATAGGACAGCACCATTCACTTTTCCCAAGAGCTTATAGAAACCAGTAAAATCTTACAGTGGTAAAATCTCTCCACACTACCATAACACAACAAATATTATTGTCCGAACACTGTCTGTCAAAATGGCCTGCAAGTCCAACCCATCATGACTCCATTATTCCGCTCAAAACCACCTTCATAATGTCTATTAGAGGAAAAATATTACCTCTACCACCATGCATTTTAACTCACAAAATACATTCAAATACTTTAAAGAACACTCAGAAGGAAAATCACCATAACTCCACACTCCCCAATGTTAGACCTTACAGTCTTAGGGTGGTCATCCACCAATTTTTTGGCTGCCTCTCTCCATGTTTCTGGTGGTTTTAGGACTCTGCACACTTTACCATTGCTGGCCAGTGCTAAAGTGATTGTGCTCTCCCCCTTAAACATGGTAACATTAGCTCATACCCAATTGGCACATTTAATTTACTTATAAGTATAAGTCCCTAGTAAATTGCACTAGATGTGCCCATGGCCTGTAAATTACATGCTACTAGTGGGCCTGCAGCACTGATTGTACCAGCCACCCACATAAGTAGCCCCTTAACCATGTCTCAGGTCTGCCATTGCTGGGCCTGTTTGTGCATTTCCACTGCCACTTTGACTTGGCATTTAAAACTGCTTGTCAAGCCTTAAATTCCCCTTTTCTTACATATAAGTCACTCCTAGGGCAGGGTGCAGTGTAAGTAAAAGGCAGGACATGTGCTTATATGTTTTACATGTACTGGTTTTGAAAAACTCCCATTTTCAGTACTGTGAAGCCTGCTCCACTCATAGGCCAGGATTAGAAATTCCCTTATATGCTTTTAAGTGGTGATTTCTGATCTGAAAGTAATGGTATGGTTGGAATGGTAGTAAGACATCCTACTTACTGGTGAAGTTGGATTCCAAATTACTATTTTAGAAATGCCACTTTTAGAAAATAGGCGTTTCTCTGCACTTACTGCTCTCTGTTCCTTACAGTCTGTCTCTAATCCACATCTGGTCTGTGCTGTTTGACGGCTCCCCTTGTGCATTCAACCTAGACAGCCATAAACACAGGACACTCAGCTGCATCTACATTCATCGGCTTACTGATGGGTCTTCCAGGGCAGGAAGGGAGGATCTCACTTATACTTCAAAGACCAGTTTCCTGCCCTCACATAAAGGGTGAGAACTCCCCCTCTCCCCCCACCCACAGGACTCCTGGTAGACAGGGCTAGATTGAAAGGGGAACCTTGGCTCTTCAAAAACACTCTTTGAATTTTCCCCCACTTCAAAGGCACTTTTGGGGATATCTACTGGGTCTATGACCCCACCCTATGAGCCACTTCTGGACCTACAACTGGACTCAGCCTGGCTGCCCAAAGACTCATCTGGACTGCTTTGCTGGGAGGAATGCTGCACTACTTGTTACACTGCTGCCCCTTGAATCTGCTGGAAGGCCGTTGCTGTCCCCCACAAGTGCTCTCAAAGGGCTTGGATTGAGCTTGCCTCCTGTTCTGAAGTCTCAGGGCTATCAAAGACTTCACAAAAGAGAAGAAAATCCAGCGCGTAGGGAAATCAACAAAACACCTGCCGGATCGATGCAGCACTTATTGCCTCTGCACAATGCTTACTGGATTTTCACGCATAGTCCCTGGGTGTCAACATATCCCTGCATCACAGTGAGGAGCCAAGGCTGCACTCCCAGAAACCGATGCATCACCTTTCAGCATGAAAATTAATGATACATCGTCTTTGCAGCACCAGAAAGAACAATGTATCGCTTTACTTTGCGATGCACCTCCTCCTCTGTGGCCCTCTGTGTCATTATTTTTCATGCATCCCAAAAACAGTGTGTTAAAAGGATACAACCACTGATTCTTAAGGATTGAGACTCATCTAAACATTTCAAAACTGATATCTTGGCTTGTGCATATTGGATTCTTATCATTTTGATCTTATTTTCTTCAGATAAATATTATCTTTTTCCCTAAACTGGTGTGGAGGACTTTTGTAGTGTTTTCACTGTGTTACTGAATGAGTTATTGTACAAATACTTTACACATTGCCTTTTAAGTTAAGCCTGCCTGCTCTGTGCCAAGCTAAGCACAGGATAATTTAGGCTGTGTAGTGACTTTCCCTTACTAGGATTGTGGTCCCTATTTGGACAGGGTGCATACCTCTACCAACTAGAGAACCAATTTTTAACACCCAACATCTCACTTGATAAAATTGTAGCTTCTCCAACATAGCACAGCACTTATGCAGTGAAGACTTACACTCCATTGCTGAAAGGTAAAAATAGTCTCTCCTAAAACCTGTGGTAGAATGACCTAAGGATAAATAATATCAGCAAACTAGAAACAGGTAGGTGCAAAAAAAATCCAGACTTTCTCTCATCTCTCAATCAGGCACCTACGGAACAAAATGGGCTATATTTACCACAAAAACATATTTCTCTAAAGTAGTATTACATGCCTCAAATATTTGAGGCAGTGAACAGCCTGTGGGAGCGTTTCAATGTAGTACAAATATGTGCAACCCAGGGCATCAACCATACCCCCAATTATGACACACACACACATTGTGCAAATCTTTGGCTAACTTTTTCTTTGATGAAGTCAATAAATCAGGGCATCCATCCATATTAATAACTTACACCCACTCCTATGCCATGTAGAAATGCCCACAAACTCAAAAGAGCACTAGGTCACAGTCAAAAATGTGGAAATAATCTAGGCAATCCATGAAAAGCTACCTACCCAGACTTACTAGCAAACCAAATGACCACCATCAAGAACACCTCCTCAAAAATCCACTTCAGACTTAAAAGCCCAATAGCTAATGGCCTTACCCACGACCACAATGAAACAAAACTATTTTGAGAAATAACTATTTATGCACTCTAAGACCACGGGAAAAACACCATAACCTGAATATCCTAAATCATGATTCAGACCCAAACACAGCAGAGACACAATCCTGATAATGTGTTGGGTGATATACTTGATTAAGGAATTTCATTTAGCACTGAATTCAAGTACCTGCAAGACAAAATCATACTAAACCCTTCTCATGCAATCTACAATGAGAAGAGGAGAACCATCAACCAGTTCATTCCTTGAACTAGAGGAAAACATGGGTTGTGGACCTGACATCTTTGATGTGGTTTTCCCCAAACTTTTTGCCTTCAATCCTCCTGCTTTGCTTACTTAGCGTTTGCTGGTTTTAGGACTATGTGCACTTTACCACTGCTAACCAGTGTCAAAGTGCTTGTGCTTTCTCTCTACATGGTAACATTGATTTCTACCCAATCACACATTTATTTTACTGCTAAGTTCCCTAGTAGAGTGGTATCACGTGTACCCAGGGCCTGTAAATTAAAAGCAACTAGTGGGCTTGCAACATTCATTGTGCCACCCACTTCAGCAGCCCTTTTAAACATGTCTGAGGCCTGCCACCGAAGTCTCCATGAGCTGTTTTAAACTGTCATTTCAACCTGGCAAAACAAACCTTTCAGGGACCAAAGCCTATTTTTTTTTTACATATGTCTCCCGAAGGGTAGGCCCTAAACAGCCCATAGGGCAGGGTGCAGTGTATTTAAAAAGTTGGACACTTACTTTTAACTTTTACATGTCTTGGTAGTAAAAACCCCTTAAATATGTTTTTCACTACTGTAAGGCCTACCTCTCCCATATGAAAACACTAGGTCACCTTATTATATTGAGTAACTGATAACCTTCAGCTAGGAGCAGGTAGGAATTTCAAGGTTGATGTATAAAGCATTTTAATTTAAACCCATCTCTAAAGGTAAAGTCGGATTTTAAGTCACAATTTTGAAAATTACACTTTCAGAAAGTTGGCATTTCTTACCCCAACCACTTGGTGCCTGCAGACTGTATCCTGGGTCACATAACTAGGAGTAGCTGGCAGTTGGTCTTTGTGTATTACTCCCAGACAGTGAGACAAAGGAGGGATAAGTGTTTTCAAGTTGGGCCATTGACGACTGATGATGTGGTGGAGCTGTGCACGTGCACATCACAAAGATTCAGCACACTCACAAAGGTTTCACACTATTCTTGTGTGCGCCAGACAAGCTGAGGCATATAATTCCAGATATCTCTGTAGGAGGAGGACTCTAGAAGCTTCACCCACTTCAAAGTGGGCACAGGGTATAAATAATGAACCAACAGACCCAACTCTTTATAACACATCTGGACCTATGGAAGACTCAGAGGAAAGACTGCTCTGCTGCTCTGCTGCAAGAAGCACTGCTACTGTGCCACCCTGCTGCCAGAGTGAGAAGGACAGGACCTGCATCTTGAACCCAGGACCACCAGAGTTTCTCCAAGGGCTAGTTGTCTGGCCTCCAGATCAGAGCCTCAGGGACAGAAAAGGATCCATACTCCTTGAACCCTACACCTGGACTCTGCCTGCTGTGTATCCTGCCCCCAATTGGTGCTGCATAGGTCCTAGGCCCTAAAATGTGGGCCTGAAGGTGCACTGCCAGCCTAGCTGTGGTCCTATCAAAACAGAAGTATGACACATCACACCTCCATGTCAGAGCCGCCACTGTGCAATGCATCCTCAAAGCAGAACCTTGCATCTCAGCCCATTGGAACTGGCACTACACAAAGCATCTTGAATACAGGACCTCGAGAAGCTCCACATTCAGAATTTAGTAGGCATGTGAACACCTAGCCTGCCACTTGCCTGTGGCCTCCAGTTCCTGCTTGCTCCAGCATGATCTAGTTGCTGCTGTTTGACCAAGGGACACCACCACTTCCTGGGTTTTCCAGCCCACCATTCTTTCTGCCAACAGATGCTCTGCCTCTCCCAGAACCTTCTTAATGTGGCCACAGTATGTGTGCGCAGCGGGCAAGCCAAAGATGCACAAAAGGCAAGCCATTTTTGCCTGTCCATGCCTGAACTGTTTCCAGCGCCATGATCCCTGGCCCTCCTGCCCCCTGCAGATAAATCATCGCCAAATTCTATACTCCTGACCCCGGACACTGCAACAAACTCTTCCACTGTGTAGACCCACACTCCTGGGTAGGACGGGTCTCCCTTTACCCACCCACTTCATCTGCCATAGCACAAACATGAGCCCACAGACCCACTCCACCCCGAACACACCACAGACACCACCGGAACAAAAACACCAACTCAAATGCACCCTTTTCACTCTTCAACATACTATCACTATGCAAACACACCACTGAGTTTTGGGACCTCATCTCCACCCTTACACCTGAGGTCCTCTTTCTCACTGACAGCTGGCTCGACTCCACTTCCGCACCTGACATCGCCACTGCAGTGCCAGAAGGATACAAGATCACCCACTGTGACCGCATCAACAAGTTTGGCTGAGGGATCACCATCATATACAAGGAATCCATCCAATGCACTGCCACAAATGATGAGAGCACCCTTGCCATGGAACACCTCAACTACCAGCTCCAAACAGAGAGCAAAATTTCCACCAGGGTCACCCTCACCTACCATCCTCCAGAACCACAACCAGCCTTCTGCCACTTCATCACTGACTTTATCTCCCCCTCCAGCAACTACATTTTCCTTGGTAATCTCAACTTCCATCTCAATGACTACAATGACATTAACACTACTAATCTTCTCAACAGCATGAACAATATCAAACTCAACCCTATGCACACCGCAGGCCGCACGCTAGACCCCATCTTCACCTCCAGCAACAGCATCAGGAGTAGCCACACCACTGAGCTCCCCTTGACCGACCACTCCATCCTCCACTTTAACATCACAAGCTCACGGACCACAGCTCTCAGTCTGCCCAGCGCCCCCCAATGCAGCTGGAGCAAAGTCTTAAAGGACACATGGATCAATGCCCTCAACACTATCCACCCCATCTGCTCCATCTTCCTAGACCAGAACATCACAAACTTCAACAACTGGATCACTCCCATCGACAACAACACCCACAGAAGGTCCACAAAGCAGGCTAGCTAGGTTGCTTGGTGGACCTTCTGTGGCCACCAAGGCCACCAAGCAGGCTAGCTTGGCTAGACTACCTCAGAACTGCTAAATAACACTGGAATCAACTGGAAAAGAGATGGTGCACCAGCAAGGGCATGACCGTCCAGACCACCTTCAAGACAGCCCTCAATCTCTACCACAAACAGCTGAGAGAATCAAAGTAAAAGGCCTCAGCCTCACACCTCAAAATCAAGCTCCAATAACAGTAAAGAACTTTTCAACATTGTCAAAGTATTCTCCAACCCCTCAGCTGCAACAAATAAATGTACCCTCTCACAGGAATTCTGCGACAACCTTGCAAACTTCTTTCACAACAAGCTCAACAACATCTACAGGGACTTCAAACCCAAGACCAAGAAATCCTCACTCCCACCACAGACATCCAAGTAACCAAATGGAGCATCTCACCTCACACGACACTGCCTCATCATGAACTCGGTCCCCTCAGGGTCCCCAAGCAACCCATGCCATTAGCACATCTTCAACCTAGATGAATGCAGAATCAACCACATACTCACCACTTGTTCAACACCTCAGTTGCCATGGCCACTTTCCCTGAGGATTGGAAACAAGTGGAAGTTAAAGCCCTACTAAAGAAACTATTGGCAGACCCCAGCGACTTAACAACTACAAACCAATCTACCTGCTCCCGTTCCAGCCCAAAGTATTGGAAAAAGCCATCAACCAACAACTCTCCTCACATCTAGAATGGAACCTCCTACTAGACTCCTCCCAATCTGGATTCCGCAGCAACCACAGCAACGAGACAGTGCTCACTGCAGGTACTGATGACATCCAAGCCCCAATCTACCGAGAAGAGACTGTAGCTCTGATCCTCCTAGACCTCCCGGCAGCCTTCGAACTGGTCTCTCACCACACAATCATCACAAGGCTGCACAACATAGGCATCCAAGGCGCCACTCTGAGGTGGATCGCCTCTTTCCTCTTTTGCAAAAAGCCCACCTTCCCTCCTTCACCTTTGCACCCAAGAAATCATCTTTGAAGTATCCCAAGAATCCTTGCTCAGCCCCACCCTCTTCAAGATTTATATGACAACTCAGGCCAGTATTGTTAATACCCATGGACTCAACATTATATTCTACACATACAACACCCAACTATTCCTCTCCCTCTCTGAAGACACCATCAAGACCAGCTTCCACAACTGTTTGACAGACATCACCAGCTGGATGAAGGACAACTGTCTGAAGCTCAACACAGACAAGACAGAGGTATTGATCTTCAGAAACACAAACTCCCCACGGGATGCATTCTGGTGGCCTTCAGAACTCGGGCCTACTCCTACCCTGACTGACCATGCTTGGAACCTATGCACCATTCTGTACAACAAGCTAACCATGACAACTCAGGTCAATGCTGTCTCCTCCTGCTTCTTCATCCTCTACATTCTTCATAATATATTCAAATGGCCACCCCAAAGCTCAAGATGTACCATCACCCAGACCCTCATCTCCAGCTGACTGGACTATGCAACACTCTACGCAGAGATTGCAGTTCACTTCTTCCGACAACTACAGACTATTTGGTATGCCACAGCCAGACTTGTCCTGGATCGGCCTAAATGAATCCACATCACCCCTTACCTCAGGGAACTTCACTTGCTCCCTGTAAAGAAAAGATGGCAGTTCAAGCTACTGACCCATGCATACAAGGCCCTACAAAACTGCGGGCCTGCCTACTTGAACCACTGCCTTAATTTCCATCAGCCCAGCAAAAACATCCACTCTGCTTCCCTTTGCCTATTCCTCATCCCCAGCATCCAACATAGCAGATGCGAAAGTCGCTCATTCTCCTAACTAGCAGCAAAGACATAGAACAAGCTAACATTTCATCTCCGGACCTCCTTATCTCTTCCAGAGTTGCAAACTCAGGCTATTTCAGCTAATCATCTTGACCCTGATGGCACCTGGATACCCTTGCCGGTGACAAGAAGCACTCTACACATCTACTAATTGATTGAATATACTGATTGACTGGTTCTAACTTGGTCCAGCCCGCACACCATTGCAGTCAGCCTAAACTTGTGACTTTGTCCGGTCCGGCACATCCAGATAACAAAAGTTGGTGCTTTGTGCTTTTAAGCACTTTTTTTACCTAAATCTTTAGAATTGCATTTCTCTGGTTCTACTAACTAGATTTTTAGTTGTTTGGTGTGAAATAATTTATTTAATTCTACTCTATTTTTCTAGATGGGTGTGGTATTTTTCTTATTGATGTGTGTGCTGCACAAATACTTTACATATTGCCTCCAAGTTAAGCCTGAATGACACCTCTCAGAGTTAACTCCTCACCTGTCCGACAACTTTCAAAAGACAATCTGCTCATCCAATACTTAATGCAGTTCACAACTAAATTTGTCCGAAACGCTTGATCCTTCCCCCCTCATTCCTTTTTCTGCTTTTGATCAGAACATCCATTTGTTTTGTCAACCAAAACAAGCAATTCCCTCAATTAAAAAGTATAGGCTGATCAATGTACAATCAGAGCCATCTACCATGTAAGTTTCCTTTTATGTTGTCTAAATGTGCAAATTTAATCTAATTGAACATCGTCAATGACACTACCACCATTCAGCCATCATTTCAGTGCATAGGACTCTGACCGTGGTAACTACAGTCAGACTTACTCACAAAAAATGACAGTTTCTGAGCGTAACGGGCGTCAATTGGACATTTACAATGCAAACAAATGTGTCACATCCGGCCTAAACAAACATAACTTCTTTTGCTATGTTTTACCAAATCTACGGTTCTGCGTCTACAAGCAAGCAACGTGTGCAATAGAAAGAGAATAATCAGGAACATTAATAAATCTCATTGAATGGCAGTAAACACACGTACATGTCTTTCACGTCCTGTGGCAGGTGACACCACCAAACATAAGGCTCGAGTTATGCTACTGTTATCTGAGACACCATGGAATGTCCTAGAGATTTGCTTCAGTCGAGTTCATGAATTATCTAGGTCCCATAACCCACAGAGAAAGACCTTGCTAGTTAGTTGGAGAACCACTAGCAGTGGAAGTGTGGAAGCATATGCTACACTCTGCTAACCCTGCCTTCCTGGGAAACATCACCAACAGTGCGGTAAATGCAGCACTATACATTGACCATTCTGCCATTACCACGCATATGCGTTTACTACCCATGTATTTAGCATGCATGCCTTTACCACTCATATGCATTGTAACATCAGAGAGAGCAGTCCAGGCGGAACAGGAAGGAGCAGCTACAGGAGGAGATAGAGGTAAGTGGGACTTGGTTTTGGGGGGGGGGGGGTTGGGGTAGTTTTTAGGACAGGGTCTGGGGTAGATTTTAGGACAGGGTATGGTAGGTTTTAGGGTTGAGGGTAGGGGGTTGAGATAGGTTTTAGGACAGGGTAGCTTTTAGGGTTTAGGGTGGGGTGGGGGTTCTGGGTAGTTTTTAGGACAGGGCAGAATAGCTTTTAGGTTTTAGGACAGGGGTAGGGTAGTTTTTAGGACAGGACAGGGTTAGTGCTAGGATTTGGGACAGGGGGTCAGGCTACTTTTTAGGACAGGGTGGGGTAGGTTTTAGGGTTTAGAATGGGGGCAGAGGGGGTCGGTGTTGTTTTTAGGACAGGGTTAGGTAGTTTTTAGGACAGGGTAGGTTTTTGGGTTCAGAGCGGGGTCGGGGTAGTTTTTAGGACAGGGCGGGGTAGGTTTTAGGACAGGGCAGGGTAGATTTTAGGATTTAGGGCAGGATGGGGGGTCAGAGTAGTTTTTAGGGTGGGGTAGGTTTTAGGACAGGGTAGTAGCTTTTAGGGTTTAGGGCGAGGAAGGGGTAGTTTTTAGGACAGGTCAAGGTAGGTTTTAGGACTTGGGCAGGGGTGGGGGGTAGTTTTTAGGAGAAGGCGGTGTCGTTTTTAGGACAGGGTAGATTTTAGGGTTTAGGGTGGGAGTTGGGTAGGTTTTAGAACAGGGCAGGGTGGCTTTTAGGTTTTAGGGTGGGGTGGGAGTCGGGCAGTTTTTATGACAGGGCAGGGAAGGTTTTAGGGTATAGGGCGGGGTTTGGGTAGTTTTTAGGACAGGGTGGTGTAGTTTTTAGGACAGGGTAGGTTTTAGGGTTTAGGGCTAGGGTTAGTTTTTAGGACAGTTCGGTGGAGGTTTTAGGACAGGGAGGGGTGGGGGGTTTAGGGCTCAGGGAAAAGGGTGTAAGGGGAATATTTAATGGCTAGTGGAGTATGGTGTCAGGTGTTGGGAGCAGGGCATGGGAGAATTTACCACACATGCTCCTTTACCAAACATGCTTTTACAACAAAATTTGTGGCAAAGGCATGCGTGGTAAGGACGCTGTCATTGTAGAGACCGCTTTGTAAAGGCATCAATGATATACACATGAGTTGTTCCATCATACATCCGCTTTCCCCTGTGAAGAAGGCCTATTTTATGTAATGCTATGAGAGAACGCTATTCTATATACTTGTATAAGTATCTTCTTGTGTGATTTTAATGTGGTTGTGATGGGAATGCACTTTGTACTAAATAAAGGGCTGCTATGATGGCAAAGAACCTACATTTTACTGCTCTGGGTTTGCTGGGAGGCCCATTGAAAATGTGCTATCCGGAGCTCATTGTACTGCAATTAGTTTCTGAATACGTAGGCTGGTCTATATTAATGATGATCTTTAGATGCAAGTCCTTGCATGGAGAATATAATGTTTCATTAGCCTAAACCATGTACAAGACTCCTAGCTTTCTAAAACCTACCTTTTGAGCAAGGCCTTTCCTTCACTTACCTTTCATTGGTATACTCAAAATGTACTTTAATTAGCCCTCTTATTTACACAGCCAACATGTATAGCATATTTTAAGGCAAAAAAATGAAGAATAATGTATAAATGTATGCATTCTTGACTCGTTCCTCACTTGTGAAGGTACTTGTATATTAAAGGATCCATGAAAAATCCTTGTTTATGAGTTGAAATACAAACAAGATGTAGACACCATGTGGAGAAAAGAATACCCTAAAATACTTAAGCGTTTATGTCTTTCTGACACTCTATTTCACATTATTGCAGCATTTTAAACTTTATAGCTAAATATTCACATTCTGCGCCCCTACACTGAGAACAGCCATGTGTGGGACAGTGCCTCTTTTGACATGGCCACCCCCCCCCCCCCCACACACACACTTTTTGTCTGGTTTCTGGCATAAGTTCAGTTGAAAGTGCAATGGGTTCCTGATAACTAGGATCCCAGTGACAGATCTCTTTCCCCCAAAGCTGCACTGTTGTTTTTCCCAATTGGCAAAACCTTTGGCACCAACTGTAAGTTCATAATAAATGGTACCCCTGGTACCTAAGGTACTAAGGAAGGTCCCTAGGCTCTGCAGTACGAATTGTGCCACCCTAAAGGACCCCTCACCAAGCACATGACAGGTTGCCATTGCAGGCTGTTAGCCTTGGTGCAGACAAAAGTGAAAACATGACATGGCACACAGGTGTGGGCCATGTCCCCAAAAGACTGCATGCAATTTATGTAAATCACCCCTCCAGCCAGCCCATAGCAGGGTGCATTATATTACAAATGATATGCCCATGCTATGTCTTTGTCAATTCTCAGACATAGTAAGTAACCAGGGAAGCCATTTTAAATGCATATGATGGACACTTGTCACTACGGGCTTCCTAGCTACATGATGGCTTCTCTGATTATAGGGATGTTTGGTATCAAACATCTCAGATTAATAAACTCTCACTGCCAGTGAGGGATTTATTAATAACTACTCCCAAAGGGCACCTTAGAGGTGCCCCATGAAAACCTACCAGCTGCTAGCGGGTTGACTGACTAGTCCTGACCAGTTCAGCCACCATAGATGTGTTTCTGGCCCACCAAGGAGAGAGTCAGCGCTCTCGAGGGCCAGAGGCAAAACCGGCACCTGAGCGGGGTTGTTATCACCTCATCCGGGCTGGGTGGACCTTCCATGGCAGGAAACTTAATTGGCTTTGCCTCCTCTGTAATGTGACCCAGGTCTCTCCAGATGGTTGAGATGACCGACCCTCCTGTCGTGACCCCACTTTTGGCAGCAGTACAGGCAGGAAAATTAGTCAGATTGGGAGGTGTGCCCACTTCATGCCAGTCCAACCCCTAAGTGGACACTACTTTTAAACTTCTCCATCTTGTTTGGAAGGAATTAGGTCATTAGGGTTAGAGTTCTGCACACTTCCGAGCAGAAGTGGTCATAAGAAAAGTGTAGTCACCCTAAAGGTGGTCAGCCCATTAGCTACGACTTGGCAGTCCCTGTAACACCCCTAAATTGAGTATTTAAGTGGCACCCCTGAACCCTTGAACTCAGATCATGATGACCTAAGAAGAAAAAGACACAGAGGAGTTGCCCCTGCAGAAGAGGAAAAGAAGAAGCAGCTTACATGGTACCAGCCCCACCGGCCTGCCTGCTGACCTTGATGCACTCCTCATCCTTCAGCTGAGCCTCCAAGAAACCCAGAAGGACTGCCTGCCTTCCACAAAGACTCATACTTCCATGAGCAGTGGATCTGCTCTGCAGCAAACCCTCAAGAAAGGACTATACAGACTCCAGAAAGCAAAGACCCGACACCCGAAGTGACCGCCGCACCTGACATCTACGACCCAAGGTGATTCCAATCAATGTTGCCAGCAAGGTTCCCCAGCCGTTCAGATTCTGAGTCCACTCAGGTTTCACCCCTCTTGTACTCCCCCAAGTTGCCTGTAGCCTCTGCATGCAGGCCCCCTCTCCAGTGATCTTGTGGTGGGAGAAAACCGAACACCCATAGCTACCACTGCACCCCTCGCCCCTGACCCCATCTGAGGTGGGTCACTGGTGTCAACAATGTGCCCCGGCATCCCTGAGCTTGAGTCCACTTTGGGTCTCCCACAACTGGACCTTCTCGAAGACGCCTGCAGCCCCAACACACAGGAACCCCTGACCACGAGTGCTCCCGGACAGAGAAGCCTGACGCCTAAGGACAAACCTGCATCCGCTGCCCCTGCGCCGTAGAGAAATGACCAAAGGTGCACCTACGTCCCCAAGCACCCCAAATCTACTACCTACCTGTTTGTTGTCCCCAACTTGCTTCCTAGTCTGAGCCTGAATCTTCACAAAGACCAGCTCCCATAGAAAACCATTGCACACCTGATGCCTTTCTACACCCCTGCATCCAGCCACCCCAGTGCTGCCTGAAGTGACCTGCTGGTGTGATCTGATCAGTGATCAGTGCCTCATAAGTCGCTGCTAACCGTGTGTTTGCTGAACACTGTTTTCCTCCATAGGATAACATTGAAGAACTCTAAAACTGCACTATGTTGATTTTTAAAACTAAAAAGTATTTATGCTTGAAATCGTATTTACATTGTTACGAAGTTCTTTGGTTTAAAGCATATATAAACAAAAGTATTATTTTTCTACATTGGTCTCAGATTCATTCTTTGAGCAAGTGTATCACGTATTGCCTTTGTGAGCACAACAAGTGCTTAGCACTACCCTCTGATAAGTCTAACTGCTCGCCCACAGTACCACAAAATAGAGCATTAGTCCTATTTACTTTTGCCTCTTGAAATCAATTGAGGATCCATTGAACACTCTGCACGGTGTACTTCTTTTTAGTCCAATATATAGAGAGCCAGCTTCCTACACCATGTTTGTTACATTAGATCACAGCACGACTTGCAGATCACTTCACTCCCTCCCTGGCATCCCATGTTATAAAACAGGATGCCCTAAACACTTATCTGCAGCCTGGGAAGTCCATTCTTCGCCTCGTTTATCGGCTGGTCTCGAGGCATTCCTTTCCTTAGAGGCCATATTCTTGCTCTCTGTAGTTTCTTCTTCCAAGAATTCCAGAGGAAGGCTTTTTACTTAACCAATCCATCATGGAGGCTCCATCATGTATTCCTGCCAGAATTTCCCAATCTGTCATGGTTGCCTTACTTCTTTCTCTATGTCACTTCCTGGTTTTGGGTACATAAGGAGCAGAACAGCCTTTCTCCTTTGCGTTCCAATACTCCTCACTCCTGCTGGTGTGTCTACACTCCTGCTGGTGTATCCTCGCTCCTGTTGGTGTATCCTCGCCCCTTCTGGTGTCTCCTTGTTCCTGCTGGTGCCTCCTCGCTCCTGCAAGATTATCATCGCTCATGCTGGTATATCATCGCTCCTGCTGGTGATTCTTGCTCCTGTTACTTCCCTTCTGACCCTTTCTATTTTCCTGGATCTGGCATTTCCACTAGCCTTATCTGCACTAGCCTTGCTGCTGTCCTGATCTTCTACCATCAGTACCAGTCGTCATCAGCCTCCCAGGAGTATCAAATAGCCATGAGAGGGTTTTTCCCTTTGGGGTTTTTCCTCTTGGGGGCTCCTTCTGGAGGACACTATCTGCTTCAAAGTTCCATTGTCAGTGGCTTCATGCATACTAGAAAAGGTAGTCCATACCTTTGGCAGACAAGGACAGTCAAAACTTGGACTTGTGAATTTTCCCATCACTCCAAGACTGAGAATAAAAATCCATCCGCTGAGGAACAAGACAATGTTTCAACAACTAACCCTCAACATATGATTGGAAAATTCTCAAAATGGTGCCATTTTCTGCAGTATTCATCAGATTTTTTTGCTGGAAATAGGCTGCAAATCTTATATATGTGAATCAAGAGTTAGGAATTCCAGCAAAAAATTCAAATGTTAGTGAGTGTAAGTTAGATTGTGGACTATATGTTGTTTTGTAGACTGGGCCCAGCTGTCTCTTTATTGGTAATGTAATTATATTGCATAAACATTTATTTCGAAACACCACTAGAATTGTACCACAGGACATTTGTAATATTCTATAATAATTTCTCCATTGCTTGACATTCTGCTAAGGCATGCTAGCTGGTGCTTTGAATACTACAACATTCCAAATGATATTACTAAAACTACCACAACTGTGAAGACTGGTGAAGAAAAGAAGCTAGCAAGGACATCGAATTTTATGTTAGTTTTATTATATACACGCTCATACAAAATGACAGAAATAATGTATATAAAAAAATTCACAAAGAAGCTGTCGAATAGTTTTTTAATTAGTGGGAATCATAAAACAAATGCAAGGAATGACTCATGTATGGCTGATGTTAACATTGTATCAATTGGGTTCACATTTTTGTGCCCATTTCATCACACCTAGGAAGCCAAACCACTTAAAAATGTTGACTGTATATTTATAAATTATCTATAAGCAAGCTACATTATTGTATTGATCACCCCTAGCTATAATGAAGTGGTCAGCACTGTTCATGGGAATGTGTGAGACAAAACAAAGATTTTTCCCTGTATGACCACCTTTGAAGTTAAATGATGTACTATTAAATGGAAACACCCACTTTCTAGCCCAGCCAAGGTGACAGGTTGCCATTGTAAAATAAAGTGCACTGCTTTTTATCTGCGCAAAGAGGTTAATTATATTATATGCAACCACGCAGCCACTTGTGCTAGAAAGTAATGCACAGCCTCACACGCTCTGTAAAAATGTATCAACTGGATTGCTACAATTACTAACTCGGTGTTTGAAGTATTCAATTACTGAACTTCGTACAAATGTCACAAAAAAATAAAATACCTAATTTAAGCATTTTTATCCTCTGTGAGATTTCTATACCTTAAAAAAATATTCCATAACACCTTCATAGTAAAGCAGCATGACATACGTAATACATGGAATTGTAGATGGTTATTTTCCAGTGAGGGTTTCAACTTGACATTGAATAGACAATGTTAGAAATTGGGTCTGCACCCTCTCTACACCCTGTCCAAGTAGGGCCCACAATCCTATGCTGGGTAAGTCAGATACACACACTAAATGAATCTGTGCTCACCCACTGGTAGCATGGCACAGAGCAGTCCGGCTTAACCTAAGAGGCAATGTGTAAAGTGTTTGTGCCACACTTAAATTACAGCAACACACAGTGAAAGACACCGTAATAAAACTCCATACCATATAGTTTAGAACAATAGATAATATTTATCTGGTTAAAATAAGACCAAACTGATAAAAAAATACATGAGCACTTTACAAGTTATGTACGTTTAAAACAATACCAGTGCTGTAATTAGCTTTTTTCATTTTAAAACTATTACGGTAATCATAGAAAGGATGGGCACAGGGTCTTTCTCAAGGTAGGGACTCTAAAACATCTCTACTAGGTCCCTTGAGACAGGAATGCTGGTAATTGCTAGCCACCCGCTGCACGCTGGTTGCCTGCAGAGGCCACACGGGTTCAATGACCCAGAAACAGAACAAGCAATGTCGATAATTTGCTGTGTCTTTAAAGCCCTCCAGGGCCACTCGAACTGGAAATCTGTCCTGTGAGCAGAACCGCTCATGAAGTAGTGAGGGACAGCTTCACTGCTTCCCGAGCCCTAGTCACCCACTGTACCTGTCCTGAGATGGGCCTGACTTTGGGGGATCCACAGGAAACCCTCAGAGCAGTGATAAGGGAGAGGGCAGCAGACTGGTCCGCCGGTCCCGGGAGTGAGGTCCACATCGTCGAATTCTAGAGTTCCCTGGGCATGGTCTACACGTCGCTGATATGGGGTCAGGGTTGGGCTGACAGTTCTCGTGTTCCATGTTTGCCTCTAGTTGCTGGGCGATGCTTCCTTTGACAGCAGCACTGTGAGGCGCTGCAATGATTGTCACTCACAGTTGGCAGATTTTCATTGGCATATGCAGCCCGGGCAACATGTGGCAAAGAAGCAGCATCCATTAGGGGAACCTCATAGAATGCTTGGGACCTCTTAGAAAAGGAAGCGCTGAGTGTCACCAAAGTAAGGAACATTCAATTACTCCTCTTGGTCCTTTTGCAGCTGTTGAACTTACAAGTGACAGAGTTCCATGGCAGCACGCAGAAGAAATCTTTGCTGACCTTGAAATTTCCCAAAGAACAGGGGCCAAGCCAACAAGGTCTTGGAGAGCATTGTGTTGGTGGCAGAAAAGGAAGGTAGCAGGTAGCAGGCCAGAACACCAAGGCAGGTTGAAAAGTGGCAGTCCCTCCTGTAGCCCAGCAATCATCAGGCAGCAGGACAACACAGCAAAGCAGTTAGCAAAGTGACAGTCCCTAATGGCAGCACAGCAGTCCTTCTGGCAATGTGCAGATGTATAGCCTGCAGCATGTGGTCACAAGTCTCAAGCAGCGCCGATTTTAGGGGTCAGAGACCTAGTACCCAAGTGAGCCTTTGAAGTGGGGGAGATTTCAAAGAGGCCTTTGAAAATCACAAGGTCCCTGACCTTTATTCCTGGGCTCCAGACACTCTACTGGGGGTATACAGCCCTTTGTGTGAGGAAAGGCAGAGCCCTATTCAGGTGTAAGTGTCAGCTCCGCCCACCCATCTATTCCAGGAAGAACCACCAGCCTGGTGAGGGGCAAGCAGGATGCAAATGTCACACTCAAGCTCCCTTTGTGTGTGACTGTCTAGAGGGAAAGCACAAAGCCCAGCTGTCATTCACCCCAGACATGTATTCAGAGACATGCAGAGAAAGAAAATAGTTAAAGTAAGAAAATGCCAGGTTTCTAAGAGTGGCATTTTCAGACCTGCAATTTAAAATCAGACTTCACCATAAGTTGTGAGTCCAGAGACATCAAACTTCAAAATTCTACATGTTCCCAATTGGAAGGTACACTTAAGGGATAATTCAAAGTAGCCCCATTGTTAACCTATGGGAAAGACAGGCCTTGCAGTAGTGAAAAATGAATTTAGCAGTTTTTCACTACCTGGACATGTTAAAATGAAAAAAGTACATGTCCATCTTTTTAAATACACTGCACTCTGCCCTTGGGACTAACTAGGGCCTACCGTAGTGGTGACATATGTAATAAAAAAGAAAGTTTGGACCTGGGAAGCGGGTTAACATGTCGACATGGCAGTTAAAAACTGCACCAAGAGGCTCTGCAAAGGCAGACCTGAGTCATGTTTAAAGGGATACTGAATTGGGTGGCACAATCAATGCTGCAGGCCCACTCGTATCATTTAGCTTACATGCCTTGGCACATGTAGTGCACTTTTCTAGGGACCTATAAGTAAACTAAATATGTCAATTGTGGATATGCCAATGTTACCATGTTTTAGGGAAAAGGTACATGCACTTTAGGACTGGTCAGCAGTGGTAAAGTGCCCAGAATCCTAAAGTCAGCAAAATAAGAGGTCAGATGGCAAACGTCAGTGGGAACCTATGCCAAGGTCGAAGAGAGACTTTTTGACTATATCGCTTCACCTCTTAAATCTCTCCACTGACCTACTTGAAGCCTAAAGCCCTGCACATTAAGGCACCTTTATATCTGGCACAGAATATCACAATATCAGGAGACAACCATTCCCTTAGGCATGCTAGCTCCCTCCTGTTAGGACCTCCAAGATTCAGAAAAAAGAAAAGACCTATGACCGCAACTTCTCAGGGTCAGCTCCTGGAATCTGGAATTCTCCGCCTGATACACATGCAATCCCCTCAAGCTTGGCCTTCAAGAAAAAAGTTGAGCTGGACCTCATAATAATTTTTAGCACACTTTAATTTTTGCCACACTCTCTGCCCACCATTCAACCATTTTTCTTTGAACGTGACATCCATACATCAGTTCTTCTTCCTCCCGCCCCCTTCATTGCTATTCACCTCATGTCCATATGGAAACATTTTCCAGATTCCTCTTCAGCAATTCCTACATCAATTCCACAACAACCTCATGATCTTACACGAAATTAAATTATTTGAACCATTTAAGCAGGTCCTGAAAAATGCTTTAAACTTTCACTATACTCTGTGCACTTTCTACCTTGGAGTCTCAGGACCACTGTTGTGGGTTATGTTGCTTTTTTGCTCCTCTAGAACATTAATGCATTATTTACACTAACTTGTTTTCAACTGCCTTTATCTCAGTTTGTTTTAGCAATCTGTTCAACTCCTTGCAAATAGGATTCTGTGCTGTCCACTCAGAGACACATACATATATAACTAACATTATTGACTCAGCTTAATGCAACCTCCTTGTATCCATCCTCAGACACCCAGAACTATCAGAAGTCTTTACCATAGTTGATCTTCTAATTGTAGTTTGCTCCTTTTAGGCTCAATGCATTACCGTCTACGCCCTTAACTAGATTATCTCTCTACATTTCTCACTGGTACTTCTGTACTGACTGGAAATCCAAAAAATCATCACCCACCACATTATGTGTTAGTGTTACCCAGTGCTATGTCCTTCCTCTCAATGTGATCCCCTTTGATGACACAATCTCCTCATTTGAGTCGCATTTCTACCTACACCCAGATGACAACCTCATTGTATTCTTAATGTCATTCCAAAACTGCCTTAGCACCTTCTGGATCCTGGTCCTTCTACCTTCTAGGGCCTACCCAGTAGAACTAATTCCACTGGCCATTCAGTCAAGCTCATCTGTACACACACACAAATAATAGATATATATTCACTTAAAAAACCAAAGGTTATAGAGATGTTATAGTTAGGCTCACATTTTAAATGTACGAAACCATAGAAATTTACCATTTATAGTTAGTTACATCAAGTAACTATAAATCATTGCCTTAAGGTAACTGTAACTCATGCCCCACCATGCACAGTTTTTTTGTCAAAAAATGTTTTGAAAATATTACATTGCTATTATCAATGATGTTATCAAAGATGTCATGAGTGCCGTAATTTGTGGGGTCATTAGCAGTGCATGGCTGGAGCGTGAGTTGTGGTATACATTTTTTTTTCTAAAGTATTTGTTATTTAAAAACATTTCAGTATGAGTCTCAAATGTTTTTACAAAAAAAATGTTAGGAAAACGAGTCCGGCTGGACTCAAACCCTGAACATTCAGTGTGAAGGTTTGTGATGTTCACATGGAGCTACTGAATTTATTATTATGTTTTTAAGCCCTTCATGTGCTATATGGGATGGTGGCACCTGTATTTTTTTTACATTTTATTTTATAATAAGCCGTTTAAGGGATGTCTGGTATCGCGGGGGAAGCCTTACGGCTTCCCTCGTGGTGCCATTGTTACAGCAGCTTTGTTCTTGTCGAAGCATTTAGTCTCTGCTCCCTGCACACGTGCAGTGGACAGAGATGGAAGCTTCCATTTTTGACAGCGAGACCTGCTTTACAGGTCCCAGTGTCAAAAACCGAAGTGTTTGCTGTAGCTTCAGCCAACCCATAGCAAACAGCTATGTCCCAGGGGTGGGCATCCTAGGACATATCAGGAGCCGGCCCTAGGGGCCATCTGTGGCTCCTTCAAGGGGGTACCGCATGACCCACCCTCCAATGATAATAGCCCGGGGAGATGGAGATCCCTAAGACTCCAAAACTGCCCCCCTCTCATTATTTTCTATATAGTCCCAGGAATGTAGTGATCCCCGCGGCTGCGGGGGGTCACACGGCCCGCCACACAGAATATAATCAATGCCCTGGGAGGTGTCATCCACAGAATATACACAATAGAATCATTATTTTATGGCGGATTGGCGGATCCACCGCAGCTCCAAGTGTAACATTTAAAAAATGCTTTTTAGCCCTGGAGGGTCCCTTTGGGACCCCAACACCAGAGGTAAGGGGGCAGGGTGTTTATTTTTTACCTTTTTTCTGGGACTCCCTTCACATCACTTTAACAGCTTCCTTGTTGAGGTGTTGTCAGCCAATCATATCTCAGCATGTGATCGGGAGGGGTTGCGAATCCTTCGGGTTCCTATATATACAAATTTGTTTCCCCCTTAATCTTCAAAAATCACTGAATGAATTTACACCAAAACAAAAAAGGTTGCCTTCTGGACCAGGACCTACCTTTCTGCCAAATCTGTGTAATTCTGTCAAGTAGTTTCTGTGCTTTTGCTGCTCAAAATCCCTATGGCGCATTTAATGGGGATATCGTGTTTTGGGATCCCCCCCCCCTTTTGTCTCCCTGAAAATTTCCAGACAGCAGCTGTGACTGGCAAATATTTGGGGGAAGTTTCATGAAGATTTGTCAAGCAGCGCCCAAGATATAGGCAAGTAGAGAAACACTTTTTATATAGAAACTAGGTCTTAACTATAACTACCGAGCGGTGACTACCGCTAGGTAATGTATATATATTTGCATATATATATTAACAAGAAAGTTCACCGCACTCCATGAAGTCCAAAATGACGTGAATTTATTTCAATTTAGAACAATGCAACAACCAGGTGGTTATATATATATGTACTGCTACAAACACAAATGCTGTCCTTTACATTTATTTTCATGCTTTGCTGGAAGTTTCTTCTGAGGGGTAAAAGGAGTTTTAAATAAGTTTGGATGGTTGTTTTCACGAGTGGACAAACAAAAAGAATAGGAAATTCCATCAAAAAGCCAACTATAGAAGGAGATGCTGAGAACAAATAGTCATTCAATTATATGCTCTAAATAGAGCTTTTACTAAAGTATTTACCTAACTGCATTAAAACCTCATGGTGTGTTGGAGTGGAGTAGAAACGTCTTTTTGTTCATCCTGCAATAGGTCTAGTTGCTAAGCAAATCTACACTTCGTAGCTTGCCCATGTAAGGTCTCCCTCGTCTATTCCAGATATATTTGAAACTGTTCCATGCCATTTTCAAGTAACTTAAATGAAGATTAGCATTCCAGCCCTCTGATTAGGCTATAAATTAAGGGCCAGATGTAGCAAGCATTTTGCATGGTGCAAACTGCGAAAATCGCAGTTTGTGCCATGCAAAATGCCGATTGCGATGCTCATTCACAATTTGCGAGTCGGTACCGACTCGCAAATTGTGAATGCGACTCGCAAATAGGAAGGGATGTCCCCTTCCTATTTGCGACTCGCATTGCTATGCTAAATTGCTTTGTGACCGCAAATGTGGTCGCAAAGCAATTTGCTGTTACCACCAGTGTCACACTGGTGGTGGCCCATTGTGAATGTTGCCAAAAAGGGTTTTTCAGAGCAGGCAGTGGTCCAATGGACCACTGCCTACTCTGAAAAACCGAAACCAAATGGTTTTGTTCTTTTTTTTATTTTGCAACTCGTTTTCCTTTAAGGAAAACAGGTTGCAAAATAAAAAATAAAAAAAAGTGCTTTATTGAAAAAGCAGTCACAGACATGGAGGTCTGCTGTCTTCAGCAGGCCACCATCCCCATAAGTGCAGGGACTCGCTATGGGGTCGCAAAATGCGACCCACCTCATTAACATTAATGAGGTGGGTCTTTGCGACCCCATAGCGACTCGCAGATGGTGTCTGAGACACCGTTCTGCATCCGATTTTGCAAAATCGGACCTACCTACATCTGGCCCTAAGTCACTGTTCTAAAACTATCACAAATTACACAGGTTTAATGTAAGCATAGGCCCTCATTCCAAGAAGGCCATCCTAATTTGATATAACACAGCAATAGTGCAAAGTATTCCTCGCTCCAAAGTGCAAAATCAGTCCTTGTATCCTATTTGCCATTACAAACTGCAGAGGAAAAATCCAGGCTGTGCAAATCTGTATACGGGTTGTAATCCAGATTTGGGTGTAAATGTGAATTTTAACAGCTAGCTCATGCATAAATGAAGGAGCAAAGCATCTGTATAGTGTGCACTTATGGATACACGCTTAGGGACAGATTTATCAAGCTCTTGTGTCGCCAAGGAAACGCTAGGGCTTAGGTCAGATTTACTAGGACATGCAGAACCACCTTGTGTGGCTCTGCTTGTTTACTTAATCCAGAGTAATGCAAAGCAGAGCAAATCACTACTATGAGTTACTCTGCATTAGTAAGGTGTTCCATGTATGAGTGTCGGCGTTCCCATGCATCCACTCATAGATTTTGACGCAACCCCAGACAGGTAAACCTGGGATTGCACCAAAATGCTACTCCATCCCAACAGAGGCATAACAAGGAGGATTTTTTTTCTCCTTATTCCTTCTTTCTACGTGTGCTCCATTCTGAAACAGGAAAATGCTTCTGATGATTAATTTCGTGTAGGAAGGTGTCCCTTTCGTCACAAAAACAATTCTGTCTGTAACACAAACACCCTTAAACGATGGCACAACTGTTCCTGCATTGGTGCTAACCATCACTCATACCAGTGGAGAAAGAAGGCAGGAATGCACCATATCTTAAAAAATATGATGCCTTTCTGCATTTTCCATCTGACGCAGCACAGCAAGTTGTCTTGCTGTGTTGCGCTCCATCACATGGTAGTAAATCTGGGCCTGAGGGTCTAGTTTTGTGGGAATGCTGAGCAGGTGAGTGACAGGAGAGGACGAAAAAGAAGGAGAAGTAGCCCCAAAGAAGCATTTTAACCATATTTACTTTGAATTTGGAGACAAAAGCTGTAGAATCAGGTTTGAAGGGTAATCGTCTGGACACTTTATATATCAGTAGGGCCCGTAAACCTGCCCCATGAACATGCCTAACAGCAGATGGCACAACAGAATTGCACAAACACACTGACAACTTATAAAAGAACGGTCCCTAGCTAACATGAGCCTCTCTTGTTCCTTCGTGTTCCCATTAGTATCCAAGGCAACTAAAGCTGCCTGTCAAAGGACTGCTAAAAGCTGAGCCAGTAAAAGCTGCATCTTAGTCTAGATTGATATAACCTTGCACCTTACACACTAATTTTCAAGCACCACTATTTACTGCTAGAGGTGAATGCGAACAATTAAGATACGTCAACAGTGAGCACAGGTACCTGAACCTGCCAGAGATTATGCAAATTCAATAGTAAATTTAAAATGCATGGAGCTTATAACTGAGGGACTGTACAACTCAATCCCTTACCTGCTATTGGGTTTATAGCAGGGATAGCCAATGCTGGTCCTGAGACCTCAGTTCCTTTCACTTTTATTTTCAATAGTGAATGTAATTTTGTTTACTGTCGAGGACAGTAGTTATGCTGACAATCTGGCATAGATCTGGCCACCTGGTCCTCCTCTGTACAGTCCTAGTCTAAAGACCTATCTAACCTAAATGTTCCCGCTGAATGTTCCACCAGACCCTGCGAAATCTGTTCTATCTCCACTAGTTTATTCAGCTTATTACTAAGCAAATTTAACCAAGGGATCTTCAGGGCTGGCGGGGCGTTGGTAGCAGGACGTCACTTGCGGAGCTCATTTTACCTACTTTTTCCGGATCAGGAGTGGGAGCCCTCCTGTATACCTGTGTTCACTTTGAAGTCAGTTTGATGGCCATATCCTTTGTTCATTATCCCCTGTGCCCTGACAAGAGTAATTTATTGAGTTAGCTATTTGCATTTAACCTTTAGGATTACAGAGTTGCCTTTAAATGAAGGCACTGAGATATTCGTTAAGGACACGGCTGTGTCCTCGCCTTCTGTCAGCGAAGGAGTCTGTACCAGCTGTTGATACGGATCAAATTATGTAAATAATATTCATAGTGATGAGGCGCAGCTACTATGGGTTTCGGAAAGGCTAGTAATCAAGTCTAAGGAGAGGCACTTTGACATATTAATTGTAAATGGCTGCCTCCGCGTTCCCTCTGGTGTCCCGCAGCAGCAATTCCCTTAGTTTGATGAAAAATATCTCTTCTCTTTGCAAACATTTATACAAATCGAATCAAAAAACATAACATATTTTGCTTACAACGCATCTCAGTATAAAAAATACGGTAAAAGTCCAAAACTTAAATCCTACAAATAGGGACTGAATTTAGTTGTCTGAAATCTAAATCCCATAGGACACAATGAGATTTAGAATTTGGGGGACGGGATATCCAACACCGGTGTGACAGAGTAACCCTATAGAAAAATATCAGTACACTGTTCCAGTAGAAGGTAAGGAAAACGCATGGGGAGGTCCTAAATTTTAGGAGCAAATAACCTCACACATCCAAAAGGATGTCATGCTTCATCATCGGTACAGCTCCTCGTCAGACCGGCGCTGCAATGTCTGACGGGCTCCACCCCAGATGGGGGGGCTCTTTGCCGGAGATCTTTTTTTTACAATGATGGTCCCATGACCCCAGGATTAAATGGGGGGAGAAAAAGGGAAATAGGAGAACAGGAGTGAAAAATGATTAAAATTGGTTCTCACAACCTCCAATGGTTAAAAAAGTTTATTAGACCAGATGGAAGGTCGGGACCAAGATTAAAAACAGGAAATATAGTCAAACAAGTGAAATAGAAATTAAGATCAATCACTCTATTGGAGTCTAAGAGTGAGAGGGAGGTAGGACAATTTTCAAACCACCCTTTTCATGGGTCAACATGTTTCGCATCCTAGTGGCCCATCCGGGTCCATTGATGCTTCGTCAGGACCAAGTTGACTATCTATGTCTCCTAATCAAAAGGGACTAATGTGTCTTCTTAATTAGAATCCCAAAGTTATAGGTGGCTCACAAAATATGGAACAAACATCAGGTCACTTACATTAGTCAGGAGCATATGTTTCCTAACTAAGACCCTGAAAAATGAAATAAACCAATTAATTAGTTAGCAGGATAAAGCAGACCAATCAAAGAGAGTGCTACAAACGTGAACTCGTGTAAAACAGTGTCCGTGTAGACAGGTGCAAAAGTGCATATAGACATATGTAAACAGAGCTTACCACCCCCTTTAGGGGATTATGCTCCATAGGACAACGCGAACCAATGGTCGGGCGCAGTTACCAGTCTAAACAGGAAAGCACAATCACATCAACAAAGAAAAATCATGAGCAGCAATTAATATAATCAGGGTACGTCTTATAAATCAGAAACACGTAGATTTAAAAAGGAATTGACCAATTAGGTTCACATAATCTGTATATATCTATATTCGGTATGCTAACGGATGGTATCACGTGTAACATGGTAACTCCAGTTTCAAAAAAGCATATCGAAAAGGCCATAATCACTGTGGACAGAAAAAGGGAAAAGGGAAGTGCTATTACTGAAAGTAAGGAAGTAAATGCTGAAGCAAAGCAATCGCACAAGGTCCATGGATGTCCCCCTAGGGAGTCGTAAACAAAACTAAAACTGACTCAAAAGTAGTCAGTGTCATGCTTTACGCGTTGTAATAGTTATAAATGACGGAATCGTGATCGCGAACCCCATGGGGATTGGGGTTAATACCGGCACTTACTTGGAACGCTGCCGAGACCTGAGAGAGGACCTACCCGAGTCCGCGTATCCTGAAAAGTGCCAGGATGCCGGTAGACCGGGATGTTAAATCCTCCGACCCGGAAGGGGAAAGGAGGTGTGGCCGTGGCGTGTTAGAGAAACGTCCGGTCACGTGACACGCGATTCTATTTTAAAATAGAAATCGAGAAAGGACGTGGTAAAAAACTCACGGAGGGCATGGAAACAGAGAAAGGATTAAACAGAGTGCAGATCGAGAGCTGTAAATTAAGGAATCAAAGAATGAGCTAAAAGCAAAGTTTTAACATTGAACTGTATTAGCTGATAACCTGTATCTCAGTGTTGATACAGAAATGCCCAAGAATTGCATAGGGACTAAGCTATGTCGGGAGAGCGAATCACCATTTGCAAATACAGAAAATACAAGTTTTTTAAATAGTCTGGGAAGGTGTTGATATATATTAATGCAAATAGGTAAAATTAGCTACTGAAGCTAGTCCATGGGATATCATCAAGTCCCTGGATATGGGTGCGTAGTTTGAAAACCCATCGTTGTTCTAACTTGAAGAGGGAGTTAACATTCCTGTATGGGTGTGTTTGAAGAACCACCCACCACATATCGTCTGGGCTATGTGCAGCCTCCAGAAAATTTTGGGACAATTTAGTAGTAGCACGGCCACATCTGATGTTGCTACGATGTTCGTTTATCCTAAGTTTCACTGCTCTGGTAGTCATTCCTATATACTGTAGACCACATGGACAGGTGACCATGTACACGCAATTCTTGGTATTGCAGTTGGTATGTTTAACTAATCGCCATATCCCAATGAGTTCAAAGGTGATGAATTTTAACTGTTTGGTAAGGGTACAAACACTACACTGTCCGCATGGGAAATGGCCAGTCACTGGAGGGATGTCCCAAAGGGGTTGTGTACGAGGTTGTACAGAAGTGGGACGGGGTCTGGTATGAACCAATAGGTCCTTGATATTGGTGGTACGTTTGAAGGAAAATAGAGGTTTGGGGATCTGTTGACCTCCACTGCATAGAATAGCCCATCTTTTGTTAACTATTTTTTTAACAGAGTTGGACAAGGGGGTAAAGGTAGATACACAAGTAAGCTTGGTATCTGAGGTGTGAGGGGTACTTGATAACAAAGTGTCTCTGTTGCAAGATCTCGCCCGCTTGTATGCGGCTTTTACCACAGTATATGGGTAATGACGTTTGTCAAGTTTATCAGATAGTTCATCTGCTTGGGCTTTGAACATATGAGTAGAACTGCAATTACGTCGGAGGCGTAAAAATTGTCCGTAAGGAAGATTGTTTCTAAGTGCCTTCGGGTGGTGGCTCTCATACAGTAGGAGACTGTTGCGGTCAGTGGTTTTATGATAAGTGTGTGTGTACAGTTTCCCATTCTCTATACAGATCGTAAGGTCCAAAAAGGGGATCTGAGTCTCTGAAACAGAGGATGTAAATTTCAAAAAAGGATTCAATGAGTTGATCCATGTGATGAACAGTTGTGTATCTGCCGGAGTGCCTTGCCAGACGATCAGGATATCGTCGATATACCTCCACCATAGTTTAATGTTAGTTTGAAAAGGGTTTGTGTCGGGTAAAATAAACCGTTTCTCAAAATCAAACATGTAGAGGCAGGCCAGACTCGGGGCGAAGGTACTGCCCATCGATGTACCCCGGGTCTGGTGAAAAAGCAGATCCTCAAATTGGAAAAAGTTCTCTTTTAGAGCGAGGGAAGCACAGTGCATAATAAAGTGCACTGGAGAGGTAAGAGGTTGATCCACCGCCAGAAGAGCCGTCTCTATAACTTGTAGAGTAGCGTCTTGAGGGATGTTTGTATAGAGAGCTTCAACATCCAAAGTGATCAGGGCATGTACTTGTACAGATGAGTTGATGGTCTCTATCAGGTTCAAGACATCCTTGGTATCTTTCAGGTAAGTGTCAGATGATTGAACAATAGGTTGTAAGAATTGGTCACAGAAGATGGAGAGAGGTTCAAGGATGGAGCCTATGCCAGAGACTATTGGACGGCCTGGGGGGGGTATTTTGCCCTTATGAATTTTAGGTAGGCAGTAAAAATAGGGAGTCCGTGGGTTCTGGGTATCAAGGAACTCTGCCTCCTTCTGTGAAATCCATAGATTTACTGAAGCCTCCTCTATCATTCCGCGTATCTCTGTTTGAAGTCTCTCAGTAGGATTAGTGGTGATCCGGGTATAGTAGGTGGAGTCCTCCAGTAGACGGAGACACTCTTGTCTGTAGTCAGCTGAGTTCAGAATCACTGTGGCTCCACCTTTGTCGACAGGTTTTATGACAATACTTGTGTCGGACGACAATATCTTCAAGGCGGTTCTCTCGGCAGTGGAAGTATTAGAGAAAGACCGTTTCGGTTGTAAAGCTGATAAATCACTTAAGACTGCTTGTTCGAAAGCTAATAGCTCACAAGGCATCGCAGAGGCAGGGGGCATGAATTTGGAGGTTTTTTTTAGGCCTGTGTCAGTCAATTGAGTAGTATCGGGTCTGTCGTGAAAGAAAAATTGTAATCTAATTTTCCTGAAAAAGTGGGACAGCTCACAGTGAAGACGAAAGGAATCTTCTTGAGGTGTGGGTACGAAGCCGAGTCCTTTGTTCAGGACTGATTGTTCAATGGGGGAGAGTGGTCTTGATGAAAGGTTGACCACTAGATCCGATTCGGTGGGTTCTTCCCTTGGCTTCTTGTTATCATCTGGGGTTCGTCCTGGGCCCAGTGGACCCGTCTGCCTCTTCCTCTCCTTCTGCCTCTTCCCCTTTATCCCTCTCTTTTTTTTAACGTGACAGAGTAACCCACCTGCCAAGTTCTAATTAGGCCCTGTGTCCAGATTAATAACGAAGAAGTGAGCGGGAATAGTCAATGCAATGTGAGTTAGAGTGAGGTGATGATCCATTAGAATTCTGTTTGCTTTTGTAGTATTGGCAGAATGACAGACTGAACAAGTTCTCTGTATAAAAGTTGTCAGGTGTAAATAACAGATCATCCATGATGCAAAGTGGTACCCGAGGAGTGATGTCACACAGTGTGAAATGTGATGGGAAGAGTGAATGTGAGAGAGCACGTCTGGTGGACAGACACACACAGGAAGAGGAAAGTGTTGATAGAGGGGAGAGCTGCAGAGACATTTTAATGGACGATCACAAAGTTGTCACTTGTTCTGTGAGTATGAGGTTGCTGTGTCTTTTGAAAGTCATGATACTTTAATTTGCCAAAAAAAGAAGATAAAAATATCAGGACTCCCTAATCTGTGATAAAGTGGATTGGCAAATTGGTTTGAATGGGTTTGCTATGAGTGGGCGTACCCATGAGCTGAGAAAGCATTTATGGTAGGCGTCACTGTAAGGGTTAGAATGGGCAAGCGCACTGTGAATGGTCGGTGTGTTCTTTGCGTTTATGTGGATTTATTTAATGGAGAAAATGTCATGTTGTCTAATGTATTTGTGATCAGGGAGTTCAATAGAGTACAGTAGGCCATGGGTGGTTGGACGTAAGGGACACTTTGGTGACATTTCAAACTGATGCTGCAAAACACGAGAAATATATTTTGAACTGTTTTGTTGCTTGGGTATTTCAGAAAGGAACACATTTTGGGCCATTCCATTTTACAAAAGGTTTTCACAAGAGGACAAAAAGGAGAGCATGGACTGTGGAATTATTGCCAACCAGAAATATTGTTTTTCTTATCAATCATTTTAAGCATATTAGAGATATTAAGCAAATGGTAATGACCATTTCATTCAACAGGAAAACATTATTTGAACTTTTTTCACTTCTGTGATAAAAATGAAAAACGTCTGATTCACTTTCATCACACAATTCAAATTTAAAAAGTGGGGAAATGCCCTTTTCTATTTCTAAATACTTGAATTCAACAAAAGTAGTGTGAAATCTGATTGCTGCTGTCTCCCCATTATACAAACACCAAAAATGGTGATAATGGATTTACTCGTTTTTCCAACCTTTTTGTAGTGCAGACCAGTATGTCTTACCTGTGGTACCGCAGAAAGGTTGTATCCTGCATTCTGTACAGGCCCAAACATGGGCAAACAGGGGAGCCACATGAGGGAGTCAACCTTTGCTAATTCTGCCTTCTGCCTTAGGATTCCTGATTTGAATGTGCATTGAGTTGGTAGCTTCCCCTTGGCACATGCAATCTGCATGTCTAAAGTGCAAGTGCAATAATTTCTTCCTTACTTCTTTACTCTGAAACTTGGGAATTATACTGCAACAGGTTTAGACTTAACCCCACTAGAGCACGAGTAATCCTTTCCATTTCTTTTTTCAGTACAATTTTTTTTATTAAAGTCGGCACCCAAAAATCAAAGTTGTAAGATGCATAAGTCAATTTGGTGTTAATCGATGCGTTCTAATATACTTGGCTTAGCAAAGTACTCCGCAGAACCGATATACATCACATGTCATAAAAAATAAACAAAAAACATAAAGCCAGACTTGAGGGCTATTATGGGGCCTCCATTCAAGTCATTAAGCAGTTAACACAAAGTGGATGGGCACGGGGCGGTGGATTGGTATTTCGAAGGTACTCATCCGGAGTACTCCACAGGACCCTTGTCGAGGTAAGAGAATGCATTGTCGGCAAACAGATATTCTCATCGCTACGCACAAAGTATAGCCTGGTCCACCATGTATGGAATGAAGGGCCAGATGTAGCAAAATCCGTTTTTGCGACTTGCAAATTGCGAGTCTGAGCGACTCGCAATTTGCAAGTCGCAAAAACGGATGCAGGACGGTGTCTCAGACACCTTCTGCGACTCGCTATGGTGTCGCAAAGACCCACCTCATCAATATTCATGAGGTGGGTCGCATTTTGCTACCCCATAGCGAGTCCCTGCACTCACAGGGATGGTGGCCTGCTGTAGTCAGCAGACCTCCATGTCTGTGACTGCTTTTTAAATAAAGCAGTTTTTTTTTTTCATTTTGCAGCCCGTTTTCCTTAAAGGAAAACGAGTTGCAAAATGAAAAAAAATCCGAAACCATTTGGTTTCGTTTTTTTCAGAGCAGGCAGTGGTCCATAGGACCACTGCCTGCTCTGAAAAAATAGTTATGTCGACATTCACAAAGAGGAAGTGGTCCCATGGGGACCCCTTCCCTTTTGCGAATGTGCTACCACCAGTGTGACACTGGTGGTAGCTGCGAGTTGGTTTGCGACCGCATCCGCGGTCACAAAGCAACTCTGAATTGCGATGCGAGTCGCAAATAGGAAGGGAACACCCCTTCCTATTTGTGAGTTGCATTCCCAAATTGCGAGTCGGTACCGACTCGCAATTTGGGAATGAGCATCGCGTGAGGCCGTTTGCATGGCGGTAACTGCGTTTTTCGCAGTTTGCGCCATCCAAACGTCGTGCTACATCCGGCCCGAAATGTGTTGTGAGCTTTTCCATTCTGCAAGTACTAACTTCGAACCAATGGCAAGCATCAGATCAATTATTTGTAAGTATGCATTGCTCACAGGAGGTACGACCGAAGAAGCATGAGCATAGTACTGTCATGGCATTTACTGGAACGGTAATTTTGAAAATAGTTGTAGAAAATGATTGTATTTGTTCCCATAGAAGGAGAACATGTGTCAGTTATAGAAGATATGTAGTAGGCCTCTGGGGTCAGTTTCACAGTTCCAAAGCAGGTTGTAACCAATAAGACCTGTTTGTGTGGTGTCACTGGAGTCCAATGTACGGAAGCATCCAATGTGCGATAGGGCAGACTGAGGATCAGACATCATCCAAGCTGACCATTATATTTCTACCCCTGAGATACTTTTGCTGTAGGAGCTCCAGGTGTTAGATTTTTTCTGAGGTGCCGTTTTAGGGTCCACAAAAACTTGTATATTTGTAAAGCTATATAACCCCCCTTTCATTATTTTTTTCAATTGTTCGGGAGATCTAGAGTAGGAATATAGCCCACTTTCCTTGTTTTTAAGTTTTCAGCAGATTGAGAAAGGCAGCAAAGTATCAACCCACACTCACTCGAAAAATCAGTCTAAATAGAACTCATCGAAGGCAGTTTCTGAAGGAATGAGCAGGTGCGGGTAATCGATCACATTATTCATTAACATTAGTTGTTAATAGGGCCAGGAACCCCAGCTAATTAGTTTAAATGTCATCTCTGAAAGCAGTGTGATGGCGTCTTGCATCCCTAGCCTGTTCACTGTCTGGAGACTGGTGTGCTCGAATCATCCTGACACCGGTGAGAGGTAGAAACTGAGAAAACAATGGGAATGGCGAGGGCTTGAGGCCACAGCCATTAGCTCTCACCGCAGATGTACAGTTCTTACCAGTTTTATCACTTCACTTTCTGACTTTGCAACCACTGATTGCTGAAACTCACAATAACAACAGTAATTATTATTATAATGTATGGGAGCCAGCTGTCCGTGTATAAAAGTCAGTCCTTAATTTGCAAATAAAAACGTGCCGGTGCCCAACGCCCTCCTCTTATACACAAATGTGCGAGCACAGAATACTGAGGCGGCGTAATCCTGAAGCCATCTCGGGCCTCTTCAATCCATTTGAAGCCACTCCCTGCCCCTTCAGCTCACTCTTGCAGCTTTCTGCTTTCTCCCTTTGTGACACTTTTCATTTTTCTCTTCCTCCGTCTTTCCAATATGTGTTTTTGCTTGCAGTAGATGCCTGAGGCAGAAAAATAAGCACAGGCCCTCAAAAATAAGTGCCAGTGCTCCACATCGGGAACATCAAGCACAAATTAAGCACTGATAAAAGTCTGTATCTAATTTGCTTATTACAGGCGACTTTTGACGGCTCTAGTGACCTGTAATAAAAAATGACGTAGCTGTTCAACTGTAATAAGTTATTACAGTCAAGTTGTAATGTCTTAATGCCTGCTGCCACAGCCAGCAATAAAGATGTCATCATAACAGCTGCTGTTTAAATGAAGCAGCAAAAACAAAAAACGACCTATTCAGCCTTTCATCTGTTTTCTCAAATAAACAATGATGAGCAGGAAGGTGGTATTAATGGGAACATGTTTAATATTTTCACACCAAAAGTCATTGCATGAAAATAGGTGTGTGTCAGCAGGTTATATAACGCCCATTGGTGCCAACTCCAAATCCCACGGCAACACCAGAGAAATACCTGGGAGGCCGAATTTGGGATATTGATGCACAATAAGGTAAGGACGGGTCTGGGGCTCTCGCATATTTACAGATTGTTTTCTGAAATGCCAGCTATAAATTGTTTCAGTTTTCTATTTTTCAGAGAGCGTAGCTCTCCCCCATTAAATCAGTAGAATATTCCCAGGATCCTCCACCTCCTGTCCTCACAGCTCATTAGCACCAACAGACCTTCACCACATGCTGTGGAGCTGCCCATCTGCTTTTTGGGAGAAAGTTCTCCAAGCCCTGACATTCCGTGGCGGCTTACATCTGCTGCCCACCTGGGATGCATGGCCCTTCTGGATTTTTAAACACCCAAAAAACCACAGGGCTGCGTCCTATTTTCTAGATTTGGGCCTTCTATTGGCAAAGTGAGCAATTACTTATCGGTGGAAGGCTGCCCCAGCACCTTCACTTGGATCCGGGCAGTCTGCAGCACTGTGCTGGGCCCAGGCAAAAACCAAAGCTCTTCACAGGGCAGAAGGCAAAGACGTGCACAAACACCCACTAGCTTGGGACACTAGATGGTGCATAGATGATGCCTTGCCCCTTACACGGGCAGAGGAACTTTTAGGTTAGGTTCTCCTAACCAAGTGATAGTCCATCAGTCTCTGGTTTACTGTTCCCCTCCCACCCGGCTTCGGCATGGCCCCTCCAGCACAAGCCAGGTGGTACCACTGACCACCCCTTTAGAGGACAGCCATGACCACGAATCTCTTTTGCTTGATTTAAATTTTCTTAACCACTTTGTTAAATCACTGGCTTGTGGCCCACTGGCTGCCCCTTCTGCACCCCTCAGTCAATTATTACCATATTCACACCTGATATTTTGTCATCACCTGGAGCTCACCTCACCTCTCCCGTCATTCATCTTAGAACCAGCTGAAGTTGGCGTGAATATTTGAGAATATGTTACGAACTGTTAACTTTGTTTGATTTCTCTTGCTTCGTCACAGAGTTCGCCCTCCTTAAAGCATGAATGAAGTACTAACATTATTTCCTACAATTTACTTTTTTATTGTATACATATGTTATAAAGCTGTTTCTAAGAATTGCTATTTCAGCAACTTTACAAGCTATGTCACTTCTTACACGAAACACATCTAATTTAATAGACATGATATCTGTGTAACCTCCACCTGCCTCTCATTACTTTATTCAAAATGATAGTATGCTGCATGTTGTCCACACTACTAGGGCCTGATTTGCAATTTGTGTAAGTTTACAATTGTTTACTATTCACAAAATTATTTTATGAGAAGCATCTTTAAGTCTCACATGAAAGGATAGGCCAGCCCTCATAGTAAGTTTACCTTTGTGAATCAGGCTCCTATTCTGTAAAACTCTAAATGGTGAAAACCTAATACAATGTGTTAAAAATGAATGGCAGGCGGTACTTTATCCAATATGTTCCTCATTTTATAGACCTTCATGCAACAGTTCTAGTGCTTCTAGGAGCTTCATACAGAAGATGCAATTATTACCTAACAAAATGGTACTTAATTTATCAAATTCCAAAAGCAAGGAGGTTGAGTGGGCCTTGCTGTGATTCTAACTCGTGACCTGTAGCTTACAGATGATATCTGCGTCAAGCCTTAACTGAACGAGAAATCTTAAGGATGGTGCACCTGAATTATTGTGAAGTACAATTCTCTTGTAGCTGGGCCGTATGAGCACCAAACAGCAATATTCCTTTAAATGGGTAGACAGCTAAGCGCTTTGAGTCTGATTGATAAACAACGTTTTCCAGGAATAAACCCAATGAAAAAGGCGTTCTAATTTATTAATACATACCTCATATCTGGGAAAGTTCAACAGGTGTACGTGGGTCTGGCTTGAATAAAAAATTGCAACATGTTTGCATTTTCTACAGATAATCAGACCACTGCCATGTCGCAAACAGTGTTCCTGTAGAATAAATCTATAGTTCTTATTTCTGCCCGTGTCAGCGTGTTACTAGGAGCCTGTTCCCCTTCCGGGGTTCTGCATCAGCTATAAACACAGCCATTACATCACACGCTCAGGGCCTTGTTCTGGATTTGCAGTACTGTAATGTGATAATATGTTATTGGATTCCCACCAGACTCTAAACATCGAAATGCTATTTCTGTTGTTCACACCCTGCCTGCAGCAGCTCAGGGCTACAATCATCCAAGCAGCCATCTAGGAGGCAAGCTACCTTTTTCAACCAAGAAAGGGGTCCAGAATCTCATTGTCTTCCCTCAAAGGGGGTACAGTAAACAGAATCTGTGTTTAGGTATTGTATATACAAGAGCACAACTAGAATCGAAAACTCGCATACTGCACGCGTGTGGAGAAACATCACCGACAAAGCAAGAATTTTCATTTGATGAGAAAGAGGCATGGAAAAAGTGCGTATTGTCAGTAGCTAAGAAAGCGTACCACTGACAAAGTGCGTATTGCCAGGCGGTGAAAGTGTTAATGCGTGGAACTTACTGGAAATTGAAAATTACTGTAATAGCCTATGCAGATCATGTTACATTTATAATATTTGCAGTTGTGATAAAAGATTATGCTTCTTTTCAGTCTATGTATCTTTGCAAAATATTGAACTCACATATCCTTTACTTCCCACGCAGAAAGAAGTATTTTTATCTTAGGGGATATGACCTGCTAGAATTCCGCCCACTTTTGAAGATTGGTTGTTTACTGTGACCCTTCTTTGATGTACACTCCCAGCGGTTTACAAGGGCCTCCAAAACGTTTTCAATCCGCAGCCCAATTTTTAGAACAAGAAACTGTTGTGATCCACCCAGTTTCAAAGGAAGAGGCTGGAGTTTTTTAAAGGTAACCAGACCATTGTGTGATCAGGCCCTGTCATTTACACAGCACATTTTCCACTGAAATAGCCAATAAATTTGCACAGACAGGCATACAGTTTTACTGATAAAACTTTATTGCACACAAATGATAAAGTGTGGAAATCGGGTTTCAGTGGACATTTATAGTTTGTGCATAACCAAGTAAAGTGTTTTGATCCTATTAAAAACTTTGTTGCAATCACACTTTAGAATTACCAAAATTGATCTTCATTTTTGTTTTCCTAACTGCTGATTGTGAACAGTTCATTTATAGGTATTTACATTTTGTTGTGGGTTACAGCCTTTCCTTTCACACTCCCTGCACCCCATCAAGATTCCCTTTCCCATCACTGACTGCAAATTGAGAGGAGTTTGTAAACACCATTCCCAATGTCAAAAAACATAAGCAACAGTTTGGCAGAAGATATAGCCTAACATTTGACCTCTGTCTTTGGAGGGCAGAAAATATAAAAAAATAAATAGAGTATTTAGAAACACCTTTATTTATTCCTTCAACTTTCATGCGCCACCAAAAAATGGCACAGGGTACCTTTTAATAGGAAAAGTGTGCCCTATTACAGTGAATGCCCGTCCCTGGAGGCAGCGCATTCAAGTGAAATATGGAGTGGCTGCTTCAAAGCCACTCTCTCTGTACAGGCGTCAACCCCCCCTGCACTTTAAAGAGGGTTTGGATATTCCTTTTCAGGCAGGTGCAGTGAGTGATTGCACCTGTCTGCTATGGATTGTTGGGGGGTCCATAGGACCCACTTTGTCCCCTTCAGATTTCTGCCATCAGGGGTTGCACTGAGATTGCACCACTTTTTTGTTGCACACTTTCAGTGCACCTCCTGACAACTTCTTTGCCTTTGCACCCATGTCCTTAATATTGCACGGGCGCACAGGTAAAGAGATTGCTTCATCTGCATGAGGCCACGCCTCCATGCAAATGAAGGAATGACTCTTGAGATAGTGCTGGCACTACATGTCCACCAGTGCTGTTTTATAGAAGGGGCTGCAAAGCATCTGTGGCCCGTCTGTAATACCAAAATGCCCCTGGGGTGCTCAAAGTGGGCACACATATCCATGGTGCCCCTGGGGCACTTTCTGTAAAACTGCCCCAGATGTTACAGCCAGCGCCCAGTAACTTCTGATAGCTGTGGGGTTTCCTCCCACCTGCCAATGGTTTCTTTGTAACTCTTATAAAAATATATATATGATTAAGCTGGAATAGATCAACCAGCAAGTCCTTTACCCAAAATCAAAACTACAAGACTTGGTGCAGTCTGAAATATCTATATTATCATAAATGTGTATGGCAACCTACAACAGACATGCCAGTGTGAAATTACTAGTTCTGAGATCAGACAAAATACGATGAGTTTCATTGCCCCAAAATGCAAATAATGAAATCAGATGTGCTCTTTTGTTCATATTTGTCTGACCATTATTCAACTCCAGACATTGTTAAGTACAGTTTAGTTGGATGGTGTTTCTTCAAAAGATCAGACGAAGTCTATCACTTTTTAAGAATGTATTCAGTACTGTATGAGTGTAGCAGATTATCTAAAGTCATTAATAGGTAACATTATTCTGTGGCTTGCTGAAAGTCTTGATAAGATTACCTTGCTAAGGCAAAACTGTGAAAAACACTCCGAACAAATGAGGAAAAGGTAATGTAAACTCCAAACAGGCTCAAGCCCTCTGCACCATATGACACTGATAATCAAGGAAACGAGAACCTTGTATGAGTGTCATAACTATCTGCAGTTAATAATAAATAGTGCGGTGTCCTTCCACCCCTTAACCAATACACACACAATGACTGGTATGTCACAATTAAATGATTATTTATGGCACAGAGCTTTTCTACATAACAAGTGTATGAAAATTAATAGTACCAAAAACTGAGCAGATAAAAAGCAAATTAGGATGAAGCTTGAAAAGGCCCAATTATGTTTCCTCCTTCATCCTAACTTGTTAGTCAACTCCCTACTCAAGGTATCCATAATAGTTTGAGCCATCCGATTTAAATTACTATTATTTCTTTAAGCTTTACTAGGGGTGAGGAGTCACTCTTGCTCAGCTTCTGCATTTCTATTAAAATCTGAAAGTAATGCCCTTTTTCAGAAGCAGAGGGAAACTACAGAAACGAATGTCATTTTTCCGTTTCCACTCGAGACAGATCTCTGCAAGGTCATCTTCCCCTGCAGCAGTGAATACAGCACTTGGGCCAGAGGAGTGAAACATTTTCCTTCTCTCTAATGTTAATTTGAAAGATATCATATACAAATAGAATTTTAAACTGAAAACATGGTAATTATTTGTTAAATTCAGTAATGTTTACATGCAATCTGTCTTGCATTAAAATGCAGTAGTTTTATCACACAAAACAACAGCACAGGAAGCACAAAACAGACCCGGAAGCCTAGTAGAATATTTAGTGTTAATAGCAGAAAGGAAGAATAGGCGAATATTCCTTTACTGCCATCATTATAAATAGTGCTACACTTCAGAGCACTTATCTGTCAGTTCTGGAACATTCTTCATATGTTCAAATATTATGTATGAACAATACTGGTTTGTTTTCTCTAGCAGCATTTTCTGCCATAGTATTGCAAATAACAGTCACACATTGTATCCAGTTCAAAGGTACTTATGCCAATATTTATACTTTTTGACGCAAACCAGCGCCGGTGCTGGTTTGCGTCAAAAAATTTACCGCCGGCTAACGGCATTCCAACACGCCATGCGGGCGCCTTATTTAAGGAATGACATTAGCCAGTGCTGCGGACTAGTCTGAGTAAAAAAAACGGACTCAAACCAGGCAGCACCGGCATATGGGAAAATGGGGGTTGTGCGTCAAAAAATGGTGCGTCAGGTTTGAGTCAAAAATCATGGCTCAAACCGGACTTGCGCCATTTTTTGACGCACAACCCCCATTGAAATGACTCCTGTCTTAGCAAAGACAGGAGTCATGCCCCCTTGCCCAATGGCCATGCCCAGGGGACTTCTGTTCCCTGGGCATGGCCATTGGGCACAGTGGCATGTAGGGGGGACAAATTAGGCACCCCATGCCACCTTAAAAAAATAGAAAAATAATACTTACCTCAACTTACCTGTACTTACCTGGGATGGGTCCCCCCCATCCATGGGTGTCCTTCAGGGGTGGGTGAGGGTGGCAGGGGGTGTCCCTGGGGGCAGAGAATGGCACCACTGGACTGCTTCCATGGTCCAGGACGATGGAAGTGAGCCCACAGGTCCCTTAACGCCTGCCCTCACCCAGGCATTAAAAAACGGCGCACATCAGGCTGGCGCCATTTTTTATGGCCCGCCCCTCCTGTGCGTCAAAATGACCTGGGAGAATAAATAAGGCGCACAGGCCTTAAAGTCATTTTGTGGACGGGAACGCCTACCTTGCATGTCATTAACGCAGTTTCCTGCATCCAAAAATGATGCACACAGAGGTTTTTTGACGTCTGCAGGGTCGGGCGTCATAGTTTAAGTATGGGGCAAGATTTGTGCTGAATGTGCGTCAAAATTTTTGACGCACATTTGGCGCAAATAGAGTATAAATATGCCTCTTAGTTTATTGAACTTAAAGCAATGAAGAGCCAGATCTCTACTGTTATGATTTGAGCATTTGGCATACAGAAAAGCAGCACGCCTCTAACTCAATGAGCCATCTGTTTTGAAAAAAGTGTCAATTTCTTGTGATTTTCACACTTGTACAGAGAATGTTGCTTGGTTGTTTTCAAATACATTGCTTCTTTGAGATCACTTCTATTTGATATTAGTGCAAACCATTATTTTTGCAGTTAAGCATTACTCCACTCTAACTTAGTACTGTCCTTTTTTAAAATGCTTCCTCTCACAATTCATCTGAACAGCCGTTAACATTTCAAATATATTTTTCTAGTGGGCAAAACTTAACAGGTTTGTACTTTTCCGCTGCTTTCAAATTTCGGCCTCCCCCCATCCACCACATTCTCTCTTGCAATCATCAGCTTTAAATGAATTCCTGCTCACATAGAACATCTCAAGAACAGCTGATAAGGAATGAAAATAGAAATGTGAAAATAGAAATCCTGCAGATCTACGTATGTCAAGAAATTTCCTATCTACACTGAGGGATAAATATAGCGAGAGCATAGATTCTCCAAATATTAGACATGTACATGAAACAGTGGCACTCACTAATACAACACACTTTAAAAAACTAACTTTGATGATTTATTGGTCCGGTGCTGGCCCAAAGCCTGTGATCCTTTACTGGGGATATAAAATATATCCTTTTTTGTCCATATAATATGAAAGCCCCTTCAACAATTGAAAGATTAAATACAAAAAGCTTGAAACTCCTTTCTTGGAAGCCACAAATGAATTAATTTCCATATGATAAATATATGCAATTTATGCAATAAAGTGATATTGTCACCATCCATCGCCTGTGTAGTTCAATCGCCTTTTTTAGGTATCCTTACTGTGGGGTTATTCTAGTGCCATGTACAGTACATCTTGTGAAAATGCTCCGTGATGAACAAATGAATTGAAATCCCTTTCTTTGAGCCTTCTTCACCCACCTAGCCACTTTTATCAGTATGTAGCTGCTAAAGGTGGTTCATGACAGCACAGTTCAGCTAAAAGTTAATGAGACACAATCACAATTGGATGTAATTCAACTCTTAGTCCAAATGTAAGATGTACCTCAGATAGATGTTGAGTATCCCAGAGCACATTTCAGACTGAGAAGTGCAAACACTCCAATAATGGAACTAAACTGAATTGGACTGGTAGATCGCGCAAATACCCAAAGGTGTCCTGGTGCTAGAGACTCAAAGTAAGGTAGCAAGCAGAATGAGCTTTGGAAAAAAGACAGGTCATGATTTTTGTCCTGAGATTTGCATATTTTGACAGGGACATAATGGAAACAGGAAGAAGCTTACAGGCTTTGATGGCAAGGTGGGAAAAATATCTGTTTACCTCCCTGGCGGATTTTAAGAACTGACACCAAGTAAAGGGAGGAAGATGATGGAAGATAACAGGAAGTAGTATAGCTAGCTAAATAAATAACATGAAGAGGTTGTGGGGAGTAAAAGTCAAGAAATCAGGCGAATATGCCTAACTCAACCACTAAGCAGTACCTTCATTAAGTATTTTTATATTGCCAATAGCAACAAAATTACATCCCTTGATAGTAGTCAAAACATTGGTTAGACTCGGAAACGAACACAGTTTCTGAGTCTTAGCAATGTTTTGGAGGAATACATTAGTACAACTCTGATAATTCATCTGCATAAAAACTGGGATCTATTTTGAGTCTTATTAATGCTTTGGAGTAATTTTGTGTAATCTGATGACTTCAAATACTTCAATTGGGGATGTATTATTGACTATTGTCAATGGATATAATTATTTTGCTATTGGCAATATAAAAATCCTTATTTGTTTATTTTTTGTCAGTAGGGTAAAACTGGTGGGTGAGTGCACAGGGCCATCTCTCAGTTTACCCACTTGTATATGTTTAGTGTAGCTGGTTGTTAGAAATGGGTTCTCTAGTTGGCAGTTTGGACCCTGTCCAAATAGGGTCCCTCACTCTAGTTAGGGTAAGGGAGTCACACAGCTAAGACAACCCATGCTCACCCCCTTGGTAGCTTGGCACGAGCACTCAGGATTATCTGAGAGGTAATGTGTAAAGTATTTGTACAGAAACACAGTTACAGAGTGAAAACACCACAAAAGTACTCCATACCAGTTTAGAAAAATAGCCAAATATTTATTAAAAGAAGACTAAAATGACAAAAATCCAACACACACAAGTAAAGATATCACGTTTTAAATGTTTAAATGAGTCTTAGTTCACATGAATCAATTGTTGTATCTTTTTAGCACAAAGTACCTGGGATGCATCAAAAACAAAAACAATGCGGCCACAGGGGAGATGAGGCACTGAAAAAGCAAAGCGATGCATTGGTTCCTTACTGTGCAGGGAGGTGATGTATTGATTCTTTCCTCGCAGGTCAGGCGATGTGTCGGTTCTGTACTGGCAGGGGAGGTGATACATTGGTTCTTTACTCACAGGAAAGGCAATGTGTTGATTTCTGGACATGCAGCCTTGGTTCCTTAATGTGGTGCGGGGGTCAATGAGAAATTGACGCCCTTCGACGATGCATGGAAAGTCCAGATGCGCTGAAACAGGTGCTGTGTTGATTCTGCAGCCCCAAGAGAGGCGCTGCGTTGATTCTCCAGCCGCGGGGCAGGGGCTGCGTTTTTATTTCAGCTGCACACATTGGTGCATGGATTTTCTCCTTCAGGTCACCAGTTGACACTTCCAAGGGCCCAGAGACTGGAGTTGGCACCGCTTGGCATGTCGGGACTCTCAGCAGAAGAGCCCTGGGACCGGCAGATTAAGTATTTTATGTCCCTGCAGCAGAAGAGCCCTGGCACTGGCAGATGAAGTCTTTGATGTCCCTGAGACAAATTAACAGGAGGCAAGCTCAGTTCAAGCCCTTGGAGAACTTAGGAAAGCAGGATGTAGAAGGCCAAGTCCAGGCCTTTCACTCAGAGGACAGAAGCATCAAGCAGCATGCCAGCACAACAAAGCAACAGGTAGAATGGCAGTCCCTCAAATAGCATCCAGCTTTTCTTCCTGGCAGAATGTCTGAGGTCCATAAGTGTTCTAACTTTGTGGGGCCAGAGGTCCAGTACTTATACCCATTTCTGCCCTTGAAGTAGGCAAACATCAAAGAAAAGTATTTGTAGTGCACAAGTCCCTGCCTTTCCAGCTCTGGGCCCAGATATACTCCAGGGAGATGGAGACTGCTTTGTCTAAGGACAGGTACAGCCCTATTCAGGTGCAAGTGTCCGCTCCTCCCACCACTCCAGCTCAGGAAGACCCATCAGGATATGCAGGACACACCTCAGCTCCCTTTGTGTGACCGTCTAGAGTGAATTCACAAACAGCCCAACTGTCATCCTGACCCAGACGTGTATTCCACAGACAGGCAGAGGCACAGAATGGTTAAGCAAGAAAATGCACTCTTTCTAAAAGTAGAATTTTCAAACTTACAATTCAAAAACCAACTTCACCAAAAGATTTATATTTTTAAATTGTGAGTTCAGAGACCCCAAACTCCACATCTCAACCTGCTTCCATAGAGAAATTACACTTAAAAGATATTTTAAGGCAATCCTCCAATTCCACAAGCGAAATGAAATATTCCACCACATCTGTTAGTTATATCTGCTGAAAAGGTGAGCTTGCTGTGAAAAGCAACAAGTAGATTCCTGGAAGTGTAAAATGAGTTGAGTGAAGGGCTAAGTTTAGTTGACGAACAAAGTGAAGACCAAAAGGATAGTTGATTACTAAGGATCAGAACCTCGATTTTCTCACCGTTCACTTTAAAGCAATTAAGAAGCATCAAGTCCACAACAAAGATCATACAGTTGTGAAAGTTGTCTTTTGTGGCAGTGATGACTTCAAGGATAGAAACAATATGGGAAAAATTATTGAAAGCCATTGAGAGGTCCAGAACAACCAGGGCAGCAAAATCACCTTGGTTCAAACATGCCTCTGATATTATCTGCTGTGGCCTAGAAGGGTCATTACAGTCTTATGAGCTGGTTTGAATCCTTCATGTCACAGTAATAATAGCTTTGTCCAGGATTTTAATTAGTAGAGAGACAAGAGAAATGGGGTGAAAATTAGATGAAAGAGCAGGATCAACACTAGGGTTCTTCAGTAGTGGAATGACCAATGTCTTTTTGTAAAAACTAGGGACAGTGATCAAAGATTTGTGGAAAAGTTCAGTAAGACTAGTGTGAACCTGATGGGAGACATGGTAAAGAACATTGGGAGTTGCAAGGATCCACTGAGGAGACAGATTAAGGGAAAGCTGCATGTATAAACTACCTATTTGTGGTGGGTCAAAGTTTGACCTAGCTCATGAATATTAATAAGGTATGTCTTAAATTGTGAACCACAAGGAATCACAGTCATCACAAAGACGGTGGCCTGCGGTGGTCAGCGGACCACCATGTCTGTGATTACTTTTAAATAAGCCATTTATTTTCTTTAAATGCAATCTGTTTGTGAATAAGTTACCTTCTCCTTTGAGGAGTTGGTAAAATATTAATGTTTTGTGATCTCTTTTCAGTTGCAAAGCATTAATACATACCACTGCGATTTGGTATTTGGAAGGGATGCCCTAAACATGCCCCTTCCAAATGACGAATCAGTATTAGGTCGCAAACCCAAATTGCAATAAGGTAGTGTGTTACCAAATTGTAAATTGGGTGTGGTACATTAGAAATAGCCTTTTTACAGTCGCAAAAGTCCAGATTGAGTGAATCAGGCAATTTGCATACTGCACAATGGCTTGGGACATCTGGCCATTTGTGTTGTGAAGCAGCTGAATGTTAAGTTTCTCCAATAAAGGTGAAGATTTGTCTAAGGATGCACTGGATTTGAAAAGTGACTCACATAAGGACAGTTATTATAAATAATCATAATTTTGCACCTGAAGACAAAGTGAGAGTGATTGGGAGGCAGAATGGTGGAATTTATAGGCATTGGAAGTGATAGGCTATGCAATATTGAGAGTAGCTCATGCATAGGATTAGGCAACGTTTCAGTTTGACTGAATGGAACTCTGTTTTGGTGTTCTATAATAAGTTTAATAGAAGCTGTGCAAACCAATTTAATGTTGGAGTCTTACAAATTCCTTCCTGATATCTCCAAGTGATTGCACACAGGTTTAGCAGCTTGCAAAGAATCTGTGAACCAAGTAATGAATGGTCTGTGCTTTTGTTTGTTACAAATGAGGACCCTTGAAATCCAAGGTGGAAAGAATCCATGAGTTAAAGTTTGAGGAGCAGGTTTGTATATCCGTATTAGAGTTGTAACCGGTCAGACCCATGGCAGATCCAATATTTTCCTGTGTGACATTAGACCATGGGTGAGACTTAACTGGTATAGAATATGCATTGTTAATGGGCAGAATGGGAACTGCAATACAGAACGGCACTGCAGCAAGATCTGACCAGATTAAAGGAAGTGGTGGCTTCACTGTGATTAGGGCACTGTTGGTGAATACAGGATATTGAATGTTTCCAGCCCTATATGTGTTGTGTTGGACTAACTGTGTGAGGCCAAGCACTTTTCAGAGACTCATATAGGTTGGCCAAGTTGGTTGGGTCTTTGAAATCACAGTTTAATTCACATAACACTATAAAGCTGAAGGCCTTAAGTATATAAGGTTCAAGAAACTGTAAGAGTGAATGCATGAAACTGGAGCAATAGTTGAGAGGTCTATAAATAAGCACCCTAGTAGTAGTGTTAAGTTTGAGGGAGAATATGAGCCTTCTGAAGAGGAGTTATCATAGTTGAGAATAGTGCAGGAGATAGATCTAAAATGAATGATGGCTACACAGCTACCTAATTTGTCAAGGTGGTTGTGGTGAATAACAGCATACTCATCAAGGATGGTATTGACAATGTCAGGTGTTGAAGAACCCCAGAGCCAGGTCTCTGTGAAACATAGTATAATAGGTTTTAATATTTCAGTTTTTTGGGTAAGACCGTATGTTGATCAGGAAGGCAGAGACAGAAAGGGTCAAGCTGCAGGGCGGTGTACTAAAAAATTGCTGATCTATGGTGGCGGAAGTAGGAAGCCTGGAGAGAGGTAAAATGCAGGGATAGTCAAACTGTGGTTCATGGCTGCTTGCACCTCTCCTGACCTTTGCAAATGGACCTCTTGAGACTAGCAGTACTTTGCTGCTGGTTATTTGAAAGGGCACTAACATTCGGAAACATGTAAACTGAAGTAAAGAAAAAGAATGAAAGAAGGTGTTGCACACTACTAACCTTTAGCAGTGACTTCATTTATAAAGATATTTCACAACAAACGAGATAAAATCTCTTCAAAATTCAAAAAGGATTGTTTTATTGGGATGCAGAAGCATTTTTACCTTAGATTAGATCACTGCATGAAATGCATATATTAAAAGTGATAGATTTCAAGCATGTACTTAGAAAGATTCATAGCTTGCACTGCCCATACCACAATGCAGTTAGTGAACCAAGAGGCACATCAGTTGTCATGTGCACTGTCTATGTGGCCTAGGCTGGTATTCTAATATATGGAATCTCATAGTCTATTAAATCAAACACAAGAGAAGTTTTTTGAACAGTGCATATCATGAACTCATGTATTTCATGATGCTCTCAATTCTGATAATGATGAAAAAGAAGACAAAGTGAAATAAAGCAATTGTCTAGCGTCACAGAGTTTGGTCAAGCGGGAAAGCAGGCACTAATTCCACGCTTTCTGGTTTGATACTGTGCAATTCAGCCACCACACGTGTATCTCTTTCAATCTCTTGTTTTACATCAAAAGTTAATGTTTCATCCTTAAATGTTAGTGTATGAGATCAGACCAAGGGTGCAGACAGAAGCCACATAAAGGCTTTGTTTATTTTGGGCCTGAAGAACCTAGAGAACCTTGAGCTGATCCAGGGCCAGGCACCTGGCTCAAGCCTTTAGCGCGTCACCCACCCCTATCACATAATGGTGATTAAGGGGACAAAGACATAGTAAGGGTACTATTTAACTATCACCAAACAATTTGGTGACACAGGAGTACCAGCACCACAGTGTAGCAATCCTTGTTTCAAGATTGATAATGTTCTCTCTCATCACCTTATTTTAGTGAGCGGACTATGAGACTTAGAGTTCTCTTCCCATGGGTAAAACCAAATGATTGTTGGGTTGCAGTCCTGTTTTGTTATCACATACTACCAATAGTTAATTTGATTTAAGTGTTTCCTACTTCTGTCAAAAATGGAGCAGAGAAAAATATTCAGTAAATGATTACCCAGGAGAACACAACTTGTCACAGGAGAGGCCAAAATTAATAGAAAACCATGCCTTCTGGTTCCATAGTTTCTTTCATGCTCATTACACAACTAGTGGGGTGTGAGTGGTTGTGATGGCGAGACTCAGTGATCACCCTCACCAATGTAATGTCATTGTGGTGGGGAACCTGGCCAAACTTTAAATTCAGAGTTCACACCCGCCATCTTTTCTCAAAGTGGTTAAACCTGGATCAAATGTCACATCTCATAGTACTATGGATAAAACGTTTCCACAGTTCCATATCTAGCGATGGAGGGTAGGGTGTTTTTTTGTCTGCCCAACCCAGTGAATTGTACTCCTTTTTGGGAGATCTTTGTCAAGGGTTTTTTATAGCACTCACCAAAATAATAGAACCTCCTAACGTTTACAGATCAACTACTAAATGTGAAAGGAGAATGTGAGGCCTAAGATTCTATATCATTCCAAGTCAGTAATAGTAATAAAAATACTTGCTTTGTACACTTGAGAAGTATCAATAGCAAGAAGAGAAGGCTTACCCAAAGGTCTGGTCCAGAGAGTGACTCACATACAACATACCACAGTATTGCCAAATCTATGACTCTTCTAGACACTAGGGAATTAATTTAGAGTGCTGTATAGAACACAAACCTCAAAAAACCTACAAGACTCACTGTCCACACCAAGCACGTTTCACTTCCCCAACTCTTACGTTACACTCCTATACCTCACATCTCATGCTGGTGGCATCAGTGCGGCCCTCAGTCACAGCAAAGACCATACCTTTCGGCCGCTGAGAAAATGTTTGCGAGTATGCATGGTCTAAGGTCTGAAAGTTGCAAATATCACAGGTATTAGTGAGGCAAACACTTAGCAAAAAGCAAGTTCAATGTGAGGGTAGCTGAACTGTAATATTGCGTTTATGTAGAAAATCTGGTGAATACGTGATGGGTCCAGTGGGCGCTGGAACAACAGGTGCATGTTCCAAGCACTGGGCACAGACCAGAAACAGACATGCTTGCCTTTGGCATGCCTTCAGTGACCTTCTGGGTTTGTAGACTGTAATAGGAATGGGTGTGGCCAAAACATGAAATATGTCCAAATTAAAAAGAGGGGATATAAAAGTGATAACTGGAGCTAGAAAGCCCCACACTATCTGGGAGGTACCCTTTCTAGTGACATATAATGGAAAATGAAAGTGAATTATATAAAATATGTGAAGTGAGAAATCTTAAGAAAATTAAAAGCAATTTGTGCCAGAAAGCACTTTTCCAAGATGGTGCCCACGATGTATCAATGGAGTCAGGCACCTCCATGGCAGCCTTTGCTCTACAAGGAAAGTCAATTTATGTATGCAAATGGAGGCTGATGTTGGCATGTTAAGATACGACCAGATAGATGACCTATAAGGTCACAGACTCAATAATAATATAAATTGATCTATGAAATAATTGTAAAGCCAACGTCAACCGCAAAATGTGAATGTAAATTTAACCCCTATGAGTAGGAGGACCTTGACTAGTGGAATGGCGCAATATCAAGGAAGACACTATAAGATCATGACATGACAATGAATGGGAAATACAACAGAGAAATAATTATGGTGAACGTTGACATTTGTAAGGCACAGTATGGTGTGCATGAGCCAGTTTAGAAAACTATTATGTCAGAATGTGCAATGGCAAAAATAGACCTGTAAAAATGTTTTTTTTCATCCTAGGGTCAAAATCTTCAGGCAATTAGATTAGTACAACTTTTTTTTTTATGTTTAAAAATGGAATTTTAACTGAATATTCTGCATTTCCAGAATGAAGTTTGCGTCTTTTTGCTACTGTCTGAAATACTAATGAATAGTCACTCAAAAAAACATTTTTGAATGAACAGACCTTTAAGAGCAATGGAAAAATATAGCTCTAAACTATAAACTAGAATGAGGAGGTTGAGATTATCTCAAGCATTACATGTATCACTTATTTGCTTTTTTTAGTGAGAAATCCTAATTAGAATGGATATGCCCAGATTTAAGACCCCTGACCCAGAGCTTCAAGGATGCAAGCTTCATGTAACTCATGAGGCATAACAGGGCTGAAATATGTCTGGAGTCGCTTGTGGACAGCCATCCAGAGGGAACGTGGCCTAGCAGTTTGGCCTGGAGAGTCCATTATGGGGTAGGATAGTGGCATGGTAAAGAAAATAAACATGTAGTGGAATTTGAATTGGGCTAATGGCTGATATTAATCTAAGCAGTTCATTAATCACCTTTAAAAAATGTAAGGTCTTGTTTTCCAGACAGAGCAAGCTATCTGATTGTGAAAGACCTCCAGTGAACTTACTGTAGGCTTACACCCCACCCATTTCCTACCATTGGCTGGCTTTATTATCACTCTCACATGCTGGTTTCGTATTTATTGACTTGCCTTCCTCTTTTTGTGTCTCTCCCCAGAACATGCCCTCTTTACAATGAATAGCTGACTTGTATCCTTTCACTGCTCACATTTGGGAAATTAGTTTTCCTTCAGCACTCCATGAGAGTACATGCATTTTCTAGCATTCTTCTTCATTTGCTACTTCCCCTCTGCAATACAGGCCACCCCTGAGGTGTGTTGCTTTCCATCCCTCCCAGTTCATCCGTAAAAGAACATCAACAGAGATCTTTTTTTGCTGAGTTATGGCTAAAGGGCATGCTTTTAAAGTTGTTTTTGTTTTATCTCCTGCATTTCACATATAGAATGAAAGTGCAAGCTTTTACACACAAAGGCTTTTTTGGTGCTGGGGTAAAGGTCATGTGGGGCACTCACCCAGCTGGGGTCTGAGGTGGAATGTTTACTTAGCATGACGCTTCTCCTAGAGGCATCTAAATCTGCTCCCCTGCATATGGATTAGAACTAAATGGCTGAATCCTTTAAAAAGTAAATTAGGCTGTAGCAAGCTTTACCCTTTACAATTTGGACACTTTCCTATTCGTTTTGAATTTTGTTCAGAGTTTTCTAAATGAAAAGTATCAAAAAACGGTGTCATTTTCTTTTACTTTTATAAGCAATGCTTTATAGATAAGCATCGGTAAAACCAACAGCTCGCCACTGGCATTAGAAAGAAGAAACCGATTGACTTTTTCACAAAGGGATGAACAAAAGGCGATGTTCTAGTTGGACACAACAGAGTCATCCAGGGCGCCTCTGACAGCCCTTCTGAAATATTTCAGATCACTACCTTCTGCTAACAAATGCCTACAGCGTTGGTGGCATCGTCGAAGCCTTTGCAATTAAGTGGGTTGACTATATCACACACTCTGTGGAGTTTATGAATGATTTCACATGTACTTAAAATACTATTTCAGTTCTGTTTAGCGGGATTACAGAGATGCGTGCTTTCAGTACCAGAATAAACCTAGGCTTAAGTTTACTGGCAGTTACAAAGCACAAGAAGCTAAATCATTATCAAGGTGTTCTTTTTTCTAATTAAATTAAAATGCTAATTTCGGCCTCCATTAATCGAGGTGATGAAGGCACGTGCGTTTGCCTAGCTTTGCTGAGAGTCTTCGTCAGCAGCAACGATTTTATTTGCAAAGTAACACGTGTCCAGTGAAATCCTGGCATGAAAGAACTGTTTTGCATGCCATCAATAGACTAACGCGTATTCTGTAATATTACAGGACTGCAATACGATTACAGTAATCACGGTGGTTTTAACTGTGACCAACATTGCGGCGCCATCATATTATGAAAAGCAAAGAAGAACATACATGTACACTAAAACATTATCATATGAAGACCTTCACAATTTTCCGCCTTCGTGCCGGCTTAATTGATGAACAAGAACAAATACTATACAGATGATGTCAGAAAATGAAATACAATTATTTACCTCAATTTAATTAACTGAATATTTATGCCACCATGTCACAGAATCGATAATATGGTGTCAGCAAAAAAATGGACAGAAGCTAAGCAGTGGGAAAAGGCGCAATTACGTATTTTTGAAACATGTCTTTTGCAGGAAGAACATCCCTTCACTACTAGGTCCTTAGAGACATCATATATAACTCAAGTTTTGCTCTTTTTGTCTGTGTCACTCAGAACCCCTTGGTGAAAAGCTTCTCATTATTCACAGTTATATGTAGATAATTCTGCATAGTGCAACATACCCAGAAGAGAAATACCTTGTGTCGATAAGGTAATGTGATGAAATGAGGAGCTGCTTTAAAGAGTCATCCCAAATATCAAGGACTTTACTGAATACAATGCGATGGACATATAAACCAGTGGCCAGTGCATTTTGAGAATTACAAAAGGGGTTATAATTCTCTCTCCATAAGAGCAATGAAGCTGAAGTATTTGTAATCATCAGTTGCATATGAGAAAGGACTCCGACCACCCCTCTGGCACCGCTGTGATAATACACTCTATACCAGTAAGACACTGCTGCCACAGGAAGGATAATGATTAACTCAAAGCAGCGAGGCAAGGATCTTAGGCCCATATGTACGAAAGTGCCATTTTGCATTTCCTAAATAGCGAATCTTAAGAAATCGTGATTTAGGAAATGCTAAATGGAATAAAGAAAACTGTGATTTCCTAATAGCGATTCCTATGGAGTTGCATTTCCTAATTGGAAATCACAATTTTGGAAATGCAAAACATTCCCTACCTATGGGGCTAAGGACCCCTAAAGTGTGGGTTATACAAAAGTGGTGCACTTGTGAATCACTACTAAGCCCCCGGGGCTAGCGCACGCTTCAAGTCACTGCAAAAAGTGCATTTTGTCCCTTATTGTAATTTGCACATGGTTACCTTCGAATTGGATTCAATGGTAATAGCATTTCCTAAATGCCCATTTCACATTCAGGAAATGCTTTGTACCTCTATGTGGAAATCGCAAATAGGAAATCCCTATTTGCAAGTTCCTATTATGGTTGTCACAAAATGCAATTTCTATGGGGTAGAAATTGTAATTTGTAAGGCCACAGAGCCCTTTGTACATTTGAAAAGCTTATTTAGCATTTCTTATTGAGCTGAAATAGTGACTTGGTCCGTTAAGAAATGTTGAATGCCTTCGTACATATGGGCCCAAATGCTGCGGTCTTCCAAGAGTCTTCTCAGGACATCTGCACTCTCTGAGAGCCTTGCAGTGGAGAATGACTTCACTTCCTCCAAAGGAGTGGCACTCTAACAATACCAGGTGGAATCAGAGGGACACAGATGTACAGAGTATGGCACTCTGCCAGCTCACACTCATTGAAGGTGGGCAAAGGGAACCCCACAAAGGTGGGGGTTGTTGTCTACATCAAAACATTGCCCGTTGATTGAGTGTCACTGCTCATGTGACCCACATAGTCTGCGCTTGCTAGGATCTGAGGTGGGTATGTGTTAGAAATTGGGTCTCTAGTTGGCAGAAGTATGCACCCTGTCCAAATAGGGATCACAATCCTAGTCAGGATAAGTCACAACAAAAGTTAAATTATCCTGTGCTCACCCTCCAGTAGCTTGGCACAGAGCAGGCGGGCTTAACATAGAAAGCAATGTGTAAAGTATTTGTGCAATAACACACTGAGAAAACCACAAAAAGTATGCTACAGTAGTTTACAAAATATATAATATTTATTTGAATAAAAAAAGAACAAAACAAAAAAGGCCCAATATACACAGGTCAAGATATCACTTTTTTGAGGTTTAAGTAGGTCTTAATACATAGGAATTAATGGATTTATCTCTTTAGCACAAAGTTCCTAGGCTGTGTCAAAAACGGAGACGATGTGGGTCACAGAGGAGGTGAGGTGATGGAAAGCAAAGTGATGTGGCGATTTCTTACTGTGCAGAGGAAGTGATGAGTTGATTCTTCCTACGCGGGTGAGATGATGTGTCGGTTCCTTACTGGGAGAGGAGGTGATGCGTCAATTATTTCCTTGCAGGAAGGCGATGTGTCAATTTCCCAGACTTGCGGCCTCAGTTCCTCACTGTGGGACACAGTCAATAAAGAATTTGAGCCCAATGCTGATGCGTGGAAAATCCAGGCGCACTATGATGATGGAACTGTGGTGAAACAAGCACTACGTCAATTCTGTAGGCACTGAGTCATTTTTTCAGCCGTGAGACAGGCATTGCGTAAATTTTTTCAGCACAGCCCATTTAGGCTTGGATTTTCCCTTTTAGGTGAAGTCTTTGATGACCCTAAGACTTCTTAACAGGAGGCAAGCTGACAACACTTGCTGCAGGCTGCGATACAATGCGAGGTCCAGCATCATAGGGGGTAAGACTCACAGGAGACAGGGTCCGGTGTTGGGTTTAAGGTTGTTGGAACCTTTTCTGTCCCTCAGGCTCTGTTTGGGAGGCCAGTCAGCTATCTCTTGGAGTTGCTCTGGTGGTCTTCGGATCAAGATTCAGCCAGCAGGACAACAGAGTAGTAGTCCTTCTTGCAGAGCAGCAAAGCAGTCCTTCTGAGTCTTCCACAGGTCCAGAGGTTTACCAAAAAGTTGGTATGCAAGGGTCCATTATTAATACCTAGTGCCCACTTCAAAGTAGGACAAGGTTCTGGAGATTTTCATCCTCAAATATGCTTGGAATTTCCTGCAACCTGTCCTGGCACAGCTAGTCTAGGGACACAAAAGACTTTTTGAGTGTCCTCAGGCAGAGCATTTGTGGTATTCAAGGGTGACAGCTCATCCCCTCAAGTCAGAGATGGTGCATTGTGCCAACACTCTTGTTTTACTGTAGGGGGCCATACAAAAGGACCACCTGCCAGCTACACCTAGTCATGTTACGCAGGATACAGGCTGCAAGAACCAAATGGTTGGGGCAAGAAAATGTCAATTTTCTAAAAGTGGCACTTTCACAATTGTGACTTAAAATCTGACTTTACCAGTAAATAGGGTTGTAAATTACAATTCTTTAGAAACCAAACTCACCATTCCTACTTGCTCCCAGGTCAAAGTTATTTTGCCAGGTTGAAATAGCAATTTAAACACAGCTTGCAAAGGCAGGCCTGAGACAGGTTTAAAAGGGTGCTTAAGTGAGTCACAGAATTAGTGCAGCAAGCCTAAAAGTAGCATTTAATTTACAGGTCCTGAGTACAGGTTGTACCACTTTGCTAGGGACTTTCAAGTAAATTAAGGGCCATATTTATACTTTTTGACGCAAAACTGCGCTAACCCAGTTTTGCGTCAAAAAAATTAGCGCCGGCTAACGCCATTCTGAAGCACCATGCGGGCGCCGTATTTAATCAATGACGTTAGCCGGCGTTAGCCGCCGGCGCAGCCTGGTGTGCGTGGAAAAAAACAACGTACACCAGGCAGCGCCGGCGTAGGGGGATATGGGGCTTGGGTGTCAAAAAATGGGGCAAGTCAGGCTGAGGCAATTTTTTCGCCTCAACCCGATTTGCGCCATTTTTTTCGACTCCCAACCCCCATAGAAATTACTCCTGTCTTAGCAAAGACAGGAGTCATGCCCCCTTGCCCAATGGCCATGCCCAGGGGACTTCTGTCCCCTGGGCATGGTCATTGGGCATAGTGGCATGTAGGGGGGCACAAATCAGGCCCCCCTATGCCACAAAAAAAATAATAAAAAAAAACACTTACCTGAACTTACCTTAATGTCCCTGGGATGGGTCCCTCCAGCCTTGGGTGTCCTCCTGGGGTGGGCAAGGGTGACAGGGGGTGTCCCTGGGGGCATGGGAGGGCACCTCTGGGCTCCTTCAGAGCCCACAGGTCCCTTAACGCCTGCCTTTTCCAGGCGTTAAAAAACGGCGCAAAAGCGGCTGTACGTCATTTTTTTTGACCCGCCCACTCCCGGGCGTGAATTTTGCCCGGGAGTGTAAATACGGCGCACATGCCTCGGAGTCAATTTTTTAGACGTGACCTTGCATATCATTAACGCAAAGTAGGTGTCCACGCTAAAAAATGACGCAAACTCCATGGACTTTGGCGCTAGACGCGTCTAACGCCAAAGTATAAATATGGAGTTAGTTTTGCGTTGGAATTGCGTAAAAAAAAACGACGCAATTCCGGCGCAAACGGAGTATAAATATGCCCCTAAATGTGTCAATTGTACCATGTTTAAAGGAGAGGGCACAAGCTCTTTAGCACTGGTTAGCACTGGTAAAGTTTGCAGAGTCCTGAAAGCCAACACAAATATATTCAGAAAACAGAAGGGTGGAGGCTAATGGCTTGGGGATCACTTTTTAGAAAGGGCCAAATCCAACATACCAGCAATAGATTGTGTGGTAATGACTGGGCTCAGGATTTCCTATCCATCACAACTTCATATCACTGATATGAAGGGCAACATGTAGAATCAATGATTTGCCTACTCATTTTTGCAAGATTTTCTTACTACTTAGAAGATATCTAACACGTTTGTATCTGGAAACATATGGGTGGAGAAAGCACTGGATGTGAATTCCACCATGCATAAGTTTGAATCCTGACTTGTGTGCAAACATCTGTTTCTGCACAAACCTAGCTTTCATCACCACTCAGAATGTGCCTGTCAACTTCTTTTTAGTTCCTTGAGAAAATACACTCTTCTATTCCTAGAACATGTTCTGCACAGCAGGTGTACGAGCTATGATTTGTGGAGGTAACCACAAATTACTAATTTCAGTGGTTTTAGTTTAATTTCATACTCATATCACCCTTTTAACTGTGTTTTAAGTGAACACCAATGTTTTTTAAACACGAAGGTGTTCTGACCAAAGCTGTCTGTAATTTTAAATTGACTGTGGTTTTCTAATATGAACTATGTTTTACTGGTGGATGCATGGCTATATGTGGTGTGTGTGTACCAAGTGTACTAGGATGGCATGTAATGATGATGCCTCTGTATCATGTTCGTGGTGACCACAATTCTGCATGACCTTCAGCTTTGTTAAGTGAGGTGAACTACAGGACCTCAACACCATGCCTGTTGTTTACAGGGTATCAGCCACCCACCCTAGCCAATCTCCCAATGCAGAAGTAGTTTGAACATTCAAACCAATTAGCTGTCTCAACGTTCATCCAAATCCATCAAATGTTGCCATAAGGTATTAGCAAGTCAAAGCTTATTTGAGCACCCTACTCCTTTAACTAATTACAGATCTGCACGAACTTAACGTGGCCTTCTAACAGGCAACTAAACGCAAACCCCTGACAGATCTTGTGCAGATTTGTTAATGGTGCTAAAGTTAGAAAAGTAAAGTAAAGGGTGCAAATAACATCTTTTTGCTCCCCCACCTATTTGCAAGATCCCTCCTAACAGATCTGCACGAAAACTCTCATATATCATAGCATACCAAGAGTCTGTCCAATTGCATGACAGTTTAGGAAATGTCAAAAAAGTTATCAGCAAATCAAAGATTTTCATCCCCACCTTTACCCTTGCCCCCATAGCAGATCTCACTGAAACCTGCAGTCCTTGCACGGCTCATAACTTAACAGCTTGTAGCGTCCTTACAAGTTATCAGGAAAGTAACAGTTTGTGGCCTCTGTTTAATTGTGCTCCCAGCCGATTTCCATATAACGCAATACTTCAAGAGTAATTTAAACATACTAAGTGCCTGCAAGTGTTTCCCCTCAAATTTCTCGATCTGACTAAAACCTGAGATTCAAGCACTGGAATTGTCAACAGGCTAACTAACTTCTTGCAGATTCTTTAGATAGCACGAAAATTATTAGCACATGCAAGAAGTCTCAATTCCTTTTACCTCTGTCCCTCCTTAACGGATCACTATGAAACTTGCAATACCCACAAAAGTCAAAATATATGTGAAATATCTGCCAAATCTCAATTTTTTTTTTTTTTAATCTGCTGTGTTATGACTGGCTGACCATCACAGAAAAATCATTACCCAACATGGTGCACCACACACTGTGTTGGGGAAAGATTTTAAGAAAAAGTGCCAAAGGGGGCAGGTGAGTAAATCCTGTCCCCGGTCCATGTGGAATGGGCAGCCCAAAAGGACCCTCTGGCAATGAAACAAACATTTAAAAAATGATTTTGTTCACGTTATTTGTAAATCCTGTGCTGGATTGTGCAGACCTTGAACCCTCCTGGCCCTCATGGTCCTTGAATCTGGCAAAAATATGAAAAATATTATTTAGTGCACTACTGCTGCCCTTTGCCAACAGCCAATATGTGGGGTTCTTAACGCAGCAGAGTGGGATCAGAACCTGCGTACAATCCAGGTCCTGCAGCTAACCCACCGCAGTGCAAAGCTGAAGGCTGTGCACAACAGGTGTTGGTTACAAATGGAGATTGGGACACAGGGCCTGGAAAGAGGTCAGGCCGTGCTGGCAACCCCCACTGTGTATAGTGAAAGGCTATGTGCCGAGTGCTTTGGCTACCCAAGGAGTGTTGGGCACAGGGATTGGCCAGAGGCCAGGTTCTGCAGTAAACCCCTGCTGCGAATGGCCTGAAACTGTGCACTGCCCATGGAGAGTTGGTTGCATTGCCTAATTTGTGTTTTTGTTTATGCTTTTGTAGGGCTGTTCGACTGTGTGAGATACTTAAATGAATTTGTGCAGGCAAAATGTTTCCTTCTAAGCACTGGTATACAGTTCATAAAAGTGCATACTTTTACAGTCATATCTTAACTTGGAACATTTTTATATCTATGCAATCAACATTTTATACCTAGATTTAAACCAAGTTAGAACAATAGATAAAAGAAACCTTCAATCAATTAACAACCCTGCAGCGCTTTTTGAAACAGTAAAAGAAGTTGCTAACCAGAATCTCAGTTTATCCTCCTAAAAGAACTAGGCACTAGAACACTTTGCAGCAGGCTGAGTGCAGGTGCCTGCAGCCAAAATCCTTGTGATATGCAACACAAACTCTTCATACACAACATAGCACATGCGAACTGTGCTTTTTCCAGGCTTATAACTGATGGCACACAGGTTTAGAGCTGGTTACAGCACTGCAAACAGAAACAGTGTCAATCTATGTTCTTTCAAGCAATCCTAGTTTCACCCCTCACTATCCCCTCATCACCTCACCACTAGGACCGTCCTAAATGTTATTTATGCTCAAGAAATGTGTTAATTTCATTGTAAGCAAAATTCTGCGAACTATGCAGCTGCAAAATTTTGCTCAAAGTAAAACTGCTTCCACAGGTAAGGTCTTGCATGAAATGTTTCATGAGAGGAGAAAATGTCTCATTGGGGAATTTTCCCATCGAAATATTCTCCAGTTCTGGTATCTTGCATAGTTTAGACGCAAAGATGCCCTTGCATTCACTTTCCGTAGGAAATACTGCAAAATGCAGTTTAAAAAAAATTCACATCTATTGTGCATAATTTTTACTTAGTAAAATGTTGCCGTTCCACATAGGTCTAATCACCAGCTTTCGCAAAACTAACATTTGTATAGGTTGGCTCTATTCCTTCAGCCACTGCTACTTAGCTCTCGTTCGCTGCAGCTGGGCAGCTGTTTTGCTGTTATTGCTCTGTTTATACATAGGACGTACATTCATGCATTCAAACACTCATAACCATACCACCAAAAAATGCACAAGAAAATGAAAGTGGGCAGAAGGTTTATATTGAATTACGACTAAAAGTCAGGGAATGGCAAGCTACACTTCTCTCAATATGATCTAAATTCACTGATCGTAAATCACTGATGTGAAATCCACCATGTACATGTTTTTATGTTCTAATAAATGACTCTCTGATACTGGATACTATCACGTGACATAAAGCAGCAATTTACATAATCACCCAATTTCCCCATAAAACCAAAGGGATTAAGTCTGTGGGATTTAGAATAACAGGGCTTCTCTTGTTTGTATTTATGATATGGAAACTCAATTCAATAAAGGAATGAAAAATACAATATTAAATTGTTTTACTGATTCACGTAATTTCTAATGGAAATATTTATTTGACTTCACTGAGAGGGCAAATAACAGTAAATTAAAGCGCTGTATGTAATCAAAACCTTACAGCTTAAAAGGAAAGGCTGAATCAGAAAAGAAATTGTTTTATTGTTTGCCCTTGAGTATTATATTCTTCAATTAAGTAGGACTGGAAAGCGATTTGCATAATTTGATTACATAATACTTTTGAATACTATTAGCGTTCAGTGATTATAGTTCTTGCAACATTTGCATTGAGGGGTCGGAAGTGACATGTATCTCAAGGTTGTTTTCCAGCAATAATGCACCTCGCCACCACTGCTGATTTTTTTTCGGCTGCCTGGATTTGCAGCCTACAGCACACTGGGTAGTGTAGACCCACACCTAGCATGGGGAAAGTGAAAGTATAAGTTCAAGTATTTTCTTTGGAGCTGTCCACTTGAAACCCATGTATCCATCATGGCATGGGGTTAGATGAGAGAGAGAGAAAAGACAGAGAAGAAGGACAGAAGAGAGAAAAAAGAGAGAGAGAGAGGAAACAAACTTGTGTATCAAGTTAGCCATATGTAAAATGCTGCCAAGTCTTGTTTCAACGAATGTCACTTTGAATTCTGGCACTTGTGAGATTGCAGGAACCATTGTATACATATTGCCACCGTTTCCAGTGTGCACAGTACTTTGGGCTATAATGTTGAGGCTGGCTGAAAGTTGTTACAATTGGCATGTGCCTAAGTATTTGCTAATCAAGCAGATCAAGGTTATTGCATTTTACAATGTGCCCAAATTTCACCCAGCGCAGTCCTACAAGGAGACAGGATAAGTTACACGTTATCACTATTGGTAGACCTGACAGCCTTAGGGTGGTCACCCCTAACTTTTTGCCTGCCTGCCTCCACTTTTGAGATACTGTTTTTGCTGGTTTTTGACTGCTAACCAGTACTAAAGTGCATATGCTCTCTCCCTTTAAACATGATAACCTTGGATCATACCCAATTCGGCTATTTAATTTACTTATAAGTCCCTAGTAGAGTGCACTATATGTGCCCAGGGCCAGTAGATTAAATGCTACTAGTGGGCCTGCAGCACTGATTGTGCCACCCACTTAAGTAGCCCCTTAACCTTGTCTCAGGCCTGCCATTGCAAGGCCTTTGTGTGCAGTTTCACTGCCAATTCGACTTGGCATTTAAAAGGACTTGCCAAGCCTAAAACTCCCCTTTTTCCACATATAAGGCACCCCTAAGGTGTGCCCTAAGTAACCCCTAGGGCAGGGTGCTGTGTAGGTAAAAGACAGGACATGTACCTGTGTAGTTTACATGTCCTGGTAGTGTAAAACTCCTAAATTCGTTTTTACACTGCTGTGAGGCGTGCTCCCTTCATAGGCTAACATTGGGTCTGCCCTCATACCTTGTTTGAGTGGTAGCTGCTGATCTGAAAGGAGTAGGAAGACCATATTTAGTATGGCCAGAATGGTGATACAAAATCCTGCTGACTGATGAAGTTGGATTTAATATTACTATTTTAGAAATGCCACTTTTAGAAAGTGAGCATTTCTCTGCACTTAAATCTTTCTGTGCCTTAAAATCCACGTCTGGCTGGGTTTAGTTGACAGCTTCTTGTGCATTCACTCAGAAACAACCTAAACACAGGAAACCCGGCCTCACTTGCATACATCTGCATTTGGAATGGGTCTTCCTGGGCTGGGAGGGTGGAGGGCCTGCTCTCACACAAAGGACTGCCACACCCCCTACTGGGACCCTGGCAGACAGGATTGTACTGAAAGGGGACCTGGTGCACTTCTAAGCCACTCTTTGAAGTCTACCCCACTTCAAAGGCACATTTGGGTATAAAAACAGGGTCTCTGCCCTAACAATTCAGACACTTCCTGGAGAGGGAACCTGAACCAGAACCTGCATCCTGCCAAGAAGAACGGCCCGGCTGCCCAAAGGACTCACCTGACTCCTTTCTGAGAAGGACTGCTGCCTTGCTGTTGCCCTTCTGTCTTGCTGCTCCCTTGCTGTGCTGCAGAAATGCTCTCCAAGGGCTTGGATAGAGCTTGGCTCCTGTTCCCTGAGGTCTCAGGACCAAAAAGACTTCTCTCCTGCAGCTGAAATCCCTGTCCAGTGAAAGTTTGACACACTGCCTGTGAAAAACGACGCACAGCCTGCTCGAGGTGAAACATTCACTGCATGCCGAGACTGGAATAACGCAGCCCGACTTCGCGACCGAAGATTAACGCAGCACCAGCGACGCAACTGGAACTTCGGTGCATGGCCCTAGTGGATCGACGCAAGCCGACTCAGAACGATGCAGCCCGACTTCCTGAGAGGAATCGACGCAGTGCCTGCTGTGCGGGAGAAAATTCCATGCATCACCCACTGGAATCGACGCAGTACCTGTGACCTCACTCCACAAGCCCAGGATTCCACGTATCATCCATGGGGCATCTGAAAACCCAGCAACCCGAAGAGGATCCAAGCCTGCGTGCCAGAAATCGACGCAACGTCTTCCCCACGTGGAAAAAAACAACGCAAGTCTGTGTGCGAAAGGGCGAAACCGACACACACCTACCGTTTTCCACGCACCTCCTCCTCTGCGGTCCTTTGCGAGGATTTTTCAACGCAAATCAGGTACTTTGCCCTGCAAGAGACACTTGTTGTTTCTAGGAGAACTTAAGACACCTTTTATTGCTTTTACAGTAATATTTAAATCCTCAGACACTTTATATCACTTTTCAGTGATATCCCTACATTTGCTTATTTCATCTTTAAATGTTTTGACCTGCATTTATCCAGATAAATATTATATATTTTTCTAAACACTGTGTGGTGTATTTTTGTGGTGCTATATTGTGTTAGTGTATGATTTATTGCACAAATACTTTGCACATTGCCTTCTAAGTTAAGCCTGACTGGTCAGTGCCAAGCTACCAGAGGGTGGGCACAGGATAATTTTGATTGTGTGTGACTTACCCTGACTTAAGTGAGGGTTCTTGCTTGAACAGGGGGTAACCTGACTGCCAGACAAAGACCCCATTTCTAACATTGGTGATCAGCGGTGAGGATAGGACTTGTATTTGTGCAGTGACATACAGTAGCTAAGTATTTCACTACCTACCCACAGTTAAAGGTCAACTTGATTTGTTTTTCTTTTTGCAATTTCGTTTTTCCCTGACAATTTTCTAAACTAAAATCCTCACTCAACATGTCTCAGGCTGGGTCTCAAGCAGGAGATTTCGACCTGGCCCTGTTGGAGACATATACTGTCAAACAGCTGAAAGGGTTCCGGAGGGAGATGGGAGTACCCACCCAAGGTGCCTCCAGAAAGGAGGAATTTCAAGTGGCACTGAGGGCCTGGCAAGAAGCCCATTCAGAGGAGGATGCTGAGGAAGAGGAGCCAGATGATGGCCCCTCAGAGGATTTTTTGCCATCAGTGATTGATATCACCATTGCAATTGTGCCCCCTGCAAAACCAGGGAGCAGTGTCTCTGATCAAGGCATGACCACAGAGAAAAGGAGAGAGGAGAGGAAGTTCCAATTTCAAATGGCAAGACTGAAAATTGAGGCTCAACAGGAGGAAAGGAGGGCAGAGAGAGAAGCACAAGCAGCTGACAGAGCCTTGGCTGAAAATAAACTATTGTTGGTTCATGAACTGAATCTCAAGGAGCTGGATCTTAAGGCAAAGCAGTCTGAGTGAAGCAGTGATGGTGGCAGCTTACAGGCAGGACCTGCTGGAGAAAAGAAGGTTCGTACACCCAAAAATGTGATGCCCAGTTTTGTGGTGGGAGATGACATAGATAAATGGCTAGCTGCTTATGAAGTTGCACTAAGGGCTCATGAGGTTCCTGAAGGGCAGTGAGGTACAGCTATGTGGGGTTATGTGCCAGCAATTGGGAGGGACACACTTCTCACATTGGACCCAAAGGATCAAAACACATACTCACATATGAAAGCCATTTTACTTGCCAAGTGTGGGCTGACCCCTGAGAAATACCGTCAGAGGATCAGGGACAGCACCAAACAGTCCACACAAACATGGGGAAATTTATTTGACTTTTCCAGTAAGGCACTGAATGGATGGGTGCGTGGCTGCAAAGTAGATGATTACATAGGATTGTATAATTTGATTCTGAGAGAGCATATGCTCAGTACTTGTTTTACAGAGTTGCACCAGCACCTAGTAGACAGTAAGCTGACTGATCCCAGGAAGCTTGCTGAGGAGGCAGACCTCTCGACTAGCACCAGAGTGTCCAGAAAGGTATCTGGGGGGGACACCCACAAAGGTGGGCAGGGTTCCCATCAGAAGAAAGAGGGGGGAGAAAAACTTAAAAACAAGGAGTTCTCAAAAGGCCCCCAAAATAGTTCCCAAGGGAATAGTGGTAACCAGTCCTGGTCTGATTCCAAAAGGAAATGGTTTACTGAACATAGGACAGGGAGGGTTGCACCCCAATGTGCAGAGTGCAGTAAGTATGGGCACTCTCAAGGCCACTCCAAGTGTCCCAAGAGGGCACAGCCCCCCAAAGGAGGGCAGACACCTGGGTTGGCTAGCGTAGCGCTTGGGGAGGAGTTGGTCCCAGATAGTTTTGGGGAACAGATAGAGGTAACCCTAGTGTCTCTGGGGGATGCAGATATGGAGCCAAAAACCCACTTGCCTGACAATACTTCCAAGTATAGGCAGTGGGTCACCATCAATGGGCAAAGGATGGAGGCTCTGTGTGATACAGGAGCCAGCATGACTACTGTCAGGGGTCAGCTGGTGTCAGCAGAGCAGGTCCTCCCAAATACATTCCACCAAGTCATAGTCACTGACAATCGTGACAGCCACATACCGGTAGCTCTGGTTCACTTTGAGTGGGGGTGGTCTCTGGTACTCTAAAAGTAGCTGTGAGTCCTGCCATGCCTGTAGATTGTCTGTTAGGCAACGACCTTGAGCACACTACCTGGAAGGAGGTATAGCTAAGGTCTCACTTGGAGATATTGGGTTTGCCTGAGTGGGTCTACATGACCACACGGTCCATGCCTGCCCGGGAGGGAAGTCAAGGGTGTCTGGAGCCTGGAACAATGGCCCAGAAAACTGCCAAGAGGAGGGGCAAGGGGTGCGGGAAAACGGTCCCAGAAGTTCCCGCAGTGGTTGACGGGGTTCCTGAGGAGGAGGCCCGAGCCAACTGGGGAAGACATTGCCACCCTAGGTGGGCTGCCTGAGCTTGCTGGCTGGCAAGTTGAGGGTGGGTCCACTGGGGAGGAATTCTCCAAGGCACAGAAAGAATGTCCCACTCTAGAGGGCAGTAGGAAACAGCCTCAGCCCAGGCAGTGGGTGAAGCCTCTGGCGATCACCATATATATTGGGAGTATGATCTCCTCTAACGTGAGCCTAAGGTTCCCGTCATTGGGGCAGCACATGCGCTGGTGGTCCCCCAGTGTTACCGAACCTTCCTACTGGGTCTGGCTCACGACATTCCCCTGGCAGGACATTTGGGGCAAGACAAGACCTTTGCCAGGCTTTTCACCCACTTCTATTGGCCCCGAATGAGGACAAATTCTGATGCATTCTGTAGGTCCTGTCCTACCTGCCAGGCCAGTGGTAAAACAGGGAAGAGGGTAAAGGCCCCCCTGATCCCACTCCCTGTCGTTGAAAGGGTGGGCATCGACATTGTTGGTCCATTGGACCGCAAAACCGCCCTAGGCAACAGGTTCATCCTAGTTTTGGTGGACCATGCCACCCGTTACCCAGAGGCAATCCCTCTGAGGACCATAATTGCACCGGTGGTGACCAGAACTCTAATGGGATATTTACTCGTGTGCGATTCCCAAAGGAGATAGTGTCTGATAGAGGCACTAACTTCATGTCTGCATACATGAAGTCCATGTGGGATGCGTGTGGTGTAACCTACAAGTTCACCAGACCATATCACCCCCAATCTAACAGTCTTGTTGAGAGATTCAACAAGACCTTGAAAGGCATGATCACAGGCCTCCCTGAGGCCCTGAGGCATAAGTGGGACGTCCTCTTACCATGTCTTCTCTTTACTTATAGAGAGGTACCCCAGAAGAGGGTGTGGTTCAGTCCCTTTGAGCTTCTCTATGGGTACCCTGACAGGGAACCCTTGAGCATTGTCAAGGAGGGGTTGGAGAAAGCTCCCAAGGCTCCCCCTCAGGATGTGGTCAGCTACGTGCTGGCCCTCCACAACTAGATGCACCGCTTCTAAAAAACAGCCAAAAGTAACTTTGAGGCCACTCAAGAGGTAATGAAATGCTGGTATGACCAGAAGGCCACCCTGGTAGGGCTTGAACCTGGAGACAAAGTGTGGGTAATGGAGCCAGTAGAGCCTAGAGCTCTCCAGGACCGCTGGTCTGGCCCATTTGAAGTGAAGGAGCAGAAAGGGGAGGCCACTTACCTAGTGGACCTCCAATCCCCTAGGAACCCTTTAAGGGTGCTCCATGTCAACCGACTGAAGCCTCACTTTGAGAGGACCAAAGTCAACATGCTTCTGGTGACAGATGAGGGTATGGAGGAGAAGAGTGACCCTCTCCCGACCTCCTCTCTGCCAAGGAAGGTGATGGGTCAGTGGAGGGTGTCATTCTCTCTGACTCCCTGACTCTAGACAAGAGAGGGGGCTGCTACCAGTTACTGGAACATTACTCCTCCCTGTTTTCCCTCACCCCTAGGCTCACACACGTGTGTGTCCATGATATTGACACAGGAGACAGTCCCCCTGTGAAGAACAAAATGTACAAGTTGTCAGATAAGGTGAAGGCCAGCATCAAAGAGGAAGTCGCCAAGATGTTGGCTGTAGGGGTTATTGAGAAGTCTAGTAGTCCCTGGGCCAGCCCAGTGGTGCTGGTTCCCAAGGCTGCTGCACCTGGTGCCAAGCCAGAACTTCAGTTCTGCGTGGACTACCGGGGTCTCAATTCAGTCACACGGACTGACACTCACCCCATCCCCCGAGCTGATAAGCTCGTAGACAGGCTAGGCGCTGCCAAATTCCTCAGTACTTTTGATCTCACATCAGGGTACTTGCAGATCGCCTTGACTGAGGGGGCTAAAGAGAGATCTACATTTTCCACACCTGAGTGCCATTACCAATTCCGGGTGATGCCCTTTGGGTTGAAAAATGCCCCCGCTACCTTCCAACGGTTGGTTAACGAGGTCCTAGCTGGCAAGGATGCCTTCTGCGCAGCCTACCTGGAGGACATTGCCATCTACAGTAACAGCTGGGAGGACACCTGCTCCATCTCAAGGAGGTGCTTCAGGCTCTGCATCAGGCAGCCCTGTCCATCAAGGCCAGTAGGTGCCAGATTGGGCAGGATTCCGTGGTGTACTTAGGACACCTAGTAGGTGGTGGCAAGGTGCAGCCCCTCCAGGCCAAAATTGAAACTATCAAGGCCTGGTAACCACCTAGAGCCCAAATCGAGGTGAGAGCCTTCTTGGGCCTCACTGGGTATTACCGCAGATTTGTCAAGAACTATGGAACCATGGTGACACCCTTGACAGAACTCACATCCAAAAAGCAACCTAGGTTGGTAAATTGGACAGAGGCTTGTCAGAAAGCCTTTGACTCCCTGTAGGAAGCCATGTGCACGGCCCCCGTGCTCAAGGCTCCTGACTGCTCCAAATAATTTATTGTGCAGACAGACACTTCAGAGTACGGCATAGGGGTGGTCCTAGCACAGCTAAATGAGGAGGGCCTAGACCAACCGGTGGTCTTTATTAGCAGAAGACTAGAACAGAGGTGAAGTGCTATTGAAAGAGAAGCATTTGCTGTGGTCTGGGCACTGAAGAAGCTGAGACCATACCTGTTTGGGACTCACTTCCGGGTTCAAACAGGCCACAGGCCCCTCAGATGGCTCATGCAAATGAGGGGTGGGAATCCTTAACTCTTGAGGTGGTCCATTTCCCTACAGGGGATGGACTTTACGGTGGAGCATCGCCCGGGGATTGACCACGCCAGTGCTGATGGTCTCTCCAGATATTTCCATCTTAGAGATAAGAGCTCCCAGGAGGTTGGGTAGCTCTCCATACTTTCAGCTGGGGGGGGACACGTGTTAGACCTGACAGCCTTAGGGTGGTCACCCCGAACTTTTTGCCTGTCTCCCTCCATTTTTGAGATACTGTTTTTGTGCTTTTTAGACTCTGCGCACTTTACCACTGCTAACCAGTGCTAAAGTGCATATGCTCTCTCCCTTTAAACATGATAACCTTGGATCATACTCAATTGGGCTATTTAATTTACTAGTCCCTAGTAGAGTGCACTATATGTGCCGAGGGCCTGTAGATTAAAAGCTACTAGTGGGCCTGCAGCACTGACTGTGCCACCCACTTAAGTAGCCCCTTAACCTTGTCTCAGGCCTGCCATTGCAAGGCCTGTGTGTGCACTTTCACTGCCAATTCGACTTGGCATTTAAAAGGACTTGCCAAGCCTAAAACTCCCCTTTTTCTACGTAGAAGTCACCCCTAAGGTGTGCCCTAAGTAACTCCTAGGGCAGGGTGCTGTGTAGGTAAAAGTCAGGACATGTACCTGTGTAGTTTAGATGTCCTGATATTGTAAAACTCCTAAATTCGTTTTTACACTGCTGTGAGGCCTGCTCCCTTCATTGGCTAACATTGGGGCTGCCCTCATAACTTGTTTGAGGGGTAGCTCCTGATCTGAAAGGGATAGGAAGGCCATATTTAGTATGGCCAGAATGGTGATACAAAATCCTGCTGGCTGGTGAAGTTGGATTTAATATTACTATTTTAGAAATGCCACTTTTAGAAAGTGAGCATTTCTCTGCACTTAAATCTTTCTGTGCCTTACAATCCACGTCTGGCTGGGTTTAGTTGACAGCTCCTTGTGCATTCACTCAGACACACCCCAAACACAGGAAACTCTGCCTCACTTGCATACATCTGCAATTTGAATGTGTCTTCCTGGGGTGGGAGGGCCTGCTCTCACACAAAGGACTGCGACAGCCCCTACTAGGACCCTGGCAGACAGGATTGAACTGAAAGGGGACCTGGCACACTTCTAAGCCACTCTTTGAAGTCTCCCCCACTTCAAAGGCACATTTGTGTATAAAAACAGGGCCTCTGCCCTACCAACTCAGACACTTCCTGGAGAAGAAACCTGAACCAGAACCTGCATCCTGCCAAGAAGAACTGCCTGGCTGCCCAAAGGACTCACCTGACTCCCTACTGACTCAGAGCCTTGGTTGAAAAGAAACTATTGTTGGCTCATGAACTGAATCTCAAGGAGCTGGATCTTAAGGCGAAGCAGTCTGAGTGAAGCAGTAATGGTGGCAGCTTACAGGCAGGACCTGGAGGAACATTTTGAGCTCCAGGTCATGCCGCGTCCCCTGGCAGCCTCCTTGACTTTGCCTTCCCACTTACCTTACTTAGGTTCTTTCTCTTTTAAGTTCTTTTTTCTTCTTTTTCTTCTGTCTTCACGTCTTCTTTCTTCTTGGTCTTCCATATTGTATTCTTCTGTGGTGATTGTCTTCCCAGCATTCCCTGTTGCTTTTTTGTTTTCTACTTGGCTTTCTTTCTCATTAATTTCTATGTGGCTTTTCCCAATCCAAGATGGTGTTGTATGTTCTTCCTGTTTTGTCACTTCCTGTTTCAAGGTATATAAGCACTCCTGACATTAACACATTGCTAGTCTGCCCCCTGCATCTTGCTAATGCTTCCAAGAACAAGGTACTCTGTTCACTAGGCCTGCATGGCTCTTATCTGCAGTCTGCACTGCATCACAGTAACCCTGAACTCTTGATTTTGACCTTGTCCACGGTGACCCAATAACCCTCATCAGCTCTTATTGCTGCTAAGAGCTAGAACTCTTTTTATTCTTTAGAAATTCATAATTTAACTTCTACTTATCTGATTTATTTAGATTTGGTGTTGATTTCGTTATGCAATTGTCTATTTTTTCTAACTTGTTGTGGAGTCTTTTTTTATGGTGTTTCATTGTGTTACAGTATGTTGTGTTGCACAAATACTTTACACATTGCCTCTTGGGATAAACCGGACTGCTCTGTGCCAAGCTGCCAGAGAGTGAGCAAAGATTATCTTTTAGTGTGTGTCTAACATACCCTGACTAGGATCGTGGTTCCTGCTTACTCTGACAACTAGAAACCGAATACCTAAAGCAAGGTTTTTTGGTCATTTTTAATGATCACTTGAAACCCCTCATTGATAAATATTCCTTTTATAGACAACTGTCCCTCTGCAGTTGTCTTTCTTCAAGCCTTTCTGCCAACAATAAGGTCGGTGGGGGCAGGTAACACTTTAAAACTCACTGGGCTGATGTTACAAAACCTGTGTGCCAAGGGAAGAATCTTGCAATTATATTTCTCACTGACGTTGGTACCTGATCTTCGACGCCTCGTTGGGGGTAATAAGCGCTATATAAACACAATTACTGTCCCCTGAACTGAGATGTTTAAATGGTCACCAATTAGTGACAAACTGTTTCTGGTGGCGACTAGGGAACGCTGATGGACTTTAATCAGTGACAAACGAGAGGACAAGCTCAGATAATTTAACTAGCCCTACAGTTCCAGACACTATAGCGTTATGCTGAAAGAAATTAAGTGGATAATATTTGAGGGCTTTCAATGAATGTGCTTAGTGGTCCTTCTCCTGTAAAGAAAAACACTCACTTGCTCGCTCACAAAATAGCGCATACACCCGAAGCTACTGCTACATAAAACCGACAGTGTATGCTAGAAAATATTTTAACCCGTGTACTAATGAATAAATGAAGACTCTGAAAACAGCAGAAACGCCTTATTTTCTCGCAGAGTAAGATCTGACAGCTAATCCCCGGAGAGAGCTTACACGGGTTTCATGCTAAATCATTAGAGGCGGTGAATAATTGAACAAGCCGGGTGGATTTCGACACAGGTCAGCCGCATGTTTTCTTCTTGTTGTGTAAAGAATGAATAAGACAAAGCAATGAAACAGGCTTGTAGTGCCTTAAAAGGTACCTTAAACCCAGACACGGCCTGTTAAGATTTCAGGGTTAACTCTTAATGTAAGGCATTAGACAATATTTCTACAATAGTAACAAATCTAAAGTTTACCAGCTACCGTTTTTCGGGAGGGCTCATTTCAATAAAAATAGATTCACAGAACTCACACACAGAGACTAGAACAGTGCATTTATTTGTATAACTAATATTAATTTAGAGCATCAGTCAGATGTGTTATAACTTCAGCATGTGTTAAAATGTAAACATTACAACGGTGATACAGAAGAACGTAGCTTTATAACTTCAGTATTTGTTAAAATGTAAACGTAGCCCGTTCACAGTAGAAGTGCGTGCATTTTGTATAATGCAAGCGTGTTCCCGCATACTCACAACGATTGGACTACCTGTGGTTTTCCCATTTTTGCCAATAAAATAATTGTCTATGGCAGAACTTTTCTTGAGCACATATTTCTTGTCAGACCTGTGTGAAACCACCGAGTCGTTTTCTTTCATCATGAGTCCATTGAGGTAAACTGCAAGCATTTTAAAGACCAGTATATACTTTGCCTCCTTTTCTCCTACGGATTCAACAGTGTAGATTTGTTTTTCCACAGTTTTTGGAGAGTTATGGGTAGTATGAGAGGAAAAAACTATGCAGCTTTACACTCTCCTATGGCTCATCGAAGTTGCTGCCGTTCTGTGTCGAGGCTCAATTCCGATGGCTAGGCAAGGGCTTTTGAATAGCTCCAGAAGAAACACGGTCCAGGGAGCGTAAGGGTCGATAACCCTGGTGATGATCTTGTGAAAATCCAGAAGGGTTCCTCACTCGATAAAATGCAGAGCCACTTCAAACACTAAGTCAAGACAAAGAGGACGCTTGAGCAGTGCTGGGTTTCAGCAGCTGCCGCATCCTCCCAGTGGCATAACAAAGGGAGGAGATGTGAGGCAGAGAATGAAGGCAAGAGGTGTATTGGATTGAGACCAGTGGAATAACTTGATCTCAGCAGATGTAGTTATGGTGATGAGTACTCTGGTTGCCTGAGGAAGGGCAGGGGAAATGAGTCACTAGTATCAGAGTAAGTAGGATGACTTGAGGCCAGAGGTATTGTCCTAAAGAAGTTGATGGATGTTTAGGCAATCAACAGCCACAGGTCATAAAGCATTCTTCTGTGGCATGCTCTGGTTTTTCCTTCTTATGTGCCCCTCATTGCATTTGATTCACTCATGTATTTGTTTACATATTTGTCACTTATAAACAAGTGTTTCTTTTAGCATTACTGCGTATATTATATAACAATTGTTTTATTACAGGTTGATAATGCACAAACTGCTCATGTATCAAAGTGGTAGAATAATCTGTTGTAGATTTTAGTAAACAATCAATCAGTAGATTTGTAGATCAATACTTGTCACCCATGAGGGTATCCAGGTGCTGGCAAGGTCCAGTTGATTAGGTCGAAAGCCAGGTCTTTGGAACTCTGGAAGAGATAGGGAGGTCCGTAGATTAAAGAATAGCTTGCTCCATGTCTTCACTGCTAGGATTGAGAAGGAGCGATCTCTGCATATGCTACATGCGGGGGTGAGGGTTATAGGAAGGGGTGTGGGTCGGAGGTGTCTACTGGGCTCATTGAAGTTCAGGAGGTGGTTCAAGTAGGCAGATCCAGGACAAAACTGGCTGCAGTTTTCTGTATGGTCTGTGGTCTTTGGAGGGGGTGAACTGCGATCCCTGCATAGAAAGCATTGTCGTAGTCCAGTCGGCTGGAGATGAGGGCCTGGTTGATTGTGCATCTGGAGCTTTGGGGTAGCCATTGAATACCTTATGAAGCATGCAGAGGATGTAGGAGCAGGAGGAGACAAAGTAGACCTGAGTTTTCATGGTTAGCTTGTTGTCCAGAATGATGCCTAGGTTGCTAGTGTGGTAGGAGTAAGTATGAGTTCTGAGGACCACCAGGATACATCCCCTGGGGAGCTTTTGTTTCCCAAAATGAGTACCTCTGTCTTGTCCGTGCTGAGCTTCAGACAGTTGTCCTTTATCCAGTTACCGATGTCTGTCATAAAGTTGTGGAAGCTGTTGTTGGTGTTGTTGGTGTTGTTGGTGTCTTCGGAAAGGGGAAGGATGAGTTGTGTGTTATTGGCATAGGATATAATGTTGAGTCTGTGGGTGTTAGCAATGGTTGCCATAGGTGTCATAAGTGTTAAAGAGACTGGAGCTGAGCGAGGATCTTTGGGGTTCTCCACAGATAATTTCCTCAGCTTTGGAAGTGAAGGGGTAATTGTAGACTTTTTGCGTTCTTCAGGTGAGTAAAGAGGTAATCCATCTGAGGGTGGCTCCATAGATGCCTATGTTGTGCAGCCTTGTGATGAGTGTGTAGTGGGAGACTGTATTGAAGGCTGCTGACAGGTCTAGGAGGATCAAAGTCGCAGTCTTTCTTCAGTCGAGTAGGGTTCAGATGTCATTGGTAGCTTCAATGATGGCTATCTTGGTAGCTGCAAAATCCAAATTGGGAGGAGTGAAGTAGGAGGTTCTCTCCCAGATATGAGGAGAGTTGTTTGTTGATGGCTTTTTTAAATACTTTGGCAGTGAACAGGAGCAGGGAGATTGGTTGGTAGCATGCATGTCATGCGACCCCTGGCTTGCACTTTGCTACCCCTGGCACTTCCTTTGTGACCTCTGTCTCAGAGATGGCCAATTCAGTGCAGGAGCACAATGGCAACTCCTCCTTATGGACATCAATTGGGGCTCCACTCTCTTTGTTTTTTAAATCACACTAACAGTGAATAATAATGTATAATTCACTATTAGTGAATAAAAATGGAGTGCAATTAGCTGGAATATGCCCTTTCGTGGCAGCTGAGGTAAATAAAAAATGTTTTTAAATGTATGTTGTTTGGCTCCTTGCAGGTGAGAGTGTACCTATGTGAGAGAGTGTATATAAGTGTGACTGTGTGTGTATGTGTAAGCATGTGTGTGAGTGAAATTGGAGGTCAAAGGGTGTGTGATGTCACCTCCGCTACCACTGGCATTTCCATGAATTGTCATCCATGAGTTTGAAGGGGTCTGCTGATGTTGACTTCTGTGTGTTTCCATTCCACAGGGAATGTGGCCATGGCAATTGAAGTGCTGAGCAAAGTGGTGAGTATGTGGCTGATTCTGAATTCACCTACATTGAATATGTGGTGAGGGCATGGATCAGTTGGGGCCCCTGGGTAGGCTGAGTTCATGATGGAGGCGGTGTCCTTTGGGGTGAGCTGGCACTAATTGGTTAGTCGGATGTCTGTGGTTGTAGCAGGTTTTTTGAGTCGCTTGAAGAAGTTGGTGGCCTTGGGCTGTGGTTTGAAGTTTCTGTAGATGTTGACGATCTTGTCGTGGAAGAAATTTGCAAGGTTCTCGCAGAGTTCCTGTGAGGGGGTAATGTTGTTTGTTGCAGCTGAGGGGAGGTGTAATTCTTTGACTATGTTGAAGAGTTCTTTGCTGTTATTGGAGCTTGATTTGATGCATGAGGCTAAGGCCTGTTTTTTCGATTCTCACAACTGTCTTTAGTAGAGGTTGAGGGCTGTCTTGAAGATAGTCTTATTGATTGTGTCCTTGCTGGTATGTCATCTCCATTCTAGTTGTTTACAGTGCTGTTTATCAGTTCTGAAGTGAGAGAGCATAGTCTGCCATGCTGCTACGCCTTTTAAACGTGAATGTGAAAGGGTGGTCACAATTCTGGTGGTCACATTTCTGTATAACATGAAAAAATGTTTGGCTGGGTGTGGCAGGTGGGTGGGGCTTGGGTCTCTTTAAGGAACCCAGCCCAGCTCCACGTGCTCACTATTCAGAGGTCCCGGTGCAGAGCAGCAGCATTTTCCAGGGCTCCTGTTCCGGAGGCCTACTTGGACATTTCCAGGCCCTGTGCTCATTGCCTTGGTGATCCTCAAGCAGGGCGGTAAGGTGGAGGTCGGGGTAGGCCCCCGACTCCGTTTCCAGATATTTTCGAGTTTTGGTCTTTTGATTAAATCGCGTGTGCGATTGTTTCTTGGCAACTGGCACTTGCAGTTCAGATCGGCAGAGTGCGCGATCATCTCCTGGCATTTGAATCTTGATGGTTGAATCAGCAACAGTGTGCGCAATTCATTCTTGGCAATTAACCCTTGCAGTTCAGATCGGCAGAGTGCACGATCATCTCCTGGCATTTGAATCCTGATGGTTAAATCGGCAACAGTGTGCGCGATTCATTCTAGGCAATTAACCCTTGCAGTTCAGATCGGTAGAGTGCGCGATCATTTCCTGGCATTTGAATCTTGATGGTTGAACCGGCAACAGTGTGCGCAATTCATTCTTGGCAATTAACTCTTGAAGTTGAGATCGGCAGAGTGGTGATCATTTCCTGGCATTTGAATCTTGATGGTTGAATCGGCAGCAGTGTGAGCGATTCATTCTTGGCAATTAACACTTGCAGTTCAGATTGGCAGAGTGCACAATCATTTCCTGGCATTTGAATCTTGATGGTTGAATCGGCAGCAGTGTACACAATTCATTCTTAGCAATTAACACTTGCAGTTCAGATCGGCAGAGTGCGCAATCATTTTCCTGGCATTTGAACCTTAATAGTTGAATCAGCAGCAGTGTGCGCGATTCATTCTTGGCAATTAACCCTTGAAGTTCAGATCGGCAGAGTGCCCAATCATTTCCTGGCATTTGAATCTTGATGGTTGAATCAGCAGCAGTGTACGCGATTCATTCTTGGCAATTAACCCTTGCAGTTCGGATCGGCAGAGTTGCGCGATCATTTTAGGTATTGGAATCTTGATGTACAGTCTAACAATAAGATGCTTAGTAATTTCTGGGCAATTGAATCCTGAAACTCAAATCAAAACAGAGTGTGACTTTACAGCATCATTCATGAGTCTTTCGCAGTTCATGTTTTGGGAATTAATTTGTTAATTGATTCTTGTTATGAGGTAGTTGCTGTTCCAAGAACTAACTTGAGAGATTTCCATGTTCAGTGCATAAGATGTTATTCTGGAAACGCTTATATGAAAGTCTGCATAATCCTCCTTTTACTTCCAGGTATCCAGAACTAAAAAGTCATGTTATTGAAAAGCTCTTGATCTCTCATGTTATCAGAGTATAGATAATTATAACAAAGTTCATGAAGATTAATGTGAATAACTTTGCTATTGTGTTCTTAACTCTTGTATCCACAGGTCTCCTTCCCTGCTGTTCCCAACCTAAACCCCATCCCCAAGGTTGGCCATTCTTTAACTCTGTGCTATAACGGCTAGTAGAGTTTGGAGCTGCCAAGAGGTGGACATATTGGGAACAGGTGCAAACCCAGAGGATCCGGTCTCGCTAACAGAATGTGTCGGGGGTGCAGGTTGGCATGGAGAGCTCCTGAAGTCCTCATGTCAATTATAAATATTTTACTGATCTGTTTTTCAGTAAAGATGCTTTTGAAATGATGTAAGCTTTGAAGGATTGGAACTTAAAAGTGTATCCAGTAAAAGATTCAGATTCCCTTTGTCCTTAGCTGAGAGCGTACCTTACTGAAATATATCCTTATACTAAGATTCTCTCTGGCTTCATGCCACTGCACCTCTCTCAACAGAAACTTCCACCCAAGATTCAGTTTGCTGATTCTTTACTCAGAAATCTTTAGTATAAGCGTAATTGAAACTTAGATTAAATGGTCAGGCAGGAGAATATAATTTTTTAATTTAAACATCAGTCTTTATTTCTGATGTTCTGCATTATTGCTATTGAGATACATGTCTTTCATATACTTTCATATACATTCAATATTGTGCAATGCTGTAGTGTACATTTATACTAAAATATTAGACTCATATTTGCAATTTTGACTTTGAGACTTTAGAATGGTTTCTGAGACTTAATGTGTGGCTTTCTGAATTACACTGTAATTGCTCTGAATAACTTGATGCAGGTTCTCATCATCCTTTAAAACTGAGAAGAAAAGATTAATCAGACTCCAGAATCATCTATAGGGCCCAGAGCTCCATTAGACGTCTTTGGTGTACCAGCTAGCCTGCTTGAACATGAACAGATTTTGTACACTAATTCTTACATTTTACATCATTAGGCAAGAGGTCCAGCCTTTTCGTAATCATTGGAAACATGTATTTAAGTCTGATGCAAAGGTATTGTTAGACCTGGAATCCTTGGCATGGTTTTCCCTAACTGTTTGCCCTCTGACCTCCTATTTTTTGGACTCATTTTCCCAACTTTTAGGATTCGCGTTGCTTTATCGCTGCTGTAGTGGCTCCTAGTTTATTTTAATGGGATAGCAGGAGTTAGCTTAGCCATAGGCTTGTAAACTCGTGCTCCGTCACCTAGTGACTTTTAACCTACTTAGCTTGCTCTGTCTTAGCTCATTTAATTATTTATTTCCTCTAAGATGGCTGCCTTGTTTATAGTTAAGCCACTTGTTATGAGTTTTATTATCAGTGTCACTGCGCCAAGGCGTCAAGATCAAGCGCGAAAGACAAACAAACAGTAGGTATTCACACTTAGGGATTTTCCCTCTCTATACTTTCGAGGGATTGTTGATATTAATTGCCGTCCCAAGCATGCCTGTTATCTATTGTTTTAGAATACACCTACGTCAGGAGACCTTGTAGATCTGTATAAATACATCACACTTAAGATAGATAATCAGAGGGATTCCGACCAGAGGGCATCGCCACCATCGCTGATACCGATGCTGCAGTCATCTTGACGCTGACCCAGTCTTCGTGTCCCTGCGGAGTCTGAGATAGAGACCTCATTTCCAAGGTAACGAGGGTTGGGGGCTCCTCTCATGGACACGGCTTTGGCAGATTAGGTTTAACAAACCCAGCTCTCCTTTAGGTAGGAGGTTAGGCATATTCTCATTAGGGTATTAGGGCATATTCCATTTTATATATACATATAGATATTTCTTTTATCTATTGCAAAATGGTGGGGGTCTTCATAACAATGACTCTCTTCTTCACAATACTGTTGCTTGGTATATTCATTATCCTAATCATTGCAGTTCATGCAACTTATCGCAAATTGCAGTTATGTTAAATAAAAACTATTATAACTTCACTGCATCTGTGTTATTGCCTTTTGTTTGTATGAGACATAATATATCTGTGAGAAAAGGGTAATTTCCGTTTAACCACGACAATCCTGAGATATCTTACCTTGAGTCCATGCATAAGCGACTGCCACAAATCACCTTTGACTATTGTGCTTCTGGTGAGGTACTGCTAGTGAGCCGGTAAGGTTTGGACAACAGTCGCAACTAGTTGTGGGAAAAGACTTAGGGGGTCATTCCGACCCTGGCGGTCCATGACCGCCAGGGCCGGGGACCGCGGAAGCACCGCCAACAGGCTGGCGGTGCTTCGGTCAGAAAAGGGGAACCAGCAGTTTCCCGCCGGTTTTCCCCTGGCCCAGGGAATCCTCCATGGCGGCGCTGCTTGCAGCGCCGCCATGGGGATTCCAACCCCCTTCCCGCCACCCTGTTTCTGGCGGTTCTTACCGCCAGGAACAGGATGGCGGGAATAGGTGTCGTGGGGCCCCTGGGGGCCACTGGGCAGTGCAGGGGCCCCCTAACAGGGCCCCACAAAGATGTTCACTGTCTGCTTAGCAGAGAGTGAAAATCGCGACGGGTGCCACTGCACCCGTCGCACCCCTGCAACGCCGCCGGCTCCATTCGGAGCCGGCATCCTTGTTGCAGGGGCTTTCCCGCTGGGCCGGCGGGCCGGCTTTTGGCGGTCGCCCGCCGGCCCAGCGGGAAAGCCAGAATAGCCGCCGCGGTCTCCTGACCGCGGAGCGGTCATTCGGCGGTAACCGCATGGCGGGCGGTGACCGCCGCCCGCCGCGGTCGGAATGACCGCCATAGTCACCTACAAACGAAAGTACTGTCATCCTGAGACCAGCAGTCTTGCTCAGAGCAAGAGTCCAAACTACGACATGGCGCCACCAACTATGGTGTTTAGGCACTAATTTACGGATACCCTGACTATCACTGTCTCACAGACAACGGGTACCCTAAGTACCATTATACAGAGACGTCCGTGGTCTTTGGGAGAATCCTCCTCAGCTAAACAGGTAACACCTAATTAAGCTGTAGGTTGTTCGAGCTCGAACTCATAAAAAGGAAAAATTTCCCCTATTTGGTGTTCCGTTTCCCTAAACAACTATGGCTAATACCGTAGACACTCCTGCAAATGCTAGACATGCACTTACACAACATTTATTAGCGCATCGCCTTACAGAAGAGGGCGGGGATGTTACTTTGATTATAGAAGCGACTGAAGCATACCAAACAGAGACTTTTTACTGTTGGGTCACCTTTCCTGAGGCTGACCAAAGAACACATACATTTCACACATATGAAATTGCGAACGTACCTGTAAGATACGAAGCATACCAGTATCATGAAATATCGCTCACATATCAAGAGCATCAGAACTGGTTTGAAGGCGCCCTACCACATGTACTACGACGAGTGAGGCTAGGTCCTTTAGGTAATGAGGGACCTACATGGCCTATGTTTGCCACATATACACCTCACCCAGGCATACAGAAAATGCCGATAGCAGATTTACGAGTATTATATAATGAATTAGTGGCATTATATAGACGATTGGTTCAGTTCGTAATGCGAACGTTGAACACAACAACAGCGCGTCCAGCACCGCCAGTAGCTGGTGGTTATCAATTGGCTATTGGGATTAATCCACAAACAGTGCATACTATTATGGGTAAAGTGCCCACGGAACGGGAAAAAATACCATTCTGGATAGCCCAGAAAACTAATCAGCTGGAAGCTGTGTTTCCCCATACGGGACCACAGGAAAAACATAGACTGCTCACTATGTGCTTGCCGTTTGGGATGGTTCCCTCAGTGGATGACTGCGCCACATGGGGTACAGTCTTCGCTGCCGTGTATACTACCACACATGGTACCCCGACACTTGCCAATTTACCGGAAGTGCTAAAACAAATACAAAATGAACATGGGGCTGCACCGGCCCTGGATCTGGGGATGAAATTGATGCGTAACTTTGACGCCATCTCCTCAATAATACTAAGTAATATTAAAGGGGAAGTGGTGGCACTGGCAATACCCCAGCGTCTCTTGGAAACTCCAAATATGGAACAAGAGAGACAGCTACCGAAAATAATTTCCGATACCTATACTAGTATAGGACGGGATAGTTTGGGAGCCAAACCTAAAAAATTTGAATTACCGAGTACCACCCATAAGGAAGGTATAAAGCAGGCACAAGAGGGCTCTAAAAAGCGCTGGGACAAACAAAAAGATTTCAAAGACAGGAGAAATAAGAGAGCTGATTCTCCACATCCGGAGTACTCCAAAAGGAGGTATAATCTCAGAAATAGGGAGAACATTAGAACTCCAGATAGATATACTGATGCACGTCCCTTTCGTTCCTTTCCGGACGCACCGGATAAACGTAGCGAGAGAGGGGGCCGTCAAGATCGACGTCCGGAATACGTGAAAGAGAAGAAAGACTCACCGCAGTCTATCATTAAAAAAGAAGGAAAGACTCCTCAGCAAAAGCCGCAGTTTAAAAAGAAGAAGGTGGCAGCACTGACAGTTAAAAATGCCAGTAGTATTGAGAACACTGTTGAGGAACAAGAAGTGGGCCGTGACTCTGTTGGACAGCGCGGCAGAGGTCACGATATGTCGACAGATCATCTGGATGCGACAGCAACTAGCAATGACATCGCGGTTGAGACAGCGGATGGCCGCGTTCTGCCACCCGATCGGGTTTATGATTTAACAATTCAGATAGAGGGAGACGTGGAACGCATTATTAGTGTAATGTTTTGGGATGAACTTACTAGTGATATCCTGTTGGCCGAGAGAGACTGGCCACCTGAACATGTCCGCAAGCTCCCACATGGGGAAGATGTCATTTTGCTTTCTTTTTCCGATCTTGTTCCAGAAGCAGACAAAAAAGCCTATGCTGCTGAATGGGCTTTAGCGCAGGCACCTGCACTACACCGTAATCATGTAGGGTGGGACAAGGACTCTCCTTGTCATGTTATTCCCGTTAGGTCTACACCCCACCTGCAGCCACAATACCCTGTTAAGCATGAAGCGAAAGCTCCGGTGACGACGATACTGTCACAACTTGAGTACCAGGGAGTGATTGAGCCCTGTACATTGGCAATGAATAATCCATTATTTCCCGTTGCAAAACCAGATCATTCATGTAGAATAGTGGTTGATTATAGACACTTAAATAGTCATACACCCACATATGCTATACAAAATTCACATAGCACAGCACTGATAAACAATATAGTGCGTAAAAAATATAAGACTACATTGGATATATCTAATGGGTTTTTCTGACAGAATTTAGCACATGAAAGTAGGGACCTAAGTGCATTTTCATTTGGCTCTCAAAAACGCTTTTGCCGTTTGCCTCAAGGCTATAAAAATAGCCCACGACTGTTTTCAGCCCGTGTGACATTAATTTTGCACGAGCTTGATTCCGATGCATTGTCCTATGTGGATGATATCTATCTCACTGACAACGTCCTCGACATTCATCTTGCGAGGGTCGATCGGATCATTTTGGGATTTGCAGACCTCAGTTATAAATTTAATTTTAAGAAAAGCAAGATAGCCTTTCTTAGTGTATTGTTCCTGGGATATGAGCTATCAAACGAGGGGAAGAGCCTGGCCCCGCACTTCCTAGAAAAGTGTGCTCAACTACAGCCTCCGAACACACTTAAAAAAAAATTACAGTCATTACTGGGTTTCTTCAATTTTGGCAGAACATACATTCCGGATTATGCAGAACGCATCAAACCACTTTATGATTTGATTAAGCCCAATTTTTCAAGCAGACGATGGACGATAGAACACACACACATCCTTAGGGACATGCAACGGGACATGCTAGAAGCTAAACACTTACACACACAAGACAATCAAACAAATTTGGTCATCAGAATAATTGCTGGTGCCCTTGGGTTTACCTATGTCACCTTTAATGAGGGCGACACAGTGCCGATAGCATACAAATCACACTTATACTCAAATACTGAAAAACGTTTTGCACCTGCAGAAAAGATTCTGACAGCAGTTCAGATGGCCGTCATAAAAGAAAGGCCACTTGCCCAGGGGAAACGCATTATTGTTGTCTCCCCGGTGCCGGCCTTAGAGGCTGTCACTAAAGCAAGCGTTCCGAACGCTAAGGCATTACATCCACGCTGGATTCAATGGGCAACGTCTCTGACAGCCACTGATGTTGATTATGTATTTGACCCCAGACTTAAGACACAAGAATTTCTCCAGTACGAACAGGAATACCCCGCTCCTCTAAATATCTTGCCTCTAGACAGTTATAATACTATCATTTATACTGACGGGTCAGCACAACCGGCTGTAGGTACTAAACATCAATACTAGGCAGCTTGCGCAGCCGTGTGCGGAGTGATGGAAGATGGAGTTTTCCACCCTCACAATACCTACACGCAGACCTTAGGGGACTGCACAGCCCAGTTGGCTGAGCTTAAGGCTCTTCTTCTGGCACTCGAACATACTGAGGCAGGGAGCCAGACTTTGATAGTCTGTGATTCATATTACTGCGTCCAGTCATACAATGAATATCTCAATCATTGGAAACTGAACGGGTTTAGGGACTCTAAAGGGAACACCATTAAACACAAAATGTTGTGGGGGAGGGTGGCTGATCTTAAGGATAAGCTACCATGTGTCCATGTAGTTCATACATTGGGACACCAACGTGTTGGGATACATGTTGCCGGCAATACATTGGCTGATGAAGCAGCCAAAGCATCAGTAGCTATGGCTTCTGTGGCTGCAGTGACTCGTTCTCGGACGAGGTTGGATAATGAAATACTGATTGCCGTTAAAGCTTCGGCTGCGGGCAAGACCCTTCCGAAAGGTTACCCTACAAACTATACTTACCATATCAGTGCACAGAATGTTGCTTATACAACAATTCCTGGGGTTGGGGATCGAGTGATCCCCAATGAAGACCAGAGATTTAAGCTGATTACAGCCGTACATGAGGGTGTCGCTTCTGCACATGCTGGTATACAGGCCACGATAATGATTCTACAGCAACGATACTGGTGGCCTGGTCTATGCAGACGAATTAAACAGTCTGTCCTTTGCTGTGACATTTGTCAGCAGATTGAGGGCTCTAATATCAAACGCCCTCTGCAGACATCCCTCTTAGTGTCAGACAAGCCACTCCAGTGTGTGTACCTAGACTATTGTGGTCCCTTACAGCCTGATGGTGCATACAAGTACATTTTAGTGGCTGTGGATTCCTGTTCTAGATTCCTGTGGGTATGGCCACAGCGGTCGGCTGACGCCCGGACTGTTATAAAAGATTTGCTGATCTTTATCGGTACATATGCGGTTGCAGCATTCCATTCGGACCAGGGCCCTGCATTTGGGGACGATGGGTGTTGAACTCCATTACTCCTCACCATACCATCCCGAGGGAAATTCGGTCGTGGAGAGGCGGAATCGTGATCTAAAGCAGTCCTTAACAGCTCGAGTATTAGGTTCAGGCCGCAGTTGGTTACACCACCTATATGGAGTCCAGAGAGCACTGAATAATCTGCCAAGACGGTCCTTGGGGGGAAGGTCTCCATATGAGGTTCTCTTTGGGATACCTATGTATGTCCCCGATCTTGATGCCCCTGGTATGGTGGCAGCAGAATCACCATTTGACATAAAAGAACGTCTCACTGTTTTACAGGAGCTTCAACAATTTCGTGATGATAAATCATCTTCAAGTGCTGCCACCTTAGGAATAAGGGAATTGGTGAAAACTTTGACTGGCTGGATTCCTAACGTTGGGGATCTGGTTCGTGAGAAGATCGCTGTGAAAAAGGAGTTCGGTCCCTCATACAGAGCACCTGTACTGGTCTTGGGAATAAAAGGCACCAGGACTGTCATCTTACCACCATTGTCCGGTTCTAAATCGAATAGATTCATCTCCATTGATTACATCAAATTACACCATGTGGCCGATTCTTCATAGTAGACCAGGAGGTCCCTTGGGTGGTTCCCGATCCCCTCTCACTACCCAGCAGGACATCCATCTACATAGTAGGATGAACATCACTGCTACTGACTATGCAACTATGTCAACTGCTGTTCCAGGCACTTCCTCGACAATGGGGAGGGTGGAAAATGAACTTTTGTTGGTTCCAGTCACATCTTCGGTGACCACCCTGCTTCAAGATTTGGCTGTATTTTATACAAACACGTCCACAGCTAATGACGTTGTCTATCAAGAACCTCCACGAGTAGTTCAAAATTCAGCGGGTTCTGTGTTTGCAGAGACTTCCTCTGGCTATTTCGTAGACATTGATGATTTTTCTTCGGATTCATCCTCAACTGTGACTAACAAACTTTCAAAGACTAGTAAGCTGTATCGATGGCTTAAAAATAACTATTTGATCTACCCATGGAACGATCTATGGTTCTGTTTGACATTTATTGCATTCTTTTTATGGATTGGTTTTGTGACTGTTTTCTTTTTGCTGATTAATGGTCACTATATTCCTGATCGCATCTGTTGATGAAATTTTAACACCACATCATTCTTCCCATAAGGTCCGACGAGATTTGGCCCCTGTAAATATCACAGCTATACCAATTACTGATGGGATTGTGTGGGACAAAGTTCCATTTGATATATATGGGCCTACAGAAATTATTCAAATACCATACGTGTTCAAAATTTCAATGTCTGATGTTATTACACCTAATGTTGTCTCTGATGATTGGGATGTCCAAACAGTTGGTTACATGCTAGCTGAAATTAAGGACTATTCCACTTTTGGAAGTGATGATGTATACCATTATACAATGAATTATGGGGAAATGTTCTGCTTTAACAATTGGGGACATCACTACCTACACCGTGCAACTAGATATAGGCCTCTCTTGAACTACACACAATGGGAACACTGTTCAACACCACAGGTGGGGAGTCCAAAGTATTACAGCGATAAATTTACATACTTTTCTGGGCATGATACAAAGAAAGCAGAGTCATACTATTTTAAAATACCTCCGGCACAAATTAGAAAACTTTTGCTAACAGATACGAAATTGATTTATTCAGATCCCTTTGTTTCACGGCTCTCGCTAGAGGGTTACGAATATTGGAAAGATACTATTGACTTGAAAAGTGTATGGGGGACACAAGATTGGCAGATACAGGGTAGGGAGGCTTTGTTTCGAGCATGCCTGATTCCTGTGCAAATGATTTTCTTAAATGACACTATTGAGCAGACATCCTGTCTGGGGTTAGCAAAAATTAAAGAGCTGAACACGCCCAGTATCCCTACTCCGACTAAATTTAAAGATTGGCAACACTTTCTTAATGTCTCAGAAGACAAGCTAGATGCAATGGTTAAGGGTGGTACCTATAATTCTTCACTTTCCCGTCCTGGCGGGTGGTTGGTATGGCCCACCGACACTGATGAGTGTCAAAAGCGTTTCTTGAACTCTTCAGGGTTTTTTTCCATTCACAGGCCTGACCCTCGCTTTCTATCAGGTCAACATACAGGTATAATTACAACATACAGTGTGGGTAAGCTGTGCCAGCAATGGGTGCAGACAAACATGTTGACAGCGGTTAAAAAACACCTGACCACTCTTTCTGACAGTATAGACTTGCAGAATTTCCTGTTAGGTCCTAGGAAACAACGCTCGAAACGGTTTTTATATGCCATGTACAATGAAATTTGGAAACTTTCCCAGATTGAGGCTGCTGCACATTTAAGGCAACTAGATTAGGAGGATTTGGAAAAAACATAAGCTGTTGTAGACAATGGCATGAACACGTGGCCAACAGGATTTATTCACTATCAAATATAGTGTTGTCTGCTATTGATATCACTCAGACTGACTTGTCCCGGTTATATCATGGGCAAACACAGCTACGTTCCATCATGCAGCTGGGTTGGACATTACAGACACTGAAAAATGGCCACATTCCATGGAGGTACATTAATGGGAGTGAACTATTCACTGCTTTAAATTTTTCCAGGGAACAAGAGACAATGGCTAAAAGGGAGGCTCGTTTCACCCTGCTTCAAGTAGAGAAATTAGATAAGTTGCCCTTCACGGTAGCAGAGAGTCCTTCAACTATCTGGCTCTTGCACGTCATTATTAATTTACCGATTTCGACCTTTCGTTTCTCGAGCTGCCTGAAACATCTTGCAGTGGGACGATATGAGCAGCTAGGAGATAGCTTTATTAAGGAAGAGTGGGAGTTGCCCTTTGACTATAGATGTCTGAATGGTAAACAGGATGTCTTTCTTAGCGGAAGTGAGTGTGAGACTGCTGTTCGTCATTCTATGATATGCAAACAGGTGTCTCTTCACGGTCTTTGCAATGCGGGGGTCGCAAATTTGGCCTGTTTTCTGAAGGGTACTTCCGTCCCCTTGATTCGTCCAGTGTTTCATGTACTTTCCAATGGAAGTTATGTTCTACTGAACGATGAAAGCTGTTGCGACTTGCGACCTGGAATTGCCTACGCAATCTCAGTCACTAAAGTCGTTATGTGTTGTGGACATGTTTTGTTTCCCCCACACGAGAGATAAAAGTATCTGAAATGTGGCCCCACATAGATACTATTAATATGAACTATGACAAGTTGAGTAGACTAAAGGCGCTATTGTTTCAGAAACCGGTCGACTTGACATCCGCAAAAGAGACGTATGCTCTCCAGATTGCAAGATCATCAGCCGAGATACAATCCCTTTTAAATACCGATTTCCCCAAACACTTTGGAGAGTTGGTATCCAGAATATTCAGTGCTTCAAGCACCACTGGGATTGTTCATTTCTTTAAGGCTGTCGGGTCTGGTTTCGTGTCTATCTTTCAGACTGTCTTTGGAGTCATCCCATCAGCCATCCATTCTCTCTTTTCAAGTGTGTTTGGTGGCTTTCCAATTATTTTGGCTTTGATTGGCGGACTACTACTGCTATTTCTTCTGATTCGCGGTGGTTGTTTCTTTCCAGCACCGCAGAGCAATGGAGCCGCTCCTGCCAACTCCACTGTGCCTTGAGCGCATGGTTCGGATCTTCGGTACACCTTTGCTGGTGGAACTGGAGCTTGACTGGTCGTTGTCATTCCGGCCACTTCTCTGGTGTGTACAACCGGTCTTCCGCTGCATATGGTGTCTCTTTGAGCATCTGCCTATGGTCTGTCTTGCTGTTGCACCGACATCTCCTGTGGACCACGTACTGCTGATGTCCCCGATGAGGGTTCATACATGGTCACGCCCCTTGAGACTAAGGTTGCTCCGCGAGGCCACCCATGAGCCTTCCGTTATAAGATCTAACATGGATGAGGACACTGCAGCAAGTATGGATGCACCAGTGAATATGGCTCACTTCTGCTCTGTGGATCCGTTTGTCCGCCCAGCACTAGACTTCACTTCGGACGATGTTGACTCATTTTTGAGGTCCTTGACTGGTTACTTCGATGACATTCTTCAAGATCCTGCGTATAACACATAATTTGATGAATTTGGTTACCATTCCCGATTCCAAATTATGCAATTATAATAAACGTTTGCTGTACTTGTCATGGTTGATATTAACATCTCTGTATGTGTTTTTTAGACAGCCTTGTTTTAAGGTGTTTTCACACACAGCGATTTTTGTTATTAGCTTCTTTTATTGGCTTGTTTTTGCCTTTGGCTTTTTAGTTCAGAAGCAGCTTTTTTAGCATTTTGGGTTCCTGTACCTTCATCATACCTGTTACGGCAATGGGGAGGGTGTAGTGAATCCTAGTTTATTTTAATGGGATAGCAGGAGTTAGCTTAGCCGTAGGCTTGTAAACTCGTGCCCCCGTCACCTAGTGACTTTTAACCTACTCAGCTTGCTCTGTCTTAGCTCATTTAATTATTTATTTCCTCTAAGATGGCTGCCTTGTTTATAGTTAAGCCACTTGTTATGAGTTTTATTATCAGTGTCACTGCGCCAAGGCATCAAGGTCAAGCGCGAAAGACAAACAAACAGTAGGTGTTCACACTTAGGAATTTTCCCTCTCTATACTTTCGAGAGATTGTTGATATTAATTGCCGTCCCAAGCATGCCTGTTATCTATTGTTTTAGAATACACCTATGTCAGGAGACCTTGTAGATCTGTATAAATGCATCACACTTTAGACAGATAATCAGAGGGATTCCAACCAGAGGGCATCGCCACCATCGCTGATACCGATGCTGCAGTCATCTTGACACTGACCCAGTCTTCGTGTCCCTGCGGAGTCTGAGATAGAGACCTCATTTCCAAGGTAACAAGGGTTGGGGGCTCCTCTCATGGACACGGCTTTGGCAGATTAGGTTTAACAAACCCAGCTCTCCTTTAGGTAGGAGGTTAGGCATGTTCCCATTAGCGTATTAGGGCATACTGTATTCCATCTTATATATATACATATATATATTTCTTTTATATATTGCAAAATGGTGGGGGTCTTCATAACAATGACTCTCTTGTTCACAATACTGTTGCTTGGTATATTCATTATCCTAATCATTGCAGTTCATGCAACTTATCGCAAATTGCAGTTATGTTAAATAAAAACTATTATAACTTCACTGCATCTGTGTTATTGCCTTTTGTTTGTATGAGACATAATATATCTGTGAGAAAAGGGTAATTTCCGTTTAACCACGACAACCCTGAGATATCTTACCTTGAGTCCATGCGTAAGCGACTGCCACAAATCACCTTTTACTATTGTGCTTCTGGTGATGTACTGCTAGTGAGCCGGTAAGTTTTGGACAACAGTTGCAACTAGTTGTGGGAAAAGACTTACACCTATAAACTAAAGTACTGTCATCCTGAGACCAGCAGTCTTGCTCAGAGCAAGAGTCCAAACTACGACACTGCTGCCCAGTGCTAAAGTGAAAGTGCTCTATTCTAAAAAATGTTACCACTGGCTTATCCACAATTGGCATATTTAATTTACTTGTAAGCCCCTAGTAAAGTGTATAGTATGTGCTCAGGGTCTGTGAATTAAATGCTACTAGCAGAAGAGCATCACCAATTGTGCCACCCAATACAGTAGCACAAACCTTCCTTTTTATTACATATAATATTATCCCTAAGGTAGGCCTTGGTTAGCCCCAGGAAAGGGTACAGAACATTTAAAAGATTAGACGTGTTTTAAAGTTAACATTTCCATGTAGTGAAAAACTACAAAATAAATTTTCATTACTGCATGGCCTAGCCCTCCCATAGGTTAACATGGGGATTGCCTTAAAACACCATTTAAGTGTAATTTCCCATTGAGAGCAGATAGAAACTTGGAGTTTGGTGTCTCTAGACTCACAATTCAAAAACACATATTTTAATAAAGTTGTTTTTTTAAGCTGCAGGTCAGAAAATGCCACTTTGGAAAATTGGCATTTTCTTCCTATCATCATGTGACTCTGTCTGTCTTTGAATACATGTCTGTGGTAGATGACAATTGGGCTTTGTGCATTCCCTCTAGACAGTCACACATAAAGGTAGCTTGAAATCTGCATCCTGATGGCCCATTGCCAGGCTGATGGAGTTTCCTGGGCTAGATGGGAAGGAAGAGCTGACACATACACCTGAATAGGGCTGTGCCTTTCCTCACACAAATTGCTGCATACCTCCCTGTAGGGTGTCTGGAGCCAGGGAAGGAAGAGAAGGAACCCTGTGATCTCCAAAGGCCTCTTTTGAAGTCTCCCCCACTTCAAAGGCACATTTGGGTATAAGTACTGGATCCTAAACCCCAACAAATTAGTTCACCTTTGGGTCCTGAGGAGACTCTGCCAGGAAGAGGAGCTGAGCTGCCACGAGGGACTACCACTTTGTCAATTGCTCTGCTGTGTTGGCCTGCTGATTGTTGTGCTGCCAGGAGGGACTGCTACTTTGCAACTTGCTCTGAGGTGCTGACCTTCTGCCTGCAGGACTGAACTTACTCTACAACCTCTTGCAACCTGAAAGAACCCTCAGGGCTTGTTGGCTTGCCCCTGTTCTTAGAAGTCTCAGAGGCCATCAAAGACTTAGTGGACGTTTATCACAATGTTGCAGAAGGCGTCTTCAGAGACCTAGGCGGTCATTCTGACCGTGGCGGTCGGCAGTCGCCGCCCGCCAAGCGGTTCCCGCCGAAAGACCGCTCCGCGGTCAAAAGACGGCGGCGGCCATTCCGGCTTTCCCCGCTGGGCCGGCGGGCGACCGCCAGAAGACCGCCGGCCGGCCCAGCGGGACAGCCCCTTCAACAATGAAGCCGGCTCGGAATGGAGCCGGCGGAGTTGAAGGGGTGTGACGGGTGCAGTGGCACCCGTCGCGATTTTCACTGTCTGCACAGCAGACAGTGAAAATCTTTGTGGGGCCCTGTTAGGGGGCCCCTGCACTGCCCATGCCAGTAGCATGGGCAGTGCAGGGGCCCCCAGGGGCCCCACGACACCCGTTCCCGCCATCCTGGTTCTGGCGGTGGACACCGCCAGAAACAGGCTGGCGGGAAGGGGCTCGGAATCCCCATGGCAGTGCTGCAAGCAGCGCCGCCATGGCGGGTTCCCTGGGCCAGCGGGAAACCGGCGGGAAACCGCTGGCTCCCCTTTTCCGACCGCGGCTTTACCGCCACGGTCAGAATCGCCCAGGAAGCACCGCCAGCCTGTTGGTGGTGCTTCCACCGCACTCCGCCATGGCGGTTATGGACCGCCAAGGTCAGAATGACCCCCCTAGTGTCTCATCTGCACGAGAGAACCTTTCTGTGCTTTGACAGCCCGTGTCTCGTTCTGCATAACCTAAGGATTCTGTGTGATAAAACCCTGTGCTTGCCTGATCTCAAGCTGGGCTCAGTGCACCGTGTGCTCCAGTAACAAAGAATTGCACTTCAAAGACTGAGTGTGGCGACTCCTGACTGACTACTAGAGGCATCGACCAATATTTCTCAACATATCCATGCACTTCAAGATGTAATTTCTAACATGGTATAAGGTGACTTGCAGACCGCCATTGATTTAAAACCTTTTATTAAACCAATCCAATGCATTGAAGACAAACTGCCCCAGTTACATGGTAAGCACATTTCAATTTCGGCTGTAGCCCAGCCTCTGGAATTACATTACATAAACACAGAAGTATGAGTGCGATCACAGAAATGACAAGTTTCTTCTTTTAGACTTCAATCTAAGCAACTTATAGAGGGCGCTACTCACCCGTGAGGGTCTCAAGGTGCTGGGGGGGCGGGACAGGAGATCACTGTTCGAAAAGCCAGGTTTTAAGGCCCTTCCTGAAGAGTAGGAGGTCCTGGGTCTTGCGGAGGTGGGTGGGCAGGGAGTTCCAGCTTTGGGGGCCAGATAGGAGAAAGATCTGCCTCCAGTGGTGGTGTGTTTGATGCGGGGAACTGTGGCGAGAGAGAGGTTGCCGGAGCGGAGGTGGCGTGTGGGAGTGTGGAAGGTCACTCTTTCGTTGAGGTAGGTTGGGCCGATGTTGTGGAGGGATTTGTGTGCGTGGATGAGGATCTTAAAGGTGATCCTTTTGTCTATGGGGAGCCAGTGGAGGGATTTGAGGTGTGGTGAGATGTGTTCATGGCGGGGGAGGTCGAGGATGAGGCGTGCTGCTGAGTTCTGGATTCGCTGTAGTTTGCACTTGAGTTTGATTTTGGTGCCGGCGTAGAGGGCGTTGCCGTAGTCTAGCCTGCTGCTGATGAGTGCGTGGGTGACGGTCTTTCTGGTCTCTGTGGGGATCCATTTGAATGTTTTTTTCAGTGTGCGGAGTGTGTTAAAATATGAGGAGGTGACTTTGGAGACTTTGGTGGTCATTAAGTAGCAAGGTTCAATGGATGAATCTTACACCTAAAGGCTGGTTATGGAGCAGAAAGTTAAATTCAGCCAGTACATATTTAGGGTACCATAACAATATTCAGTCTGGTTCATTGTTTAAAAAAAAAAAAAATCATGTTTAGTATTTTGCCCAATATGCAAACTATCTTAAAACCAGTCTCTCCCCAACATTCATGTTGGACCTAGCATTCTCTGCAAGGACAACCCCAAACATTGTGCCTTTATCCTCTACTTTTTTCTGAATTTGTTTGTGTTGGCTGCTAAACAGTGCTAAAGTGCTTGTGCTGTCTCCCAAAAACATGGTTACATTGGCTTATACCCCGTTGGCATATTTATTTTATTTGTGGGTCCCTTGTTGAGTCGTATACCATATGCCCAGGGCCTGTAAATTAAATGCTACTAGTGGGCCTGCAGTACTTACTGTGCCACCCACTTGCCTATTACCTTAGCATACGTCCCAGGCCTGTTACGGAAACCTGAATGCAGTGTTAAACTGTCACATTGACTTGGCAATAAAACGTCCTTGCCAAACCCTAAGCTCCCCCTTTATTACATATGTCACCCCTTAGGTGGGCCCTAGGTAGCCCATAGGGCAAGGTGGTGTGCAATTAAAACTTTGTACATGTAATTGTAAGCTTTATATGTCAAGGTAGTGACAAATCCTAATTTTTGTTTTTCACTGCTGTGATGCCTGCCCCTCCCACGGGATAACATTGTGTATTCCTTTTTACATTTAATAAGATGTAGTTTACAATTGGGAGTAGGTAGTTATCTCATGTTTGGTGTCTTTGGAATTGTAATTACAAACGCTATTTAATGGTAAAGGCAGGTTTTTGAATAACATTTTAAAATTGCCACTTCTAGAAATTTGGCATTTTTTTTGCCCTCTACCCTTTTGTGCCTGCAGCTTGGCCTGGCCTGAGTCACATGACTTGGTGTAACTGACAGACTTTGTGAATTTCTCTCAGATAGTCACACAATAGAGGGATTAGGTGTGCCACAGTAGGCCATCTGTTGGCAGGAGGGGGCAGAGCTGAGCACAGTCCTAATTGCAACTGAATAGGGAGTGCTCTGTCTTCACACAAAGGACTATATGCTCTCTATTGTCACTGCAGGCAGCTTGGTGCCAGAGCAGGGGAGTAAGGATATTCCATGATCTTCAAAGCCACTACCTTGATGCCTTTCCCACCTTCTAGAAGGAGGGCATTAGGGTTTAAAAATAGGGGGCCTCAGGCACCAACTCTTTAGTACACTTCTGGACCTGTGGATACTCTGCCAGGAGGAAGGACTGCTGTACTACTGAAAGGACTGCCACTCTGCTGGACTGCCTGCTGACTTGAAGCTGCCTTGCTGATTTTGTTTTTTTCTGCCCTGCTGCCCCATTGCTTAAAGAAGAAGGACTGGACTTGCAACCTGAAACCAGGACTACCGGAGTGTCTCCAAAGGACTAGTTTGCTGGCTTGCTGATCTGAGCTTCAGGGATACAAAATACTCCATTCACCTAGAACCACACCTGAACTCAGCCTGAGTGAGTCCTCACTTGCCCCAAGGTGCCCCTCCAGTTCTGGACTCTTGGACGCTATGCTGAATGTGACCAGATAACCAAAGTCGAAAAGTGGGCACTTAAAAATGTTTTGGCTAAAAACTGCTCTGAGAACCAAGAGGAGATCAGGACCAACCTGCTTACCTATCCGCCCATGGTGCATCAGCAGTCAGATTGACTTTGCAGCTTTACTCGCTACCTTCTTCTCTGCAGAGCAGCAAATTATTTTTATTGGTCCTTTGCCAAAGAGGTATCTGGCCCATTGGAAGTGTCTTTGGCCACAGCTCTCTACCTTGTCCCGCTGAAGAGTTCTGACTTCCGTTTCAGAGACTAAGGGCCTCATTACAAGGCTGGCGGTCACAAGACCGCCAGCCTCGCGGTGGTGGTCGGATCTCCACGACTGTGGCAGTCTGAACGCTACATTAAGAGTTTGGTGAGTGGACCCGCCGAAAGACCGCCGTCCCTGTCAGGATCAAAGATCCCAATGGGCTAACGGCAGCCCTGGCTGTAATCAGCCAGGGCAGCTCTGAACTGAGTGCTACCCTGCTGATTACAACCTTGTTCTCCGCCAGCCTTTTCATGGCAGTTTCCCCACCATGAAAAGGCTGGCAGAGAACAAGTGCAGGGGGCCACAGTGGGACCCCGGCACTGCCCATGCATGGGTCCCCCTGCCCAGTGCCATTAGAATGCGCAGTGCCTGCTTTGCAGGCACTGCGCATTCCGATGGTGCTGGTCGGCCCCCTCTGTGCTACAAGATAGTTCTTGGCTCCTTTAAGGGAGATGAGTGCTATCTCATAGAACTGTTCCTGCTGATCCGACCGGCGGGAACGCTCTATTTCAAGGTTTCCGCAGGGCAGCCAGGTCAGGACGGTTGAAACCTTGTACTATGGCGGGGGGGTGGGACAACACCACCATGGTGGTGGCATTCTCCATGTGAGTTTGGCGGTCTTGTATTTGGCCTGCCAAACTTGTAATGAGCCCCTAAGAATGAAGCCTTTACCGCGGCTCTGACCCAAGGCTATCCAATGATGCTCTCTCCCTGGACACCTCCTGCAGCCTTGCCCTGATGAACTCAGAAATATTTCTAAGTCCAAAGGTGAGTGCTGACTGGGCTCAATCCACTTCCTGTATCAGAACCATGCACCACTGAATGTCAGACATATTTTATAACTTTGACCTCTTGTGTGCAACCAGTTGTCCATAGTTGGTTCTTTGATGTTTTAGGCACTAATTTTTACAAAAAACTTAAAAAATTCATAACTCTGGTTCTACTGATGTTTGCTGTTTTAGAGTTAAATTATTTATTAAAATGTACTATATTTTTCTACATTGTTTTGGGATTTTTCTTGTGTTGTGTTTTCACATTATTTCTGTTTGTGTGCTCTAGAAATACTTTACACATTTCCTCTAAGTTAAGAATGATTGCTTTTGTACCAAGCTACCAGAGGGTTAAGCACAGGTTAATTTGAGGTTTGCTTGTGTTTCACCCTGACCAGACATGTGGATGCTGCCTGAGTAGGGTTCCCCCTTTCAACGAGCAACCTAATTTCCAAGATCTACCAAATTAAATGTCTCCAATAACAGAGGAATAAAATGAGAGTCACAGTCCCACAAACGTTCAAGAGACAAAGTCAGTCTGTCAATGTGAAAACCGAATAGAGGGATCAAGCAGCTTAAGTCACAGCAACAATGCATGTAACAGAGTTCCCTATTTTTCTTCTTTGTGAAGCTGAGTAGAAGTGAATTGCATCTGTAAAGTTGAGTGCACAGGTGGATATGAAAAGGAACTAGCTTTCTAAGAGGCAGTCCTTAGTATTTATGAGCACTATGAGGGTTAAGCAGCTTCAGCACAATTGTCTGGAAAGGAACACAGTCTCTGTGGCTCAAAGTTCAATTTCTAATATCAGTAGAATGTGTTGAAAATCCTGAAGGCTGATATTAAGATGGCGGCTCCCAGGCAATATTTAGGGAGGTACTCAAGACTCGACAAAACATTAAAAGGTTGTCAGACCTGTAGAACATCAGGTATTCCCTCGTCTTTAGAGCAATGTCCTAGAACCTTGAAGAAAATTAAGTATTCTTTTTAATTCAGCTTCCTGGAGATAATCAGAATTGTCATGCAGTCCTGAACGTATCACAAATAGGCTTAGGCAAAATCTCTTCACTGCCCTAAAATTTTTGTTTATATGCAAGTGATAAGAGGGTGTTGCTAGTTAGACCCTATATTGTATATATACATTACTACTATTCAGTACAAACATCAGGGATGTGTCACAGATATGTTTACACAAGGTCAGTGCAAATGTTGGGGAAAGAGCTTGGTACCAGCCTACACGATGATCTTGAGAGGACTAGAAACCATAAATAGTGCTATTGCCCAAAAAAAAAAATTGTAAAAATGTCTAAACAAAAGTAACACAGATATATGACAGAATGAGTAGATTTCAATGTGAAATGGAAAGTTGCTGTTGAGGAAAATATACACGTGCCCATACTGTTCTCTGACAATATAGAACTATGGAGCTACCACTGCCAGTAAAGCTGGCAGACATGCACAACAGTGCACCCTGTGCCCAGTGAAGCAGCTTTACAAATTGTACCCAGTTATGCCTTAAGGATATTTTCAAATTCCCAGGCCAGGTTAAAAAGCATAAATAAAAAGGATTTAGAATAGTGCAGTAACAAAAGTGTTCTGTTGTGTTGTTAAAACAAATCTCTCTGTGGGCTAAGCCTTATGGAAGTGCCCAATAGGTTATAAAATAAAAGCTATTGAGAGTGCTCTACCTCCCACATTTGACATTAATGATGTATTCTGCTTGAATTGCAAAGCTTAGGTGCACTAGATCCATTTTACAGAAGTCTCTGAGAGGAATCAACTCAATACTGTTGTGAAACTGCACACCACTTCACTGATAATTATAAAAGTGTTGTAACACGATATCTTACCATATTTGACCTTATAAATCAATTAATCTCTATCACAGGATTAGTTACCTGGTTGCCATAAAATTGTCCTCCTCTCACCCCTTGTGAGGAAAGGGTTACCCTTTCTTGAGAAGGTAAGAACCTGTCTTTCAACTCAAAAGATCTCTTCATGTCATTGTCTATGGTCTATAGCTTTCTTGGCAGTGTCAGTCTTTCCTTTCTGAGCAACATTCTCAATAACAGATTTGGCATCAAGGATGACGTTCTTAAGTTGTTCACCTTGTAATCGTTCATGAATTCTCTTTCCAGCTTGGTTAACTTACAACTCAATGTCTCTTATGCTCCATTCTGAACCCCTTTCTGTTCAATCTCTATGTGGAACCTCTAGGGGCCATTCTTAAAAACTACAGAACGCTTCATTATCAAGACACTGATGACACAGATATAGTTTAAAATTATCTCTCCTAAAGACACTTCTCTCCTCTCAAAAGCATTAAAAACCATTTAAAGTTTGATGTCCACATATTGCTCTAAACTCAAACCTTAAAAACTTGAAAGCTATTCACGAAGGCAACTTTCCACATGAGTAAATCCACATGTGTAAAGTTACTCTTACACTTTTGAGTAACTTTCCTACTTCATACTATTCACAATTTACAGGTGCAAAGTTACTCAAAAGTGTAGACATTTCCCCCATCCCCTGAAATAGGGGGTGGAGTTAGTGATAATTTCAAATGTGACAGTAAAAGTTACTTTTAGTAGGGAGTTTAGACTCACATTTTACATTCTGCACACTGGGAGGAGACCTCTGAAATCCGAGTGGAGATCTCCTTATCATAGGGAACAGAGACATTAATAAAATGTGTCTTAAAGTTTTAACTAATTAACATATTGTATGCTACATGTTAATGTTAAATAATTGTATAAACGCATTTTAAATGTAGTATATATATATATCTATATATATATATATATATATATTTTTTTTTTTTTAAAGATTTTAAGTATATTAACTTAGATTAAAATCTTGATTTAAAGTTGTTTTAAAAAGAATATGCCCACCTAAATTAAAATGTTTATGGTATAGACAGGTGTTTTTTGTTATTTATGTCATTTTACATTTAACACTGGTTACTTTTGTAAGCAGATACATCTACACATGGGAAGAAAGTGTATAATATATCGCAAGATACATATGCATATCAGACCATGCCAATATAGTTGCTTTTATGCACGTATAGGTGCATATATAGAGGGGCATGTGCCTGCTTCTAATGCATATATGTTAATAATAGTTATGTGATAAGAAATAATAATTGCATACTTTGCCACAAGATACATGTGCACATCAGACCATGTTAATCCTGCTGCTTCTAGGTGCATATGAGCATTTATATAGGTAGGTTTACAGCAGCAACACAAACTTTACCAAGTGTCATTTGTATATGTATGTATAAGTTAATTTCAATTTTGTTATAAAAAAAGGGAACTACTCTAGTCATCCTTTGTCCCATTCCTCCTCTTTGACTCATCCCAAAACGTTTGACTACCACAACCTCCAAAACACCTTTCTCAAACTTCCCCACACTTTTTAGACAATTGACCCAACTATCAGGTACACACAGTCACTACTTATAAAAACAAATTACTACTTCCCCTTTTCAAATCCATTCCCACCATTCTATCCTCACTTTAAATTCTACTAAACACAGAAGAAAGCAAGAGCACAGACAGAACATAAATAATTCACAAGAAAAAAATATAAAATGTATTAAATGTTACTAAAAGTTACATATAAAAAACATTCATTTTATTTATTTAAAAAAAAACTAAAGATACATTATTTTTAAATTAAGAAGGTAATTCAATTATTTTAAAATAAAAAAATATGTATGTGTAATTTTAATTTATTTTTACAATTAAAATAATTGTATATATATACTTTTTTTTTTTAATAAATAAGTTAGCTTATTTTAACTTTATTTCTTAGGAGGCTTTATTTTAAATTCCTACTTTCATTACTTTTACGATAAGGTGTTGTAGACTTCTGTGCAGTTCAAATTATATTCTCCTTAAGCTGCTGTCCTTCATAAAAGAGCAGACAATGGGACTGATATAGAGTGTGACAGACAGTTTACCCCAACACAAATGTGACAGAGTAACCTGCCTGCCAATCTCTTGGTTTGCCCTGCCTATTTCAAAATTGGTAGACTGTCAGCTTTCCATTGATGGAAAGGTTAATCCAAGCTTGATGGAGTCTTGGTGATCAGAGAAGGGGCTCCATACTACCTACCCTATTTACAGCAGATGGTGTGATGTCCTTTTTTACTACCCATCACCACCATGTAAAACCTAAAGAAGAAGAAGAACAGAAAAATTACCATAATGACACCCACACCCAAGAAAAAAACCTCTCTGGGTATGGAGGGTCACATAAAAAGCTTGGTGGGCAACAGTCAAAACTGATGGCGCCAGTCCGTCAGCATTTGGTACATTGAGTGGAACAACCATGATGGCAGCTCTTCTGAATATACAGAGATCAGTACTGGGCTGGCAGCAATCTCTAAATATGGTGGTATTGAATCCATCGGATTGATAGATATAATGCTTGTGTGGGGGTCTGTGATAGCATGCAGGTAGGGTGGGGATATGGTAGTTAAAGGTTTGACTTACCCGAGTCCATTCCTCCACCGACTCCTGCGAGGCCCTCAGGATGCAGAATTGCCAAGACCTGCTCCTCCCATGTTGTTAGTTGTGGGTGAGGAGGTGGGGGTTCGCCGCCAGTCCACTGTACCGCCAGGTGGTGTCTGGAGACCACGGAACGCACCTTCCCCGTAGGTCATTCCACCTCTTCCTGATGTTGTCCCGATTTCTTGGGTGCTGTCCCACTGCGTTCACCCTGTCGACTATTCTTCGCCATAGCTCCATCTTCCTTGCAATTGAGGTGTGCTGAACCTGTGATCCAAATAGCTGTGGCTCTACCCGGACGATTTCCTCCACCATGACCCTGAGCTCCTCCTCCAAGAACCTGGGGTGTCTTTGCTGTGCCATGGGGTGGTGTGGGTGATGTGTGGGGTGGTGTGTGTGGTGATAAGTATGGTGATATGTAGTGGTGTGTGGTGTTTTGTGAGTGGAAGTTGTGTGGGTGATGGTGTTGAGTGCCTGTGGATGCTGTTGTTCTTGCTGGTGCTGTCTCTCTCTGGCCTTCTTTCGGAATTTTTGGTAGTAGGGGTTTGTGGGTGATGGGGTGTGTGTTTTATATTGTATTGGGTGTGTGGGAGTGGTGTGTGTTTGTGTATCAGGTGTGTGTATTTTGAATTGTCCAATGTGGCGGTGTTTTGTATGTGTGTGTGTATTTTGAGCGCGGCGGTGTGTACCGCCAATGGAATACTGCGGTTGAAAGACCGCTGCGTGGATTCGTGGGTCGTGATAGCGTGGGCATATTTCTGTTGGCGTGACGGTGGAGGTTTTGTTTTCGCCAGCTTATCACTGGCCTTTGGAGTGGCGGAATTGTGCGGGTGTCTGAATTTTGTCGGATTTCGAGATGTGGGTCATAATAGCTGTGGCACAATTCCGCTGCTGCGGCGGTGTGTTGGCGGTCTTCTGCACGGCGGTAAGGGGCTTTTACCACCAATGTTGTAATGACCTCCACTGTGCCTTCTACAGTGACGCAGTTGGTAATTAGGCCATGTGAGCCCCTGAAATGGCGGCTGCCTGACCTCTAAACTGGGACAATGGGATGTGAGGTAACTGCGCTGGCATTGTACACCGTCACGGTAGGCGGTCGAAGACCGCGGCGCAATGCTGCATTGGTTAACATTGGACCCTATGGGTCCCAGGAGCCAATGACGATGTACGCCGGTGGTGATGGTACGCACCGCCACGGACGTGACCGCCGCGGACGTGACTGCCATTTTCTGACTGTTGAATCACTCGATACCTGATCTTCGACAGGAGAGGACCTACACTGCAAGTGCTGCTGTGACCTCGGTCTGGAAGAGACAATGGCTCGTGCGTCTGAGGAAAGGGCCCCTGCCTTCACTGCAGAGCAGTTGGAGAAGCTCGTCGACGGGGTCCTCCCCAGTACACGCTACTCTACGGACCTCCAGACCAACAGGTAAGTACACAGGGAGCATGTTGTATGGGCTTTGCCTGTGTGGAGAGGGCTGGTTGTAAGAAGGAAGGGGGCACAGTTCTGCATGCATGAAGGATTGTGAACGAATGTGCCACATGGCAAGGGTAGGGATGTGGGCCACTCACTTTGACGGTGCAGTTGGTAATGACTTCTCTTCTTCCCCTGTACATGTCATGTAGGTCAGCGCCCACCAGAAGAAGGATATTTGGCGTGCCATCACCAAGGACGTCTGCACCCTGAGGGTCCATCACAGACGGAGCACCCACTGCCGTAAAAGATGGGAGGACATTCGCTGCTGGAGCAAGAAGACGGCGGAGGCTCAGCTGGGTATGGCCTCCCAATGTGGACCATGACCCCCCTGATGTTCAGGATCCTGGCGGTGGCCTACCCTGAGTTGGATGGGCGCTTGAGGGCATCACAGCAGACACAAGGGGGTGAGTACACTATCATTCAGCGGACTTTGCGCGCAGTGAAGGTGTCTGGGTGGGGGAGGAGGGCTGTGGGTTTCCCTAGGCCAGGGCGAGTTCCGTAGGCAAGGCTCCTCCATAAGGCAGCCCATGTGGCACCCCACCCCACCTCTGTAGAGTGCCAAGTACAGGTATTCATGACCCTGTGTCATCTATGTGTGCAGATGTCGTCCATAGCCTTGTAGGCCATTTCCCAGGAATTGCATCTGTAGAGCCCAACAGCGCGACATAGTGCAGGGGGCTGCTGTGTCTGTATTGTCCGCCAACGGTAGCGGTAAACCATGCACTCCACCTGTCTTTCTTCTGTCGTCCCCCCCCTTTTTGTGGTCTCCCTGTTCTTGTGTGCATTAGCATCATCAGGTGGAGGTACAGTGGCACCGGAGCACGAGGGAGCTGCATCCCACATGGCCATGGAGGGCCACACTACGGACTCAGAATACACCAGTGGGACGGAGGGCGAGGGGAGCACCACGGCGGTCACAGGATCTGCAACCAGCGACACGGACTCATCCTCCGATGGGAGCTCCCTTGTGGTGGCGGCAACATCTGTGCCCCCCACTTCTACAGATACAGCCGCCACCCCCCCTACCAGCACCGCCCTCCCAGCAGCCACTCAGCCTTCGCCCTGTGCCCACTCACCCAGGAAGGTGGTCATCACCTTCGCCCCAGGCACCTCAGCCACTGCCCCTGTCACCTCTGCTGCCCTCAGTGATGAGGCCATTGACCTCCTCAGGTCCCTCACTGTTGGGCAGTCTACCATTTTGAATGCCATCCAGGGTGTTGAAAGGGAGTTGCAACACACAAATGCATTCCTGGAGGGTATTCATTCTGGTCAGGCTGCCCTTCATCGAACCGTTCAGACTCTGGCCTCAGCACTGATGGCAGCCATTGTCCCTGTGTCTAGCCTCCCCCTCCAACTTCCTCCTCCCAGACCCAATCCCCTGTACCTCTGCCTATCCCAAGCACACCATCAGACCAGCCTGTACACACCTCAACACACAAGGGAAGCTCAGGCAAACATAAGCACCACACATCCCACAGGCACTCATGCAAGCATCACACACATACAGACACACCAACATCCACTGCCTCCACTGTGTCCCCCTCCTCCTCGTCTCCCTCCTCCCTCCCAGTCTCGTCTACACTCACACCTGCATGCACTACCACTACAGCCACTACTTCCCGCACCAGCACACCCACCATCACACCCCGCTCACGTGCACTCACCACCCCCACTACCATTTACATGTCCCCTGTGTCCTCTCCCAGTGTGTCTGTGACGCCCCCTCCCAAGATACACAAACGCAGGCACACACCCACCCAACAGTCATCCACCTCACGACAGCCTCCAGCCCATGCACCTGCACCCAAATCCACAAAAGTTACACCTCCTACAACCACCACCTCTTCCTCCACTCCCAAACCCCCTCCAGCTACCCGTCCCAGTGTCTCCCAAAAACTTTTCCTGTCCACCCTTAACCTATTTCCCACCCCCCGTCCAATTCATAGGTCCCATACTAGCACCTCAGCCAAAAAATCTACGGGACCAGTTGTGCCTGTTGTTACAGGTATGTGGAGTGCACCAGCCACCAGGCCAGCCAGTGTGGCACGGAGCCACAGCACAGCCAGTCCCCCCCCCCCCCTGTGAAGCACCAGAAGTTGGACAGTGCCCGGCGGGAGTGGGGGAAGACTCCAGCCAGTCAAGCCGCTCACAGGGGTCCCGGGGGGAGTGTCGACTCAGCTGTGACTCCTCCGAAGGTGGGGAAGGGGCTGAAGAAATCTCCAAAGTCTGGGAGGAGCAGCACGGCGGAGAAGACCGCCATCATCCCCGCCGCCCAGGAGGCCTCCGTCAGCCCCATCGTCACTGGCCAGGAAGCCACCGCCAGAGTCACTGCCCAGGAGGCCACCTCCAGCCCCATCGTCACTGGCCAGGAAGCCACCGCCAGAGTCACTGCCCAGGAGGCCACTGCCAGAGTCACTGCCCAATAGGCCACCGCCAGAGTCACTGCCCAGGAGGCCACCGCCAGAGTCACTGCCCAGGAGGCCACCGCCAGAGTCACTGACCAGGAGGCCACCGCCAGAGTCACTGACCAGGAGGCCACCGCAAGCCCCATCGTCACTGGCCAGGAGGCCACCGCCAGCCCCATCGTCACTGGCCAGGAGGCCACCGTCAGCCCCATCGTCACTGGCCAGGAGGCCACCACCAGCCCCATCGACACTGCCCAGGAGGCCACTGCCAGCCACAGCCCAGCTGACCCATGAAGGACCGCCAGCCACAGCCCTGCTGGGCAATGACGGACTGCCTTGGCAAGGACCGCTGAACAGGGCAAAGACCCCCATGGAAAGCACCGCTGAACAGGTCAGACACTGGCAACTCACGCACCGCTGAACAGGCCAAGGACCACTGAACAGGGCAAAGACCGCCATGGAAAGCACCGCTGAACAGGTCAGACACTGGCAACTTAAGCACCGCTGAACAGGCCAACGACCGCTGAACAGGGCAAAGACCGCCATGGAAAGCACCGCTGAACAGGTCAGACACTGGCAACTCAAGCACAGCTGAACAGGCCAAGGACCGCTAAAAAGGGCAAAGATCGCCATGGGAAGCACCGCTAGCCCATTTGCGGCACGGGCAGTGACGCAACAGGGACCGTCACGGGGTGAGTGCTGCACTCTGGCCACCAGTCCCCCTCCAGAACCAGTGGAGACCTGCACCCACTCTGTCTGTCCTTGGCAGGATGAAGCACTCTGGGCACCAGTCCCCCTCCAGAACCAGTGGAGACATGCATCCACTTGTGAGACTGTGGCTTTGCACTCCCCAGGATGGAAGAGTGGGCAAACCACCCACTGTAGAGACTTGAGAGACTGTGGCTTTGCACTCCCCAGGATGGTACATTGGGCAAACCACCCACTGTAGAGACTTGAGAGACTGTGGCTTTGCACTCCCCAGGATGGTACAGTGGGCAACCCACCCACTGTAGAGACTTGAGAGACTGTGGCTTTGCACTCCCCAGGATGGTACAGTGGGCAAACCACCCACTGTAGAGACTTGAAAGACTGTGGCTTTGCACTCCCCAGGATGGTACAGTGGGCAAACCACCCACTGGAGAGACTTGAGAGACTGTGGCTTTGCACTCCCCAGGATACATCCATTGGGCATGGAGCCCCCTCGTGGATCTGGCGTCATGCACTCATCCGACTGAGGTGCCCCCCCTTCGCTTCCCCCTGAGGTGGCTGTTGTATTTCTATCTGATGCCCCTGCAGTGTTCTCTCCGTTTGGATCGGGTATCTTGTGTGGACCTCGCCCATGCATTTTGGGCCCTGTGGTCTACGGACTATGAATGGTGCAATACCTGCACTACTAATCGTGGTGTACATTTTGTTTATTATGTGTATATATATATACATATATATATATATATGTATATATTTGCTTACTGTATTTTGATATATTACAATGGTTCCACTCATTTCCTTTTGTCTTTGCATTATTCCGGGAGGGTTGGGGGGGTTACTGTAATGTATAGATAAGCATTGGTGTGTGTGTTGTAGTGGGTGAGGGTCGGGTGGGAGTTGGGGTGTTGAGTATGTGTGTCCCTGTGTTTTTGCCTCCCCCCTCCCCTATGTCGTAGGTGCAGTACTCACCTTGGTCTTCACAGCCGGCATTGATGCTCCTCGTAGAAGAGCAGGAAGACTAGTGCAGGAAGAATATGGAGTTCCGGCTCCATGGTGTCGTCGTTCCTCGTGGAGTGTGTAGAGGTGAGCGTTTTCCCTTTGAAATGGCTGTTTCCGCCGTGTTTTTATCCGCTGTGAATCCGCCCCGGAAAAGGTGGCGGATTGGTAGGTTGTGATACTGTGGGCGGTACATTGTCTCCTGCCTGTCTGTTGGCGGTGACCGCCGTGCTGTTTGTTTGTACCACCGTGGCAGTCGGAGTGTTAAAGTGTCTGTCTTTGTTGGCGGTTTCCAACACGGTCATAATTTCAAAATATTTACCGCCGGCCTGTTGGCGGTTTTACCGCTGCTTTAACACCGTCCGCCAGGGTTGTAATGACCACCTATATGTGCCCAGGGCTTGTAGATTAAATGCTACTAGTGGGCCTGCAGCACTGATTGTGCCACCCACTTAAGTAGCCCCTTAACCTTGTCTCAGGCCTGCCATTGCAAGGCCTGTGTGTGCAGTTTCACTGCCAATTCGACTTGGCATTTAAAAGTACTTGCCAAGCCTAAAACTCCCCTTTTTCTACATATGAGTCACCCCTAAGGGGTGTCCTAGGTAACCCTTAGGGAAGGGTGCTGTGTGGGTAAAAGGCAGGACATGTACCTGTGTAGTCTACATGTCCTGGTAGTGTAAAAGTCCTAAATTCGTTTTTACACTACTGTGAGGCCTGCTCCCTTCATAGGCTACATTGGGGCTGCCCTCATACATTGTTGGAGTGGTAGCTGCTGATCTGAAAGGAGTAGGAAGGTCATATTTAGTATGGCCAGAATGTTAATACAAAATCCTGCTGACTGGTGAAGTTGGATTTAATATTACTATTTTAGAAATGCCACTTTTAGAAAGTGAGCATTTCTCTGCACTTAAATCTTTCTGTGCTTTACAATCCACGTCTGGCTGGGTTTAGTTGACAGCTCCTTGTGCATTCACTCAGACACACCCCAAACACAGAATACTCAGCCTCACTTGCATACATATGCATTTTGAATGGGTCTTCCTGGGCTGGGAGGGTGGAGGGCCTGCTCTCACACAAAGGACTGCCACACCCCCTACAGGGACCCTGGCAGACAGGATTGAACTGAAAGGGGACCTGGTGCACTTCTAAACCGCTCTTTGAAGTCTCCCCCACTTCAAAGGCACATTTGGGTATAAAATCAGGGCCTCTTCCCTACAACCTCAGACACTTCCTGGAGAAGAAACTTGTAACCAGAACCTGCATCCTGCCAAGAAGAACTGCCTCGCTGCCCAAAGGACTCACCTGACCGCTTTCTGTGAAGGAGTGCTGCCTTGCTGTTCCCTGGCTGTGGTGAAGAAGTGCTCTCCAAGGGCTTGGATAGAGCTTGCCTCCTGTTCCCTGAAGTCTCAGGACCAAAAAGACTTCTCTCTTGCAACTGGACTCCTTGTGCGGCGAACATTCGGCACACAGCTTGCCAAAAACGACGCACAGCCTGTCCCGGGGTGAAATTTTCACCGTACGCCGAACCGGGACGATGCCGCTCGACTTCGCAAGGAAAAGATCGATGTGGCGCCTGCGGTGCGACTGGAACTTGGACGCACGGCCCACCAGATCGACGCACAGCCGACCTGGGACAATGCTTCCCTACTTCCAGAGGGAATATTGACGCAGCGCATGCCGTGAATGAGAAATGTCCCCGCACCGCCCACGGGAACGACGCAGAGCTTGTCACAAGCCCAGTTCCACGCACAGAACCCAGGGCATTTGAAAACCCCGCAACCCAAAGAGGATCCACAACCGATTGTCGGAAATTGACGCACAGCCGTCCCTGTGTAGAAACTAAACGACGCATCGACCGTGTGCGGCCTGAGAAATCAACGCACACCCCTTTGTTTCCCCGCTTCTCCTCCTCTGCGGGCCTTTGCGGAGATTTTTCACGTGAACCAGGTACTTTTTTTTTCAGTGATATCCTTACATTTTCTTATTGCATCTTTGATCGTTTTGACCTGAAAATATCCAGATAAATATTATATATTTTTCTAAACACTGTGTAGTGTATTTTTGTGGTGCTATATTGTGGTATTGTATGATTTATTGCACAAATACTTTACACATTGCCTTCTAAGTTAAGCCTGACTGCTCAGTGCCAAGCTACCAGAGGGTGGGCACAGGATAATTTGGATTGTGTGTGGCTTACCCTGACTAGAGTGAGGGTCCTTGCTTGCACAGAGGGTAACCTGACTGCCAACCAAAAATCCAATTTCTAACAAGTACAATTAAGAGAACCTAAATAAAAACGCTCCCTGGATCAGATACTCATGCATTGTCTTTAGAAGCTTGATAGCTCTGTATTTCCAAGCCAAGAGTACAGCCACAAGGGGACTAGTTCAATGCTAGTATTACATATATTTTGTAAATTTTACAAATATATTTTAATAGTTTGGCTGTGTGACCTATGGAAGATGAGATGCTCAACATTTTTTGTTTTAACTTTTTGCGTGCATTAAAGCAGCTCATCACTGATCAGTTCAGGGCAGAGAGCTGAGACCGCAACGTTGCACATTTCAAACCTATGTCTAAATAGTATACTAATGACTGAAAGCGGAGGTGTTACACAAGCACCTCAGTGTTCTGATTAAGCTCACCCCCTCTTCTTATTTGGTAGAAATTGGTATGCAGGGATAGTTGACAGTCTGGGTTGTTCCTCCTCAGCTACTGAAGTGTGATTAGGATGTGTCATTCAGAGTCAATTGGGAGACAGTGACCAGAGTGTATGGAACACTTGGTAGTTTGACAACTTGATAGGTAAATGGTGATTTACCCAGCGGTAGGCTCATGCGAATCCCTGGCACTATGCAGAGCCCAGGCTTTTAACTCGTAGACCTGCATTTTTTTAAATCTAAAGCGAAGGTTAAGTGGCAGTCTGCACTATTAATGAAGCTGTGCAGTTCTGCCTCTTTGGAGTACGGGACCTTCCAAAACAGAGTTGTACTTTGCATCTGAATGAGCATATGGACAATAGAAACTCAATTCACAGTCAAACATTGTTAGCAAGTGGAAGCCATGTTGCTGCAAGGCATTGTGTCTACAGGCAACTTCTTCATTGGATTTTCAGTCGGCTAGTCCCTGCATGCCCCAGAAGGATGGACAGGAACAGAAGATGAGTGATGCACTGGCTCCTGAACTGAGCTATGATCATTGCTCCATTTTGGTTGATGGTAGTACACTGTGTGTCGTATTCATCCAATGGACTGTGCTGCTGACCAATATCTTTCAGAGCACTGAATGAAAGATGCCATGATGTAGTTGACGATACATGTGCATGTTTTGCTAACTACCACATGCATCTTCAAGGCTCCTTTTGGCACAATTACTCAAAATCGCTCCCAGCTATTGGTGCACTAATGCTTCTATTTTACAAGCAATAAATGGTGCCATGGATAACACAATTATTTAAATCACTGGGGCTACATGAACAGTTTTATGGACTTGAACTACATACACTACTCGAGCCCATGCCTGAAGGGAACTCACCCAAACAAGTGCCCTGCTACAGGTGCCCAAGTGCTTTCAATTTACAAACAATAAATGGTGCAGTGCAAAAACAATTATTAAGATCACTATGGGGGTCATTACGACCCTGGCAAACAGTGGTAATTTGGGGAAAGGTACTGCTAACAGGCTGGTGATACCTTTTCCCAAATTATGACATTGGCGGTTTGGCTCAAGCCAAACCCCCAATGTACCTCTCCGTCCGCCAGGGTGCTAACAGCCGCCGGGCTGGAGACTTGGGTCTCCAGCCCGGTGGCCGTCACAATCCCACTTATGACCCCGCCTACCGCCATGGTTTTCGTGGCTTTTTTTACCGCCACAAAAAGCATGGCGGTAGGCACTATCCGTGCCAGGGAATTCCTTCCCTGGCACTAATAGGGGTCTCACCTGCCCCCCTCCCCAGGCCCCTCCCCCACCCACTCCCCTCCCAACCCCTCCGACATCCACACACGCGCACACATACACACTCATACACACATGCATACCCACATCCACCCACGCATGCACACATACATACCTACACACTGCAACACACACTAATATACATTGTCTCACATACACATTCACAACACACAACAGACACGTACAGGGGGTCCTCCAGTAGGAAACAGGATGCGGTGCTGCTGCCAGCAGCAGCGTCCACCAGCAAAACACCGCCAGGCCGTATCAGGTGCTTTGCTGGTGTGGTGCAGCTACTGGCAGCAGCGCCACCTTACCGCCGTCCGCCGCAATGACCGTTGACAGAATTCCGCCAGCCTTCTGATGCAATTCTGCATATGGTCATAATGCGGTTGGCGGCTGGTAGCATTTGCCGCCAATGTCTTAATGAGGGCCTATGTCTATTACTGCCTTTATGGCATTGAACTATACAACTCATCAATGTGAAGTGCACAAAATTTATCAGACAGCCATCGAGCTAATATGAAAGATTGATATTACTAAAAAAATACAGTTTTCAAAGTGAGTGCAGGAGACATCATCAAAAACAATAGTAGTATAATTTCAATTTTATGTATTTATTTGTTTGTTCCAGATACTTGTGTAATGTAAACCCAACCACTTGGGCAGAGGAGTGCTTCACGTGTAACAATGGTATAAGTAAACCAAGAAGAGAGCAAATGAAATGGGAACATTACTTTTTAATCTTGAGGTCATTAGACTGGGAAATCATTTAGGTCCTTCCAGATGGGCAGCAAAGTTCAACTAAGTCTAAACCTTTCTGGGAAATGATTACACACTCTAGCAAAATGTTTTTAGAAGTCCAAAATGTTAATCATTCCTCATCAATTAACTTATTAAATAAAAAAACATATTACGTTTTTATTATATAATCAAATATTTAATATATACAAAATTATTAGTTATAACTTGTGAATTATAAGTTATCTAACACTACAAATTGTACACATTTCCTATATAATATACTGGTGTTATATGCACTGATATATATATATATATATATATATATATATAATCAGATTATCTTTGTTCGGTTAGAAGTACAAATATCAAAGCACACATTAAAAATCATGAAAAAACAATAAATATTGAACTAAAAAGAAAAAACAGCAAAATGTTCAAAACTTCGCTAAAAAACAAACAAAAAGTGTATTTGCCCTCCATTTTAGTTTAGCAATAGTGTTCTTAAACACACAAGCCCAAAAAACAAATAATTCTAAAATTCTATGTACAATTCAATACAAAGAAACTAAGATTCCAGTGGTCAGTTGGCGAGCTGAGCCAAGCAGATTCCCCGTTTCTGCCATATGATTGTTAGGTAACGGCTAACTGCAAACAAAATAAAAGTTCAGGTATCGCTTTTGAAAATCCTGAGAGCAGATAAATAGGACGTACCCCTAGTTTTAGACACACTGTCCATATGTAATTTCAGTGGAGACTTATGTAACCTTGACAAAAGAACGGAATATGTTCCTCAGTGTCAGGTTCTAACCCACAGACTGGACGCAAATCGGATAGAGGTTCCTTACTCCACTGACAGGTGGAAGATTTCAGTGGTAAACAGCCATAACGAAAACAGACATACAGACTCTTAGAGTGGGATGGAGTGATGGAATCCAAAAAAGGCTTAAAAGAGGGGAAGATCTTTATTTAAAAAACTGTTTCGTAAGCCACCCAGTAGTCTCAGAAAAGACATACTTTTCATAAATATACTCACAGTAGAGAGTTTTAAGCCTGTTGACATTGGATTTACAAATAGAACTAGGGCATCCCAAAATCTTTGCAGGTCAAGTTTTGCAAACCAGTTGTACACAAATTTGAGCCAGGGTATTTGTAGGGCATTGTTTCGGGCAAGTAGGTCCTCTAAAGACTCCCTGTGATCTTTTAACCCTGGGGTAGCCCACACCCACTGCGCCAATGATTCAATGATATCACATTCGAGATTTGTTTAATCCTGAGTTTAAAAAAAGGAAGAATTAAGGGGGTGATAACCCGGCAGACAAAAAGTAATTGTGCAAATGTGTTTTCAGCAGTAAGCAATATCTGATGATCAGAATATCGCCATACCTCTGTTTCGAAAACAGCAGCACTTTGGGTCTGGCACAATAGATTTGAAAAGCTGGAGAGTTGCTTTCTTTATGTAAGTGCAGAGTGGCCCTTGATCTATGTTGAATAAGAAGGGTGCTTCTATTTGATGAAGTTCCCTCTGAAATATGTCAGAAATCCTTACTCCAAGGTCATCCGTAGTTTGGATTCTTTCTAAGGGATTATCTCTGATTTTAATTGTGCAGTTCTTAGTTACCCCGGAGCTGAACATCACTGAACATCATAAATTTAGTCTTAGTTACATTCAACTGCAAACTTCTACGGTTGCAGAAATCTAAATAATTGTCAAGCAGGACCTGCAGACCCATAGGGGTTTTAGAAATAAGAAAGGAGCCATCAGCAATGAGTAGTATTGGAATCTTCCTCCTATTCAAAGTAAGAGAGTCATTCTGGCAATCAAGAAGCATCTGAACCACATTGTTGATATACAGAGTGAATAAGGTGGGAGCAAGAACGCACCCTTGTCCGTCGCAACGCTGGATTGGAATGCACTCAGTTCATTCGCCCTTACCGCCCGTCGGACCTGGGGATAATTCTCTTTATGTAGCTCAGCTATAAGCTTGAACAAGTTCCATGGTACTCCCATCTGGGTCGACACTGTCCAGAGCTTCCCCCTGGGAATGACGTCAAAAGCAGTTCCAAGGTAAACAAAAGCCACATATAATTTTTGCCTCCTAAGCAGGGCAAACTTCCAGTACAGGAGTGCTAGCTGAAAAACTTGATCCGAGGTGCTTGTCTTGTGTCAAAATCCAGCTTGAAGTGGGGACAAGGCCTGAGTTTCCTCAACCCATGTTAAAACTTTATCCAGTAACTGCCTGGCAAAAATATTTTGTAAGTTATCAAAAGGGTTGATAGGCATATAGTTAGAGAGGAGGCATGGGTCTCCTTTTTTATAAGCTGGGACTACCTCAGTTCTTTTCCATGTATCAGGAATTACCCCCAGGCTGCTATAGCATTTGATATAAGGTTAATATAGCAGGCCCAAATTATAGGCTCTAATTTAAACAAATCACCCGGGGTCTTATCTGGGTCAGGAGCTTCAGCAGTTTTAAGAAGCTGTATGGCTTTAACTGTATCCTAAATAGAAAAGTGCAGTAGTTGTATGTTCTCTTCCACATCAGACCTGCTAGCTAGGAGCTGCTCAGGGACTGTAGGAGGTTGTCAACCTGAATCAAAGTCTCCTGGAGAATAGAGTTTAGTAAAATGAGCCACCCAGGATGCAGGTTTAATGTGATACTGGTATGTTGTGTTGGAATCACTGGAACCATGGAATAAGATGCACCAAAAGGATCTGTTGTCTTTCTAATGTATGGCTAGGAACAGATTCTGCCATATAGGTGCTTTTATCTGAAGCAAGTGCAGCTTTATAATTAGCCCTAGTGTCTTTTACCTCAGTTGGCACTTACTTTTTAAGGGCTGCTTTCGGAGTTAATTAGCACTTTTACAATCATCATTGAACCATTTGACCACCGCTCTCAGGCCTTGTTGTCACAGATTAGTTTTTTGGTAGAAAATATTTTGCAACTCAGAAAAAATGTGAATATCTATGATCGGAAATTCAGAGCATGGAAGATGTTCATAATCGAATAGCGCAGAAGCAAATAGGCTACAGACTTCAGAATACAATTTTGGATTTGACATCACCTTCAGCCACATAACTCTCCTGTGAATCCCTGTTAGATTAGGTTCGGACACCACCGTACACTGAACAGTGGTAGTCCTATTCAGCTCATACCCACTAAGTAATAGTAAAAGGGGATTATGATCACTATCAGAGCGGGTTTCTATTTTCATATCATTCAGCAGAGGCCACAATCTAACATCTAAGAAGATGTAACTGTAATGGGTTTGTTATCCCACGAGAGGGAGATATTGGAATAATGCGACAGGCGCAAGATTTGAGGGGGATAACCGATTTATTTAATTTCTAATTACTGCGGAGTGTTTTAATCTCTTGTTCTTTTCACAAGATTTGTCTGGTTACATTCACTCAAGGCCCCTTTCTTTTCCTTGCAGGGCTCTTGCGGTGATCCTGATGTGGTTTGGTCCAACCTTGAGAGAGGTCCGGTCTTCCCCTTGGTCCACCCGCCCAGGTTTCCCAGAAACGAAAAAGAAGAACAAAAGCAGGTAAGTGGGGCGTACGGGGGAAAAAAGTCTCTATAGGGTTAGTAGGGTAGTGCGGGGATAGGTAGAAGGGGTGGCGGTTGTGACGGGATAATCTTTAATTGTTTGTGCTCTTAGCTCTTTTGGTGTGTTCCCAGGACTTTCCCTTTCTCATGATAGTTCCTTGTAGCAGCGCTCCTATCTGTGGGTTAGGGAGTTCGAGGTTAGGTTTCCCTTCTATTAGAGGGTCTCCCCTGCCCTGCAGGACCTCCCCGGTTTCCTCCCTTTATTCCCCCAACCGCCCCTTATTCCTGACTGCCACTCTGTCAGAGCGCCCCAGTTATGGTACACACGTACCTGAGGAGGCCACGCCCCTCCGGGGACGCGGCCGGCTGTTTGGCGGTCTCCCGGCTTCTCTTCCAGAGGAGCGGGAGGCGCCCTGTGGTTCCTCTCCTTTCCGTGTGGTTTCGTTCGGCCGGGTTCCGTTTCTCCTTTTCCTCCGTCCTCGGTTTGTCTCCGCGGCGCGTCTCTCTCCGTCTCTTCTCTTGCGTCCCCTTTCTGTCCGTCTTCTCTGTTTTTAAACATCCCGACGCCTCCTGCGTCAGACGTCATACCCCCTAGGCTCTCTCTGGTGCCCCGGGGGTATGTTGCTACGGATGCGGCCAGCACTGTGGACCTGTTGTCGGCGGCCGCTCCGTCACAGTAACTAATTACGCTAGCATAGAACCTATGTTTAAATGTAGGTCTTAGTCAAAGGGCAGAATAGGTCTGACCGTTTGCAGCCCCTGGTACCTCTAATGCCAAAGATAAAAGGCAATTGAAGAGCAGTGTGGGAGAGAGTACACAGTTGCCTCCCTTCCAGCTGGAGAATACACCACTGTTTGTCTTCCAACTCAGTGAGATAATTAACATAATGGAGTGGCTCAAAATATTATTTAGGTCACCAGGGATGATCAATTTATATTGTTGCCGATAGGTTTCAAGGAGCCCAGCTAATAGGGTTAGGGTGGAAGAATCATGTCCATCAGGTAGCAGCTTAACATACACATTAATTAAAATCAATTGCAAGCCTGAGGGAAAAACCAGTGAGACACCCATTATATCGGGGCAGCCAATCATCAGAACTGCATAGGTACAGTTTAAGTCATTCTTCAGCAGAATAAGTAAAGCTCCCATAGCACGTCCGCGCTTCTCAGAGGGCTGAGCCTTTATGCTGAGTGACACAAACCCCCTTACATATACCTTAACAGTAGCCCAGATCTCTTGAAGCATGCAGACTTCATAGTTGTTAACAAAGAAAATCCACTCTGTATCTATAAGCTTGATCTTGATGTCAGTCAAGTTCCATGAAATCAGAGATAGCATAGGGCCTAGGGAAAGGTCACTCTTTGAGGATGTTGATTCTAAGTAAGTATAAGTCCTACTCATATTATGGTTGATATGATGCTCATCAGATTCACCATTGAATTGTCCAAATATTTCATTAGACCCAACCATTTTAAAAATGCTATCGCAGACCTCAACAACAGGGGGATGATGGCAGGGTTCATTGTCTGCAGTAGACTCAACCTTGCTACAAAGTCAGTCACTGATGTTTAAAATTAGAAGCTTCTGAGCAGGCCATTGTGTCAGGCACCACTGAAGAAGTAGTGCAAGAACTTACCCTGTTATTAGGAGAAGGGCTGTTAGTAGGAGGCACTAGTTTCAGGCATACAGCAAGCTTTGTGGATGCCTCAAGGTGGTCTGTGAGTAACTTGAAATTGATGAGATTATCAATTAGTGTGGTATCCCTCAAAGTTACAGAAATATAGTCAAAAGATGCAGTTGCCAGACAATGTTGTTTAGCATATTCGATATTCGAGCAAATGATTGAAAAACAGTTTCTCTTGCTCCTCAGCCATGCACTACTTATTTGATCAATAAATCATTGTCTTCAAAGGTCTCCTTGGCTAACTTGGGAACCCGGGTCATTTAAAATGTTTTCTTCTTACCACTACATGCATGAGTTTTGGAAGGGTATCCATCAAAACCAGGATAATTAAAACAACTTGCCGGGCCCAACCGATGTTTTTTGTTAATTGCAATAGAGCACAGGCATGTCCCTTGGACATATGTGTGCTCTACAGGTGTACCCCTATTTTTGGGGTGCACCAAGGGGGGCCTTTAGTCCACTGCCATCCTTGGTTTTGCATTTCCCAAATAGCGATTTCATAATGAGAAATCGGTATTTGGGAAATGCAAAACCAGCTCATTGACTCAGATGCAATGGATTTCTTAATAGCGATTTCCTAATAGCAATTCCTACTTTGTAGGAATCGCTATTAGGAAATCAATATCTTCATACAGTGCATTTTGCATTTCTATGAAGTCGCTATTTAAGAAATGCAAAATTGCATTTTCGTACATCTGGCCTTAATTCTCATAGACAAAGTGTTTTTTGTTTTGCCAATAACTTTGGCGCAGTTTCATTAATCTTTATTAAATTGTCAAAAGTAGTTTGTCACTCACTTCACCTGCTGTCTTGAATCTTTTGGGGTGATTCGTAAAGCGGGGACCAAAAAAAAGGTGGGTCCCCAAACATGTTTCCCCCATGCGATTCCCCATAGGAATTTTGAGCACGACTACACCTTGAACTGCCGAACCGAATTATAGAAAATTCGGCAGAAAGCTAGATCTTGGTCCAGAAAGATCTCTTTTTGTAATTTGGTGTAAATCCCTTCAGTAGTTTTGGAGTTATTAAAGGAAAAAGAAATATAAATAACTAGGAATGCCGGCCCTTCGTGGATCCATTTGCAAAGGATCCACAGGTTCCGGGGAAAAGCAAGACCCTGATTGGCTGGCCGCAACCTGACAGGAAATTTGCTGTTGCCATTTTGTTTGTCGCATCGGATCAGCAGCAACAAAAAACATAGAAAAACATACGTAAAAGGATCAGGATAGAGGTGCCCTGACCCCATAGGAGACACGGAGGGGTCCCTGATGGACTCCTCATGGGCAAAATTTACCTTTTTTTTGGGGCCCTATCACAGATCTGCGAATCCCCCGTAGTGCTCAAAGGGACCCCTTGTGTAAACTCATGAAGGATCTGCAGATCTGCGAAAAAAAGAAAAAAAAATACACCCTCTAACATACCTAAATCCGCCGCGCATGGCTGAAGACCATATGCAGTGCGGGGTTAGATGTATATGGGGTTGTTTTCATAGGGCCTGGCCGCAGTCCCTGCAGCCAACCCCTGCCACGCATGGCCAAAGGCTGTGTGTGGCAGTGGTTTCATTAACATGTGGTAATTATATATCACTTTACATTAAAGAAACCATACCTTTGAACAAGGTCTGGTGAAACCGAAACGCGTCAGGGGATTCCTGTTTGTTTGTTTATGATCTCACTAATGTATTAAAAGTTAAGGTATTTTTGGCACAACGACAGAGTGCGGTTTTCTCTTGCTAAAACAGAAAGAGAATCTTGTTTTTTGAAAATATGGTTGTCCTGCCTCAAACCAGCACCACCGGAGAATTAAGTGCGCCGTAACACGCAGATCAGGACATCTTTTCTTTCATATATATATATATATATATATATATATATATATATATATAAATGTATACCAATAACTAATGTAATTTAGAGCAACTGTACTAATAAACACACACTTACACATGTATTACTACACTGCAAAGGTCAAAATCCAGTTTATCACCACCATATTGTGAAATTCATGTGAGAATTTCTTCGTTTACTGCCACACAGATTGCATTTTACAATTACTTTACACATGAAAACAAACTCTCCTTCTAGTTACAAGGACTCAACAATGTGGTTTTGCACAAATGTAATCTTTTGAATTCTGGTTGTATTTGAATACCTTTTGTTAAAATATAGCGGAGTGTGGAGAGGGAACATAACTCATGAGAGGTGAAGCCTCAAGTCGGTCATAATGCTTGTCTCCCCTTTTTCAATAACAGTAATGAATAGCTTGTTATACTCTGCACATCTGCATGCAGGGCTTATGGCATACATCCCTTCAAATATAGATTTTTTTAAACTATGACATTCATTTATAAAAACATAACTGAAATACAGTTCTATTTATGACCAAAAACTCACTGAAATTCACAAGCTATGGTTAACGCAGTAATCAATAACTAGCACAACAGCAGAGCGAACTATAACTTCGATACCAAAAGCAATGCTCATGATCTTACCCTTGATGTGACAGATGCAATTACAAATTGCACTTTAAAAGAGACATCTATGAATGTAGTATTGTTTAATGGTTCAAGTGTTTGTTGGTATTTGATTATGCTGTGCTCTCAGATGTTAAAGCTTTTGGGTGGAAAGATTGCGAAGGTATAAGCATTGCATTTGGTGATTGAATTTCTGAGTCTTTTAAATGTAATCAAAGCTAATCAAAACGTTATTCTAACTGCGGTTTGCTACAAAGAATTAGTGGGGTTTCTGATCATATACTACACCCAATTTCTATTAAACTAATCACTGTTCAGCTGTTGGACGAGGGCAGTGGGATTGGCCTGCAACCCTAAACCCAATTCACTGTCCAGCATTTGGCATGGGGCAGTGGGATTCGTTTGCCACCCTGCACCCAAACCGCCACTGGGAGACATCCTCACTGAAGTGCAGCGAGAGCTGATTGTTGGGCATGGTACCAAGCTTGGCGTCGATCTGCCATGGGTATCCCACCCCCAGTGCTTAATTTGTGCTGAGCACCAGCACTTATTTTTGAGGGCCGGGGCTTAGTTTTCTGCACCAACCATTTGCTGCGAGCAAAAGACAAATATGGGAAAGACTGAGGAAGAGAAAAACGAAAAAGCGTCACAAAGGGAGAAAAGCAGAAAGCTGCAAGAGTGAGCTGAAGGGGCAGGGAGTGGCTGTAAATGGATTGAAGAAGATTGCAATGGCTTCAGGATTACCCTTCCTCAGTATTCAGTGCTCGCACATTTAATTGCAGCAGCCGCGTGTTTAAGAGGAGAGCTTTGGGCACTGGCACATTTTTGTTTACACATTAAGCACTGCCCACCCCACTGCGCACTACCAAAGGTCACAGGATGATTTACCACAAAATATGACCCTCCACACTGGGGCATGGCCAGTGTCTGTGGACACTGCCATTGGGTTGTCAACCTTGCAGACTTAAGGACCATTTTTGGAGCTCTGACACGTTCGTGCCGTTTCCGGATCTGCAACAATAGCAGGTTCGTTAACCTAAGAGAGCCATGCTTGTGTCAGTGATCCATGCCCCTGGACCAGTAAACCGCACAGCATAAACAGCTTTTTTTTTTCTAGTCCAGTAATATCGTATTAGGGCATATATTTATATTTTGAATCATTATAACTTAGATCTTATTAATAGGTAATATACATCCGTAATATAAATACTCATTTTAATGATTACTTCCTTATTAATTTCTCCTTAATCTGAGTTTGTAATCCCACGCTTCTCTCCCGATTAATGTTATGTACCCCAATGATAATGGATGGCCATATTCGATGTTATGTTTTGCAAGGAACATCTGAGTTCTTTAACTTATTCAGTAGACCTCACCAGGTGTGCCGTCATGTCATTTAATTTTGGCTTAGTATCAGTCTTCATCAAATTTTGAGTGTTAAACTAGAAGTGATAGCATTTCTGTAACAAAGCATTGAGTTTTCCATTAACTATAGACCACTGCAGTTATTAAAATGCAATGATTTCCTTTACACTGCATTCAAATAAAAGCAATTTGAGTTTACATATTTTCAGGTTTGCTCAATATGCAGAGCATTTATGAAATACTGTTTTATTTGATGACATTTCAATAACGAAAAACATGATCTTGTGACTGATTTCTGAGCGGCCCCTAATGAGACCATTCATTCTATGCATGCTCTTCACAAATGTTGTAATATGACTCTCTAGCTCAGTGCACGACTGCGCAGCTGTACAAAAGCAGAAATGTGCTGCTTCTGTCTGATAGGGTTTGTGAAGAGGGTTTGGGAGCACATGCGCGTCTCTGAGATGAAGAGAGAGCATTTCAGTTATTGAAAAATAAACTCCGCGAGGTAATGAACTCGGAGAAGTGGGAGAACTCGAGTCAGGTAAGGAATGAGTTGGTACCAGCGGCCTACTTATTCCTCTCTTTAAGCACTCCGGGTTTCTCTGACAGCACAGAAAATTGGCAAACAACACAATCTGCAGCATGGCACCAAAAAGGCGCTTGTAGAGATCAGCCTGCTTTGATCATAACTTAATAGCCTTTTACAAGTGATTACAAGAGATACATTCCCTACTGCGTCTAGGGAGGCCCCAGGTTCACTGCCAGCAAACTCAAATAAACTCTAGGAGCGTGTAGACTGCTATTTATTTGTTTTAATCAATTACATTTGCTCCACAGCAGAGATAATATACAAGTGCATTTCTTATATATTTGCACCGTGTAAATGTTACTTACTTTAATCAATTACTTTTGTTACACAGAATACATAATATACAAGGACTGAACAGGAAGGTACACAGATTACTGTGTATATTATCATTTCAACTTGATAATGTTAAAATGTATTTATAAAATGAGTAAATCTGTGAAATAAGTAATGGAGAACTACAATTAAAATGCTGTTCTTGAAAAGGTATTTTAAATAGCCTTCTGAGTGCTAAAATATTTATTAACCCAGAGGCTAAAAGAACATTTCTGTTGGCATCACTTAATGTAGGGCTGACCAAAGTAGTTTAAGGAGGGTAGGGCCCAAGCCAGATTTTCAGGATAAAAAGTCACTATGCAAATTAGTTATGTTATATTTCTCTGGGCCGTTTGTATGTCGGAACCATGCATTCCATTGCAACACACATCGATACCACACGTGCGTTGCAATGAGAATGCATTGTTACGCATATCCCTTACCACGCATGCCCTTACAATGAATTATGTTGTAAAAGCATGTGTATTAAAGGTATATGTGTGCTAAAGGTCCTAGTGTGACTCCCCCCCAAGTTATTCTAAAAAGTACTCCTTTCTCACCCTGAGCCCTAAATTAGTCTAACCCTATCCCCCGCCCTGAGCCCTAAAGTCACCTTCCCTCCCTAAGCCCCAAAAAGGACCCCCGCCCTAAAACTCAACCCTCTCGCTAAAACAGTACCCATCTACTCACAGGCCCCATCCCCCTGCCCTATGCTCGAAACCCATCTGCCCTACCCTAAAACCTAACACCCTGCCCCCTCCCTCAAACAGTACCCTCCCAGGCCCAGTCCCCCACCAGCCTGAAAACCAACCCCTCCCCTAAAATCTAACCCCCTACTCCCATCCCTTCCTAAAACAGTATCTCCCACCACCTCCAGGCCCAATCTCACCCCTGCCCTAAGCCCGAAAACCATCTCCCCTAACTTAAAACCTAACCTCCAACCCCCACCCCCTCCATAAAGCAGTACCCCCCAACCCTCAGGCCTTAACCCCCCCACCCTAAGCCCGTAAATCATCTCCCTGCCCGAAAACCTAACCCTTCACCCCCTCCACGTAACAGTAATCCCACCACCCCCAGGCCCAATTCCCCCCGCTCTAAGCCCAAAAAACATCCTCCTGCCCTAAAACCTAACCCCCCACCGCACCCAACCCCACCCTTCTCCTTAAAACAGTACCCCAACACCCCCAGTCCCAATCCCCCCTGCCATAAACCCGAAAACTGTCTACTCCACCCTAAAACCTAACCTCCTCTCCCCCAGGCCCAATCCCCCTTACCTCACTCCTAAGGCGCAGCGCAGCTCATTCTGAGGAAAAGGAATGATCTTTTTGTTTCCTCTAACGGCGCTGATAGCATTCACCAGCATTACCACACACAGCCCTTACCATGCATACCATTTCAAGATAATTCATTGTAATGGTATGTGTGGTAAAGGCTATTTGTGGTACTGACGCATGCGTTGTAACACATGCGTGGTAAAGGCTAGTCAGGGAAAAAGCAATTTCTAATGTCTGTGTCCCCTCTGTGCCGTATCCCATAGAGTGAGCACCTGGAGGCAGCTACAGTCTTGAGCTTACTGGTTTCTTAAGTGAATGAAGAACTGCAGCACTGCCAGAAGTGGTAAATTGATGTTTGTCACAGGACCTTTGGCAGCATGTGCTGCATTTGGCTGGAAATTTAGCAGAGTCTGTAGACATATCTTCTGTAGCAGTGAACACAACATGTGTGAAGGAGAAGAGAGAAAACTGTCAACCACAATCTCTTTGGTAGTGATCCTACCAGTATCAACTAGGGTTATTCGTGAAGATTGTCAAGTTGGAACCTATGTTGGGGATTCCTCTTTATGGAATAGGTAGTCTCACACACATAATAGTGTCATATTTCATCATCGGCCACCTGTCCCCACCCTGATAGGACAATGTCACCCGGGCGGACTCAACCTCGTGGTTAGATACACCCAGAGGGAGTTCTTAAATAAAGTTATTCTGGATAATACAGGGATCTAGTAATCTTTTTAAAATGACCTAACAGGTAACCAGTGTTGGCTACACCTTTAATAGTGGTGTCAGTTGGTAAGAATAAAAAACAATTAGACGGTAAGTGAGTGTATAATGACTCACTCCGACAAAACAATCATTTAGGCCAACATGTTTCTACCCTCAAGGTGAGCCACAACTTGTCAGGGGCATTCTTCAGGGCCGGAGATCATTATCTGTGCATCAGTGAGGTGGATCCTATTCTATCTTACTACTAGCCTCCTCTGAATCTCCTTTAGACAATCTCCTCTAGACAGTGACACAAAGGGAGCTGGGATGTAGCCTGCATATCCTGATGAGCCATCTGGGCTAGAGTGGAGGGAGGAATGGTCACTTACAGCTGAATGGGCTGTGTCTGCCCTCACACAATGCAGTTTCCAATCCCTTGGTGTATGTCGGGGCCTGGAGAAGGCAGGATCTTGTAAACAACAGATACTACCCTTTGAAGTTTGCCTATGTCAAAGGCAGAAAGGGGTATAAGTGCTGGACCCAAAACTCCAGACTTTAGATTTTTCAAGATCACTTCTGGAACCACGAGGAACTTCTGCCAAGGAGAAAATCTGAAAAGCTGAGGAGAAGTGCTGCCCCTGCCTGTGACTGTGCTTTATTGGCCTATCCTGCAGTTGCTACTTCTGCCTATGTAAGGGGATAAAGACTGGACTTTGGTGTGTATTCCTGCTTGAGAAGAATCTCCAAGGGCTTGGACTGAGTTTGCCTCCTGTTTGGAAGTCTCAGGGCCATCAAAGACTTCCTCTGCCAGCACCTGGACTGTCTTCTGAGACTCCTGCCCTGCCAAGTGGTGCCCTATCTACGCCCTGGGCCCTTGAAAGGTGAAGTTGGCAGAAGTAAGACTAAAGTCCATGCACAGAACACCATGCAGGGAAATTTTCAATGCACCACCTGCAACACGGCTGAAAAACGACGTGTCACCCAATTCGCAGCTAAAATCAACGCTCCAACTGCATCACGTTGGGGAGTATGACTCATTGCGGCTGGAGAAATGAGACAACACCCGCTTGCGGCTTCTGATAATGTTGCAAACCCCAAGCTGCGCGGTTTACTAACACTGTGCGACCGGATTTCTCATGCACCATCTTTAGGCGTCAAAGTCATCATGAATGGATGCTGATCCGAGGTGCCCTGTCCGGAAATCAACACATCACTCTCTTGCGAGGGAGAAAAATGACATAATGCCTACACGACCAGAGAAGAAACGATGCACAGCCTCAATTGTGAGTAAGGAATCAACGCATCGCTGACTTTTCCTACGCACGCTCTCCCGTGCTGATTTATTTTTGACGCAAACCAGGTACTTTGTGCAAAATCAACATTTCCATTGTTTTCTATGGAGCACAAGACTTGTTCTTTTAAAAATTCATATCTTGACTTGTGTATGTTGGATTTTTGTTGTTTTGGCCTTTTGTGATTTAGATAAATATTGCCTATTTTTTAAAACTGGTGTGGTGTCCATTTTGTAGTGTTTTCACTGTATTACTGTGTGTGTAGGTACACACACTGTACACATTGCTTCAGGGATAAGCCTGACTGCTTTTGGCAAGCTACCAAGGGAGTAAGCATGGGTTATCTAAGTGTGTTTCTCCATTGCCCTGACTAGAGTGAGGGTCCCTGCTTGGACTGAGTGCAAACTGATTGCCAACTAGAGACCCCATTTCTAACAACGTTCTTTATGAATAACCCTACATGATACTGGTAGGGTCGCAACCAAAGAGGTTGTTGTTGACAGTTTTCTCTTTTCCCCTCCACACCTGTTGTGTTCGCTGTTGCGACTTTAGGAGGAAGTGTGAAGGGTAGACCTCTCATCTCTCTGTTTGTGTAAGGTGATATATCTTATGTAAACAACTAAACATATCACAATAACATATACAAAGTAGCATACGACCACAATGAAAACATTAAATAGCACATGACAACAGTCAAAACAGAACACAACCTAATAACTGCAGTACAACAAAACCAAATCACATTGCAATAGTCCCGCACAGAAAGACAGCAGCATAAACAATACATCAAGGGGCATACTTATACTCTGTTTGTGCCGAATGTGCGTCAAATATTTTGACGCACATTCATCGCAAACCTTGCCCCATATTTATATTATGACGCCCGACCCCGCGGAGGACACCTGTGGATGGGAGGACCCATCCCAGGTAGGTACATGTAAGTTGGGGTTAGTATCATTTGGCCCCCCCCACATGCCACTGTACCTAATGACCATGCCCAGAGGACAGAAGTCCCATGGGCATGGCCATTGGGCAAGGGGGCATGACTCCTGTCTTTGCTAAGACAGGAGTCATTTCAATGGGGGTTGTGCGTCAAAAAATGGCGCAAGTCCGGTTTGAGCCATGATTTTTTACTCAAACCTGATTTGCACCATTTTTTGACGCACAACTCCCATTTTCCCCTACGCTCCCCGGCTAACGTCAATCCTTAAATAAGGCACCTGCCTGGCATGTAGGAATGGCGTTAGCCGGTGGTAAATTGCCTGGTTTGCGTCAAAAAGTATAAATATGGGCCCAAATGTGCACAAAGTTAATTGTCACACTTTACCTCTTTCAGGATCCTGTTTTCTTACTACGGTGGCAACTGGTGTTTAGAACACTCCCTACCGAGATAGTGTCCGTCAAAAATGTTTGCTAACCAGCCCTAAATGTGCAAATTTATTTTATATGTGACACTGGAAAAATCGGTATGGATCCAAGCTTCCTGGGGAAGTAGTCGAAATTTCAGTGGTTTCTCTCATGTCACAGAAGTTATCAATATGTGATAATATATGCATTATGTTAACCAAAGTGCTGATAGCTCAAATGCAGAAAAATTCAATGTGAATGAACGACTAAATGTATTTTATTAGTTAATAAAAACCATAACAAACAATAAAAATATTAAAAGAAAATAATAATACCAGTCAAACTATAATGAAAACAATAAAAACATTTAACTCTGATACCTTCTTTTAGGTGAAGCAGCAGACATATATAGCCAAGTGTGTAAGCAAACCAATCCTGAGCTGAAGCAGGATACAGGTGCGGTAGTCTACCCCATTTAAAATACAGATGTATCCAACAGTCAGCTTTAAAATGTTCATTGACCAAGACATATGCAAAATTACACTGGTAATTCTAGCATACAAGGTAGACCTCCTGATGTGCAAAATTATTATGCCGAAAACAAATATGATTCCATCTTCCTAGGAGGCAAAATGTCAGGAGCTGTTGAACTTTAAATAAGTTAACCCTAATCAAAACATACCGGCATTCGCCCATCCTCAAATTTCAATTCTAAGCAGTTATAATAAGCAAAATTAGGAAAGGGATGCATAACATTCCATCTATCTAAAAACATATGCCATTTAAGATTGAAGTCCTTAGATCTTATCAAATATCCCCCCACTGACCCATCTTCAGTTTCCAATACTAGCAAATATAGGCCCTCATTATGACCTTGGCGGGCGGCGGCCGCGGTCATTAGGAGATCCCCGCTGGGCTGGCGGGCAGAAACCAGGTTTAGCTTTAGTAATAGGCCCTATTGTTGAAGCATAGAGGGAAAGTTTGTGTCCTTGAGTACGGAACATCCTGAATATATAGACCACCAAGTTATACAAATGTTTCAAACTCGTATGGAGCTACATGGATGGATGATGTTCCTGTGACAGACTTGGGTAATGGAAATTGATGTTTAAACCTGGAGTTTTGTGATCAATTATTATTGGATGATGCCCCTTCAATGTAACATGGACTGCTTTTCACATCGAACCAAATTGCTTTATGAACTTTAATATACTGTAGAAAAGTTAGACTTTGGTCAGAACCTTTCCAGATTTCCCACTCTGATGTGGTCAGCGATCCTGCCAGATTCCTGAAGATGAAAAGCTGAGCCCATGTCCCTGAATCCCTGAATCCCTGTATGCGGTGCCCCTTGTAGAGCCATCTTCATCTCTTGCTTTGCCCCTTTTGGGGCCCACTCTGAGACTCTCCCTAACTGCAGAAGACTCTTGATCAAGCTTCTGACATGCTGACACTTTCCCTTTTTACCTATCTTTTGCCCACCTTAGTTAATATCTTGTTACATGAGATTTCCTTCTTCCAAATTATTTTTGTCCTTTTTGTCTTTTGCTCGCATGTGTTTTACCTCACACATGTTAATCCTTAATTTTGCCTTCGTAGGGTTTCCCTTTGCTCAGCTGAAATTATAAATTTGATGATTTGAAAATGACTGATGCTTGTTAAGCCTGAGCAACACTTACTTTCTATATCTCAATTGATTATTTTAATGTTTTGTACCTTCCTTATTGAGTTTTCATTTGTATTAATATTAGTATGCCTAAATCTATTTCGGCGACTTGGGCAACTCTTGGTGATACTGTATCTTTAAAATTTTGTCTTGAGAGTTATTCACATGACTTTGATCTTGAGTTTGTAATAACTCCCTTAACTTTACTCCTGACTGGAGTTATCCTTGTACGGCCAAATGGGTCATACCGTTTAATTTAATTGGACAGTATTGAATTTCAGTTGAATGGCTCTACCTCACCCTGTTGCAGGGTCCAAAGGTCAGTCAGCTTCAATGAACATTGATTCCTGCGAAGGATGAAAATACTCCAGCATTGGATATATATACATTGCAATAATGCAATGGAATATCTTTATGTATATTGTAAATGAAATTTTGCATGAACCCTGGGATAGGAATGCAATACAAAATAAGCATGTATATTGTGTAAAGGCATGCCATTTTTATTTAAGGGGTTATCCCACCCATAATTCAATTTAAAATCCAATATGATGCAAATTGTCTGATTTTCAGCAATTCTCAGGTGCGAGAACAAGACTTCATCTACCTCAGGAGCAAACTAACGGACATGGAGGACAGGAGCCGGAGAGACAATATCCGCATACTTGGGATCCCGGAAAACGAAGAAGGCTCGGATATGCAGACTTTTCTGACCTCCACTCTTCCAAAAATGATTTCATTGGACTTTGACCCGCCGCTAGAATTCCAACGGGCACACAGGATAGGCCCAAAACGCTCTGACAACTCCTCAAGGCCCCGCCCAATCATCGCATGCTTGCTGCGGCATAATCAAACCCGACAAATACTCCAAGTAGCACGCAACCACGGCCCTTTCCGAATAGACCAGCACGAGATCCGAATAACCGCCGATTACTCCAAGGAAACCAACGAACGTAGAAAGGCTTTCCTAGCCCTACGACCCCGGCTTCGCAAACTAGAGATGAAATACGGTCTCTTTGACCCTGCAAGAATGTGGGTTACAAAAAACGGAGTATCCAAGGACTTTTATAACCCTGACGAATTGAGACTCTTCCTTGACTCTTTCCAATCCCAGCCTATGGACTCTTACAACACAGACAGTGAGCATGACATTGTAGGAGGCAGTGATAGGGCCGAAACCCCCCACTCGGGAATAGAAAAGGTGAAGACGGCTCTACACGACACCGGAGCCAGTCATAGAGGTAGAGACATGGAGAGACTAACTAGATCATATGATGACAGGGGTCAGATTTTACACGCAGTAGTAACCCACACCCAATTATCAGAAAGAGACAAATCCCGCTCCCCTTTAAAGCCTACAACTGGGTCTTCTTGAGAAGGTAACGCGACAAGACGACTTATGGGACTATCGTCAGAGAGTCGAAAATAACAACTATAGACTCCGCGGAAGGATGAGTACCTTTCCAGATCATATGTGTATTACTATTGTAATTGTCTAAGACTGCTAGTATCAATGTTAAAACCAGACACATGAAAAATATATGCTCTTTATGACTAGAGCCGAGGCCCTATAATGGAAACTACCAGTAAATCGTTATTTGCCCTCAGTACACAACAGATGATGATTACTAGAACAGGGATCAGACCCCACCAACTCACTGTATGTTTAATAAGGGCCCGGTCCCGACCCTATAACCCTATAACAAGGTAACAAGGTAACAGGGGCATTAAACAGATAACAAAAATAAACACTAATTAACTATCATGGAACTTACCTTACATTCCACACACTACAAAGTATCTCATGGTAGTAAACAACAAAGTATGTGAAACTTTCCTAATACACACCACACTCGACCAGCGCCGACATTAGAACCGTTTAGCCCCCATTATCACCCCAAGGGATGGGACTAGACAACGTAAAGATAAATTAATCCCAATTCAGGGACACACAATACGATATAACCTGAAACATATCAAAGCTCCCACTACTTGACTTTACCTTATTCTACAATAAGAAACTGGGGAAAAAAAAATAGAACACGAGGACATAATACAACATAATACCGCATAACAAAGCGAAATATTATGACATTCTATACTGCCACTCCACACCACATTATAACATCACAATGTAAATTATAAACTATTAGCTATTCTTTTCCCCAGATGTTCGTAGCTACCCCCATCCTAATCATTATTACTATCTTAAACTATCACCAACAACAGAACGACTATGATGGTGGCACATACCAAGTAAGACCTTAGTAGGTCAGTATTATGATGTAATAATACACAGCAAGGAGTTAGTAATAGGATGAGATACGCACTATCCTCGCGTAACCCGGGGCTCAGCTACACTCATTACCTATCCTACGATTAATAGAGAGACGTTTGGCATAATGGCTCCTAACATGATAATGTGATAAGATGCCAGGATATGTTATGTTGATCAACCTAATATGTCATTGAACAGTTGTAAGGCGAGATGAGACGAGGCAGTGTTATAGTTGAAAAGAAATGCTCAGGAAGTATTATATTATACTGTATATTGGTATCTTTATGTACCCATGCATACGCGAGAACTATAATACTCTGTTTGAGCTCTCTCCTCCCCTCCTCTGCCCTGCCCCCCCCCTCCCCTCGCCAGCCGGTCTCGGTCTTTCTGTCTGCCCAGTCCCTACTTTAATTTACGACCCTATCTTATGAACTCCTAAACACCCTATGATACCATACAACATCAAGTACTAGGCACAACATCCTAAACACCATACCCCATCAACACCCGGCACCCCCTCCCTCCTCTCCAGCGCCGCTCAGGTACTATAGTTATTAACCGATCATTACTTCTGCCAATATACACTTTAGTTATATAACTAATACACTAGCCACTAACCACCGATGAACAGACCCACTTCCCGATACATAAACATAAGCACTGCTGTGTGCCCCCCCCCCGACCCCTCCTTATCACCGACATATCGATAACTGGCTGTCTGCTGTTTCCCCCCTTCGCCCCCCCCCGATCGAGACCGCCCGACGGCACGAGAGCTCCGAGAGAAATCGGTCCCGCCGTTTACAGACCTAACGAACGAAGGAGGTTGGACTCCTAACCTCCCTCATCCCTACCCTTCTCCACTTCTTCCCCCAAATTGCACGCTCTCTTGCTATACTCTCAATCTCAACTTCAGCACACGCATCCATCCCTTCCCCCCCTTCTCCCTCTTTTCTTCTCCCTCTCATTTCTCCTTGCCTTCTTTTTCCCTCATATTTCCCCTCCATCTGGCTCTCGTCCTACTTATATTACCTCTCTTCCTTCACCCTCTCCTCTCTCTTCTCTTTCTTCTCCAGAGGATTCCCTTGGCCTCCACCAGCTACTAACCCCCGTATAATATAAAATAAAATAAAATAAAACACCGTATCATATCGAAACACAACTCCCACTCTAACTACTAAGTCAATATCTCCCACAGGGTGCTTACTTACTCACAATTATCCAATATGTCGAAGCCCCACCCTCAAGCGACGCGACCATTACGCATACTCTCTTGGAATGTACACGGCATGACGAGCTATGTTAAGCGGAAAAAGATACTGTCCTATTTTCAATCCAAAAAAACAGATATAGCTCTGATTCAAGAGACACACCTTGACACTCTGGAATCCAGTAAACTTAAACGGGATTGGGTAGGGAGGGTTGCCTTCAGCTGCCGTCCAACGAGTCAGGAATCTGGAAGTAACGGACCCCGCAAATGTGGAGTGGCGATACTAGTGCGTAAATCCCTCCCGGTCACTATCATTAAAACCTGGAATGATACGGAAGGAAGGTATATATTTGCTAAATTAAAACTAGGGGACACTGTTTTATGCGTGGGATCCGTTTACGCACCAACCGGCCCAAAACGCCCATTCCTTCTACAGCTAAATCGCCTCCTGACAGAAATCGGAACTACTCAATACATAATCGGGGGAGATTGGAATCTCGTCCAAGACGCCATAATGGATAGGACAGGCCCTGTCGATGTATGTAACAATCACGACAGAGCGCTTCTGACAGACCTGACCACTGACGTCGGTCTGGTGGACTGCTGGAGAATACAACACCCGAAAGATAAGGAATATACTTTCTTATCCACCGTCCATGGCACCCAATCGCGTCTGGATTATTTCTTAGTATCACACACTGTAATCCCTCATATACAAGACACCTGTATCCTAGACAGTGGGCTCTCAGATCACTCCCCAATACTAATCCGGATCCAGGTGGGACTCTCCTTCTCTGGTCGTAAACCATGGCGATTGGCTGTACACAGATATCGCTCTCCACAAGGGAAGGAACAATTAAAAGCTCATGTAACCACATACATGGCCGAGAATTCAGGCACTGTATCCTCAAAAAGGATCCTATGGGCGGCAGCAAAAGCAACCCTAAGAGGGAATATGATGCGAGATGCAGCACTGGCCAACAAAGACAGAATAGCCCGCCAAACCACCTTAGAGACCACGATACGGGACCTCACTAAACAATATACCGCCCAACCATCCCCTAGGCTGCGACACGCCTTAGAACAGGCCCGCATGGCACACAATGAACTCTATACATCTCAGGCGGAATACGCACTGCAAAAATTGCGAGGCCGCCATTACGAACAAGGGGAAAAAGCAGGTCGCCTCCTAGCGGCGCAGCTCCGACAAAGAGAGGCAGCCTCTGCCATTGCGGCCATAACATCTTCTTCAGGAGCAGTGCTAACTCGCCCACAAGACATTGTAAACGAGTTTGCCAAGTACTACAGACATTTGTACACTCCTGAAACAACGACAGATCAAACACAAATGGAGACATTCCTTGCCGCGGCCAATCTGCCCCGTCTGTCTGAGGCAGGCAGGGCCCTCTTGGACGGTAACATAAGCAAAGAAGAGATAACCCAAGTTATAACAAGCCTCCCCTACCATAAATCACCAGGAGAGGACGGATTCCCTGCGGAATTCTATAAATGGGCTGGGGAGGAGGCAATAACCGCAGTACATGAAGCACTGACGGAAGCATGTCAAGAAGGCTCCCTGGGCGCTCTATCCAATAAAGCCACGATTGTCATCTTGCCTAAGCCAGGGAGAGACCCCCTTCTTTGCGGCAGTTACCGTCCTATCTCCCTTTTGAATGGGGATGTCAAACTCCTAGCCAGTGTTCTAGCAGCGCGGCTCCGCAAGGTGATACCATCGTTGATTCACAATACCCAAGTAGGATTTTTACCAGGCCGTACCTCCAGAAATCATATGCGAACTCTTTGCCATACACTGTTAGAATCCATACAATTACCTGACGAAGCCCTAGCCCTGTCCCTAGACGCGGAGAAAGCATTCGACCGCATTGAGTGGCCCTACCTATTCACAACCATGAAGCATTTTGGCCTGGGGGAACAATTTATCTCTAAAGTACGTTTATTATATGACCACCCCACAGCACAGGTTAACTGTGGGGGCATCATGTCAGACCCATTCCCTATCGGAAGCGGCACACGCCAGGGATGCCCCTTGTCGCCACTTCTATTTTTATTGGCCATGGAACCCCTAGCTGCCACCATACGAAATTCTCACCAAATAAAAGGGATCCATATCACCGGGGGCATATCCAAAATATATCTCTACGCAGACGACATTCTGTTAACAATGTCCGATCTAGAAACCTCGCTCCCAGCACTACTTTCCACTATAGAAGACTTTGCATCCCTATCCGGATATCGGGTAAACTGGGATAAAAGTGAGGCACTACCATTATCCCGCATAACGACGAGGGCAACGATACATGGCCTTCAATTCAAATGGACCCTGACCCGCCTTAAATATTTAGGAACGTTTATTAACAGAGGTCTAGAACATATGGTCAGGGACAACATAGACCCCCTTATATTTAAAATGAAACAAGACTTTGCCAAATGGTCCCTACTAGGCCTGTCCATGTGGGGCAGGACACAGGCGGTCAGAATGGTCACCTTACCACGCTTCACATACGTGTTAGGCATGCTTCCCCTACAGATACCTCTTTCCTCACTCCGATTAATAGACGCATCCATAAGGGCCTTCGTCTGGGGCTCCTCACGCCCAAGACTGAAACCTGCAATAATACTGGCACGACGGCTCTACGGAGGATTAGGACTACCCTCGGTAGAACAATACTCTCTGGCCCTACAACTCTCACAGCTAATATATACGCTTCCGGATACAGCCGATCCACCGCAATGGGTGATCACAGAGAAACTCCTATATGGACAGTATACGGAGATGGGAGGAACATACGCCGACCACGTTCCCTTAACTAACCCCATCCTCAAGGCTACAAACACAGCGTGGTGCAGAGCCCATCGACTACTAGGAGTACACCCCTCCCTGCATACTCAGGCTCCCATAGCAGGGAATAAAAGCATTAAAATAGGAGGGACTATTCTCAGATGGCCCCAATGGTCCGACGCAGGTATCCACAATATATCTCACATAATAGATGGAGATAGCTTCCGCACATTCGCCTCCCTCCAGGAAGAATTCGGTATCCAAAGTAACCAGGAGTGGCGATATCTACAGCTCAAACACTGTATGCGGAGAACATTAGGAACCCCCCCGTGGCTGCTCAAAACCTCACCCATCGTCACCTATCTTCAGAAATGGGGCCGACAAAAAGGCGTCTTGGCTGGCCTCTATGCCGAATTAACTAACCACCTTTACTCTCAGCCTTTACTTGAACGACTACGCTTAAAGTGGCAGGACATACTAGAGATAACCTACACGGACGAAGAATGGCCAGACATACTAGAAGCCCTCGACAGGGGCGTACGTGAAGCACGCCTGAAATTTTGCCTATTTAAAATCCTTCAGGGATGGTACTGGACCCCTGTTAAACTCTTCAGGGCAGGGTTGATACCTCACGCGAACTGTTGGAGATGCACAGAGCCATATTGCGACCAACTTCATATTTTATGCCACTGCCCCACGGTACAGTCACTATGGGACGCGGTACGCCTCGCCTTATTGGACTTCATACAGATACCAAAACCGACCCCACCAGCATTTATCATTCTACATGACATTCGCCCGTATCCCTCCCTATCGCGGGCACATAAACGATTAATCCACACGGCGCTAGCCACGGCCAAAATATGCATACTCCGGCACTGGAGATCTAGCATTGCCCCCACACCCATGGAATGGATGACGGCCATGTATCAAACGGCTACCCATGAACGAGTGATTTATAACCTACAGGACCAAGCAGAACAGTTTGAGGAGGTCTGGCGCCCATTCTTGAAGAGACCATGAAGCGGCTGGTGGATGACCAACGGATGATCAATGATCAATGATCAATGATTAGGGAATATTAATTACCAATCACCCTCTGAGAATCCTAGACTCCGGAAACACATTTAATCTCCTATTGCCCCCTCTCTCTCTCCCTAGCTACGCTATCCTCTCTTCTCTCTCTCTTTTTTCTCTCTCTCTATCAATCCACAGGCCTCTAATTTTGTCACATGCCCGAGACCCTGAACTACCCAACATAGTAATACAAGTCGCTTCCTAACACAAACAAGGACTGAGAAATCAACTCATATAAGACGTAGACACTCTCTAACCGACCTTACCATACCTATCATACATATTATCTACTCCTTGCTACAGACGGAGAAGTACAGAATGATCTACTCTTAGGCCTGAACAAGCTAGTCTCAGGATACAAAGACCCCCTGCCTACCTCGAGTCTCTTCATTCTACATTCCCCCGCGATTACCCTTCCTCTTTCTCCCTCTTTCTTTCTCTTCTCTCCCCCTCCCCATTTCATATGACTATTTTGTCTCTCCCCTATATCAAGACCAACCCCTCCTACACAACCCTATCCTCGCTCCCCCTCCCCCTACCACCCCCCCCACCTGTTTTCCACTCTTCTTCAAAATAAGGGTACACAACTCAACTATGCAACTGGGAATTTTTACTTACCTGACAGTACATGTATATATGCTTACAATGGAAATAATTGTGGTAAACGAACAAAAACAATGTTTTGAAAGCTAAACAGTTTGTTTATATGCTGTATGTACCGCCTTATATATTCTTAATAAAACTTTTGAAACTTAAAAAAAAAAAAAAGAAAAAAAAGAAAACCATGATGTGGAAAATTAAATTGAAATGCTGCTTGAGAAGAAAAGTGTGCAGCATCAAAAACTGAAAACACTGCACTTGATTGTTTCAACAAGGTTAGCACAGGGTCAGCATCTTTTATCTTTTGTTTAATTTGTAATGGGCGTGCCCCTGCTTATATCCCCAAAGTCATTAATTGCCAACAGTCCTCTTGGAGGAAACGATTTTTCCTTCTCCTTCCCAGTCATGTACCGAGGTCATGGGCCAGGTTCGCATACTTTCCATGACCCCTTTTAGGCGATTAAATAGATAAGTAGAAAAATAGACGTTGCTATTGAATGGTTATAATGGGACCTCTTCACAGGACATCTGTTAGTGTCTGACCTCATGCTTGTAATTGTTTAAATTCTTTCCTAGTCCATTAATAACTCAATATTGCTCCCACATCCTATTTCCCTGCTACTTAGGTTCGCTTTCTGAGATGCGGGCCCTCTGCTCGAGCTGTAGATCATTTGCTGGAAATACTTGAAGAGTAGGGCTTTCTGTGTATGGTGACACAGCCTCTCTAGTCTTGAGGACATGAAAGCTACTAGCATAATGGAGAACACTGATTGGATTGCTAGTCGAAGCAATGCTTTTTTTGCACCAAGGCCCTTTTTTGGTAAGAGTCACTTTGATACTGGGAAAATGATTGTGCAGCACGTGTCATTGGGTTGTGCTTCCGTTGAAGAAGCCATCCACGGTTTTGTTAACAATATGCTACTGGCATGACGCTGGTATTTGCACCAACTTTTAGCACCCTGTTGGTATTCTCACAATACAAAAGATGCTGCAGATGGTGGAGGTATTTCTTGGTAATATTCATTGTATGGGAGGAAGGTTAGTGCTTGCGCAATACAAAGTAGATTTATTTGCATGGCATTTATTTGCTTGGGGACACTACATCATGCAAATTAAGAAATCCTTTGCACGTGTACCTTGGAGAATGTCCTAATTACCACCCAGCCATTACACATATGTAATGTACTAACTGAGAGTACCCTTTAGGGTATGTAGACTCTCTGATGGCACCTACACATTAACTCTTGAGAGCATAAGAGCTCCCTCTTCCATGAATTCCCCTGCTGGGAGAACTGAGCTCAGTCTCAGCTACCAGGAGCTGCAGCTCCAGGGGCACGGCAATCAATGGGGGAGAAGATGAAGTGACAATGGGACTCTGAGGCTTTAGGCCTGGGATGTAGACGCCTGACCACTGATGTACTTTACTTCCTAATCAGCAGTCAGAGAGCCCTTTTTGGTGTCTTGCTCGGGGACCCATAGCTCTCTTGTTGTGCCACTGAGCAACTTGCTTGTCACACCATGCATGACCACTGACATGTGTCTGACTGATTGCCTGCCACCTCTTGGTATATGACCTGATCAGCCAGAAGGGTCTTTGAGTGCAGGCGGGATGAGCCAGGGCATCCTCTGACCAACCTGCTACAGCTAGGGCTTTATTAGTATGAAAGTATTTGGAGTGCTCACATTTTTCTCTGCCTGCTGGTCACATATACAGAGCTGTTATTTTAAAACTCTGATCTCCTCCTTTCCTCACACCGCGAAGAGTTCTGGTTGTCCCGAGTCAGGTTTTTGCATTCTGGGACTCGTAGAGCAGATAAAAAAAATCCTCAAACAGCACAGCTTGAGACCTCCGTAGGATAAAATACCCAGGTATTTTCTAAAGTACTTTACATGGCCTCCCAATGCTAAGCAGGTAGAGAATAAAAAAGCTCATGACAGTCACACAAGAAGCCAAGTCTCGAGCTCATCCACAGTACGGTACAGAATCAATGGCAGCAAATTCCATAATTTTGAAACCAAAAAGGAAAATGGCCGAAAGCCGCTCCTACTTTTGAAATCTTTGGGTATCACTATACTGAAAGAGGTAGAGGATGTCAAAAATCTTGCTGGACTGTAAGGCTGTTCTAAATAGTGCAAAAGGCTCGGACCCTTATGTTTTTCTTAACAAGTAAATAACAATAATGCTTTGAACTGAATTATTTTTTTAATGGGGAGCCAATGAAGTTTGATCAAAGAACCTGAAACTGAATGATACACAGGCCGCCTTAGTAATAGGTGTGCTGCAGCGTTTTGAAAAACCTGCAATTTGTTCAGTACAAATTGTGGCATTCCCAGATATAATACATTTCTATAGTCCAGGTGAGAAGTTACTGCTGCCTGGACAATGGCTCTCTGGGTGGTGTAACCCACATTCTACATTAAAAAGAACATTGTAATGCACCAGGATTACCATAACGTCATAAAGGTGACTTTATGCATTGATATGGCTATCAATCTCCTCTGTGAATTGCAATTTATTTTAATGAGGAATTGGGCCATGTTATTCCATATATTAAATCAAATGTGATTTAGTAAATTTACTTGTTTTTAATGACATTTTTTAAATTGTTGGTCGATATGGATATTTTTATAATTTTAAACTGAAATTAATTGCTTCTTCGATGTAATGGTTTTGTTTAACTGAACAAATATATTATTTGAATGTGACTTAAAATAGACCATTCATTCTGGAAAGTGGATATGAGGGGCATACTTCATGGAAGCAATGAAAGGGAACTGTTTATGGGACTGATGGACTCCTGCTTTGCATAATGCTAACCAGTTGAAAACTTGTCAGCGAATGCAAAACAACATATTGCAATTTATAAAAGCTAAAAAATGGAGTCTGCAAATTCTACATAGTGAAATAATGCTTATTAACTCCTACAAAATGTGACATGAAATAGCATTTATTAAAGAGCAAGTACCTAATTTCGAATCAGTAAAGGATGAAACTTTCACAATTTGTGAATACTGGCAAAAATGTGATTTTGAATTCACCATTTTCCTCCAAGTGGAAACAGGTGTTGGCCAGGTGCAAACTATAAAAGGTGAACCACAAAGTAGGTCTTTTTTCCCCTAAAATGGCTGCACTTTGTCGCGTAGAACAGCGAATGTGGATTCTAACAGTAGTTACAACAGAATGGTTGCACTATCATGTGGGGTGTCACAGACTGCATCATCCAGGTTTTTTCGTATATTTCCTGATGCAGTGCTGTTAAAGATAATGACATATTGATTTTTCTAACAGAGCTCAGGAATAGATTAACACCGAAGTAGATTTTTATTGGATATCACATTTCCATTGGTCATAGGTTGTGTAGATGGGATGCATGTTGTATTTCTATTTACCCTAACGCCCTGAGCTCCTGTACGGCAACTGCAATATCAGCATTCACTAAACAGTTGTCATTTTCTTGTCCTAAACATCTGTTGCCTGTGGCCTGTATCCTGACTAGGTGTAGCTGGCAGTTGGTCTTTGTGGATTGTTCCCAGACACAGGGGGGATAGGTGTTGGGCTATCTCTTACTTGATGGGGGGAGCTGTCACCTACCACTCTTGCACACCACAAAGCTTCTGCTTGAGCACACTCACAAAGAGTTTGACACTAATCTTTTGTGCCCCCAGACAAGCTGGGGCCAGGGCAGGGAGGCAGGGAACTCCAAATACCACTGAAGGTGGCACTAGGTATAAATATTGGACCTCAGACCCAACTCTTCAATACACCTCCGGCCCTGTGGAAGACTCAGGTGTGCTACTCTTCAAAAACGATTGCTACTTTTTTGCCCTGCTGCCCATGAGTGAGAAGGACTGGACCTGTATCTTGAACCCAGGGCCACTAGAGTGACTCCAATGGTTAGTTGGCTAGCCTCCTGTCAGAGCCTCAGAGACAGAAAATACTCCAACCACTTTGAACCCAGCACCTGGACTCTGACTGCTGTCAGTCTTGCACTCCCAAGTGATGCCTGCCCGGGACTCTTGGAACCAAATCTGAAGGAGCTCTGCCAGCTAGACTGTGGTCCTGTGGGCAGAACCATTGCAGCATGATGTATCTTCTTGCAGCACCGATTCAGAACACTAGTGTGTATTGCATCCCTAATAGAGGGTCTTGCATCACAATCCCCAGCTTCTCCAAACCACCGCTGCACAATGCATCCTCAATGCAGGAAATTGCATCGCAAGCCCCTCATCAACAGCATCCTTAACGATGCAAGACCTCGCACCACACCTTTCTCAAGCAATGCTCCGCAACTAGGATTTATAGTACTTTGTTGAGAAGGCCTAACCTGGTTCCTGAATCCGGCCCATGCTCCATCACAGTCAGTCTGAGCTTGTGGATTTGTCCCGGTCCAGGATGACAAGATAACTACAGCTGTCGCTTTGTGCTTCTAGGGACTATTTTCATTTAAATCCATACAAATGCATATCTCCGGTTCTACTGATTGGATTTTTGTCATTTTGGCACCAAATAGTTTATCAAATTTACTCTATTTTTCTAAAGTGGTATGGGTTTTTTTGTGCATTGTTTTCACATTATTACTGTTTGAAGTGCTTCATAAATACTTTACAAATTGCCCCTAAGTTAAGCCTAACGGCTTTTGTACCAAGCTACCAGAGATTTAAGCACACATTAATGTAGGGTTTGTTTGTATTTCACCCTGACAGAGATGGTGGTTGCTGGTAAAGTAAGGTTTAACCCCCCTCAACCAGTCACCCAATTTCCTACAGTTAGTAAATATCTTGTCACTTACCTGATTGTTGTTCTGTTGGTGAAGGCTTATCTAAGCGACTCCAGAAAATGTTCTGGTAACAAGGTCGTTTTGATCACCTCCTCCATCTGGATGGGTGATGACTTAGGGCCTGATTTAGATATTGGTGGATGGATTACTTCATCACAAAGGTGATGGATATCCCATCTGCCAAAATCTAAATCCAATAGAAAATAATAGAATTTAGAGTTTGGCGGATGGGATATCTGTCACCGCTGTGACAGAGTAACCAATTCGGCAATATCTAAATCAGGCCCTTCATTTCTAATCTTAAATGCACACAAAAGGATGAGACCAATGATTGCAATAAGTCTAACCACTGGTAATTACTCGAGAGAGCATTCCAACTCATCACTCTTTTCCCACCATGGCAACTCAGTTTGGACCCATATATATATATACAAATGAGTCTTGACCTTGCTACAATAGGAACAGTCCAGGCTGAACTGTTGGCCAGGTCCTGACCTGGAACATGGACAAGTTTTGCACTGAGTGGGGTTCTCCGATTGGGTGTAGTTTGGTTCCACTGGTAACGTGAGCATGGGGCACACGTCTGGCCATATGTCTGGAATACAGCTGAGTATGAAGCATAGTTTTCATGCACTGCATATCAGTGAGCATTATCATTAGTAAGCCACCTCAAAAGTACACTTTAATTGAGAGTTAGTTTGAAGATTATGGGGCCAATTCAGAAAGGCACTAGTGAGTATGTAAAGGAGTACTACAAGGGTAATGCATATCCTCAAAATGCCTTTGTGGATCAATCCAACAGTTATGTCTATTGTTGGACTTTTGCTTATGCAGGGTCATCCCCAGTCTTTTTGGCTCCTGCCTCCTAATTTTTTTGTGACCTGTTGCTGTTGGCTTTTCAACTCTGAGCACTTTACCACTGCTAACCAGTGCTAAAGTGCATATGCTCTCCGTGTAAATTGTATATAATTGGTTTATCCATGATTGGCATATTTGATTTACTAGTAATTCCCTAGTAAGGTGCACTAGAGGTGCAAGGGCCTGTAAATCAAATACTACTAGTGGGCCTGCAGCACTGGTTGTGCCACCCACATAGGTAGCTCTGTAATCATGTCTCAGACCTGCCACTGCAGTGTCTGTGTTTGTATTTTTACACTGTAAATTCGACTTGGCAAGTGTACCCACTTGTCAGGCCTAAACCTTCCCTTTTCTTACATGTAAGGCACCCCCTAAGGTAGGCCCTAGGTAGCCCCAAGGGCAGGGTGCAGTGTATGGATAAGGTAGGACATATAGTAATGTGGTTTATATGTCCTGACAGTGAAATATTGCCAATTTCGTTTTTCACTGTTGCAAGGCCTGTCTCTCTTATAGGATAATATGGAGGCTACCTTTAAATATGATTAAAGTGTAGATTCCCCTAGAGAGTAGATGGACATGTGGAGTTTGGGGTCCCTGAACTCACAATTAAAAAATACATCTTTTAGTAAAGTTGATTTTAAGATTGTGTGTTGAAAATGCCACTTTTAGAAAGTGAGCATTTTCTTGCTTAAACCATTCTGTGACTCTGCCTTGTTTGTGGATTCCCTGTCTGGGTCAGTTTGACAGTTGGGTTGTTTTTCACCTCGCACTAGACAGTGACACAAAGGGGGCTGGGGTGTAACCTGCATTTCCTGATTAGCCATCTCTGCTAGGAGGGAGGGGTGGAGTGGCCACTCTCATCTGAAAGGACTGTGCCTGCCTCTGACAATGCCGGCTCCAACCCCCTGGTGTGTGTCTGAGGCCTTGCCTGGGCAAGGCAGGATTTCACAAGTAGGTGTGAGTCCCCTTTAAAGAAAGGTGACTTCAAAGACTAAAATGGGTATAAGAAGGGCACCCAAATCTACAGACTTTAGAAACACTTCGGGAACCAAGAGGAACCTCTGCCTGGAGAAGAGCTGATAGCTGAGGAAAAAGTGCTGCCCTGCCTGTGACTGTGCTTTGTTTAGCTTTCCTGCAGTGCTGCTTCTGCCAGAGTAAGAGGGCAAAGACTGGACTTTGTGTGCCTTCCATCTTGTGAAGAAATCTCCAAGGGCTTGAGTTAGAGCTTGCCTCCTGTTGTTTGAAGTCTCAGGGACAGCAAAGACTTCTCTCTGCCAGCTCCTGGAGTCTCTGGAGAGACTCCTGCTCTGACAAGTGGTGCCCTATCCAGTCCCTGGGCCCTTGAAAGGAAAGCTGGTGTAAATCCAAGGAAATCGACTTCGGACGACTCCGGACCGACACCGCTGCTGAATCCGGTAACGCCGCCTGCACCTGACGCCGTGACCTTCGCTGGAACGCAACGCTCTTCGCAGGCCCAACGCCGCAGCAGCCCCGCTGAAGTCCGCGACTCCGTGGAAGTTGCCGCACACCGTCGTGACCGATGCCGCTCGAAGTGCACGGATTCAACGTTTCGCACAGACGCCGCGATCCCCGACTTCGCGCATCGGCTTGTTTTCACGCTTCACCAAAGGTACTGTACTTGGGGTCTACACGACTCCGTGTCCGGCACCGCTGGTGTCGGCTTGTTGGGAACGACTCCGTCACGACGCCGTGTTAACATCTCATCGAAGCATTTTTGTTTCTAAGCGCTATTTTTTAGTTTAATCTCTAAAAAGTCATAACTTGACTTGTGTATGTCGGATTTTTGTCGTTTTGGTCTTGTTTTGTTTAGATACATATTTCCTATTTTTCTAAACTGGTGTTGTGTCATTTTGTAGTGTTTTCATTGGGTTACTGTGTGTGTTGGTACAAATACTTTACACCTAGCGCTCTGAACTTAAGCCTACTGCTCTGCCAAGCTACCAAGGGGGTAAGCAGGGGTTAACTGAGGGTGATTCTCTTTTACCCTGACTAGAGTGAGGGTCCTTGCTTGAACAGGGGGTAACCTAACTGTCAACCAAAGACCCCATTTCTAACATTGGTGATCAGCAGTTGGGATTTGGACTTGTATTTGTACTTGACATACAGTGATTAAGTGTACACTACTGTTTTGAGTTCAGACCACTACGTGACCACATACTACTTGTCTTTTGATTCTGCTTTTTATTCTCTGATGTCCTCCTGGAAGTATTGCTAATATTTTTGGACTTTGGTTTTTGGTTGTGAAGCCTTTGCAGAATGGAAGTCAATTTCTGGCACCTATTTATGTATAAAAAGTGGCAGCTTAAAGCATTCTGCATGGAAAGGGGACTGGCTGTGAACAAGAAATCCAGAAGGGAGGATCTTGAGTCAGCCCTGTTTCAGTATGAATTGAAACGTTGTCAGGCAACGCCACCAAATGAGTCTGAGGAGGATAACTACTCTGAGGAGGAGGGCAGTGGCCCTGACGAGGGAACAGAAAGAGATGATTGGCTCTTAGCTCGAATCCAGAGTCTGGAAGAGCTAGATGCAGAGCTTGAGGGGGCTGAGGAGAAGAGAGCCTTAGTCCTGGAAAAAGAAAGGATTACAGCTCAAGAGCTGAGCTGTGAAGAGCTGAAGCTGGAGGCCATGAGGGCTGAGTCCAGTTCAGATGGTGGCAGCAAAAATCTTGTATCCAGTACTGCTGAAGAAGTGCACATGCCCAGAGATGTGGTGCCCTACTTGAAGGAGGGAGTTAACACACGCCAGGAGGTTCAGGGGTATGAGGTAGCTCCAGTGATGCACATGGTCCATTAGGTGGATTGGGGAACTGGCATGGGGAGTCATATTCCTACTGGTGGGAGGGACACTCTACTGACTCTAGGTCAGAGTGACAGGGAGAGGGGTTCCCCCCAGGTAGAAGTCCTGGTTATGGAGTGTGAAGACATCCCAGAAGAGTGTGGGTTGAGTGTCAGGGACAGTCAGGTACTGTGTCACCAGTCTCAGGAGGGTGATGTGGGGTGCTTTTTCATAGCAGAGTCACTAGATGGTTGGGTGAAGGGTACTTTTGTTAATTCATGGAAGGGGCTGAGTGATGTAATTGCTGGAGAGCATATGTCTAGTCCTTATTTTCCAGAGCTACGCCAACACCAGGTGGAATGTGAGTTCTCTGACCCCAGGGAGCTTACAATGGAGGCAGACCTCTTGGTGAGTACCAGAGAGTCTGAAGAGGCATTTGGGGGTGCTCCTAAGAGGAGTGGTCTAGGTATTTCCCAACCAGGTGAGGTAGGGAAGGATTGTAGTGTCCCAGGTAGGTCCCAGTGTAGTGGGATGGGTGAGGGACCCCATGTCCAGTCTCTGAGGAGAGGGAATGGGGATGGGCTGAGGTCCAAGGTGCCCGAGATCCGGTCCCAGGTCCTGGAGGGTTCCATGAGAAAACACCAGGAGGGGAGCCTAGCCTGTACCATAGGGCCATCTGTTGAGGGAGATCCCACAGTGTCAGGAGAACCTGGGGGGGCGGCTGTAGCCAGCGCCCCACCAGTTCTGGTGTCTGGCAGTTCCACTCCTAGTGAGGGGTTGCAGAAGTCCAGACAGAGGGTTGAGAGGGGGTTGCGGACCCCAGTGGAAAACTTTGAGGGTCAGGGGTCAGCTCTGAGAGCAGAGCCCCCCAGGAATGACCTTGGTGAGACCATTTCTGGGTTGGGGGGAATCCAGACTCTGTCAGATGGACAGAGGTCAGGAGACCTGCGCCAGCCAGACTCTTGTGTGGCCCTTGGGGACAGTGTGTCCCTTGAGGGGGGTAAGTGTGCCCCCCTGGAAGTCCTGGTGTGCCAGGCAGTGGTTGACTCTGGGTTGAATGATCAGGTTCAGGAGGTAAACTCTGACCTGGTGGGGGGTAGGAATGCCCCCCAGAAATTCCTGGGTTGCCAGGCAGTGGTTCAACCGCAGGGTGGTGACGCTGGGTTGAATAATCAGGTTCAGGAGGTAAACTCTGACCTGGTGGGGGGTAAGTGTGCTCCCAAGGAAGTCCTGGTGTGCCAGGCAGTGGTTCAACCGCAGGGTGGTGACCCTGGGTTGGATGACCAGGTTCAGAGGGTAAACTCTGACCTGGTGGGGGGTAGGTATGCCCCCCAGGAATTCCTGGGTTGCCAGGCAGTGGTCCAGTCTGTGGGTACAGACCCTGGACTGGAGGATCAGGTGCAGGGGATATACCCTGACCTGAAGGGGGGCGGTTTGCCCAATCACCCCCCCTGGTGTGATTTCAAGGGGTACTCTCCCTGAGGGGTGGGTGCAGAACCCTGAAAGTAGGGGAAGGGGAGAGAAAGACTCACCCCTGACCCCAGAGCAATCTAAGGGTACAGACCCTGGATTGGAAGGCCAGGTTCAGGGTGTGTCCCCTGACCTGGGGGAAGGGGCTACTGCTAACAGTGCCCCTACCATGTTGTCTTCTGGGGGGGCCACTCCTAGTTGGGTGGTTCAGGACCCCAGAAGAGAGGGCAGGGGGAGGGAAGCCTCACCCCTGGCCCTGGTCCAACCTGAAGGTACAGACCCCAGGTTGGAGGATCAGTTGCAGGTTAACAACCCTGCACTGGTGGAAGAATTGTGCAGGACTGCTTCTACAAGCACCCTGACAATTTTTTACTCTGGGGGTGTCGCTCCTGGAGGGAGGGTACATAACTTGACTTGTGTATGTCGGATTTTTGTCGTTTTGGTCTTGTTTTGTTTAGATAAATATTTCCTATTTTTCTAAACTGGTGTTGTGTCATTTTGTAGTGTTTTCATTGGGTTACTGTGTGTGTTGGTACAAATACTTTACACCTAGCGCTCTGAAGTTAAGCCTACTGCTCTGCCAAGCCACCAAGGGGGTAAGCAGGGGTTAGCTGAGGGTGATTCTCTTTTACCCTGACTAGGGTGAGGGTTCTTGCTTGAACAGGGGGTAACCTAACTGTCAACCAAAGACCCCATTTCTAACATCTATCAGTTACATTCTATGGATTTTACCTTTTTCTATGACTACTTGGACTTCTATTCTGGTCCGTGTAACACAGAAGTCTTTGTAACCAAACACACATTGATCCAGTGGAGGATGTCAAAGATATGGAAACACAGTGCTTATGGCATGTATATCAATGTAACATATTTCTTCCTAATTGAGGGGCTTGAAGGAATGCAGAGTTGATGCACACACCAGTATTTTTATTATGCTGGAAAGTGAGGGCTTTGGTGAAAGATTGAAGGCTTTAGATACTATGTTAAGTTTGGTGTGTTTTCAACAAAAGGGTCAGCAATTCAAGAGAAATTTGTTTTTTTACTAGTTGATGTTATGAGATCATGAATGATCTGCACTAGATCAGCATAATTTATTAAACCTAAGACATAGAACTAGATGGGTCAGGGCAGTGGGAGCGGATATGTGATACAAACGAGGAACAAAGTTGGCCTTTTTGGGTCACAACATATGATCACTGAACATTTGAAAAAGAAAAGTGTATTCCAGGCTAATTAAAAGGACATGAAATGGACCAAGCCTGATCAATTTTGCCAGCTTCTTCTATAACAGACAAATAGATGCAATGATTGTGCTGAATGGGAATGAGAGTCCCATAATAGAGTATCAATATTTCTCCAGTCTGTAAAGACCATATAGCATATTAACCACAACTGAGTCTTTGTTTCTAATTAGTTGGAAACAAGAACTGAATGAGTCTAAAATGGCATTTGCCTTCAAGTAGTGTTGGATTTGGTCATTCCCTGTTCTATCCAATAATTTTGGAAGGGAGAGGCAGGTTTAAGATTAGGCGATAGTATATAGAATCATTTTCTTTCAGTCAAGGCTTTTCTAGAAGAGGTTTCAATATCAACTTCCAGAAATGTACATGGTATATTATTGAATTACTGGAGCATTCAGAAAGGGCTGAAAACATCTATCCATTCCAAATAAGCAGCTATGATTTCAATACAGTGGCAGGTACAAGTTCCCTAGGCGAGCACAATATTTCACTTTTGCCACCAATGATAGGTTCAAATATAGAGGAATCACACTCCAATTCAGTAGTACCAAATAAAGTTCATATTAAATCATGCATCAGTTAACCTTTCTTGTCAAGGATGTTCATAGCTTCCTGCAACTCTCCCATGGGCCACTACATGTGAATAATAATAATAATACTAGATTCCCAATAATCACCCTCCTCTTAGTCCCATGATGTCTGTGTGAAATTGATCCAGAAAAGGCACAACCACTATTGTCTAGGGTTCATGAAAAGATGGGACAGGGTCTGACATAGGCAGGGTGAGGTGTAATCTACTAAACATCCAGTGTATGTAGAAACCCCTGATACGCTAGTCATGATTCCTCCTGTAAAAACAATCTGTAATCTGATTCAGTGTTACATGATAAGTAAATATAAGTACATCATAAATGAACATGCAACACAGCATCTAAATTATGTCCTTGGTGGGCTTCTGTTCCCAACAGTATGATCAGAACTCCATTTTATATATATTTTAATTAATATATATATATATGTATAGATATATATACATTTATATATATATATATATATATATATATATATATGTTTTCATCTCTCAAACAGAAGTATACAACCACCTCCCTGGGGCTAAGCTCATTATGTGTGGGGGAGCCATATGCCCTCTGGAGCCCTGGGGACCACCACCTCTCTTGCAGCTTTAAAGGAAATGGATGTGGGGGCTGCATGCCCACCCACAGCCCTGGGGACTGCTACCACCCTGGGGCATCTAAGTAAATGAATGTGGGGGGGGCCACCCGGCCCCACTGCAGCCCCGGAGACTGCCAACTCCCCAAGGCATCTAAGTAAATGAATGCGAGGGGGAACACAGCCACCCCGCAGTCCCAGAACCCACCACCTCCACAGGGCTTCAAACAAATACAATGCGGGCCCCCTCATGAAGTCAATAATGGCCCTGGGGACCACCACCCCCCAGGGCTGGCTCCTGCTATGTCCAAGGGTGCCCACCCCAGGGACAAAGCTGTTGCTCTGACTTGGCGGGAGCTTTGACAGTTTCCGCAGAGTCAGGGCAAACACTTCACTTTCTGCAAGTGAGGGCTCTCATTTGCAGAAAGTGAAGTGTCCATCTGTTTCCCTCCACCAAAATATGCGTGCAGGGAAACAGATGAAACATTGCTTCAACATGCAGGGTGCTGCTATTTAAAGCAGCTCCCTGATTGTGGGAGCTGTCTAGGACTGCAGGGCCTTCAGGCTCCCCCGCGGTCCTGTCACTCTCTCTCTCTTCCATCCCATCAAGGTATGGAAGAGAGAGAGATTGTTATTGCAATGGTCTCTCCATACAATGACTTCATAGAGTCAGACTAGTAAGATGTTTGGCACAAATGGTATAGTTACATTTAGATGCGGAGCAGAACAGAGTCACTTCTGGCCTAATGTTCAAGGTCTTTTGCTGTCACTCTGTAGACTGAAGGTTCAAATCTTAGTATCGCTTGGCAGTGTGTCTGCCTATTTTCTAGTGTTTTCAATGTTTCCTAGTGATGGAACATTGAAGTATTTCCCCCCCTCAATATCTGTGAGTTGAATGTATTAGCTAAGTCTGGACACTGCACATTAAGGAGACACCTCTAACCTAGTGGTTAAGGTCTCAGACATGCATACTATTCGTTAAAGGTGTGAGTCTGTGGTCATTTCCTGCTTTAGTTTCTTTACAACTATATTTAAGTTACATACTGAAAGATGATCTCACCATTTTTAATTGACAAAAACATTTTTATTTTTAATTTGTCTGTAATTATCTCATTCTAAGTATATAATTAATCAAAGCCTAAATCTCTCTCTCTCTCGCTCTGTCAGTCTCTCTCTCTTGCTGTCTCTCAGGGTTAGGTGATTAATGCATAGTAATGAAAATTACTATACGTTAAAGAAAACATAGAATTTCACTGAAAAAAACAAGGTTACAGGGATGTTATAGTTAGGAAATAGAGTTAAAAAACATATAAATTCACTTAAAAAAAACAAAGGTTACAGGGGCGTTATAGTTAGGCTCACATTTCAACATACAACAATAGATAGATGGATAGATAGATAGATTGATAGATAGATAGATAGATAGATAGATAGATAGATAGATAGATAGATAGATAGATAGATAGATAGATTTACTCTTAACTTCAGTTGTATGTGCGTCGAAAATATAAGTGATGTCAAGGTGCACAGATATGGAGTTAAGAGCCTGATTTAATCTTTTTTAGCGCCGCATTTGTGTAATTGTTTCACGTAAAAGTGGCGCAAATTTACACAATTCATTTATATTTTGTACGTTTGCGACGCTTTTCCGTCAAAAAATTACACAAATGCGGCACATATAAAGGATAAATCGGACCCTAAATGTAGAAATATGTATTTATATATGCTTACCTTCATGATAGTGTGGTGGTTAAATTTTTGGATGTGGAATGACAATATTCAAAATTAAATATTCTGGCAGTAGACCCTAAAAGTACCTTGCGGTCCGTAAGAGGTGCAGAAGAATTGATACTTAGGTCCTATGTGTCTTTGAAAAAGGGTACATTATTTTTGTCCTCAAGGTTTAAAGAGAACAGGTGATTGATTTGTAAATGACTGCCACGTGGACATTTGCTTCACTTCATTGTTGTCACAAAAGCTAACGAAGTGAAGAATACAACCGCCATGGAGGCATGGGGATGAGGATAAGGTGCTTAGAGAAATGTATCACATTATACATGTATATGTACTAATTATTTTACGAAATGTGTACTGTTATTTGTATTAATAATTGCAGTAGTTCTATTTTCTTTTTACGTGCAAATATTCTTTCTTCAGTCCTTTCCTGTTACAACATTTATGCAAGCACAATTCTGGAAGCACACCAGCAGCATCTACTTGTAGCTCAGTGTAGCAGCTGTGTCACCTTCAGGCCAAGTAGTGTGTGCCAGCAGTCTCTTTGAAGCTGTCCCTGTTGGGCATTAACGTGGATCTGATGAAATGCCAGGATTAACACGAAAGCGGTGTGAATAGAGCTAACCAGAATGGCTGTGTACACTCCAGAATGCTCTGATCAATCATCACAATAGAGAAGAAACCCCATTGCCTTGAACCTTAATTTTATAATCCACGAGCAATTCACTTAAGAGATCATCGTATATTCTACAAACACATGCAACAAACAGTTATTCATCACACACTGATGTACAAAATCTCACTTCTCTGCTGTCACTTGAGGACAAGAAAACTATGCATTCCAAACAAATTTGGGGAAATCCTCTTCGGGGAAATAACATTTTGCTTGGATAATTCTGGGGCAAGCTACTTGGGAATTACTGAGCAAATATTAAAAATGTAAAATTTATATGGTAGGGTCGGAGTCTGAAGTCAGTTTTATTAGTAGAAAAATCAACATTTTCCCTTTCTTACCTTTATATTAGGACCAGGGGTGCATAGTCCAAATAGACAGACATGCATAGACATACTGGCTGCACCACTCACACAGAGGGGATGTGTGTCCTACTTCAGAAAAATACGGAGATCCCTGCACAAGTGTTCACAGACCATGTGTAAACGTGAGAGTGTGCATCAATGTAACAGAGCTAAAGGGGTGTCATCGGAGGGGACTTGTTTGCTACTTGTTTTAAAGCAAACATTCTCACTGTAGCTTGGGGTTTCTGTTGTGTGCATGCTTGTATAGGTGCTCGGCTGTAGAAAGTCAATGCTTGTAGAGGGACACGTGGGGAAAGAGGAGTCTCTTACTTGAACTTTACTTCAGCAAAACAACAAATCACAGACCCGGATATACACCCCAGGACCATTGCTTTCACTGGAAGGGGCTGCGGCTTGCCCTTTGCAACCCCTGGCATGGTCTTTGCGACCCCTGGCCTCAGAGATGGCAAAATCAGTGCCATGAACACAGTAGCAAGTCGTCCTTATGGACTTTGGTTGGGGCTAGACTTTATTTTCTCTCGCCGTTTTTATTACACTAATAGTGAATAATGTTTAATTGTTAGTGCATTAAAAGCATAGAGTACAATTAGCTGGAATATAACCTTCCCTAGCAGCTGAGGTAAGTAACAAAAAGTGCTTTTAAATGTATGTTGTGTGCATGCTTGTGCGTGTGATTATGTGAAAGAGAGCATGTGTGTAAGTGTAAATGTCTGTACGTGTAGTAATGCATGTGTGTGAAATTGAAGGTCAAAGGCCATGTGATGTCACTTTCGCTACCCCTAACATTTTGGTAAACTGATGATAATGGGGAAATCCAGCTGCAGCTGCCCCTCTCTAAATAGGGTCAGGTGGTCATCTGTGTGAACTGCCAGCCAAGTGGCTGAAGAGCTGCCAGTAGGGGCAGGGGAGGCTCTGATGGTTGATTCCCTGCAATTCGCCCCTTGAATCGGGCAGGAGAATAGCAAGATTGTGATACCGGGAATCAGACATATTTTGGCAAATACCTCACACCTGCCATTGTCTAAATTAGGATCTAAATTTAAAGCAATATTAAAATGTCTACTTAAAAAATTGTAAAGCATAGTGGCGCAAATACTTATTCCTCTAAATAAGGTATACTCAGGCCACCTGACATTATGTAATTCTGTAGCTTGGGCGTCTTTTATGGATGCCCAGACGTGGGTCCCGTGCTTCCCATGCCACTGGATTCAAGCTAGCCTGGCTGATGAGGGGTGAAACCCCGAAACCGGTCCCAGGATGCTTGTTTCCGGTCCAGTGAGGACCTGGCTTGGCAGTTCGGGCTGGACTGTTCCCATGAGGAACAGGGTCAAGACTGATTTGCATATGGCTGGGTCCAAACTGGGGTGGCATGGTGAGCAAAAGAACAATGGATTAAACCCAGATCTGTGACTGGGGGTGAGTGTTTGACAATGTTCAGCATTCCGTCCATCACTTGTTGTTTTTGCTTCGTCTTTTATGAATGTGCCACATTTGCAACATAATCCATCATGTACTGCATAATTTGTAAATGTTAACAAAAAAATTGTTTCTACCTCAAACCATTCAAAAGTTACTAAAAATGTAGCGACGAGTTACTGCGCGATGAAAGGCCCTTTCAAAATGTTGTCTGTATTAAAGTGTTAATGTGGTACCAATGAGGTGGAAACGTTGCTCAGACTGTGCTAACACGGTTCACAATGACAAAATAATAAAGTAAGACAGTCACAAAATATGCTACATTACGCTGCATAATTTGCCTCTTCTTGCTGCATTATTTGGTCAACTGTATCATATAATTTGGTCCTCTGCTGCCGTATAATTCCAGTGGCCCTAGTCAACAACAGCCCGTAATGGGCATGGAAACGCTGTTCTCCTAAGCAGCAAATATGCTGCTAGCAGCCATTTATATTGTTCAATTATATTCGAATCTGCACTTCAATTTAAGACGTGTGCACCTTTGATTACTTAAAAGGAAATAGAAACACTGACATCAGGTTTGATTGAAGATTAAACTTTAATTAGCAGTGACCTGGCAATTCATGTACTACAATATTCATAAATCAATGTGTCAAAAAGCTGAAAGAAGCGCCACTGTTGCACAGTCTCACCTAAGGCACACACCTGCAAAATGAAATATTAGAACATGTGGGTGAACTGCACATGTGTATCTTATGATGTTGTGCACCGTGCACACATTATAAAAATTTACACATCAGGGATGGGAGAAGCACAAATTGAATACGTCTGCACGCGCTCTTCCTGGCATATATTGGCAGAAGGGATGTCTAGAAGACAGTCATCTCAATCTGTGCTCCTGAACTATGTGTGGAAGCAGAGCCCCCCTCACTGTGCATACAGTCCCTTACTATACAATCGTTTGTGAGGGCGTTTACTCCTTTAAACGTCAGTAGCAGGAATGACTGGCACTGTGGCAGGAGCACCCCTTGCTTCTTGCAATATGCCAGAGTTCAGACCCAATATCCATGACATGGAGGCAGAATCGCTAATGGTTACTTCCTACGATGGGACTTCGGACGCCTCCTTGCCTTTAAAACTCACATTATGCTGTCTGTGAAGATGGCATCCTTCATCCTGTGTGACTGCGATGTGTATTCCACGCTGCCCCCTCCCACCCACTGCTGGTGCATGTTGCCTGGCACAACATTCAACAAAGAGATAAGTATTTTCTCATTCACGTTGCAATGTGCACATGCAAAGGAGAAAATGTCCTCCTATGAATATGCCAGATGGTCGCCGTAAGTACATTCAGCATTCAGTGGTGCACATGAGCAGGGAAAATGATTTGTTTTGTGCGCACAAAGCTTTTCAAGTCATTAAAACTACGGCCACTAATGATCTGTCATTTTCAGCAGAAACCAGCAGCCGAAACATGTAGTAAATTCACGGTGGGGCAAGATAGAATGCTGAAATGCACATCCGCTCTAGAAAAGGCAACTGCGCATCATCCACTTAGTAACAAGAGGCCTCGCCAATAAGCTGATTCTTTTCCCTAGGAAGCTGATTGGCCACCCTTCCTCCCTCTCTCTTAGATGCTGATTCCGCTTCCCTCCCACTAACTACACATATCTCTTAAATGCCAAACCCTACTAGAGATGGAGGATCATCCTACGCGAAATTGACCTCAAGATGGAGAACTAATGCACCGGACATCTATTCTGTATATTGGGGTGCACACACGCCTTAGCAAAAATAATAAACATAAGTACTTATATCAAGTATTATTCAAAGTGGATAGCCTCCAATCAGTGATAACATGTGGTATTAGTATTTAAATCGGTGGTACTTATTTTATTGACTTTCCAAGAGTAAGAGGACGATTGGTCCCATAGGGATTAGTACTGGTGACCTTGACTCCAGCGGAGGCACTCCTCAAGGAGATAAAATATATAAACAGAGCTTAATCACTCACTGGAGTTGTCAATATTGGCCTGGTGTAATGCAAACAAGAAACTCTTCAATAAGAGCTGTCTGCTAATCTTGTAGCCTCCTCAGCAATTCAAAATGGCTTCTGTGGAATGAAAATGAATGCATCTATCTTGAGGTGCTTTATTTGTTTTGTGTGTTTGAATACGAGTTATCTTTAAAAGATTGTGACTGGATTTATCCGATTCTGATTTTTTAAAATATTTTTTGACCTTTGGGTAACACACAGGTATGGTCAGAAGATACATTAGTCCATTAGCTGTTACATTCCTAGGGCGATGTTCCTCTGTGCACTTGTATGAAACTAGCGGCTGAATACACAAAGGGTTTTAGTTTTCGCAAACACTGGATAGGGTAAATTGGAAGGTTTGCAAAAAGCCTTTCTCAAATGTACTAAACTCACTTAGTGAATCACTAAATGTGTTTAGAAAAAAACACAGAATCACTATCGTGTTTTGTGCTTCCCTTCCATATAGCAACTCTGACCACTACCCCTTTGAGACTCTTGAAAAAAGGGAGAGTAGACAAGGGACCTTGGATCACATACAGCTCTCAATAAACCATTTTAGCAAAAGAGGTTTATTTTGCGAAAAGGTCTATTTAACCAGTCACAGAACTGCATAGCCGTGATTCATTTTTTGATGTAGGCCTCCTTTGTGCTAAGCGCACAATTACTTCATATTGGAAATTTGCAGCGTCGCCCTTAGTTACAACTAGACCAAGAGGTTCTGAAATGGGATAAAGAGCAAAGGGAAGGAGACCAAAGGCCTCTGTAAGCAACCAGTAGCTGGAGATTGGAACAGTTAATAGCCTAACTTAGAAGACACACCCAGAGACGACACATTAACTCAATGAACAGGCACAGTCACCATCCCAGCAGGTACACATACAGCTACCGCTGATTGCCTGCCCATGACCCTCCGACCAACGCAATATCTCACCTCCTGCTAAATTGCTCATTGTTTTTAAGTTTTGGTTCAGGGCCATCCCCTTTTGCAAATCCCCACTGTCTGATCTAGACAGATGGGAAAATGGGGTACCCACTTTCTTTATTTCACCCGGTGATCCTTTGGAGTGTTCTGTGAAAACAGAGCCACTCAAAGGAGGGGATGAAGAGCTATTTTGTGAACTTCCACCTTGGCCTGTTGGCATTTTCCAAATTTTGCAATTAGCCAGATCACTGTGATTAATGCAGGGGCTTCAAAGGGGACTCATTTGCATTGTGGATGTCCCCATTCAAATGAACCTTGCCTCTGTCAGCAGAATGGTGGAGGTAATGAGCTGTGTGGACTATTGTTGTGGAAAATGTACCTCTAGGGACTAATCCAGTTACAGTCAGGCGGTGTGAGCACACTGCTACTTGGAATGCCCAGTTAGGTGATCAATAGAGAAAGAAAAGCCTTCTAACCTGAATCCTAGATACCCTTCTCCACTTGAGTTGATTTAGCAAATTGAGGGGTTACCTGCCTCTGTTTGATAATGTTGCAAGAGTCTCTGGAAGCCGCTTGTTTTAGATTCCTACAGCACGTCTAACAAATGTTTAATTCTGTACATTATACATATTTGCATTTTAACACACTTAACGTTATTTTCTTATTGTGGAAAGTACACAACATATGTAGTGCACGCATGGTTGTAACATTATCAATTTTTGTCATGGCTAGTGTATTGCACTTCCTGCCAGTGTACCGGAGTTTCAGATCCCCAAAACTCAAAATGCCCAAAATGTAGCTATTTCCTTGATCCTCGAGCTGGCTAGGAGGAAATTAGCATCTGGTCAAGGAACAAATAGCCAGGAATCTCCCAAAAGGCCCATTCTCAGTGGCCGGGAAATCCTAATCTAGGAAGGAGATGGCACAGATTCCTTAGCGGTAAATCCTAATTGAGAGTGTGGAGACCACACCAGTGGCACTGGGGAACCGTGACAGGGTGGAACTATGCACTCATAAAGATCAGGTGACCTCCAGATGAATATATCAGCATCAGAATGAAGACACATTGTCCAGAAATGTTGTAGTGTAAGGGTCCCACTTTCGACAGTCAGCATTCGGCCTTTGACATCCTGGACATTGATTTGGTTTTCTCCTTCTCGTTTTCCATCATGTTAGGGGGTCCACCATCTCCCTCAGTTGGAGTTATTCTCTGGTCTGCAAGTGTTCCTCATCAGCCTGTTACTTCTTCTCTGTGTGTCAGACTATGTCTTGGTTGCTCTGGTGATTGGCAATGCTGTTTTCTGAGAAAGGTGGTAAGCACTCAGCGGTACATCCCACTCTGTTTGCATTGTACTTTTGTGGAGGTTTGTGAAGCACATATGAGTTGAACCTGTGACTTGCTTCATTCAATACAAACATTCTCTTCAAAATAAGCTTAAGCACCTAAAGTCACAAAAAGGTGCCACTGACCTTTCTTTCCTCCCATTTCATCCATGCCGAGCTGCAAGGAACCTCAGATATAATGATCTTAAGTATCTTGCTGTGTTTCAAGTGTGTGCCTACAGGCATGAGGGCATTATCATTGCACGGGACATTTTGTAATTCATTATCCTTTGACCTGCACCAGTTCCACTCAGTAACAGTCTTCAAAAAAACTCCGAAGAAGACCCATTTGTTCTAAGGTGTAATATTTTTCAACTCCTGTAAGGTAAAGGCATTCCACACATAACAAATGTTTTAAATCAGTGAATCACATTTAAATACTTAATTATTCATTCGTTTTAAATACTGGACTTTGTTTCTTTTGTCATGATAAATTAATAATTAGAGTAACTGGAATCTTTGCAAACAAGCACATTTTCTAAAATATGTTGGTATTTTTTTAGATCAATGGCAGTTTTCCAGTTATCCCTTGAAAACTTGTATATACTTTCAAAAACACAATATTTTAATTTGATAACTTAGAACAATCTTGCAAGGTGGGAACATAACTCGTGGATACATCCCTGAAAAACAAATGTAGCTCTAAACATTTTAAGTCAAGCTAAATAACCCTAGAAACGTTTGTGGTCGCAGAAAATATTCAGCCCTTAAAAGTAAGAGAACACACTTTTCAGGTTGTAAAAAATGTATAAAATGTAGGGCATTTGTAACTTCTATCACGGGTGAAGTGAGTGTTGCAACAGGAAGGAAGCTGTTGATGATGTTCCTTATTAACCAAGCATGAAATGACTAAGATGATATAAAATTAGCATTTACCAGTTCGAAATTAAATGCAAAATTAAGCTAGCAATCATTACATGTGCTAAATATCTCTTTCTGCTGTATTTCATATCTGCACAATGCTCTCTCATCAGAATTAACAAAATGAAAATGGAACGGATGACCACGACGTGATTCTGCACTTTTGAGTAATTCTTGTTTCCTAATCAGGTGCTTGCAGAGATCTAAAAAATGTTGTTGCTTTCTGTTTTCCTATTTGAACAAGATGCAAGGTAGCCAGGTATGACATTAAGAAGAAAAGCGAACATACCTTGTATTTCACCCTGCAGCACAACACCAAGATTGTACCAGGAAAGTGAGCTTTTGTAATGAGAAGTGCACATTATTGTTATCAAGTGCTTTGTCTGCTACAGGGTGATACTATGAAACATGAGTGTCCAACGTAGATGCAAGTGCAGACCAGACTCCTGTGCTACTCAACTCTGAAAATAAGTTCTTTTAAGATTCATTGTATGCAAATGTATCTTTTGTCAATATCCTGAAAATCGGATATGGATCTAGACCACCAGGGCTTGCACTGAACACCACTGCTAAAAAAAATTTGGGAGAAGTGACGTTGTGCCAAACCCACTATAAGCTGGGCATAATTAAATACTATAAAGTGGGTTCTGTCAGAGAAACAGCAGAACCCACTCTATAGTATTGCCCTATTCACGGCTGATATTTTGAGAAAGAAGGGGAAGTCGTGCTTCTGGTAAAACTAGTTCTGATGTTCCAACATTCATTAGAGAGACGGGAGGGCAGCAAATGTAGGTGTCACTTAGGGTGCACAGAAGGTCTAGTGGTAGAGCATTTGCGTAGTTAAAAAGGTCTTAAGAACAGAGGGAACTGTAACATATACCTGCTAAACCTCCTGATGAAGTTACAGAAGTAACATCATCTATCCTTCGACTATGATGGAATACCAGGGTATTCATATAAAAATATAGTTAGTGGAAAGCTCATAAGTAACTTCAGAACTTACAGAGGATAAAATACACACATAGGAACCTTAAGGTGCCACACAAAAATCAATGCTATTGTCCTTCATCCTCCCTGGTAACATTCTTCTCATCAGCTACTGTGACACAGAAGGGAATCCCAATAGTTAATTTCCAAAGAAGACCTCTTTAAGGAAGACCTCGGAAAGTAGGCAACACCTTATCAATTTACACATTTATCATGCTTGCACAATGTACAGTCATCGGAATTTGATAGTGTGTAGGGAGAGATAAAAACCAAGAAATGGTCTTTAAAACACACACTGGCTGCCTGTTTCATTGGAGATCATTTTCCAAGATGTCTTTGTCAAATTCTTTACTATTCGTATGCGTTTCGTAAGAATAACACTTCTAGCATTAAACATGTTCTTCTCTTTTGATCCACTGTTTGAAATTGAAATATACAAGTGAAGGTAGTTACTGTCCCAAACTGTACTAGCTATTGAGAGGTGCTAGTACTCTCCCATTACAAAGACTGCTTTCTTGTTAAGAGGTGGTAATACTGTTCCTTTCAAACTAAAGAAGTGCAGGCACTCAGTATCTGATGGTACCTACCCCCTTTAAGCACTGCTTTGAAAAAGGTAAGTCTTGATTCTTGAGCTGCAAATACCCATTGCTGTTTTCACATATTTGGAAACCACAATATTTCACACTTTTCTTGAGGAAACTGAAATCAATATACACCTTATGGTAAATGCCTTCTTATACTCAAAAGGTCTTTGTAATGAATGAAGACTCTTTACCTACATCTCCTTACAACAGTAGAATGTGACAGGTAGCGAGTACAGGAAGGTAGCATAAGCACATGCAGTAGAAAATATAATTGGATCGACAAAGATAACGTGATACGCTGGTGTACGTAACACAATGTAAAATTATGATTGTTGGACTTTTGCTTATGCAGGGTCATCCCCAGTCTTTTTTCGCCTCCTGCCTCCTATTTTTTCCTGACATGTTGCTGTTGGCTTTTCAACTCTGAGCACTTTACCACTGCTAACCAGTGCTAAAGTGCATATGCTCTCCTGTTTAAATTGTATGTAAGTGGTTTATCCATGATTGGCATATTTGATTTACTAGTAAGTCCCTAGTAAGGTGCACTAGAGGTGCCAGGGCCTGTAAATCAAATGCTACTAGTGGGCCTGCAGCACTGGTTGTGCCACCCACATAAGTAGCTCTGTAATCACGTCTCAGACCTGCCCCTGCAGTGTCTGTATGTGTATTTTTACACTGGAAATTCGACTTGGCAAGTGTACCCACTTGCCAGGCCTAAACCTTCCCTTTCCTTACATGTAAGGCACCCCTAAGGTAGGCCCTAGGTAGCCCCAAGGGCAGGGTGCAGTGTATGGATAAGGTAGGACATATAGTAATGTGGTTTATATGTCCTGACAGTGAAATACTGCCAATTTCGTTTTCACTGTTGCAAGGTCTGTCTCTCTCTCATAGGATAATATGGGGGCTACCTTTAAATATGATTAAAGTGTAGATTCCCCTAGAGAGTAGATGGACATGTGGAGTTTGGGATCCCTGAACTCACAATTTAAAAATACATCTTTTAGTAAAGTTGATTTTAAGATTGTGAGTTTGGAAATGCCACTTTTAGAAAGTGAGCATTTTCTTGCTTAAACCATTCTGTGACTCTGCCTTGTTTGTGGATTCCCTGTCTGGGTCAGTTTGACAGTTGGGTTGTTTTTCACCTCACACCAGACAGTGACACAAAGGGAGCTGGGGTGTAATCTGCATTTCCTGATTAGCCATCTCTGCTAGGAGGGAGGGGTGGAGTGGTCACTCTCATCTGAAAGGACTGTGCCGCCTCTGACAATGCTGTCTCCAACCCCCTGGTGTGTGTCTGAGGCCTTGCCTGGGCAAGGCAGGATTTCACAAGAAGGTGTGAGTCCCCTTTGAAGGAAGGTGACTTCAAAGACTAAAATGGGTATAAGAAGGGCACCCAAACTTACAAACTTCAGAAACACTTCTGGAACCAAGAGGAACCTCTGCCTGGAGAAGAGCTGATAGCTGAGGAAAACGTGCTGCCCTGCCTGTGACTGTGCTTTGTGGAGCTTTCCTGCAGTGCTGCTTCTGCCAGAGTAAGAGGGCAAAGACTGGACTTTGTGTGCCTTCCATCTTGAAGAAGAAATCTCCAAGGGCTTGATGTAGAGCTTGCCTCCTGTTGTTGAAGTCTCAGGGATAGCAAAGACTTCTTCCTGCCAGCACCTGGAGTCTCTGGAGAGACCCCTACTCTGCTCTGTGGTGCCCTTCCAGTTCCTGGGACCCTGAAAGGAGAGGCTGGCAGCCTAAGGACAAAAATACACGCACCGAGCGCCGTGCGGAGAAAAGATCGACGCGAATCCGATCGCGGCTGAGAAAACGACGCGACGCCGGCTCCGCAGCTGAGAAACGACGCCGCAGGAAACGCGACCGGAGAATCGACGCCCGGAGCAGGAGAAACGACGCGCAGCATCGCTGACGAAGGCTGAGAGATCGCAACCTGCGCCGCGGGACTTTCGGACCGTCGCGTGGCTGGCTTTTTCGACGCGCCTCGCCGTGCCGAGCTGTTTTCGACGCATATAACCGTGCAGGGTTATTTTCGACGCACACCGCCCGTGCGGGGTTATTTTTGACGCAAACCAGGTACATTTACACGCTAGCAGCGCTAGTGTGTTGTTACAACTACCTAAAGACTCTTTTTATTTTAAACCTTTAAAAAATCATAACTTGACTTGTGTATGTTGGATTTTTGTCGTTTTGGTCTTGTTTTGTCTAGATAAATATTTCCTATTTTTCTAAACTGGTGTTGTGTCATTTTGTAGTGTTTTCATTAAGTTACTGTGTGTGTTGGTACAAATACTTTACGCCCAGCACTCTGAGGTTAAGCCTACTGCTCTGCCAAGCTACCAAGGGGGTAAGCAGGGGTTAGCTGAGGGTGATTCTCTTTTATCCTAACTAGAGTGAGGGTCCTTGCTTGAACAGGGGGTAACCTGACTGTCAACCAAAGACCCCATTTCTAACATTGGTGACCAGCGGTCGGGATTGGACTTGTATTTGTACTTGACATACAGTAATTAAGTGTACACTACTGTTTTGATCTCAGACCACTACGTGACCACATACTACTTGTTTGGTGATCTTTTGATTTTTCTCTTAAGGACTCTTTTTATTCTACTTCCATGATTTTGCTGATCCCTTGACTGATTCTTTTTACTTCATTGGGAAATTATTTTTTTCTGCCTTTTGGAACTTTGCACTTGTGACCATCATGTCTCAATCTGGAGATGCAACAGCTGGAGCTGTGTTTGAAATGGAGAAACTGAAGGAGTACTCAGTAGCTCAATTGAAACAGTTCCTTAAAGATCTTGACTGTCCCACTGAGAGCTCCACCAGGGAGGGGGAGCTGCAACAGGCACAGAGGGCTTGGGTGACAATCAAGAAGGCTGGAGGGCACACAGAGGAGGAGAATATGGGGGGGGAAGTGCAGAGGATACACAGTGGTGTAGTGGAGGAACCTGTCACGCCTGGGGGGAGGGTCCCCAGGAGGGATGGCAGGGTGTCACCCAAGGGTCTGACTCCTGAAGAGTTACAGGACAGACAGGCAGAGAGGGAGTACCAATGGGAGCTGAAAAAGCTCGATTGGGAGTTGGAAGAAAGGAGGAGGAACTTAGAGATTAAAAAAATGATTTATGCTTACGAGCTTAAATTGAAAGAGCTGGAAGTCATGAGGGCTGAGTCCAGCTGGAATGGTGGCAGCAACAATTGTATATCCAGTGATGCTGCAGAAGTGCACATGCCCAGAGAGGTAGTGCCCTACTTGAAGGAGGGAGTTAACACACGCCAGGAGGTTCAGGGGTATGAGGTAGCTCCAGTGATGCACAGGGTCCCTGAGGTGGATTGGGGAACTGGCATGGGGAGTCATATTCCTACTGGTGGGAGGGACACTCTACTGACTCTAGGTGAGAGTGACAGGGAGAGGGGTTCCCCCCAGGTAGAAGTCCTGGTTATGGAGTGTGAAGACATCCCAGAAGAGTGTGGGTTGAGTGTCAGGGACAGTCAGGTACTGTCTCACCAGTCTCAGGAGGGTGATGTGGGGTGCTTTGTCAAAGCAGAGTCACTGGATGGTTGGGTGAAGGGTACTTTGGTTAATTCATGTGAGGGGCTGAGTGATGTAATTGCTGGAGAGCATATGTCTAGTCCTTATTTTCCAGAGCTATGCCAACACCAGGTGGAGTGTGAGTTCTCTGACCCCAGGGAGCTTACAATGGAGGCAGACGTCTGGGTGAGTACCAGAGAGTCTGAAGAGGCATTTGGGGGTGCTCCTGAGAAGAGTGGTTTAGGTAGTTCCCAACCAGGTGAGGTAGGGAAGGATTGCAGTGTCCCAGGTAGGTCCCAGTGTAGTGGGATGGGTGAGGGACCCCATGTCCAGTCTCAGAGGAGAGGGAATGGGGATGGGTTGAGGCCCAAGGTGCCCGAGATCCGGTCCCAGGTCCTGGAGGGTTCCCTGCGGGAACACCAGGAGGGGAGCCTAGCCTGTACCATAGGGCCATCTGTTGAGGGAGACCCCACAGTGTCAGGAGAACTTGGGGGGGCGGCTGTAGCCAGCGTCCCACCAGTTCTGGTGTCTGGCAGTACCACTCATAGTGAGGGGGTGCAGAAGTCCAGACAGAGGGTTGAGAGGGGGTTGCGGACCCCAGTGGAGAACCTGGAGGGTCAGGGGTCAGCTCTGAGAGCAGAGCCCCCCATGAATGACCTTGGTGAGACCATTCCTGGGTTGGGGGGAATCCAGACTCTGTCAGATGGGCAGAGGTCAGGGGACCTGCGCCAGCCAGACTCTTGTGTGGCCCTTCGGGACAGTGTGTCCCTTGAGGGGGGTAAGTGTGCCCCCCTGGAAGTCCTGGTGTGCCAGGCAGTGGTTCAACCGCAGGGTGGTGACCCTGGGTTGGATGACCAGGTTCAGAGGGTAAACTCTGACCTGGTAGGGGGTAGGTATGCCCCCCAGGAAGCCCTGGTTTGCCAGGCAGTGATCCAGTCTGTGGGTACAGACCCTGGATTGGGAGGCCAGGTTAAGGGTGTCCCCCCTGACCTGGAGGAAGGGGCTACTGCTAACAGTGCCCCTACCATGTTGTCTTCTGGGGGGGTCACTCCTAGTTGGGTGGTTCAGGACCCCAGAAGAGAGGGCAGGGGGAGAGAAGCCTCACCCCTGGCCCTGGTCCAACCTGAAGGTACAGACCCCAGGTTGGAGGATCAGTTGCAGGTTAACATCCCTGCACTGATGGAAGAATTGTGCAGGACTGCTTCTACAAGCACCCTGACAGTTTTTGACTCTGGGGGTGCCGCTTCTGCAGGGAGGGTACAGAGCCCCAGAGGGGAGGACCAGGGTCAGGTTGTCATCCCTGACCTGGTGGAAGAGAGAGTGGTCAAAGGGTGCCAGGCACCTGGGGCTACCACCCCCCACTCTCCACAGTCACAGTGGTTAGAGAGGCCTGAGGTCGGGCTCTCATCCCTGACAGTTGTCTGGGGCCACTGTGGCTTGCTGTCCTGGTGGACAGAGTTGCCCCTGGGGGGGGGAGGACGAGAGTCACACCCCGGGGGTGGAGTGGGCAACACCACTGTGTTGGCCCTGGTGGTACTATCTGCCCATTGCAATACATCTGTGAGCAAAGTAAAGTTAGGTGTTGCACAGATGGTGTCTGTAGATGTGGAGAAGGGTTCCCCATGGGTTAGCTTAGTGGGCCCTGAGAGTATGGACAGAGGGATCCAACTGGAGTCAGGAAGGCGTAGAACTGGAACATGCCCCTGCTGTTGTGGGCCTGGGTCCCTGTTCTATCGCCCCAATCAGGGAAGTACATCAAGGTATTGATTGTTCTCCCCTGGCTTTAGGCTGGTAGGGGGTCGTGTTGGACTTTTGCTTATGCAGGGTCATCCCCAGTCTTTTTTCGCCTCCTGCCTCCTATTTTTTCCTGACATGTTGCTGTTGGCTTTTCAACTCTGAGCACTTTACCACTGCTAACCAGTGCTAAAGTGCATATGCTCTCCTGTTTAAATTGTATGTAAGTGGTTTATCCATGATTGGCATATTTGATTTACTAGTAAGTCCCTAGTAAGGTGCACTAGAGGTGCCAGGGCCTGTAAATCAAATGCTACTAGTGGGCCTGCAGCACTGGTTGTGCCACCCACATAAGTAGCTCTGTAATCACGTCTCAGACCTGCCCCTGCAGTGTCTGTATGTGTATTTTTACACTGGAAATTCGACTTGGCAAGTGTACCCTCTTGCCAGGCCTAAACCTTCCCTTTCCTTACATGTAAGGCACCCCTAAGGTAGGCCCTAGGTAGCCCCAAGGGCAGGGTGCAGTGTATGGATAAGGTAGGACATATAGTAATGTGGTTTATATGTCCTGACAGTGAAATACTGCCAATTTCGTTTTCACTGTTGCAAGGTCTGTCTCTCTCTCATAGGATAATATGGGGGCTACCTTTAAATATGATTAAAGTGTAGATTCCCCTAGAGAGTAGATGGACATGTGGAGTTTGGGATCCCTGAACTCACAATTTAAAAATACATCTTTTAGTAAAGTTGATTTTAAGATTGTGAGTTTGGAAATGCCACTTTTAGAAAGTGAGCATTTTCTTGCTTAAACCATTCTGTGACTCTGCCTTGTTTGTGGATTCCCTGTCTGGGTCAGTTTGACAGTTGGGTTGTTTTTCACCTCACACCAGACAGTGACACAAAGGGAGCTGGGGTGTAATCTGCATTTCCTGATTAGCCATCTCTGCTAGGAGGGAGGGGTGGAGTGGTCACTCTCATCTGAAAGGACTGTGCCGCCTCTGACAATGCTGTCTCCAACCCCCTGGTGTGTGTCTGAGGCCTTGCCTGGGCAAGGCAGGATTTCACAAGAAGGTGTGAGTCCCCTTTGAAGGAAGGTGACTTCAAAGACTAAAATGGGTATAAGAAGGGCACCCAAACTTACAAACTTCAGAAACACTTCTGGAACCAAGAGGAACCTCTGCCTGGAGAAGAGCTGATAGCTGAGGAAAACGTGCTGCCCTGCCTGTGACTGTGCTTTGTGGAGCTTTCCTGCAGTGCTGCTTCTGCCAGAGTAAGAGGGCAAAGACTGGACTTTGTGTGCCTTCCATCTTGAAGAAGAAATCTCCAAGGGCTTGATGTAGAGCTTGCCTCCTGTTGTTGAAGTCTCAGGGATAGCAAAGACTTCTTCCTGCCAGCACCTGGAGTCTCTGGAGAGACCCCTACTCTGCTCTGTGGTGCCCTTCCAGTTCCTGGGACCCTGAAAGGAGAGGCTGGCAGCCTAAGGCCAAAAATACACGCACCGAGCGCCGTGCGGAGAAAAGATCGACGCGAATCCGATCGCGGCTGAGAAAACGACGCGACGCCGGCTCCGCAGCTGAGAAACGACGCCGCAGGAAACGCGACCGGAGAATCGACGCCCGGAGCAGGAGAAACGACGCGCAGCATCGCTGACGAAGGCTGAGAGATCGCAACCTGCGCCGCGGGACTTTCGGACCGTCGCGTGGCTGGCTTTTTCGACGCGCCTCGCCGTGCCGAGCTGTTTTCGACGCATATAACCGTGCAGGGTTATTTTCGACGCACACCGCCCGTGCGGGGTTATTTTTGACGCAAACCAGGTACATTTACACGCTAGCAGCGCTAGTGTGTTGTTACAACTACCTAAAGACTCTTTTTATTTTAAACCTTTAAAAAATCATAACTTGACTTGTGTATGTTGGATTTTTGTCGTTTTGGTCTTGTTTTGTCTAGATAAATATTTCCTATTTTTCTAAACTGGTGTTGTGTCATTTTGTAGTGTTTTCATTAAGTTACTGTGTGTGTTGGTACAAATACTTTACGCCCAGCACTCTGAGGTTAAGCCTACTGCTCTGCCAAGCTACCAAGGGGGTAAGCAGGGGTTAGCTGAGGGTGATTCTCTTTTATCCTAACTAGAGTGAGGGTCCTTGCTTGAACAGGGGGTAACCTGACTGTCAACCAAAGACCCCATTTCTAACAATGATTAAAATAAAATAACACCATCTAAGGCTACAAGTTGAATTTAAACAGGTAACAACAATTGGAGCAGAATCCATATACTGCTAAACAAGGATACTAGGTGGAGCTAGGGAGACGTATCTACAAAAAGCTTCTTCTTAGCTCCCCCTAAAGTATGAATGAGAATGGTGCAGCTCTCTGTATATATGAGGTATACAGTGTGGGCCAAGAAAATATATCTACTTATAGAGGAATAGCAGATCACTAAAAACGTACGAGTATTCCATTTGGATAGCAATGGTGCCTCCAATTTCTTCGACTTCCTCATTTTCATTTTATGTGCAGCTCTTGCGGGTAGGGTGCTTGTAAGCATGATGCACTAGAACATCAGTCATCCCAATAATCAGTGGCTAACTAATTTGTAATCTTGATATCGCCAAAACTTTGGGTATAACAAATAACGTATTTGCTGATGTACATAACGTTTGCAGTTTGCGATGTTGTGAAGCTTGTGCACTTCACACAATTTCATTGAATGGTATAGGGCTCACCAGAACAAATGTACTTTGGAGAATTCCCGAAAACAACTGTTTGAGGAAAATGTTCATGGAGGAATGTAGGTTTCACAGGGTCCTGCCTGCAGCGCCTACTTTTTGTTCTTTTAAAAAAGGGCTTCTGGATGTTTTTACAAAACAATTCTAAGGTAAAAGTAGGCAGAGTTACACAACATTTTTCATCCACATAAAAAATCCAGCAAGGAAGGTTTGCTGACTCTACTTGAAAAACATAATTTGAAAAAAACAACAAACCACTTAATGTCAATGCTTATTCACTGAATGAATGCCCTTCATTTTTTCTGCTATGTGAATGGAATGGCTCTAATTATTTTTCACTAGTCTCAGCTTTCTGCCTCTTTTTCTGTGCAATATCTCTCTTTCATTATCTCTCCTTCCTTGGCCTCTCATGAAAAATATACTGAGTGTGTACCGCTCTATTGCACAAATTCTAGCACAAATATCACACTTTGAGAAAACGAGTAGCTCTGGGTTTAATGAGATAAAACAGCTCAAGCACATAAAAGCAATACGAATTTATGAAGCAGAGGTCTATCTATATAGAAGGTGCTTTTAACGTTATTACAGCCCTGTTTCTGTTTCTATGTCAAATAACGGTGTGATGTCAAAGGATGTAAAATAAACCAGAAATAGAAATAGGTCACTCTAAATTTGAAGAAAACCCATGATTTGGCAGAATTGTGTTACTACACCTTTTTGTCAAAATGTTATCTTTGTATTCTGAGAACATTTTAACATTTAAGAAAAGTCTCTTGACTAGCCTTTTAAAAGAAACAATCAACATTGGATATCTTTTGCTGAGCTGCTAAAATGCAAAATGGTACCATATAAACTTGTGATAAAGACAATTCCCCAAATACATTCTACCTATAGATGTTGTGATAGTATGAGAGCATGCGGGATATGTATTATCGATAATATTCCTAATTAGAAAGCTACAAGTCACATAGGGGTTCTATGACTATAGTGATGTACTAGGCTAAGGACAAATCTCTTTTTAAGGTTGTGGAACTCCAAGATGATGCTAATAAAAGTCTCACTGCCTATCGTCGGGGATACTTTATTCCTTATGTTAATTGGTGGCCATACGTCGTGTACCTTCTGTACCTCTCAAGAGTTTTCTTGTATGTTAGAAGCCTTGAATCTTGTGCCTTGGTGTTAGTTTGCTTTTTTCAGTTTAACATCTGTTGATTGCTTGATGATGGAGTAAGAGACACATAGGTCTCAAACGAATAATGTGAGGATCTTTCAACTTCCGTTAAACCTCACTGATTTAAACATGGCATTCTCCTTCATTAACCCCTTCAGTGTGGGCTTTCGCCACTGGAAAACGCCCACACTACCTCCCTGGTCGGGTCACAACCAGTGGCCGACACCAGGGAGAGGGTTAAAAAATCCTCTGATGCATCGCATCAGAGGATTTTTTTCAATTAAAAAACCCTCAGGAGACATGGAAGATCTTCCGTGTCTCTCCCTGCCTCCCCACCTGCCCCTTTGTGATGTCAGCACTGTGCAAGGCACGCTGACGTCACTATCTGGTTTCCTGACCGGAGCAGTCAGGAAAGCAGGCCGACGTTCAGGAAGGCCTTGTTTGAAAGGGGGGAAGGGGAGATTCTCCCCTTTCAAACAAGGCCTTCCTGAACGGGTTTCCTGGCCCTCGATCCCAGCGCAGCTGCAATCGAGGGCCAGGAAACCCCACTAGACACCAGGAATTTCACTTAGGGTGGTCAGCCCCCTCGGAAACCAGGCCGGACCCCCCGGGGGCATCTATTTTTTTTTAAAGTAGGTTTACCCAAGGGGGTGGCGCGATCGTGTCCGATCGTGCCACAGGGGTTTAAAAATGTTTTTTTTTTTTTATAATTTTTAAAAAAATGAAATGGACAGTGGGTATTTGTGGGGGGGCTATGGAGAGATGAAGGGCACTTTTGCTGGGTGGTAGTGAAGGAATTCGAGGAGGAGGTCATGGAAGTGGGAGCACCAATAACGATTGTTGGACTGGGCGCTAGAGGCGCTAAAGACTGTGATGATTGGTATGTGACAAGGTGAAGTAATCGTGTGTCTTTTTGTGTGTCTTGAAAGAACGTGCTGATTGAGGGAAGAAGCGAAGGTAAGGTGACCTCTACTGTTGCACGTATCACACACACACACACCAGCAATTTTGTGACTGTCTACGTAGGCTGGTGTTTTAGAGCGACAGTTTAGCCACTAGCAGAGATGGCATCTCGTTGGATGACTGCAGCTCAAGCCCCCACTCAGGTTATAGAGGACAGCTCTGATGTAGGATCAGAGACTGAGACAGCATCTGAGTGCTAGGACAATGGCGTAGACTCTGGGAGTGATTTTTCAGTTGGAGGAGTCCCATTCAGTAACTCCTCTTCCATTGATTATGAGGGAGGTGATGAGGATAGTCCTGCTGTCCCTTTGCAAGCACAGTCTGTGCAGCGGGACAATAGCGGGTTAGCCCAACCCAGAGAGCAGGTGCATGTGGTGGCAAGCACAGAGAGTGCTCTCTTAGGAGCTCCCCAATTTAGTTCAGCCCCAAGTTCCACCACCCAAATCATATTGTGGAGACATCAAAATTATCTACCACAAAACATCCTGGTTTTGTAAGGCAGACACCTGCGTTTTTGGCCTGTGCTACCAAACCCAGACAGTTCTAGAAACTAGGCATCCGGTGGAGTCCATAGAGGTGTGACTTGTGTGAATTCCCCAAAGTTTTTTTAACCCAGAAGAGCCTGCAAAGGTGAAATGTTGAATAAAAACATTCTGTCACACAAACTACAGGAATATGCTGGGATCCACAAAATTCCTACCACCCAGTGTTTCCCCACCTGTCCTGATAAAAATGCCACCCCACTTGAGTGCCTGTACTTAGTGCATGCATCAAGAATGGATCACCCCAGGGTCAACAGTTGCCCTCATTTAAGGACCAACATTGACAGTTGTGTGATCTATTCCTGCCGCGGGCACTAGGCCTACCCACACAAGTGAGGTACCTTTCTTATCAGGAGGCTTGGGGGAATGCTGGATAGAAGGAAATTTGTGGCTCCTCTCAGATTCCAGAACGTTCTATCACCTAAATGTGAGGAAAAAGTGTTTTTTTTTGCCAAATATTGAGGTTTGCGAAGGATTCCGGGTAACATAACCTGGTGAGAGCGCCACAAGTTACCCCATCCTGGGTTCCCCTAGGTGTCTACTTCTAAAAAATAAACAGGTTTGGTAGGTTTACTGAGGTACCGGCTGAGCTAGAGACCAAAATCCACAGCTAGGCACTTTTCAAAAAACACGCCAGTTTTCAATGTACACATTTGAGGTGTCCATGTTGCGTTTTAGGGTGTTTCCTGTCATGTGCACTAGGCCTACTCACAGAAGTGAGGTACCATTTTTATTGGGAGACTTGGGGGAATGCTGGATGGACGGAAACTTGTGACTCCTCTCAGATTCCAGAACTTTCCATCACCGAAATGTGAGGAAAAAGTGTTTTTTTTTCCACATTTTGAGGTTTGCAAAGGATTCTGGGTAACAGAACCTGGTGTGAGCCCCACAAGTCACTGCATTCTGAATTCCCTAGATGTCTAGTTTTAAAAAATGTATAGGTTTTCTAGGTTTCCCTAGGTGCTGGCTGAGCTAGAGGCCAAAGACCACAGCTAGCCACTTTGCAAAAAACAGGTTAGTTTTCTTTGGGAAAATGTGATGTGCCCATGTTGTGTTTTAGTGCATTTCCTGTCACGGGCACTAGGCCTACCCACACAAGTGAGGAACCATTTTTATCTGGAGACTTGGAGGAATGCTGGGTGGGAGGAAGTTTGTGGCTCCTCTCAGATTCCAGAACTTTGCAGCACCGAAATCTCAGGGAAAAGTGTTTTTTTTGTGCCAAATTTTGAGTTTTGTGCCAACATCAGGACAGTGCACGCTCTACGGGCGACATAATGTAAAAAGCCAATCCTTATGCAATGTAATAATTTATGCATTGTGTGTTGATGCAGTATGTTAACCTTTTGCATTGCAGAGATTTATCTTGAAACGTCATTAATGCTGTTTGCAATGTATTGTTAATTTTCAAGGCTTTGCTGCAGGATTACAGGGTGTGGTTATGGTGTGGTCCCCATTATGAGGCCTTCTAGAATCCTTTCCTGAAGTCTGGCTGGGTGTGGCATGTGGGCGGGGCCTGGGTCCATTTAAGGGACCCAGCCCAGCTCCACGTGCTCACTATTCAGAGGTCCCGGTGCAGAGCAGCAGCATTTTCCTGAGCTCCCGTTCCGGAGGCCTACTTAGGCTTTTCCTCAAGCAGGGTGGTAAGGCGGAGGTTGGGTTAGGGCCCCGGCTCCATTTTCAGAGATATTCGAGTTTTGGGCCTTTTGGTTAATCGCATGTGCAATTGTTTTCTTGGCATTTAACTCTTGCAGTTCAGGTCGGCCGTGTGCTCGATCGTATCTTGGCATTTAAACCTTTATGGTTGAATCAGCAACAGTGTGCACGATTCATTCTTGGCAATTAACCCTTGCAGCTCAGATCTTGGCATTTAAACCTTGATGGTTGAGTCGGCAACAGTGTGCACAATTCATTCTTGGCAATTAACCCTTGCAGCTCAGATCTTGACATTTAAACCTTGATGGTTGAATCGGCAACAGTGTGTGCGATTCATTCTTGGCGTTCAACTCTTGCAGTACAGATCGGCAGAGTGCGCGATCATTTCATGGCATTTGAATCTTGATGTACGAATCGGCAACAGTGTGCGTGATTCATTCTTGGCATTTAACTCTGGCAGTACAGATCGGCAGAGTGCGTGATCATTTCAGCCTTTTTCGTCTCGCTGCACAATCTGGCAATAAGGTGTGCAAAAGTTTCTAGACAATTGACTCTTGAAACCTAAAACCAAAAAGAGTGTTATTCCATGTTCAGAGTATTCTTGAAACCTAGATCAAACAGAGTGTTAGTCAATGTTCAGAGTATTATTGAAACCCAGACTCAACAGAGTGTTATTCAATGTTCAGAGTATACTTGAAACCTAGATTACACAGAGTCTTAGTCAATGTTCAGATTATTATTGAAACCCAGATTCAACAGAGTGTTATTCAATGTTCATAGTATTCTTGAAACCCAGATTCAACAGAGTGTTATTCAATGCTCATAGTATTCTTGAAACCCAGATCCAACTGAGTGTTATTCAATGTTCAGAGCATAAGATGTTATTCTAAAAATGCTCATATGAAAGTTTGCATAATCCTTCTTTATTTTCCAGGTACCAGAGCTAATAAGGTCATGTTATAGAAAAGCTCTTGATCATTCATGTTATCAGTATTTAAATATTTGGAACAAAGTTTATGAAAGTCAATGTGAATAATCTTGCTATTGTGTTCTTAACTCTTGCTCCCACAGGTCTCCTTCCCCGCTGTTCCCAACCTAAAACCCCATCCCCCACTTGGCCATTCTTTAACTCTGTGCTATGATGGCTAGTAGAGTTTGGAGCTGCCAAGAGGTGGACATATTGGGAACAGGCGCAAACCCCGAGGATCCGGTCTCCCTGACAGTTTGCAAAGGATTATGGGTAACAGGACCTGGTGAGAACCCCACAAATCACCCCATTCTGAATTCCCCTAGGTGTCTAGTTTCCAAAAATATATAGGTTTTCTAGGTTTCCTAGGTGCCGGATGAGCTAGAGTCCAAGCTAGGCACTTTTGAAAAAACATGTCAGTTTTCATTGGAAAAAATGTGATGTGCCCACGTTGTGTTTTGGGGCATTTCCTGTTGCGGGCACTAGGCTTACCCACACAAATGAGGTACCATTTTTATCGGGGGACTTGGGGGAATTCTGGGTGGAAGTAAGTTTGCGGCTCCACTCAGATTCGAGAACTTTGCAGCACTGAAATCTGAAGGAAAAGTGGTTTTTTTGCCAGATTTTGAGGTTTGCAAAGGATTCTGGGTAACAGAAGCTGGTGAGAGCCCCACAAGTCACCCTATCCTGGATTACCCTAGGTGTCTAGTTTTCAAACATGCACATGTTTAGTAGGTTTTCCTAAGTACCGGCTGAGCTAGAGGCCAAAATCCACAGCTAGGCACTTTCCAAAAAACACGTCAGATTTCAATTAAATAAATCTAATGTGTCCATGGTCCGTTTCCTGTCGCGGGAATTAGGCCTACCCATACAAGGGAGGTACCTTTTTTATTGGGAGACTTGGGGGAACACATAATAGCAGAACAAGTGTTATTGCCCCTTGTCTTTCTCTAAATTGTTTCCTTCCAAACGTAAGACAGTGTGTAAAAAAGACGTCTATTTGAGAAATGCCCTGTAATTCACATGCTAGTATGTGCAAATAACTATTGCTTCTTAACACCTTATCTTGTGCCCATTTTGGAAATACAAAGGTTTCCTTGATACCTATTTTTCACTCTTTATATTTCACCAAATGAATTGCTGTACACCTGGTACACAATGAATGAGGTGCAGCTCCTTTATTGGCTCTGGGTACCTAGGGTTCTTGATGAACCTACAAGCCCTATTTATCCCTGCAACCAGAAGAGTCCAGCAGATGTAACGCTATATTACTTTTGAAAATATGACATCGCAGGAAAAAGTTACAGAGTAAAATGTGTGGAAAAATTTGTTTTTTTCAACTGAATTTCAATATTTTTTTATTTTAGCTGTTATTTTCTGTAGGAAAACCTTGTAGGATCTACACAATGACCCCTTGCTGAATTCAGAATTTTGTCTACTTTTCAGAAATGTTTAGCTGTCCGGGATTCAGCATTGGTTTCACACCCACTGCTGTCACTAACTGGAAGGAGGCTAAAAGCACAAAAAATAGCAAAAATGGTGTATGTCCCAGTAAAATTCCAAAATTGTGTTGAAAAATGTGGTTTTCTGATTCAAGTCTGCCTGCTCCTGAAAGCTGGGAAGATGGTGATTTTAGCACCATAAACCCTTTGTTGATGCAATTTTCAGAGAAAAAAACACATGCTTTCTTCTGCAGCCCTTTTTTCCAATTTTTCTGAAAAAAGTAAATTTTAGCTGTATTTTGGCTAATTTCTTGGTTTCCCCAAGGGGAACCCACAAACTCTGGGTACCTTTGGAATCCCCAGGATGTTGGAAAATAAAGGACGTAAATTTGGCGTGGATAGCTTATTTGGACAGAAGGTTATGAAAGCCTAAGCGCGATCTACCCCAAATAGCCAAAAAAGGGCTCAGCACTGGGGGAGGGAAAAGGCCCAGCAGCCAAGGGGTTAAAAAAAAAAAAAATGTGGCTGAAAGCTGTTTGGTTCAGTTCATCATTCAAGTGACATAACTGCTGCCACAAAAATAGCTACAAGCCGCATTCTGTGCCTGCATTACTGGTGACCCCCATGGCGATGACTCTCTCACACCACATTTCATATGGCACGATGCATTTCCCTCTCCCTGTTATTTCTGTTCGCACACATTATGTTCTTTACCTTCCATCTGTTGGAGCACTGATCTAGGGCAGCTCACTCGTTTTTAGCAGCTGAAAGCGAGAGGATTACAGGCCTTTGGGACTCCTGCTGTTGCAGTGCAGATAGAGCTTGCTGGTCTTTCAGCTTCTGTGACAGAGTAGTTTGGCCATAAGCAGAAGCGCTTAGTGCAGTCAGTTTACTGCGACTTCACTGCTCGCCTGTAATAACTTATTACGGCAATTACCGGTGCTAATTTCTGATTATAACTTCTGATGTCAGCACTCACAAGTAATAAGAAAATAATGGGGACTGTGTAGATGTTACAGGTTTAGGTATTAAACAATGCCTTAGCATTACTTCTATTTCACATAAAAAGCCAGAGATAGGACCCTGCCCACACCCATTCCACTTTCACAGACAACAGCTAATTACTACCTTGAACTTCTGATGGTTCCCTCTCTAGGACGGAAATTAGCAATTTGTTGTCTACAGACCTGAATGGCAGCAGAAGCTTCTACAAGTCTTCAAATGATTGCATTTCACATATTTGAGAGGCAAATAAGGAATAATTTGAGAGAACGTGTAGGTTTTGTTTGAAAGAATGGTAGTGACATTTTTAATTTCATAATGGCTGGCTTTTTTTAGTCAATTAATTGAAAGATCAGTCTGTCAAATTATGATATCTGAATAGTGAAAGGTAGTAGACAGTCAGGGGTAAATTAGTAATATTGTGGGGGTCATTTGACACATATTGCTAGATGATTTGATGTCTTCTCTGACTAGCTCAAGAAATGTCTCACCAAATTGTGACATGTTTTGGTACACTAAAAAACCGAACCTAAAATTAGATAAAGCAAGGCTGAATTCCAAGACTGCAGCATTTGGCTATAAGACTCAGTCTTTCTAATTTCCAACATTCCCTATGAATTATTTTGCAATGTTTTATTTCACTCCTCCTCTAACATTGTACTCTGTATCAGGACATAAGAGTACCCACCAAGGGAGAATTTCTCCTGCAATCGCTACATTGCACATAGTATGCTTAATTTAAGTGACCGCTTATGCAGCTCTCCATTCGCTTCACATTGACAAACTTGTGGATTCACCCACTACTAGACCACAGTGTGTAGATGCCTCAAACCCCATTACACTGAGAGGGGACCTGAGTGTCCCCATGAGAATGGATGCTATCCCTGAATACACCTGTCTTTGTGGTTCACCCCCATTATGGGCAAGCGCAGGTTTTCCCGGCCCATAGTCAGGCTGTATAGCCCTGTACTAAAATGAGTTATAGGGCTACTTAATACCCTTTGTACATCATAAGAACCTTACTCTAAATCTCTGGCGAGTGTTAAAAACCCCAGCAGTTCCCTGAAGTCTCGCCTCCCTCTCAAAGCAGCACCTTTTAAGCAAATCAGAGATACAGAGGCTGCCGAGTACAGGATGGATAAAATGCTGTTTGAGTAGGAAATGCTTTACACCCCCATGTGACTTGCAAGAATCGGTGTTTTAGACCTGATTCACAAATATAATTTACAAGTTTTAGTAATTTACACTTGAGTTAGTTTTATAACATTTTGCCAATTTACAAAATCAAAGTGTAAATTACACTTTTTTGGAGTACATTTACACTCAGATTTTGTGAAGCCAAAAAGTAGTAAACGTACTCAAAAGTGTAAATCACTCAAAAGTACAAGTTACCATTGTGAACCAGGCATTTTGTTCTTAGAAGGGTTTGTAGTAGCGTTTGGCAGTTCTGGAAAGGATTTTACCATGTCAGTGTCTGCCCTCACACTCCTTATTTTCCCTTCTGCTTGTCGCTTTTCACTTCAAAAATAAGCAATTATGCAATGAATGATAATGAATGTATGGACCTGCATACACTAACAGTATGTTGATATAAATCCTAAATCAGTGCATAAATCTGATATCCTACAGCCATTTGTGCACAATGGGCATGCATAACATCCAGTAAAATATGAGCCACAAACCAGAGGTGGACTTATAATTAATTGCAATTATTGGAAGCAAATGGCAGCAACTGCATCAGCTATGATTGGCTTGCTATGTCGGTTTAAAGGGCATCCCTCTTTCTATACATAGTGAATTTTTAAATGTTCTTCCTTCCGTTGCACAAAGGGGTACAACTCTGACCATCTGACTGGAAAGTAGATACGAAAGCCCCTTTAGGAATCTAACCAATACTATACACTTACAACTACACTAGGTGAGCACTTCCAGTGAAATTTTAGATAGAAAGTACCTTGGTAGAAGAATAATCTGACTCCAGTGAACATAGAAAGTCCCTTGGAAGAAGAAGAATCTGGCTCCAGTGAACGTAGAAAGTCCCTTTGCAGAAGAATAATCTGAATCCAGTGAATCTGAACTGAATTTATTAACACTGTTTTTGCCCCACATGCAAATCAAGGCTGTCTTTCACATAAAGAAAATACATATTTACATAGTTTGCCTAAAAATGCTATATACTGTACATAATATAAAAGCCACAATAAAAGTTGTCCAATAATCATGCAATTTAAATAGCTTAAAAACGAACCACTTCTTATAAACAAATGGCCTTGTGTGTTCCATGAAGTATGACGAGTTCTCGCCCTAGACGTATTCCTTCAAGGGCCAAGGGCAGGACCCTTATAGATCAACATTTGCACCAGTTTTGGTCTCCAGTCCCAACTTTTCCATAAAAATATTCCAGTCCGTTGTGTTGTTTGCCCGACAAGTCACTTAGAAGAAAGAACATGTTCGTCCAGCTAGTCTAACTGTTCTTGTTTGAGCAACTTACTAATAGTACTCCTTTTTATGAAACTGTACAGGGTCAGTCTTATAATGTATGTTTAAAGTTTCCTGGAACACCACAGATGCAATTAGAGGAACCTTCTGTAGTTCAAGGTTTTGTTTAGCAACAGGCAACCTCCTCTCACCATTGCAAAAAGCGTACTTTCTCTGTGGTTTGCCAGCAGATTGAAATACCACTGTGCACTTGGTGAGGGACCAAACAGACCCATGTGAGAAAATATGGTAAAGGTTGTCCAATGTGTCCATTCTTCGCACTTTTACCAGATGTGCGAACTGCTTAGCAACTGCAGAATTTATTTGCCTCTTTGAAATTAACTGAATGTTATCCGAGACTCAGGATAAAGCCAAGTGAGGTTTCCTACTTTATTTGTGCCACAGAGTTGCAAACAAAGGTTTACTATTCATCTTGAAATGTTCATCCCAAGCCCAGTCCAGCAAGATGTTTTAACAAGATGTTAATGTTTTTAGGCTGCATTTCATGGGGGCAATCTGGCATTTCTTTTCTATGGAGGTGTAGCCCACATCAGATTCCAAGATAGCAGTGTGAAATCCTTTTGGGAGGTTGATAATTGATTTCCAAAATTGTCTTTCAAAATGGCCTTGCCAGTCTCAGAATTCTGTACCATAAGCAATTTGACTTCCTGCTTTTGCTAAAGAAGACCTTATCAATATGGTTGGAGAAGCAATGACCATGTTTTCTAACAGTCTTGCAATGGCATTTGCCAAAGCCTCTGCGTTTTCGAGGGTGGTTTGGATGTGCGAGGTCCAATTTACATTTCTATTTATTTCTACAACCAAATATTTAAAGGATTCCACTTCTTCTAAGATTGTGTTATTTATACAGAGGACACATTTCCTTTTTCTATTAGTCTTTAATGCCATGTTTTTAGGTGGCATTGCTTTTAGTTGATTTATTTTACAACATGATTCCATGCCTGAATCCAGTAAATTGGCATTATAAATATCCATGACAAAATTCATTCCACCCGCCTTCCCTGCAGATTTTTTACAGATCTGATATCACTATGCCCTTGAGCCTGGAAGTCAATAAACCTAAGTATTATTTTTATGCTACCTATTCAGAATATTTCATCTGTTCCACAATAAGGGCCTCGTTTTCCAGTAGTCCATAATTTTGAGAGATAATACCGCACCGGTAAATGCTGTCATTGCACAGCATTCACTGTTGGAGTACTGTTCACAAATTTCCACATGTTTTGCCTTTTCCCGAACAGTGTCCCCTATTTACATTCGTCAGGCTTTCCTGCTGAGCAGCGAACTGGTAAAATTAACCAATGGGTGTTTTTCCCATGAATCTCAGAATCCAGATTGGGGAGTAAACTTCTATTTGTCAACCAACAGGGCTTTGCGTGGAACTCGTGATGAAACAATCTGCAAAGCATTGTCTAGTTTTCTTTTCTCTCTTTAGTCTTTTTTCTATATTTAACACCACTGCCAGTGGCAGAGTCTGGATCCTTAAAGAGGGCAGTAACAAAAGCAGAGCCATATCAAGTCTGGTTTGACATAGAACATTATTACTGCACTTGTCTCTGTTCAGCTCTTAAATGTTTGTGGGTGGAGAAAGTGTGGGTGCCTTATTCTGAGATCCACTACCTAACAGATGAAAGAATGGAAACAGTTGCGGAGCGTTGAAATAATCGATTTATACATACATTAAAATACAAATGTAACATGCTCTCTTACACCTGACTCATCATCCTCACTTCAACATTTTGGGGTATTAGTAATGGAGGTAGACATTGACCACCCTTATAACTCACAGCACTTTCGAATGCTCATTAAGAATTCATAAAAAGCTGATAATACCCTTTTCAACTTAGAAGACAAAGCTCCAGCCTTCCTATTAAAATTAAATTTTCGATTTTCGCATTTTTTAAATTCTAAATCAAATAAAATATTGTCTAATGTATGTGATTAATGTAACCTTGCATCTATATTTGTGTCTATTATTTTGAGGTTCAAATTGTAAATGTAGTGGAGGTGGGAGTCCTAAGATTCCAGGAATTACTCAGTGGGGGTCCACAGAAGTAACATGGTTAAGACTGTGTTAGACCTGACAGCCTTAGGGTAGTCACCCCTAACTTTTTGCCTGCCTCCCTCCTCGTTTTGGATACTGTTTTGCTGGTTTTTAGACTCTGCGCACTTTACCACTGCTAACCAGTGATAAAGTGTATATGCTCTCTCTCTGTAAACATGGTAACTTTGGATCATACCTGATTGAACTATTTAATCTACTTATAAGTCCCCAGTCATGTGCACTCCAGGTGCCTAGGGCATATAGATTAAATGCTACTAGTGGACCTGCAGCACGGATTGTGCCACCCACTTAAGTAGCCCCTTTTCCTTGTCTCAGGCCTACCATTGCTAGGCCTGGGTGTGCAGTTTCACTGCCACCTCGACTTGGCATTTAAAAGTACTTGCCAAGCCTAGAACTCCCCTTTTTCTGCATATAAGTCACCCTTAATGTGTGCCCTGGGTATCCCCTAGAGCAGGGTGCTGTGGAGGTAAAAGGCAGGACATGTACCTGTGTAGTTATATGTCCTGGTAGTGTAAAACTCCTAAATTCGTTTTTGCACTACTGGAAGACCTGCTCCCTTCATAGGCTAACATTGGGGCTGCCCTCATACACTGTTGAAGTGGCAGCTGCTGATCTGAAAGGAGCAGGGAGGTCATATTTAGTATGGCCAGAATGGTAGTACAAAATCCTACTGACTGGTGAAGTCGGATTTAATATTACTATTCTAGAAATGCCACTTTTAGAAAGTGAGCATTTCTTTGCACTTAAATCCTTCTGTGCCTTACAATCCACGTCTGGCTAGGTTTAGTTGACAGCTCCTTGTGCATTCACTCAGACACACCCCAAACACAGGGTACTCAGCCTCACTTGCATACATCTGCATTTTGAATGGGTCTTCCTGGGCTGGGAGGGTGGAGGGCCTGCCCTCACACAAAGGACTGCCACACCCCCTACTGGGACCCTGGCAGACAGGATTGAACTGAAAGGGGACCTGGTGCACTTCTTAGCCTCTCTTTGAAGTCTCCCCCACTTCAAAGGCACATTTGGGTATAAAACAGGGCCTCTGCCCTACCTCATCAGACACTTGCTGGAGAAGAAACCGGAACCAGAAACTACATCCTGCCAAGAAGAACTGCCTGGCTGCTCAAAGGACTCACCTGTCTGCTTTCTACAAAGGACTGCTGTCTTGCTGTTGCCCTGCTGCCTTGCTGAACTCTTGTCTGGCTGTGAAAGTGCTCTCCAAGGGCTTGGATAGAGCTTGCCTCCTGTTCCTTGAAGTCTCAGGACCAAAAAGACTTCTTCCTTTCACTTGGACGCTCCGTGCGCCGAAACTTTCGACGCACAGCTTGTTTCGCGGCGAGAAAAACGCCGCCCACCGACGCTGATCGACGCGACGCCCTCGGGACGATCGAGACTTCGACGCACAACCTCGCAAGGACAAAGCCGCTCGACTTTCCAGGAGAAATCGACGCGACGCCCACCGTGAGTGCGAAACTTTGACGCACGGCCTCGCAAGGACAACGCCGCCCGACTTCCAAGGAGAAATCGACGCGACGCCTGCCGTGAGACCAAACTTTCGACGCACGGCCTCGCAAGGACAACGCCGCCCGACTTCCAAGGAGGAATCGACGCGACGCCTACCGTGAGATCGAAACTTCGACGCGCAGCCCCGCAGAACGACGCGCAGCCGGAAAACAAGCGGGAGAATCCACGCACAGACCCGGGACATCTGGTAATCCCCGCGATCCACAAAAAGAGACTGTCTGCGCGCCGGAAAACGACGCCCGACTTCCCCGCGTGGAAAAGACCGACGCAAGTCTGTGTGTGCTGAGGAGAAATCGACGCACACACCCCTTTTTCCACGCATCTCTTCTCCTGTGGCCCTCTGAGGAGATTTTCCACCAGAAACCAGGTACTTTGTGCTTGAAAGACACTGTATTGCATTCTAAAGACTTAAGACACTCTATATCACTTCCCTGTGATATTTCTACAATTTTCCATTGCAACTTTATTCTTTTTGACCTACAATTATCCTGATAAATATTATATATTTTTCTAAACACTGTGTGGTGTAGTTTTGTGGTGCTATATGGTGGTATTGTATGATTTATTGCACAAATACTTTACACATTGCCTTCTAAGTTAAGCCTGACTGCTCGTGCCAAGCTACCAGAGGGTGGGCACAGGATAATCTTGGATAGTGTGTGACTTACCCTGACTAGAGTGAGGGCTTTTGCTTGGACAGGGGGTAACCTGACTGCCAACCAAAAACCCCATTTCTAACATTGGTGATCAGCGGTGAGGATAGGACTTGTATTTGTGCAGTGACATACAGTAGCTAAGTATCTCACTACCTACCCACAGTTGAAGGTCAACTTGGTTTTGATCTCTTTTTGAAAATCCGTTTTTTTCCTGACAATTTTCAAAAACTAAATCCTCACTCAACATGTCTCTGACTGGGTCTCAGACAGGGGACTTTGACCTAGTCCAGTTGGATACATACACGGTCAAACAACTAAGAGGATTCTGCAGGGCATTGAGGGTACCCACCCAAGGGGCCTCCAGAAAGGAGGACTTTCAAGTGGCGCTGAGGGCCTGGGCAGAAGCCCATTTAGAGGATGATGAGGAAGGGGAGCCAGAAAATGGCCCCTCAGAAGGATTTTCACTATCTATGGATGGTGTTACCACTGCAATTGTGCACCCTTCCAGACCAGGGAGCAGTGTCTCCATGCAAAGCCTGACCGCAGAGGAAAGGAGAGAGGAAAGGGAGTTCCAATTGCAAATGGCAAAAATGAAAATTGAGGCGCAACAGGAAGAGAGGAGGGCAGAAAGAGAAGCCAAACAAGCTGAGGCTGAAAGAGCAGCCAAACAGATTGAAGCTGAAAGGACAGCCAAACAGATTCAAGCAGAAGCTGAAAGGGCAGCCAAACAAGCAGAAGCTGAAAGAGCAGCCAAACAAGTGGAAGCTGAAAGAGCTTTGGCTGAAAAGAAACTATTGTTGGCTCATGAACTGAGTCTCAAGGAGCTGGAGATCAAGGCAAGACAGTCTGAATCCAGCAATAATGGTGGCAGCATACAGACAGGACCTGCTGGAGAAAAGAAGGTTCGTATACCCAAAAATGTGGTGCCCAGTTTTGTGGTGGGAGATGACATAGATAAATGGTTAGCTGCTTATGAAGTTGCACTAAGGGCTCATGAGGTTCCTGAAGGGCAATGGGGGGTAGCTATGTGGGGCTATGTGCCGCCATTGGGGAGGGACACACTTCTCACATTGGATCCACCGGATCAAAACACATACCCACTCCAGAAAGCCACTTTACTTGCCAAGTTTGGGCTGACCCCTGAGGGATACCGTCAGAGGTTCAGGGACAGCACCAAACAAACCACACAAACATGGGTAGATTTCTTTGATTTCTCTAGTAAGGCACTGAATGGATGGGTGCGGGGCAACAAAGTAGCAGATTATAAAAGTTTATATGATTTGATCCTGAGAGAGCATATGCTTAATGTTACTTATACAGATTTGCGCCAGCACCTAGTGGATAGTAAGCTGACTGATCCCAGGAAGCTTGCTGAGGAGGCGGACCTCTGGGTTAGCACCAGAGTGTCCAAAAAGGTACCTGGGGGGGACTCCCACAAAGGTGGTCAGGGTTCCCAACAGAAGAAAGAGGGGGGAGATAAACTTACAGATAAGGAACTCTCTAAAGGCCCCCAAAAGAATTCCCAGGGAGGGGGTGGCAACCCTTCCTTTTCCAAATTTGGGAGAAAGCCAGGGACATTTGACAGGTCAGGAAAATCTAGCCCCAAATGCATGGAATGTTACCAATATGGTCACTACAAAGGCGATCCTCAGTGCCCCAAGAGGGCACCGTCCACTACTGGACAGGCACCTGGGTTGACTAGTGTAGCACTCGGGGGGGAGATGGACCCAACTAGCTTTGGGGAACAGGTAGAGATTTCCCTAGTGTCCCTGGGAGAAGGAGAAATGGTGCCCAAGGCCCACATGCCTAGAAATACTTCCAAGTACCGGCAGTGGGTCACCATTGATGGGCAGAGGGTGGAGGCTCTACGTGACACAGGAGCCAGTATGACTACTATCAAGAGTCAGCTGGTGTCAGCAGAGCAGATAATGCCTAATACATTCCACCAGGTCAGAGTAGCTGACAATCGCGAGAGTCACCTACCGGTGGCTCTGGTTCCCTTTGAGTGGGGGGGGGTCTCTGGTACTCTGAAAGTAGCTGTGAGTCCTGCCATGCCTGTAGATTGTCTGTTAGGCAATGACCTTGAGCACACTGCTTGGAAAGAAGTAGAGCTCAGGTCTCACCTGGAGATGTTAGGGTTACCTGAGTGGGTCTGCATGACCACACGGTCCATGGCTGACCGAGAGGGAAGTCAAGGGCATCTGGAGCCTGGAACGATGGCCCAGAGAGCTGCCAGGAGGGGGGACCAGGGGTGCGGGAAACCGGCCCCCGCTGTTCCCACAGTGGCTGACGGGGCTCCTGAGGAGGAGGCTTCCGAGCCAACTGGGGAAGACATCGCCGCCCTAGGTGACTTACCTGAGCTTGCTGGTTGGCAAGTTGAGGGTGGACCCACCAGGGAGGACTTCTGCAAGGCGCAGAAAGAATGTCCCACTCTAGAAGGTTTGAGGAAACAAGCCTCAAACCAGGCAGCCGGCGACGCCTCTGGCAATCACCACCTATATTGGGAGAATGATCTCCTTTACAGTGAGCCTAAGGTTCCGGGCTTTGGGGCAGCACGTGTGCTGGTGGTCCCCCAATGTTACCGAACCTTCCTACTGGGTCTGGCTCACGACATTCCCCTGGCAGGACATTTGGGGCAGGGCAAGACCTTTAACAGGCTTGACACCCACTTTTATTGGCCCAAAATGAGGACCCACTCAGACAAGTTCTGCAGATCCTGTCCTACCTGCCAGGCCAGTGGTAAAGCAGGAAAAAGGGTTAAAACCCCCCTGATTCCACTTCCTGTCGTTGGCACCCCCTTTGAAAGGGTGGGCATCGACATTGTTGGCCCCTTGGACCCCAAAACTGCCTTAGGCAACAGGTTCATCCTGGTTTTGGTGGACCATGCCACCCGTTACCCAGAGGCAATCCCTCTAAGGACAGTAACTGCACCGGTGGTGGCCAGAACCCTGATGGGGATATTTACCCGTGTGGGGTTCCCCAAGGAAATAGTGTCTGACAGAGGCACTAACTTCATGTCCGCATACATGAAGTCGCTGTGGGATGCGTGTGGTGTAACTTACAAGTTCACCACACCCTATCACCCCCAGACGAACGGTCTTGTGGAGAGATTCAACAAGACCCTGAAAGGCATGATTGGTGGCCTTCCTGAGGCCATGAGGCGTAAGTGGGACGTCCTCTTACCATGCCTTCTCTTTGCTTACAGAGAGGTCCCCCAGAGAGGGGTAGGGTTCAGTCCCTTTGAACTTCTCTATGGGTACCCTGTCAGGGGACCCTTAAGCATTGTCCAGGAGGGATTGGAGAAAGCTCCAAAGACACCCCCTCAGGATGTGGTCAGCTATATGTTGGCCCTCCGCAACCAGATGACCCGCTTCTGGAAAGAAGCCCAAGATAACCTTGAGGCCAGTCAAGAGGTGATGAAACAATGGTATGACCAGAAGGCCACCCTGGTAGAGTTTCAACCTGGAGACAAAGTGTGGGTAATGGAGCCAGTAGAGCCCAGAGCTCTCCAGGACCGCTGGTCTGGCCCATTTGAAATAAAGGAGCGGAAAGGGGAGGCCACTTACCTAGTGGACCTCAAAACCCCTAGGAATCCCCTAAGGGTGCTCCATGTGAACCGACTAAAAGCTCATTGTGAGAGGTCGGAGATCAACATGCTTCTGGTCACAGATGAAGGAACGGAAGAGGAGAGTGAACCTCTCCCTGACCTCCTCTCTGCCCAAGAAGGTGATGGGTCAGTAAGCGGGGTCATTCTGTCTGGCACCCTGACTCTAAATCAGAAAGGAGACTGCTATGAGCTGTTGGAGCAGTTCTCCCCCCTGTTCTCCCTTACTCCTGGGCTGACCCACCTCTGTGTTCATGATATTGACACCGGTGACAGTCTCCCTGTGAAAAACAAAATTTACAGGTTGTCGGATAAGGTGAAGGCCAGCATCAAGGAGGAGGTCTCCAAGATGTTGACTCTAGGGGTCATTGAGAAATCCAGTAGTCCCTGGGCCAGCCCAGTGGTATTGGTCCCTAAGGCTACTGCCCCAGGTGCGAAGCCAGAACTCCGGTTCTGTGTGGACTACCGGGGTCTCAACTCAGTCACCCGGACTGATGCTCACCCCATCCCCCGAGCTGATGAGCTCGTGGACAGGCTAGGCGCTGCCAAGTTCCTGAGTACGTTTGATCTTACTTCAGGGTACTGGCAGATCGCCCTGACTGAGGGGGCTAAGGAAAGGTCCGCCTTTTCCACCCCTGACGGCCATTACCAGTTCCGAGTGATGCCGTTTGGATTAAAAAATGCCCCCGCTACCTTCCAACGGTTGGTTAACGGGGTCCTGGCTGGCAAGGATGCCTTCTGTGCAGCCTACCTGGATGACATAGCTGTCTACAGTTCCAGCTGGGAGGAACACCTGCTCCACCTCAAGGAGGTGCTTCAGGCCCTGCAACAGGCAGGCCTGACCATCAAGGCTAGTAAGTGCCAGATTGGGCAGGGTTCCGTGGTGTACTTGGGACACCTAGTAGGTGGTGGCAAGGTGCAGCCACTCCAGGCCAAGATCGAAACTATCAAGGCCTGGCAACCACCTCGAACCCAGACTGAGGTGAGAGCCTTTTTAGGCCTCACCGGATACTACCGCAGGTTTGTCAAGGGCTATGGTACCATTGTGTCCCCCTTGACCGAACTCACGTCCAAGAAGCAACCTAGGTTGGTGAATTGGACAGAGGCTTGTCAGAAAGCCTTTGACGCCCTAAAGGAAGCCATGTGCACGGCCCCCGTGCTCAAGGCCCCTGACTACTCCCAGGAATTTATCGTGCAGACAGACGCTTCAGAGCATGGCATAGGGGCAGTCCTAGCACAGCTAAATGAGGAGGGCCAAGATCAACCGGTAGTCTTTATTAGCAGAAGGCTATTACCACGGGAACAGAGGTGGAGTGCTATTGAAAGAGAAGCTTTTGCTGTGGTCTGGGCCCTGAAGAAGCTGAGGCCCTACCTGTTTGGGACTCACTTCCTAGTTCAGACAGACCACAGACCCCTCAGATGGCTCATGCAGATGAGGGGTGAGAATCCAAAACTTCTGAGGTGGTCCATTTCCCTACAGGGGATGGACTTTACGGTGGAACATCGCCCAGGGGTTGACCACGCCAATGCTGATGGTCTCTCCAGGTACTTCCGCCTTAGCGATGAGAGCTCCCAGGAGGTCGGGTAGCTCTCCCCACTTTCAGCTGGGGGGAACACATGTTAGACCTGACAGCCTTAGGGTAGTCACCCCTAACTTTTTGCCTGCCTCCCTCCTCGTTTTGGATACTGTTTTGCTGGTTTTTAGACTCTGCGCACTTTACCACTGCTAACCAGTGATAAAGTGTATATGCTCTCTCTCTGTAAACATGGTAACTTTGGATCATACCTGATTGAACTATTTAATCTACTTATAAGTCCCCAGTCATGTGCACTCCAGGTGCCTAGGGCATATAGATTAAATGCTACTAGTGGACCTGCAGCACGGATTGTGCCACCCACTTAAGTAGCCCCTTTTCCTTGTCTCAGGCCTACCATTGCTAGGCCTGGGTGTGCAGTTTCACTGCCACCTCGACTTGGCATTTAAAAGTACTTGCCAAGCCTAGAACTCCCCTTTTTCTGCATATAAGTCACCCTTAATGTGTGCCCTGGGTATCCCCTAGAGCAGGGTGCTGTGGAGGTAAAAGGCAGGACATGTACCTGTGTAGTTATATGTCCTGGTAGTGTAAAACTCCTAAATTCGTTTTTGCACTACTGGAAGACCTGCTCCCTTCATAGGCTAACATTGGGGCTGCCCTCATACACTGTTGAAGTGGCAGCTGCTGATCTGAAAGGAGCAGGGAGGTCATATTTAGTATGGCCAGAATGGTAGTACAAAATCCTACTGACTGGTGAAGTCGGATTTAATATTACTATTCTAGAAATGCCACTTTTAGAAAGTGAGCATTTCTTTGCACTTAAATCCTTCTGTGCCTTACAATCCACGTCTGGCTAGGTTTAGTTGACAGCTCCTTGTGCATTCACTCAGACACACCCCAAACACAGGGTACTCAGCCTCACTTGCATACATCTGCATTTTGAATGGGTCTTCCTGGGCTGGGAGGGTGGAGGGCCTGCCCTCACACAAAGGACTGCCACACCCCCTACTGGGACCCTGGCAGACAGGATTGAACTGAAAGGGGACCTGGTGCACTTCTTAGCCTCTCTTTGAAGTCTCCCCCACTTCAAAGGCACATTTGGGTATAAAACAGGGCCTCTGCCCTACCTCATCAGACACTTGCTGGAGAAGAAACCGGAACCAGAAACTACATCCTGCCAAGAAGAACTGCCTGGCTGCTCAAAGGACTCACCTGTCTGCTTTCTACAAAGGACTGCTGTCTTGCTGTTGCCCTGCTGCCTTGCTGAACTCTTGTCTGGCTGTGAAAGTGCTCTCCAAGGGCTTGGATAGAGCTTGCCTCCTGTTCCTTGAAGTCTCAGGACCAAAAAGACTTCTTCCTTTCACTTGGACGCTCCGTGCGCCGAAACTTTCGACGCACAGCTTGTTTCGCGGCGAGAAAAACGCCGCCCACCGACGCTGATCGACGCGACGCCCTCGGGACGATCGAGACTTCGACGCACAACCTCGCAAGGACAAAGCCGCTCGACTTTCCAGGAGAAATCGACGCGATGCCCACCGTGAGTGCGAAACTTTGACGCACGGCCTCGCAAGGACAACGCCGCCCGACTTCCAAGGAGAAATCGACGCGACGCCTGCCGTGAGACCAAACTTTCGACGCACGGCCTCGCAAGGACAACGCCGCCCGACTTCCAAGGAGGAATCGACGCGACGCCTACCGTGAGATCGAAACTTCGACGCGCAGCCCCGCAGAACGACGCGCAGCCGGAAAACAAGCGGGAGAATCCACGCACAGACCCGGGACATCTGGTAATCCCCGCGATCCACAAAAAGAGACTGTCTGCGCGCCGGAAAACGACGCCCGACTTCCCCGCGTGGAAAAGACCGACGCAAGTCTGTGTGTGCTGAGGAGAAATCGACGCACACACCCCTTTTTCCACGCATCTCTTCTCCTGTGGCCCTCTGAGGAGATTTTCCACCAGAAACCAGGTACTTTGTGCTTGAAAGACACTGTATTGCATTCTAAAGACTTAAGACACTCTATATCACTTCCCTGTGATATTTCTACAATTTTCCATTGCAACTTTATTCTTTTTGACCTACAATTATCCTGATAAATATTATATATTTTTCTAAACACTGTGTGGTGTAGTTTTGTGGTGCTATATGGTGGTATTGTATGATTTATTGCACAAATACTTTACACATTGCCTTCTAAGTTAAGCCTGACTGCTCGTGCCAAGCTACCAGAGGGTGGGCACAGGATAATCTTGGATAGTGTGTGACTTACCCTGACTAGAGTGAGGGCTTTTGCTTGGACAGGGGGTAACCTGACTGCCAACCAAAAACCCCATTTCTAACAGACTGTTACTGGGAAAAATGGCTATTATGATATAGAATGTCATTAGAAAAAGTAACACAATAGTTACCAAACATTGCTAGTGAAAAATCACCAGCCTTTATACAAATGTCATTACCGGTTGTATCCACCCATGTCACCATGAAGATCCGATCAAAAAGAAAAATGGAAATGGAGATTTTAGATTATATATAATTCAGGATGTAGCAGTATGAGGTCCATGTTGTCATGCTTGGGCAAAGATTTCGGTCTTGACTCCCAACAAACATTTGAACAAAAATACCTTCTCAAATTATAAAGAATGTTGGTGTTACTTTGGAGAGCAGTATACAACCGTATTCAAGCTCAATAATGTTATCTATTAAATATCCACCCGATTTGCTAGGATTAATCCATGTTTAGTGCTTCCCTCTTTCACCAACATGTTAACCTACTTTATCCCCTGCTCTAAGGTACTTTAATTTGTACTGCCACTACACCCTTTGTAAGATGCTTCCAACATGCCAGCAAAGGCTCTTGAAAGGGAAACCATAAGTATGTCTCCTAACCTAATGCCATGCATAGACTATTCGTCACAAGATAAGAACACTGCAGAACTCATTCTGTGTGCTCAGACCCATGTACAAGCGTCCCACAGTTGCTTCGAAACTGATGATTCAGGACTACGTACTCAAAACATTTTCCATACACAGATGTGGTTTTACAGAGACTCTCCAAAGATATCATAAGAATCTGGGAAAAGATGTCACCCACCACAGATGATAATTTTACTTACCCTTCAAAGATAATGATCGGTCATTCAACTTTATTTCAGTAATCTTCATAGAAAATTAAAGTCTAACAAAACAACAATAAATCACCAGGACCAAAGCACAAGGAATGGAAGACTTGAATGTAAAAACATACAGGCACATAGCTTGCAGAGTATGGCTTACAAGGAACAACATAGCTTTAGAAATTTCTACCTTTAGCTAGCATTAAATGCCACCCATGTTTCTACACAGACCATAGAGCCATGTGGCTGAATCTTTCAGGCAACAGACGTGCATGTTTCTGGCTCAGTATCTTAGAATCATCCAAACACCATTATAGCTTCTGTGGAAGTATGAAGACAATCATTATCTGGGTCCATGCTACTCTTCCGCTATCTCCGTGGCTCATGGTCAAAACAGTGACAACAAGGTAATGGACTAAATGCTTTAATTAATTTCAGCCACTGGCAATCGTTTGGGCTGCATCCCAATCCATGGTCAAACAGGTGGAATGGTCAGAATTATTCAGTGGTCCATCAATGTAGCAGGATTCTAGGTAATTGGGTGCACCATCTCTGTACGTTGGCAGGTGTAGGTTATTCTTTCAGTTGATTGAATTTGCTGAGTTAGAAATGTCTCAAAAAGTGGGACATGATGTGTCATTTGGAACTAGTCTGAGAATGTCTATTTCCTTCTGTTTGGCCTGGGGCCTGCAATGCAGTGGCTTTACCACGGACAGTAAGGGGTAAATTTACAAGCCCCTAGCATCACCATGCGCCACTGTAGCGGAAAAAAATAATCAAGCTAAGGTGGCATTGAAGAGGCCTTTCTCCCATGCCATATTTATAAACTGGTGCAATACTTGCATTGTACCACTTTGTAAACCCTTGCACCACATTATGCCTGTGAAAGGGATAATATATGCAAGGGGGCGCTCCGACACAGGAAGGACCGAAAAAATGGTACGGTGCAATTTACAACATTTCACTGCTACATTTTTTCCATCATTTTTAACACCTGCTTAGAGCAGGCGTTAAAATGATGCACCCATTTTAATCAATGGGCCTCCCTTAGCTGCACTAGCATCAAAATGTTTGTGCTAGTGCAGTAAAGTGCCACAATTGCGTCAACAATTTTGACACTATTGTCCTAACAACTGCCGTGGTGCTGGGTATTATAAACCCAGCACATTCATGGTATCATTAGGTGGGACAGGGGTCACACAAGAAAAGTGGCGCATTGGGACCAATGCACCACTTTCTTGTAAATATGCCCCACAAAATCGTTGGAAATGGATCTTAAACGAAGTTGGGTGGAGGAGAGGGAACAGTGGGGAATTGAGGGTGTCATTCAGAATACAAATACTCAATACTGCCAAGGACTGCGTCGATGTTTGTACTCATTTTTCTACTCTTTTCTACTTTTTATTAGTGCAGAGTAGTGCAGTATTTTGAGTTTTTTCCTTCAGAAGAGCTGCAATAAAAGACTGAAGATGCCCAAAAAAAAAAAAAAAATCCCACTGTATGCTAAAGTTTTCAAATTATCTTCACCATTTTTAGGTCTGGCATTGCTAAAACCTTACGCTATGAGGATGTGCTGCTCCTTTTCCTGGGCTCACTGCAACTTGTGCCACCGGGGATGCTGCCACCCCCACCCCCACTGCCACCCACTGCAACCACTAGCTATTTCAGTGAAAGGGCACACCCTGCGCACACAGAGCAGTACCCTCTCTGAGGGACTGACACTCTAAGAGGGTGGCAACAGCATGCTGGCAGAAGTGCGAGGAGGTCCCTTTATGTTGTGTGTCTGATACATATATCAAAAGAAAGGCCTGCATACATTCCAAGTTCTTTTCCCAAAAAACAACAACACAAACATCATAAATTGCATGAGCATGATTCACATGAATGTCGCAAACTCTAGACTACTATAATGTCAAGCAGCCAGTAACCATGGAAGCGGTAAGAGGAAAGTGTATGTTTTGCCTATAGGTTTCAGGAAGTTCTAGCAATGTGTTTAGCGTTTATGTAAAAATGAGCTGATTAGTCTGCTTCCCTCTCTTTGTGCCAAAACACCGACTCACTACTTAAGAATGTTTGTCTTATAGTGTGCTCATAAAGCCATATTCAATGGTGTATCCATCATCTCCTCTCATCCAAGCACATTTCCATCCGTCCACATCTATTCATCCATCAATGCGCAACAACGCGTGCATCTTATCCAACTATATGATCACTCCCACCTATGTATCCAGTAAGCCACCATTAAATGAACCCACAGCCACCAGTACCCCTTTATTCATCTTTGTGTAAACCATACAGTTATGATCCATCCACCCCATCCGGACATCATCCACCTGTGCCTGCATGTACATGTCTGCTTTCGGATTGCATGCGTGTCTTAAGTGTGTTGTCTTTGCATGTATATTTGGGTACTGCCTCTATTTATATGGTGCCTGTGAGTTCTCTACTAGTGCATCTAAATATATTGCATAACTCCATGTGACTATTACAAGAAAGAACATGGAAACCGAAGTTAAGCCAGACCTATTGGCTTTGCCAGTTCTTGGATTACTTATCTGTAAGATATGTCCACAGTATACACAAAGAGCTCTGGGAATATTTAATAATATTTTCTTAAGTTTTATATTATCCCTTATTGTTTACAGTAAACGTCTAAGTAAGTACAATAATGCATTTCCACTAGCACATTACTCAGACTGAAGTTATTTTCTTAGGGTTGTACACAACACTCGCGCTAACTGGGTGTCACCCACAATTGTTTGCACTGGGGAAGTTACTGCTCATCCAGCAGAAGACGATAAATATACCCAGAAGGTAAGTCTAGCCCTACATCTCTCCGTATAATTCCATACTTACTGGCAGCCACAGGCTATCCATGCTCCTTTTGGAGCACCCCTCCACAAAAAAAACCTTTTCCGAATAGCCCACTCCATGAACCCACCCACGCACATTCCCCTTACATAGATGTTAAATATCCCAGAATGCGCCTGTTTCTCTCTTAAATGTCTTTGCTTCACTCTATGCTCAAGCACAGTTACAGGAAGCAACACTTTTGGACATTTCACACATGAGCCCAAAACTCTTCCCATACAGGGCCCTGTGTAAACCCATGCTCTGCCACCCACCAACAACATAGTAGACTTACACTGATGCGCTTCAGGGCTTCCTCTGGCGTACCAGGCGCTGTACCAAAGCCACAATACCACGAAAGGGTACAATTCGATTAGCGAAGAGCACACGTTCTAAGACATGACGCCACAACCTTATCTCGCTCCGCAGCACTCGAGCGTTACCGCTCGTGAAAGGTGAAAGATAAACGGCACCGCAGAGTAAAGACCTCCACAGCACCGCCTGCGTGCCCTGAACACTTTAACGCTCCATCTTATCGCTAAGATGTCACTTACCAAATTCTTGAAGGGAATAAAGGCAAAGGGAAAATATGGATCGTGATATTTTTCAATGGGAATAAACGCCTGGTCGTGGTTTACATGATACATTTAACCTCAATGATCGTCTCATGAATACTGTATGGGGCCCTGCTACTTCGTTTTAAATGTACGGCAGTGTGCCTTTGATGGCTCGTCGAGCAAGGCCTTCTTCCACTTCACAAAAGCGCTCTCTCCCTGCGCTCTCACGACGCAGCATCTTCACAGTCGCCCTTCAGACTGCGCCACTCGTCCTTGGACTGCTTCATTAGTGTGCGCGCCGTGACCTGCAGCTCGCTGCTTTCTGTTGATAATGGTTTTGTCGATTCTCAGTCTGCTGAGATGGCTGGGACATGGCCAGTGTTTGGTCCGGGACAAGGCACTTCTAAGCGGCTGTCTAGGGCACCACCTGCAGGTGGCACCAGAGCGCACTCCCGGGCAACAAACCTGTGCCACATCCTGGTGGCCGGTGGGATAATGTTTCTCTGCAAAGGGCGAATGAAATCATTTCTTCTTGGCCCGACCTCAAGAGAATACATTTGTAAAAGTACACAAATGAAGCATCGATGCTTAAGGTTGTTCAAGTTGTTCCTAAGTACTAGTTCAGTCTTAATACTGAGGATTGCGCACAGTTTGAACGACTGATTTACATATATGAGTGGTAGGTACTCACATATCTAAGAAGTAAATGATGACACAACATAGTCATTCAAAAACAACAGCATGCCATGTCATTTTCAATAAAGCAAACACCATTACACCTTCAGTTGCGAAAATTATCAAAAATGTCCTTTAATAAGTTTGTTAACGTTCAGCTGCACCAAAGGTATAGTAAAAGCATTAATTAAAAAAATTAATGGAAAACAAAATAAAATCCTGATGGCTACTGTTTCATTGAACGGTGGCTACAAAAACTCCTGAACTTTCACAATGATTCTCCTTTGTAAAGAGTGCCTACAAATATTTTGAGATGAGTGTGCGTGGCTTACTCTTGTACTCTGGTTTACTCTTGTTTTACAGGAGTAAGCCAGGAGTACACCTGGTTTAGTAGCATATCTGGCTACTCCTGTAACGTTTGCTCTGCGGCGTTTTGTTTTATGTAATTCTATATTATGCATATTCTATAATAAAAATGTGACATTAATCTAGGCTGTTTTGTGATTCGTTCCGATGTGCTATGCTACATTACAGGTTATGGTTATACTATTTATAGGTTATGGCATGTTATGCTATCATGTATATATATATATATATTATGCTCCATTAAGCTATCGTGTGCTATGCCATGTGTCACTTTTTGTTACGTCTCTGGAGTTTTTTATAGCACAAATTGACCCAAGGGTTTTATATGTTCGAAATGTATATAATAGGGTTTTCTAAGACATATGCTATGCTACACTATTCTATGCTTTGTAGCGCTATACAGATTCGTAAAGGACAATGGGGGTGATTCTGACCCCGGCGGTCAGAGACCGCCGACAGGCCGGCGGGAGCACCGCCGACAGGCCGGCGGTGCCCCGCAGGGCATTCTGACCGCGGCGGTTCGGCCGCGGTCAGATGCGGAAAACCGGCGGTCTCCCGCCGGTTTTCTGCTGCCCTTGTGAATCCTCCATGGCGGCGGAGCGCGGGGATTCTGACACCCCCTACCGCCATCCTGTTCCTGGCGGGTCTCCCGCCAGGAACAGGATGGCGGTAGGGGGTGCCGCGGGGCCCCTGGGGGCCCCTGCAGTGCCCATGTCAATGGCATGGGCACTACAGGGGCCCCCCGTAAGAGGGCCCCACTTTGTATTTCAGTGTCTGCTATGCAGACACTGAAATACGCAACGGGTGCCACTGCACCCGTCGCACCTTCCCACTCCGCCGGCTCAATTCTGAGCCGGCGTCCTCGTGGGAAGGATGATTTGCCCTGGGCTGGCGGGCGGCCTTTTGGCGGTCGCCCGCCAGCCCAGGGCAAGTCCCAAAATACCCTCAGCGGTCTTTCGACCGCGGAGCGGTATTTTGGTGGGGGAAGTCTGGCGGGCGGCCTCCGCCGCCCGCCAGACTTAGAATGACCCCCAATGTCTGCAATGCTTTATCAGCCTGGAGCTGTACAAAACACCATCTTCCATTTGAGAGAAAGCAGTAAGAATCATTATGTGGTTGAGGCCAGGTACAGACACATAGGAAGCATCTCTAGGCGTATGGCCTGGAGAGACTAGTGGCTGATATCGAGACATTACTGGTTCCCGTGATCAAAAAGAGAAGTTTAGTAGAAACTACTTGCACGTGGCTACCGAATTTCATTGGCTCCAAGCAGGATATGCTAAGAAGGATGTGCAAAAAGGGTAGAGACTGAAAACATTCTTGCACACTATCGTCCCATCATGAAAGGAATGTGTTCAGCAAGGGGGCTTGGTACACATCTGCTTCATTGCACACACTCCGTAGTTAATCCAAGACAGTGTGGGCCTCCCAGATAGGCTTTGAGATGTGCAGTGCCGATCAATTTGCAAACCTCCCTATTTACAATGCCTCAAATCTGTAATACATCTGAGCTTTCCTACTGAAAAAGGTTTACGTACCCCCTTAGGTCTAGATTTTAACCTTAACACATAACCCGAACAATGTAGGGTTGTTCATCACAGTTCACTTTCGGGAAATGGTAGATTGCAGTCACAGAGGGCTCCACAGCAGTGCATTATGAATCAAAACATTCTGCATCAGGTCAGTGAAAACTGTGCTTGCAGCCTCTGTCTCGGTTTAAAACGCAAAGTATGTGCTTATATGTTTCAGACATCAAAAAAACCTGTGCCTAAAGTGAAGCAGAAACACCAGAAACATATGCGGAAATATCTGTAACCTCAGAAAATATTTTTAAGAAAAACATTAAATTCGAAAAGCGTGAAAAAAAGGAATGCAATCATTATTATTTGCTGTGCACACCAAGGGTCTAATTACTTTGAAGAATACAACACTGAAAACAGGGTTTCTTACCTTCAGTGTGTACTGCAGACACGTAGGTCCAGTTGTACCGTTTGACAATGTCCACCATCGCCCGAGCTTGCTGTGCATCAGAAGGTACAACCCTCATGAAGTATTTGAATAGAGTTTTGTCACTGAGATCCATACTTGTTGCAGAATAGGCAATCTGAGGTATGTTGAAGAGCTGCAGCAAGTTCTGCACTTGGATCGCCACGGAGCTGGAGCCAGGCCCAATCACCCCAACTATGGGTTTCTTGACTTTGAACGGAGCAGAAGATCCATCGACGCATTTCACAAGCCCTTCTTCTTCATCACTGGATATAAGGGAATCCCTGATGAACTCAATGCTTTGCTCAAGCGCCACAGCTGAATGCCAACATGAATCCCGGATTTCACAGCCAAGGGTTATATTTGGCAGTATTGCCGGGTCTGCATTAATTCGGTCAAGAGTGTGAAGCATCGCCTCAACCCGTTGTATGCCATACTGCTCCCTTACCTCTCCACACTTCCTCTCGTGGACCTTCTCAACGGTTGGCTGGTGGTGGACAGAAAAAAGAGCCCCGATGATGATATCACCAGGCACGTGGGCAACCACTCTCCGTTCATTGGACTGGGCAGAAACCAAGACCCCAATGTTCCCACGGGCATCTTCCTTAAACCAGAGGATGGCAAGGAGCAAAAAGAGGACCATCTTAGGTAGTGATTTAAGCTGGTAGAGACAGCATAGTTGACTTCAATGATGGGAGGATTAAGAATCGTTATCAAGTATTTCGATGAGGATGGGAAGTGCCTCGTTGTTAATCAAGCATTGCCACAGGCTGATGGAAGGTATGCTATAATAATCCCAAACACATTGCAGAGACGTCTTATATGTAAACATAATCCTCAGAACCTTAAAAAATGAAGAACATGTGAATTAGATGAACAGTATAAAACTTAGCAGGAAAGATCAAGAGGTAAACATTTTTAAAAACCTATTCTACAATACATTAACTTGTCCCCACTTAAAGCAGTTATATGCATTCCCTCAGTATATTTTCTTATGATGATCCTCATACCTAATTTTGTGAAGAACATCCTACAAACATTACAACAAGATTTTTTGATCAACGTTATTCATATGACACCAACCCCAGAGCTTTCCATTTTTAGAATAAACAAACCACCGTTCAATGTAATTTTGTGTGAGGTATTTGTTCCATAAATTATATACAGTCTCATGCCTTGCATGTGATTCCCTGTTGAATTTGATGTCAATGGAATTCTCTTGAAGAAATATTTAGAAAAAGACGAATGGAAGTTTACATCAAAGGTTTGAACATATGCCTACATTACTAAATCATTTTCTCATAGCTATAAAAAAAGTTTCAAGGCTTGGCTCAAATATGAGTAAATGTCCATTAAAATGTATCAATGTGTCTGAATTATGATTAGCTGGGGGCTGATTCACAAAGATGTTCACCTTAGTAGGTGTGGAATACTTTTGTCATACGTCAGTCTTATCTCTGAATTTCAAGAAATCCCAAATTATGAATGAAATGTTTTTTTGAATTGTGTCAATAGAAAGACGTAACAGTAAGTAGGGAAAACAATCAGTAGTCAGTCAACACGCTTGTGCAAGAAAGGTCTAGGGAGCTGATGAACATCTGTTGATGTACCTTTTTCTGCATGCAGCATCTGTGGAAGACACAATCTCTTTCCAACTTTCCATCTAGGCCTGTAGCATTCTCAAGGTTTTTACAAGGGTGGATGACCAAGCAGGTGCTAACTCTATTAATGTCATAACCAGGGTACAACTATGTTAATCATATTAATTTTTTTAACGAATAGCAGCACTAAACAAATAGCTAATGAGATTGGTTAAACTGCCTACCCAAGTGGCATACATTTTATCTGAGGACCCTATTCAGCAGCCTTAAAGGTATGCTCTTTAGAGGCAGTAGTTTAACAACAAGTGTTGCATTAGCTTATATCTATCGCCAACCGCATAATTTTTATGGGGAAATATAATGGTTGTTTTGGCATTGACAAATATTAGTTTACGACACCGGCTAGAAAGGCATATGAAGTACAATGACTGACCTGGGAATTGTTTTAGGTCTGCTGCCTATATTTTCATATACTGTGCTGATCGTTTCTCTTTCATTTCTCATTTAATGAGTTATTGGTCAAATTCTTGAACTATACTGGATGAGAGTTTTGTTGCACCAAAATCGCCTACTTTGAATTCTAGTGATACATTTTGTTGCAAATTCCTTCTGGCCAACCGATTCCCCCAGAATATTTGCTTAGCGTCCTCTGGATCTATGGCCTCTGCTGTGTAATGGGACATTCTAACTAGGCCACAGGAGCTTGTGATTTGCTAAAAAAAATTGTACGTTTGCCTGTCTTCTGTGCAACACCTATTTACAACAAGACTGACCTATTAAGTGTAAGCCCACCAAATTCAAGCTGAGATATTATTAACTGACATCCTGTTAGGTTACTGTAAAGTGTTAAAAACACTTAGGACCTCATTACAACCCTGGCGGTCTAAAAACTGCCAGGGCTGCGGTGGCGGTCGGATTGCCACCAATGTGGCAGTCCGACAGCCACATTATGACCGTGGTGGTTGCACCACAGTTGGACGGCCAGCACCACCAGTTCTCCTCCACTGGAGGGGCTGGCGGCACTGGCGGTCCTAATCTTCCAGGGCAGCGCTGAGATTACTAGTCCCTTTTCCACCGGCAATTACACGGTGGTAACCCCACATGTAAAGGCTGGCAGAGACAGGGTGCCTTCAGAGGGGCCCCTGCACTGCCTAAGGAGTTGGCATGGGCAGTGTAGGGGCCCCCCTGGCCAGCCCCCTCATTATTTGCACTGTCTGCTTTGCTTTGCAGACAGTGAAAATCTTGACGGTGCTGGTGTACCCAGTGGGAAACTCTTAATGGGGCCTGTGGGAAGGGGACCGCACTGGAGATAAGCTGAATGCGGGAGTTTGGCGGACAGCCTTTTCCATCCATCAAACTCATAATGACCCCCTTAGTGCTGTTATAAGGGTGTCCATTGAAAAGGTACCTAAATATTCTTCAACTGCATGTTTACTAGCAGGGAGAGTGCATTAGCATCTCTTTAAAATTTTTTACTCAACCCTATAATAGTGTTAACGAGTGGCAATTACTAATATAACAATCATTATAGATGTTAATTGGGAAACGTTGAATTTGAATCTTTAGAAATAATTTGAAGTAGCTGCTTTTTTCAAAAGACATGTTATTATTCACTCAAGGGTAATATCCAATCATCTCATGGCAATAGTCGAGTAGCCATTTGCTGAGCTTCTAAATGATATTATACAAAAGGCAGCAGATGGGAGGTGATCTTCATTAGTCTGCAAGAAACTGGCAATTAGATACAAAGTGTCAACCATAACCTCTGGGAACGGGCTGATGAGACTGAACAGTACTGCACCAGGGAATTTGTGTTCATCCGTCACAAAGGTGGAGAAAACAGCAGGTCATATCCATTAAAGATACAACCTCAACAAGGTTGGCTTAGGTATTTGGTACCCACACTATGACAAAAGCCGTACCATATGGACAGTCCATCTGAATAAAAAGAATCATCAACCGTTCCTGTGCATTCTTGCCCTCTCTGAACTTGGAAACACTCCCTAAGAGTACTTCTGCAGACAAGCACATAGGACAAAACTTCCAAAAGTAAATGAAAATGTCCCCACTATCAGAACCAACATAGCCCCTGCATGAGTTTTTAAGCATGCTCAGGACTACATTGATTCCGCTACATCAGTCTATCGACTAGTCTATCCACCCTCCCGAAACTTTCAACAAAAACAGCCTTCAGGTTTGTTCCACTACAATATTTTTTTCTTCAGAAAATGATCGAATTTGGAACATAAAACTATTCACCGTGCAAAAACACCAGGTTCAACCTGGCTATATGTTCTTATGATTCAGCCTCAAAAGTGCTTCTGAGCAATGGTCAACCCTTCCCCATAGACTAAGATTACGATTTAATTGCCGTTTCCCATGCAATAGTTTTTCTTTTTACATTTTTAGGATTTTAATTGAATCTGCTCCGCACTTCTAAATTTATGTACCCACCAACCTCACAATTTGTTCTTGTTTTCTTGTGTTTGTCTACTGCTTGTATCCTAGGTTACAGGAGGTTACTGTATATTGAAAGCTATTTATTTTTGCAGATCTTTGTGTTTGGGTATTGAGTGAGCTTCATCTTAGCCCATGTTGAAGCTGCCATCTGTCTCTCTTGTTAACCTACAGCTTGATACTTGGCATATTTGTTTTTCCTATTGATTTCTGACAATGCTTACACGACTTCTATCAGTGTCAGGTGTTTTATTTTCATTAAAGGAAAGGGTGATACAGACAAAGCCTTTTTTGTATTTTAGTCTTTTTCTGAAACAGTGGGCTTGATGAACGTGTTGGTGTATGTTAGTAGGTCAGTTTGCATATCATGATGGTTGGTTGAATGCAGGATGCTGTATGGTGGGGGCTGTGCTGGCACATAATGAGTTTGTCCATGATGATGGTTTTCTGGATATAAAATGGTGGTTGTATTGGGAGATGGAGCATATACTAGAATTTGTATCAGCGTGTTAAATATATAATATTAAAAACAGCTTTTTGACTGTGCCAGTCTGCTTGTCCTTACGAATTAAAGCCAGAACGCAGTCTGGCAAGTCTAAATGTAAGGGGCTAGGATTTACTTTGTAACAATGGCAAATCTTAAAGGAGACAGAAGACAATAATTTAAGAAGTTACTCATTGCAAGATATTGGATTCATTTATAATTTGGAGCGAATTGCAGATCTTCACATTTCTGGAGAAAGGTATAAATAGGGAGTATGGTCCACCGGTTGAATTTCCTCCACCATATCATTCCTATAGTGGAGAACATTCAACTGGTGGAATCTACTCTAAACTTAAGAGTTTTCACCTGAACTTGGAGAATTATAGGTTCCCCCTAAACTCTAAACGAGGTCCATGGGATTTTCAATGAGACATTTTCCAAATGTGTTACTGAATGTTTATAATGCATCTATAAATTAAAAATCTGAGCCCTCATTGTACAAGCTATCTAGACAGGAGCACACAAAACAGTCGATGGCAATGCACAGCTATTCTGCCTTTTGTTAAGCTTTTGAAAAGAAAGTCTAAACGTGCTTGGTATTTTCCATAACTAATGGTGTTTTGCATTACCACTGTTGCTTACTCCCGTGGTGGATAAGCAAGATGGCCACCATTTCTTCAACTTTGAAATGGGGCTCCTCTACATTTGATACTCAGAAGGGACTGGCATAAATAATCCATACATGATCGAATCTGCCTGCCATGTTTTGTTGCTCCAAGTGGACAACTTCAATGCTTTCTTTACACATCCTACGGGTATCTTTTGCTATTCGCTCACATGTTAATACTGGGATAAGAATAATAATTCTGTCTGTACCTAAGTAGGATATTGAGATACGTGAAGAAGGCACTGTGTAGGTTCCTTCCTTGTTTCTAGACATTTTCAGCCAATGAGTGATTTGTGTTTCCATCCTGAAGAAGTTAATGAACTAACTAGAACCAAGTTTTTTTTCAGTAATCCGGAACTGTCACAGCAGAGTCCCTATTGACCTCTCATGTGTCCGTGTTTTCTCAATCTAGATAAGTAAAATGTTGTTTCAGTATGTTGATTAACTATTGATTTCCTGTCCAAGACTAAGTTACTGTCAGCACACTTCTTTCAAAACACGCAGAGAACACGAAATTGTTAACATACATTGTAGGGAAAGTGTCATTTTTGTCAGGCCAACTTTCGTATTTGCTAAAGCAAGATTTGTGTTGCAATTCAGAAAATCGTTAGGGTGCTGCAGACAAGTGACAATGTGGATACAGAAAGAACTGTCCTTTTTATGAGTGATTCTTTATCATTTCCACTTTGCCTTCTCACTTTAACAACTACCCAAATGTTTGCACTATGGGCCATTCAACTTGAGTGATCTTTTTGCTGGCCTGGTAGATATTTGTATCGCTGACAATTTCTGCAAGCTGGAGAAACAATTCATTGTCTCCTATTGGAGACCTAATGAAAAAAATGGTAAATTTCTGCACATCTATGAGAATGCCTCAAAACGTAAACATTTATGGGTGGCTAAGGCTTGCAATCAGAGTCTACTTGGAACTGACCAAGACATGTCAAGCGAACATGGAGAGCAGCTACTTTAGTAAATTCCAGGAAAAGCTTAAAATTCCCCTTAAAATTGTTAACTGAAGAGAGGCCAATGGAATTGCAAGTAAGTGTTAGGTTTGAAACCATTATTCCCCCAAATGCACTGCTAGTGATCACACGCAATATGGTAAATTACATCATTAATGTCTCCACTGGTGACATCGAGATGTTGCTTTTAAAATGAAATCAATAATAAATATTTCTGTGATTACAAGCAAAACACTTTGGGATCTATTCACAAAGGCATTTGGAGTACGTACATTAGTACTACTGTTATACTCTTTTACATACTCTTATATGTCTTTGTAAATTAGACCCAAAACGTCTAAAATGGGAATATTCAGGGAACATTATATTTTTTTGCTTGAATCTTTTTATTCTCTTTTTTGTCTTTCCATCGAGATATTACAAATACATCTCATATACATTAGCTATTGTATACTGTTGGACCTGGCCTTTTTACAGGGTCATCACCAAACGTTTTGCCTCCTTCCTCCTATTTCTTCTGACCTGTTGTTGTTGGCTTTTGAACTCTGGGCACTTTACCACTGCTAACCAGTGCTAAAGTGCATATGCTCTCTGTGTAAATTGTACTGTTGATTGGTTTATCCATGATTGGCTATTTGATTTACTTGTAAGACCCTAGTAGAGTGCTCTATATGTGCCTAGGGCCTGAAGATTAAATGCTACTAGTGGGCCTGCAGCACTGGTTGTGCCACCCACTTAAGTAGCCCCTTAACCTTGTCTCAGGCCTGCCATTGCAAGGCCTGTGTGTGCAGTTTCACTGCCACTTCGACTTGGCATTTAAAAGTACTTGCCAAGCATAAAACCCCCCTTTTTCTACATATAAGTCACCCCTAATGTGTGCCCAAGGTAACCCCTAGAGCAGGGTGCGGTGTGGGTAAAAGGCAGGACATGTACCTGTGTAGTTTATATGTCCTGGTAGTGTAAAACTCCTAAATTCGTGTTTACACTACTGTGAGGCCTGCTCCCTTTATAGGCTAACATTGGGGCTGCCCTCATACATTGTTGAAGTGGTAGCTGCTGATCTGAAAGGAGTAGGAAGGTCATATTTAGTATGGCCAGAATAGTAATACAAAATCCTGCTGACTGGTGAAGTTGGATTTAATATTACTATTTTAGAAATGCCACTTTTAGAAAGTGAGCATTTCTCTGCACTTAAATCTTTCTGTGCCTTACAATCCACGTCTGGCTAGGTTTAGTTGACAGCTCCTTGTGCATTCACTCAGACACACCCCAAACACAGGGTACTCAGCCTCACTTGCATACATCTGCATTTTGAATGGGTCTTCCTGGGCTGGGAGGGTGGAGGGCCTGCCCTCACACAAAGGACTGCCACACCCCCTACTGGGACCCTGGCAGACAGGATTGAACTGAAAGGGGACCTGGTGCACTTCTAGGCCCCTCTTTGAAGTCTCCCCCACTTCAAAGGCACATTTTAGTATAAAACAGGGCCTCTGCCCTACCACCTCAGACACTTGCTGGAGAAGAAACCTGAACCAGAACCTGCATCCTGCCAAGAAGAACTGCCTGGCTGCTCAAAGGACTCCCCTGACTGCTTTCTACAAAGGACTGCTGCCTTGCTGTTGGCCTGCTGCCTTGCTGAACTCTTGTCTTGCTGCAGAAGTGCTCTCCAAGGGCTTGGATAGAGCTTGCCTCCTGTTCCCTGAAGTCTCAGGACTTCTTTCTTTCAACTGGACTCCTTGTGCGCCGAAAAATTTGACACACAGCTTGCTCCGCGATGAAAAATTCACTGCACGCCGATCCAGAAAGGTGCCGCTCGACTCGCAAGGAAAAGATCGATGCGATGCCTGCGGTGCAACCGGAACTTTGACGCACGGCCCGCCTGGACAACGCCGCCCGACTCCTAGAGAGGAAATTGACGCAACGCCTGCCGTGAGGGAGAAAATTCCACGCACAGCCCACCGGAACGACACGCAGCCGGACAACAAGCCCAGGAATCCATGCACAGACCCCGGGACATCTGGGAATCCCGCGAACCACAGAGGAGACAGGTCCGCGTGCCGGAAAACAACGCACGTCTTCCCCGAGTGAAAGATAACGACGCACGTCCGTGTGTGAAGGGGCGAAACCGAAGCACACACCATTTTTGTTCCCGGAAAACGATGCCCGTCTCCCCACGTGGAAAATAACGACGTAAGTTCGTGTGTGAAGGAGCGAAACCGACGCACACACCATTTTTCCACACATCTCCTCCTCTTTGGCCCTCTGCGGAGATTTTCCACTCCAAACCAGGTACTTTGTGCTTGAAAGAGACTTTGGGGGTCATTCTGACCCTGGCGGTCATTGAACGCCAGGGTCAACGACCACGAGAGCACTGCCAACAGGCTGGCGGTGCTCTCAAGGGCATTCTGACCGCGGCGGTTTGGCCACGGTCAGAAAGGGACTCCCGCCGGTTTTCCGCTGCCCTCTGGAATCCTCCATGGGGATTCCGACACCCCATACCGCCACCCTGTTCCTGGCGGTTCGCCCGCCAGGAACAGGATGGCGGTATGGGGTGTCGTGGGGCCCCTGGGGGCCCCTGCAGTGCCCATGCCAATGGCATGGGCACTGCAGGGGCCCCCGTAAGAGGGCCCCACAAAGAATTTCAGTGTCTGCTTAGCAGACACTGAAATTCGCGACAGGTGCAACTGCACCCGTCCCACCTTCCCACTCCGCCGGCTCCATTCGGAGCCGGCTTCCTCGTGGGAAGGGGTTTCCCGCTGGGCTGGCTGGCGGCCTTCTGGCGGTTGCCCGCCAGCCCAGCGGGAAAGCCAGAATGGCCTCCGCGGTCTTTCAGAATGAGGCCCTTTGTCTACTTTTTAAAGACTTAAGACACTTTATATCACTTTACAGTGATATGTCTACAAATTCATATTGCATCTTTTCTGCAAATACCCAGATAAATATTATATATTTTTCTAAACACTGTGTGGTGTATTTTTGTGGTGCTATATTGTGTTATTGTATGATTTATTGCAGAAATACTTTACACATTGCCTTCTAAGTTAAGCCTGACTGCTCAGTGCCAAGCTACCAGAGGGTGGGCACAGGATAATTTGGATTGTGTGTGACTTACCCTGACTAGAGTGAGGGTCCTTGCCTGGACAGGGGGTAACCTGACTGCCAACCAAATACCCCATTTCTAACATATACTTGTTGAAGTTACATCATCTGGGGTGTATCATTTATGCTTTTCTTTGCTTTCCAACTGCTATTGTTAGTGATGACATAAATGTTGCAGCGTATCATGCGCCTTCCGCTTACATGGCTGGTAGGAGTATACAGCAAATAATATTTCATTACGTCATTTCTTTAGGTATTTGTCCTACAGCAGATAATAATGGAGAGAAGATTCAGCATAATTTTCAAAATCAATAACAATACAGTAAGTAACAAAACAAGAACTGTAACTGTGACTGGTGTCTACTGTTTCATCACCCGTTCCGTCCCTCACCCGCCAAGGATCCCCAAGGGCATTCTCAGATATTCAATCGAATCATATTGGCGCGCCTTGCAAGGACTCATGTTGCTTATTGTGTCCAATCCCACACACCACAATAAGGGGGTGTCCAGTGTACCACCCAGCCAGGATTTTATCAGCCCACCTCTTTCAGTTAACTCAGCACCTTTCTGTTGGTGTATTCACTGTATGTACCATATGTACGTCAGTTGTTCATCCCTCCCTTGAAGTTCCTGCAACATTGCATCCCAGCTAGTGGCCAAGGGAAATTTCCGTAGTCCCAAGTGATCTTCCCTCCGCAGTGCCACTGCCTCCGACCATATCGCAAACGGCCTCCTCCATGCCTCTAGCGAACAGGGTTCTGCAGATTTCTACCTCTTGGTGATAAGCCGCTTAGCCGTCAAGAGACCTAGATCTAGAAATCTTGTTGACGCTTTATGCTATTTATCTCTGGGAAAAAGGCCTAAGATACACTCCACCCATGTGGTTAGTTGCGGGCGTGTTGTGCATTCTGACAGGTGCGCCAGCACTGCATGCCAATAGGTACCTAATGAGGGACAGGACCATAACATGTGTAGAAGATCGGCCGCCAATAATGTGCATTCAGGGGGTTCTGCGTCTGTATGCTAAAAATACTGATTAATCTTCGCTGGTGTGAGGTACGCTCTTTGTAGGATGTAAAATTGGATCAGGCGGAAGGGCGCATTATGTGGCACATTGATGTGACTCTGCAAGGCAGCCGTTCACTCCCCAGCCGTACAGGGCCTATCCGTGTCACCCTCCCAGCCAGTCCACAGCGAGGCACAGTCATGGATTGTGTGTGTGTGGAGTGCATGTGTGAGCCAACGTACTATAAGGCTGCTGTAGCTCATAACATGCAGGTATTGTATCAGGAGATGCATTGGCGGTTCCGTAGATAAGTCTTCCTAGTGTCTAGACAACAACACTATCAGGGAGGTATGTAGTAGAAATTGTCCCGGTGAGAGGTTTGTCTCCACCGCCAGTGTGTCAAATGGGGTAAGCTTTCCCTCAGTGTACAGATCCCCCAGCGTGTGTATGTCCGCAGCATGCCAGGACTCTAGTTCTGCTGAAGTTGTGTACCTTGGTCCACGAAGGGTGCCCAGTGGGGCTAGTGCCAGCGCATACGAAGTAACTGTGTGGGTGAGGCACAGACTACGACGATAACACTGGTGGGCCACGTCTATCAGGAACAGGTTCAGCGCTTTAGCCCGTGTGGTTGGATGGAACAGATGTAATGTCTCCAAGAGTGACCAGGGCTGTCTCTCTGCTGCCGTGTCCGACAGCTGAAACCCAGAAAGCCATTTGGCCACCCATTGCACCTGGGAGGCTAGGTAGTAGTGCTCGATGTTCGGTACCGCCAGCCTGCCTTTTTCTAGAGGTGAGTATAATTTAGTTAGTACCACCCTACAAAGGCTTTTGTTCCAAGTGAATCCCCTAATTTGTCTGGGACATACAATGGTAGATTGGAGAAACAGTAAAGCAAACATGGAAGGACCATCATTTTCAGGAGTGCTATCCTCCCCATCACAATGAGTGGTGGCGTCTGCCGAAAGGTCATTTGGGCACGGATAGAAGACACTGTTCTCTTGAGATTTCCATCCCGTAGGTCATCCATTGTGTGGTAGACATTAATGCCCAAGTATCGAAAAGTCCGGGGTTGCCAGGGGATGAGCACTCCCGATAGCGTGCGACCCGGATCTATACAATCAGGACTAAAAGAGAAAAGACACAACTTCACCCAATTAACATGTAGCCCTGACAACAATGGAAATCCCTGCATTATGTCTTCAAATTCCTCCGGAATGCTATAGATGTCCCTGAAATACAGGAAGAGATTGTCCTCGTATAGAGACACGGTATGACCACCATCCCCCAATGGGATGTTCCAGGCTGTTCCCAATCGGCAGAGCTGTGCAACCAGGGGCTCTATCACCAGTGAGAATAGCAATGGGGGAAAGGGGGCAACCCTGCCGAGTACCCCTGCCCACCTCAATCATGTCCGAGATAATTGGGCCCGTTCAGACCCTGAACTGTGGGTGTGTGCACAGGAGTTTCAGCAATCTTACAAAGCCTGGTCCAAAACCCAACTGGTGGAGCACCGCAAATAAGAAGAGCCATTCCAGGGAGTCAAAAAGCTTTCTTCAAGTCTAGTACCAGACAACCCATGTCAGGCCAGTTGTGCACGGAGTGTCTCATCACTTGGAAAAAGCGCCTAATGTTCAAGGAAGTGTTAAGTTCTGGTACAAAACCATTCTGGTCAGTATGGATCAGGCGAGGCACCATTGGTGATAACCTCATCTCTAACATTTCGGTCAGGATTTTAGGATCTGTACTGAGCATCACCATGGTCCTGTACAATCCCAGCTCCACTGGGTTCCTGCCCGGTTTAGAGAGGAAGAACAACAGTGCCTCTCGTTGGGATGTTGTCAAGGATGTCGTCGATTGGGCCTCCTCAAAGAGCTGCAGCAGGCGAGGTGCAATCAAAGCGGAGTGTGCCTTGTAAAACTCAGGTGGTAGAACATCAGAGTATGGATTTTTTCCAGAGGCCAACCCGTTTATGCTACCCTGTACCTCTGCCAAGGTTAACCATTCATCTAATTCTGTCCGTTGTTCATCTGTGAAGCAGGGCAGTGTAAGTGGGGAGAAAAACTCTATAATTTACAGGTCCCGCTGGCACCCTTGATTGGTATAGGGTGGCCCAGCAATGTGTTAGTTCAATATGAATCTCACCCTACATGTATAATGTGTCAACCACCACAAACACAGCTCTAGAATAGGGGTTCATTCATGCTCTTGGAAAATCAACCAGGCCAACAGTCTGCCCAATCTGCATCTGTCAGCCGCAGCATGCATTCGTGCCGAATGAGCTGCATAGTTAAGACGGCGCAGCCTCTCAACTAGAGTCAAGTGCTCAGTCTTCTTTTCTGTGAGCATTCATGTCCATGGGGAGCCCTGGAGGACGCCCCTCTCATGCCGCAACAGAGTTTTCTCCACACGGGTTAGGTCACGTTCGATGGACTTGAACATGTTCCCTTGTGTGCCCAGGCAGGGCCCTCATATGTAAACCTTGAACGCATCCCATTCAATAAGAACTGTCGAGGCAGTGCCTGCATTATGATCAAAGCAATCGGCAATGGCTGTGCCAAGCGACGCCCTGAATGGTGGGTCTTCTAACATTTCCAGCTGCAGTAGCCAGGTGGGAACAGATGGGATGGGTTTGTCTCATCCTATTTGTAGCATTTGGGGATTATGGTCCGAGTGTGTATGGCCAAGGTAGTCTGCCTGTAATATCGTTGAGCACAGGTTTTCTGAACAAAGAATTCTATTGAGTCCTACATGCAGCCAGTGCGGGGGCTGAAAAATTAAAAAAATTATTGTCATTGCATTTTGGTGTCGCCATCTGTTTACCAGTTTCCAGTGTTGGAGCCATTCATGCAGCGAACGCGCAGCAGTCACTGCAGGTGCAGTAGATAGTGGGGGAAAGACTGGTCAAGGCTAGGATCTAGGACGCTGTTAAAATCCCCTCCAACAAACCATGGGAGGCCGCTCCAGCGGGAGAGGACTCCGGACAGCCGGTGGAGAAAAGAGGCTTGGTCCGTATTAGGCACGTAAGCAGATCCCAGCAAAGGCGTATGCCCCTCTAGGCGTACCCGCACAAACACAAATCAACCCACTGTGCCCGCCTCCCATTCCTCCATCACAAACAGACTGCCCAGCGTAATCCAAACAAGGGCCTCTCTGGCATATGAGGAAAAATGAGTTGCACATAGCTGTCCCTGCCAGCGCCGCTGCAACTTGGTGCCTCCTAATAGTGTGAGTTGAGTCTCTTGTAGTAGCGCTATGTGTATCTTTTGCATCTCACGATATGAAAAGATAGAGTACTTGCGCACCGGTGTGTGTATGCCTCTCACGTTCCATGTGAGAACGTTAGTGGGAGCCACGGTCGAGGGAGCAGAAGAAGATCTTTGAGACCACTGTTTCTCAAAGCAACGAACATTACAGGATGCTCTATGAGCCTCTAGAGGGGATGAATGTAGTAGGGGCCTATACACCAGTCTGTAACCGATGAACATGGTAAAAAACAATCAACAGCCGCAGTATTAACACAGTGAAATACCATTCGAGCAGAGGGACAACAGGTATCCGCCCAAACTATCTAACTTGACTATTCAGCGTAACTAGCACATGAAAAGAAGGTACCCACTAGTGAAGGAGTAAAAGGGGTGTCGCTATATCTGGTAGGCCCAGCAACAGCACCCCCATCGCTTCTCAAGTATGGATAGAGGTTGGGCAGCTGCGCAGCGCAATTCGCAATTGCCCACAAGAGGCCACACGGGGCAGTGCGTTAAGTGGGAGAGGGCGAGTCCATCCCAGGGATGCAGCGCCGCCGCAAAGCGCATAGCTCGAACTAAGACTACCATTCCATATTACAAGAACAATAAGTATCAGAGAATACAGAATACATATTCACTTTAAGTCTAAATCAAATCATCTGCTGTCTGAGGTGTAATGGTTGGGAAGGTCATGAATCCCGTATCTGCAAGATTTCCGTCAAAAGGGTCACTGTCTACATCAGATCCACTGAGTTCTTTGTCAGTGTCTGAGATGGTCATCGGCTCCCTGAAAGGATCAGCTGTCTGCAGAGTGTGTTGTTATTCCTGAATAATCTGTTCCAGGTTTAGGGCATGGCCCTCTCGCCTAGGGGATGGTCTGCGGCGTCGGCAGCTCCTACATCTGCTGGGCTTTGGGTTCCATTGTTCCGCTAGTTCTGCCATTAACTCATTTCGGTTGACCAATCCCGTCGATTCCAGCCAATCTCATCCTGCCTTGGGTGTATCAAAAAAACATGTTTTCCCTTGTGCTGCAACCCTCAGTCTAGCAGGGAAAAAGGAGGGAGTCTGTTCGGCCCAGTGCTCAAAGTTTACATTTCACAGGCATGTAGGATCACCTTTGTCTTTGCAGTGCAATAGTGTTGTCTGGAAACATCATCACCTTAGCATTGTCTACTTGGAGCGCCGGGAGCGAGCACACCACTCGCAGGATGTTGTCTCTGTCTACACAGTGCAGCAGGCCGAACAGGAATGGCCTCGGATCTGTGCCTGGTGGCCAGAGTCTCGTCAGAACGCTGTGGGCACGCTCGACAGAAAAGAATGGCGTAAAAGTGTCTGCTGGGACTAGATCACATATCCATTTTTCTACATAGGAGACGACATCCTCACCTTCAGTCCCCTCAGGAAGGCCCACCACGTGAATGTTATTTCACCTTGTACATCCCTCTGCGTCTTCCACCCAGCGTTCCAGTGCCGTGACACTGTTGGTTATTTCTCGCAATGAGGCATCTATTTGATTAGTCTTGGGGGTGAGATAGACCAAGGTACCTTCCAGTAATTTGGTTTTGTCCACCAGTTTACGGTGATCTGCATGTAATAGATTGAGGTCACTTGCTACATTATCTATTTTATTTTCCAGCGACATTCGCGTCTGATCTATTGCTGCACTTATATACTCCACTGCTGCCAGTACCATGTCTGGTTTGTGGCCAGTGGAGGCATGAGCTTCAAGTCTTGATGTCTGCGAGCTGTTCCCTGACCCAGAGCGAAGGCGCCCCATCGCAACAGCATCAGGGGCATGGTTATCCCAAGCCACAGTATCAGACGAGCGGTGATGTACCAGAGTCGTTATACTATGTTGGGTGTACAGCTTTTACTACCCCGGCTGTCTCAGCCAATCTCACTGGGGTCACCATGTTATGGCGAGCCGGTCACAGGTGTTATTTCGCTGTGGAGTCACTCTGTCAAGGGAAGGGGGTGCCACAGTACAGAAGTCTAGCATGCTGGGACCCCACTTGTCTGCGCCTCATGGTTTGCTGCAGGCACAACAGCACAAGCAGCTCCCCTTTCCAGTGGCCCCTGTGTCTGAGTGGCTTCCACTGTCTTTGCGTTGTTCTCCCCTGTTGAGGAGGGCGAGTGACGAAGGCTCACCTCTCGCTGCAGAGCCAGGTGTCGCCAGGGGTCCCCTCTCCAGAAACCGCCCCCACCAAAACGGGGACCCTCTCAAGGCTGAGTTCACTTCCCGGGGCATCTTGCGTCTCCCAGCCACCTCCAAATGTGCATGGTTTGAGGTTCAGTCTGCAGGGGGAGGGCAAGGTGTGATGAGAATGTGTGACCGCAGTCGTGGCCAGTAATGCCATTATTTTTACCTGTCCAGCCTTCGGGGGTCTCCTGCCGCATCAGTTCATGACGGAGTGGTGGGGGGAAAAGAGTGAAGCAGAGGCACAGAGTCCACGTGTGGGGCCAGGAATGTGCTGCAGCTCTTATTTCCAACCAGGCCCCAGTGCGCAAGTCCTCTCGCAGGCCGCACCCGTCCCGCACCACCACAATCCCTCAGGAGTCTACTTACTATTCCTCCAGTGACCTCTGGCTTCCTGCCTCACTTTCGCGCGGGTCCCAGGTAGGGGCCCTGCCCAGCCTCCACTTTGGAGTCACCCACCACAGCATGTTTTGTTGCCTCTGCCGGCCGCACACATGCGGGGCTCACCACTCCCCACTGTCGGCAGCAGTGTCCAGCGTCTTCCATCTTCAGCTGGCTACAATCTGCTCCCTGGGGTATAGCCACACCTATCATCTGTCCTGTAGTACCCCACAGTTTGCCAGCCCGCCGAAAAATGTCAGATTAGCGGGCCCTGCCAAAGAGCTCATCTAAACTTCGACTGCCATCTTGGCCGGCCAAGCTATGGACCCAATCTTCAGGGAACATTCCTATACATTTCATACAAACAGAAAGACCTGTACCCTCTTTAAACTATTAATTTTTTTTAGTTGGACATTTCGCAGCAGATTAACAAAGGCATGTAAAACCACTTACCATACTCAAATAATTTTGTGAATCAACCTCATAGTATTTAACAATGGCTGCTGCTTGAGTGTAACTTTGTGATTCAATTAGTGCAAATCTTTAAACCACTGTAGTAACTTTCAAGCATGATACTATTTGTTAGAAATGGGGTATTTGGTTGACAGTCAGGTTACCCCCTGTTCAAGCAAGGACCCTCACCCTAGTCAGGGTAAAAGAGAATCACCCTCAGCTAGCCCCTGCTTACCCCCTCAGTAGCTTGGTAGAGCAGTAGGCTTAACTTCAGAGTGCTAAGTGTAAAGTATTTGTACCAACACACACAGTATCTTAATGAAAACACTACAAAATGACACAACACCAGTTTAGAAAAATAGAAAATACTTAACTAAATAAAACAAGACCAAAATGACAAAACTCCACAATACACAAGTCCAGTTATCAATTAAAAAGCAAAAGGAGTCTTTATGTAGTTTAAAACACACACTGACACTGTTAGCGTGAAAATGTACCTTGGGTGCGTCAAAAGTAACCCCCCCACGGGCGAGTGTGCATCAAAAAGGGCTTGCAATGCGTTGATTTCACTCACGAGCGAGATCTTGTGTCGTTTCTCCTTTCATCGGGTTGGGGCGCGTCATTTCTTCTCTCAGCAGGAGAGCGATGCGTCAATCCGGACAGCACTCTCGGGTCTGGGCAGGCCTTGCATTGTTTTTACATGACCAGCGGTGCTTGCATCAGAAATTTAGCGGCATGATGATCCGGAAACCATGCAGTGTGGGTTGTGATCTCCCAGCCTCCGTCAGCGATGCTGCGCGTCGTTTCTCCAGCTCCGTGCGTTGATTCTTCGGTCGCATTTCGGGCAAGCATCGATTTTCAGCTGCGGAGCAGGTGGCGTGTTGTTTCTTCAGCCGCCGATCGTAGTCGCGTCAATCTTTTCCCCGCACGGCACTCTGTGCGTGGATTTCTTCCTCTTAGGCTGCCAGCTTCTCCTTTCAGGGTCCCAGGAACTGGATGGGCACCACAGGGCAGAGTAGGAGTCTCTCCAGAGACTCCAGGTGCTGGCAGAGAGAAGTCTTTGCTGTCCCTGAGACTTCAAACAACAGGAAGCAAGCTCTAGATCAAGCCCTTGGAGATTTCTTCTCAAGATGGAAGGCAAACAAAGTCCAGTCTTTGCCCTCTTACTCTGGCAGAAGCAGCAACTGCAGGATAGCTCCACAAAGCACAGTCACAGGCAGGGCAGCTCTTCTTCCTCAGCTATTCAGCTCTTCTCCAGGCAGAGGATCCTCTTGGTTCCAGAAGTGTTTCTTAAGTCTGGGGTTTTGGGTGCCCTTCTTATACCCAATTTCTCCTTTGAAGTAGGCCTACTTTAAAGTAAAGTCTCTTTTGAATGTGAAATCCTGCCTTGCCCAGGCCAGGTCCCAGACACTCACCAGGGGGTTGGAGACTGCATTGTGTGAGGGCAGGTAGAGCCCTTTCAGGTGTGAGTGACCACTCCTCCCCTCCCTCCTAGCACAGATGGCTCATCAGGAAATGCAGACTACACCCAGCTCCCTTTGTGTCACTGTCTAGTGTGAGGTGCAAACAGTCCAACTGTCAAACTGGCCCAGACAGGGAGTCCACAAACAGGTAGAGTAACAGAAATGGTATAGGCAAGGAAATGCTCACTTTCTAAAAGTGGCGTTTTCAAACACACAATCTTATAATCAACTTTACTAAAAGATGTATTCTTAAATTGTGAGCTCAGATACCTCAAACTCCACATGTCCATCCACTCCCAAAGGGAACCTACACTTTAATTAGATTTAAAGGTAGCCCCCATGTTAACCTATGAGAGGGACAGGCCTTGCCACAGTGAAAAACGAAGTTAGCAATATTTCACTGTTACGACATATAAAACCACATTACTATATGTCCTACCTTAACCATACACTGCACCCTGGGACTACCTAGGGCCTACCTTTGGGGTGCCTGACATGTAAGAAAAGGGAAGGTTTAGACCTGGCAAGTGTGTACACTTGCCAAATGAATTTACAGTTAAAAATGCACACACAGACACTGAAATGGCAGGTCTGAGACATGATTACAGAGCTACTTATGTGGGTGGCACAACCAGTGCAGCAGGCCCACTAGTAGCATTTGATTTACAGGCACTGGCACCTCTAGTGCACCTTACTAGGGACTTACTAGTAAATCAAATATGCCAATCGTGGTTAAGCCAATTACATACACATTTTGTAAAAGGAGCACTTGCACTTTAGCACTGGTTAGCAGTGGTAAAGTGCCCAGAGTAACAAAAACAGCAAAATCAGAGTCCAGCACACATCAACAACCTGGGGAACAGAGGCGAAAAGTTAAGGGAGACCACGCCAAGGATGAAAAGTCTAACACTATTCATCAGCCTACATTTTCTTATTTAATCAAAACTAAGATTAGTTATCTACCAGTAAAACATCTATGCCTAAAAACCCAACCTTTTTAGGGGAAATAATTTAAAATATTATTTAATTTAATATTAAATTCATATACATAAAATACAGAAGGTTTGACATAGTTAAAAACAATGGCACATAAATTACAATGAAAAGAGATCTTCCTTCTCTGGTACTCCACAAAAATCATGTCTGACATAAATATATGTCTCAGATGCCGGGAGGTCTGTCAGTATCTAGAGTTAAATTACCCTCACAATCTACTGTGTTTGTAACTGCTTTCCTTATCTCCATACATTTCAATTAGTAAACAATGTTCATAAAGCCATGGCTACTTTAGATGAGACTTCTAATTAATACGAGTCTCTTCCTCAGGATCATTTTCCATTTTCAATTATAGCTCACCTTTTTATACAAATACCTCCAATTTACAGTATTCCACTGGATTAAATTCAGATTTAAAGATAAGGAATAAAATACATTTCCTTTTGTTGTAGGACCTTGATTAACACTATTCATTAGTTGGTGTTCATAATTCAGTTGAACAGAAAAAGACCTACTATAACCACACTTTTTTACCAAAACTGCAAAAGTTGTTTCTAAATGGTACCAATGGGATCCAAATTCATCAACATGTCTGAGCTGTACTGCTTTTCCTCTATGGTAAGCAGTGCATATCATTGTTTACCAACTGAAATGTATGAAAATAAAGAAAGCATTTACTAGGGCAGTAGATAATGAGGGTCATTTTACTCAAGACAGTGATTGTAGGAAAATACTCCATTTTGGGTGATCATCCCACTTTCTGCTAGATTTTATTGCTGGTTTTTTGATTCTGTACTCTGGGGCATTGCTGTCCAGTGTATGTGCTCCGACGCCCAAAATCATCTTACATTTGTACACTCCTAATTGGCATTTGTATCATACACTAGGGACATATAAGACATGTTGAATTGGTATATTCCTAATTGGCATATATACCACATAAAAAGGCCTACAAGTCCCTAGTGTGTTTTGTAAAGTGTACACAGGGCCTGTATGAATGTAGCACACATTATAATGCCACTAAATTGACAATGCAAAACATGGCTGCAGGCCTGCCACCAGTAGCCTAGCTGTTCAGGTTTAAACTGCAAATTTGCATGTTAAAACCACCCTTTTCTTTACTAATAAATTGCCCCTAGTACACTTAACCACCCATAAGACATTGTGCATAGTATTTAAAAGTAGTACAGGCAAACATTTAATAAAAAAAAATTCCTTACAGATACAAGGCACTAAAGCTATTTTCCCCATAGCAGGGTTAGTGGTTCCATAGTAAAGCACTTGGAGTTAATATTAAAAATAAATAATGTTATCTCCACCTAGGAACCAGACAAGTGTTCGTCACAAGTCCAATTTATTGGCAAAGTCAGAATTAAGAGAAATATTTCACAAACTTTTTCTTTTAAACAACACTTTTTACATGCCTAAGGCCTCTATAAGCCTAATTGAACATGCTTTCAGCTATCACCCAGGAATTGAATAGCTTCTTGATGAGAAGTAAACTTCCTAACAGAGTTGATACAAAGGGCTTCAGTGTGGGGAGGTGTTCTGTTCCTCTGACTAGATGACCATCTGGGCAGTACCCAGGAACTTGATTATCTTCAAAGTTGTCTGCCCTATCACAGGCAGATGTAGCTAATGCCAGGGCCTATCCCCTCCACTTTCCACCTATCTAGGAAGACACCAATCTCAGGAGCTGCCCACAGAACCAGTTTTGAATGACTACAAGACAGGGTTTGCTCATTTGCCCAGCCGCACCTCTAGGGTTAGTACAGGAGCTCTGCACAAGGGAAGTAATATGCTGCCATCATAGTTTTAGGTGGAGAGGAGCACTGTGGGGTTGTTTGTAGAAGGACACACAGACAATGCTGCAAAAGTAGGCACGGTTGTTCCTGGGAACTTTTTCTCTATTGGCTAGATAGGAGCTAGGAGTCACTCCCCCCACCCACAAGCCTGGAACAAGCATAAAATAGGCACCCTCTTTAAAACACTCTGGACCAGTGGAAGACAGTAGAAGGTCTGCACCTGCTGTTGTGTCCTGGGAAGAGAACACCAAAGTCTGGAACTGCTCACCCTTGTGCCCAGGAATATGTAGTGGACTCAAGGGTCCATTGGCTGACCTCCTGTTAAGCTACAGGGATGCAAAAGTTACAAGAAGCCATTTTTGGAAAGGCCCAGCTAACTAGTTTCTACTGGATCTGCCATAGTCCCTGCTGGTAGCTTCTGTTAAACTGACTTCAGACCCTCCAGTAATATTTCTGAGGTCCTGGAAGTCTTGGTTGGTGTCAATGTGCACTTACCCTGCTTAACCCTAGACCTGGGACTTCAAGACTTTTTGCCTGGAGAAAAGACAGAAGACCAGGAAAAACCTGCCAAGTCAATCCAACTAAGTTGCATTGCCTTTGGCTCAAATGTTTCAGGCTGCTCCCACTTGGAGCTTTCCACAACAGAAACTCTGTGTCAGTGGGGCATTATTCAGAAAGCATCCTGCCTTGTGGAGTCCTATCTTTTTGGCTACAGCTTTCAGTTTGCCCTTCTGGAAGAATCTGAGCTTCAAAAAAGCAGACTGAGTCCGAAGGTAGAATTCTTCACCAGGCAAAGACGCCAAAAGTATCTGGCCAGTGAAGGGTCTTCCTTGGGTGCACTTTTTGAACTTTTTCCTCTCTGAGCTTTCCCTCCAAAACTGAATGGTTTCACTGGGACTTTGTCCAACAGCTATACAGCCTTGTGGAACCCATCTCAGCGACAGCCTAGTACCTTTCCCAGCTCAGGATTATTGACTTGCATTTCAGAGTCTAAGGGCTTCATCATTAGGCTGGCGGTCTTGAGAACACCAGCCTCGTGGTGGCAGTCAGGACCGCTGCTGCTGTGGAGGTCCGACTGCCACATTAAGACCCTGGTGGTCAGACCACCAGGATTCTGTTGTCTCTGCTGGGATTGGTGATTCAGACGGGTTGACAGCAGTTGGAGGACACAATCAGCTAGGGCGGCGCTGCATGCAGCGCTGCCTTGCTGATTACAACCTTATCTCTGCCAGCCTTTACATGGTGGTTCTACCACCATGAAAAGGCCACCATGAAAAGGCTGGCAGAGAACAGGTGCAGGGGGCCACAGGGTGCCCCCTGCACTGTCCATGCACTTGGCACTTCATTTTAGGTTATATGTATTTTTAGATGATTTCCCAGTAATAGTGTCTTTGACAACAGGCATAAAACCATTCACTGTTCTTTTGGAGATTATAGGCCTAGGGAATCCAAATCAACACTTAGGGCCTCATTACAAGTCTGGCGGTCACTAGACCGCCAGACTCACAGATAGCGGTCAGACTGCCACCAATGCGGTGATCCTACTGCCACATTACAACCCTGGCGGTCGGGCTGCCAGGGAACCGCCAGCTCCGCCACGATCAGAGGTCCTGGCAGTCTGGAGGTTGGTGGCAGTCCTAACACGCCAGGGCACTTGGCATGGGCAGTGCAGGGCCCCCCCTACCCAGCACCATCGCAATGTCCACTCTCTGCTGTGCAGAGAGTAAACATTGTGAAGATGCTGATACACCCTGCAGGTGACAGCATTGCCACCGGCTTGATTTTGAGCCGGAGACAATGCTGCCACCAGTTTCCCACTAGGCTGAGGAGTGGAAACCTAGGTTTCTGCCAGTCAGCCTAGCAGCAAATTCCTAATAGGTCCGGCAGGGTGGTTGTCACTACGGCAGCAGCCACCCTGTCGGGAGTTTGCCAGACAGGTGTTCCCGTCTGTCAAACTCATAATTAGGCCCTAAGTCAGAAAGTAAAACTTCCAACCGGGACAAACCTGATCTGGATATCTGACGAACACTCCATCGCAGTCTGCCTTAATACATGTCTAGGTACCAGTCAAGCACATCCATATGATCGTGGTTGGCGCTTAACAGTTTTTGGTGCTATTTTTATCTAAAATTTTAAACTTCATGCCTCTGGTTCCCCATATTGGATTTTGTTGTTTTGCTGTTGGCTTGTTCATTAAATATTCTCTAATTTTATAAACTAGACTGAGATTTTTACTGTGTTGTGTTTTCAACTTTTAAACTGTGCTTTACACATTTTGTTAAGTTAAGCCTATCTACTCTGTGCCATTGCTACCAGAGCTTGAGCTCAGGTTTAAATTGCTGAAACCCTTACTGGGCCTAACAAGAATATTGCCATTATTACTTGTGGTGTACTACCATCCACCACAACTAATAATCAATTTTCTCACATTAAGTGATTTCCAGTTATCTGAGACATGTATGCATGTAAGTGATAATTATGTCAAAAACAAAATCTCCATTAATTTTAACTTCTGCGCTGTTGTTCAATTATTATTCATCATATATTTTGAAATGTATATATAAATTTAATACTGAACGAAAAAAATTATATTTTTCTTGAGAATGTAACAGCAGCCAACGTTACTATAATTAATATTACTACTGAGTAGACATTTTGATATTGACTGCGTTACTGCAGGTGTGCTGAGGCATTTAATTTAGACTGCTCAGAGTATATAATGCATGTGTGTTAGTACATACCCTAATTAGAAACATAATTTTGAATTAATATCCATATGTCACCATTAATGCCATTAATTCGCAGAACTGTATGTGGGATTTCTGCAGCCCCTCTCTTCCATATATTAGACCTAACAAGATATTGGCAGTAATACTGTGAATAGCAATACCTAATGAGAGTGCCCATTGTTTTGAAATGTAGCTATAGGCATTCAAGGGATTTTGTTTTTTTCTTAAATAATTTGAACCTGTTAATGACAATTTACTGCGATTTTAGTGAGTTTACTTTGATCTCAAGCATAATGCATCTTAATGCCTGATTTTTCATTGAATATTTATATATTTTTTCCTATGTGTTTCTCTCTCATTTCATATGCATATAGCTATATTTGTATTAAAAGTCAGCAACTGTGCAGTTATGGTTTCATCACACCCTCCATAAACATGGCATTGTTTGACTCTTTAATAACTTTAGCTCTGTTTGACAAAATCAGACAAAACGTTCTTAAACTTTCATTCAAACTCTGACTCTCTCAACAAAAAGTTTCTTGAAGATCCATAATGTGGGCAAAAGATATAGGGGTCCCAGAAGTTTCAAGTACTTCGTCAATTCCGTTATGGTAACAACTATCACACCTGCAGCAACATTTTCACCAAACTTGGATGAGTGAAATGACCTGTTCCAACTGCTTATATTTTGTAGGTTTTGTGAAAATCCCTTCATTGTTATTTGCAAAAAGCAAAAACGAATATGCATCAAATAGGGTAAACAGAATCTATAACTATCTTCAATTTTTGGCGACCACCTGGATTTGACAACACTGGCAGCAAACTTTTAGAAAAACCAAATGTGTTTGGATGTAGGAAATTGTTTTCTTTCAGATTAATTGCGATGTATGGATCATCAGAGCACCTGAAATGCTTTGTTGTGGGTGCCACCATACGACGAGAAGCGCGGAAGCCTTTGTCTTTGAGAGTTTCATGACCCTGTTGGCAGCTGTGTGAAGAAAGAATTATGGGGTAATTCACCACTACCCACCAAGTGGAAAAGTAAGAGATGGAATGGGAATCAGCAAGCTGCTAATTTGTAAGAGGGGGAAATTGGTATTCAGAAAGAGAGTGAAAAACACACTGCAGTAGATGTCATGTCTCTCACGCGTTTTAGATGTTTCACAACTCGGACTTGCACGTTGTCTGTAGTAGGTCTTAAAGGAACAGCACACACTAATGGCACAGCAAGTCTGATTATAATGGCAAAGGCAGAGGGTAAGTATTCGGAGTGGTGTCCATATGTTGATACACAACATTCCCCAATCCCTTTATCTCTTTTCTTCGTACTTGATGCTCTGTAAGGTAAAGCAGATCATCCAGGAGTAACTGGTTCTCTTCCTTGAGCTCCAGAGCTCAAGGGGATGATTAAAAGCAGTGGACCCATCAAATTTCACACAGCCGGGGAAGGTCAATGGAGTGCAGGTCTTAGGAGGCATATGAAGGATCAATGAAAGGAAACGTGATGGAAAGGGCAGAACAAAACAAAGATGCAGGGAAACGTCAAAATATAGATTGAACTAAGCCACAGAATACCAAACAACTTAGCAGTTGCAAAGCTTTGCTACTTCCACACAGGTCCTTGCATTACCCAGATGTGATTCTACTACAGTCGGAATGGCTGCCCTTCTCTGTCTGACCTGGAAAAACTGGCTCGTGTTCCTCAGCCCCAGTTTCCCATGAATTAGTCTCCATAGTCTCCACATTCTTAGCATTTTCATTCACCCTCCTGCCTCATTCTTCACCTTCTGGTATTCAAGCCGCACCTGCTCTTACCTGAAGTCATGTATCGAACAAGATGGGATTCAAGTGATGCTCTAGGCCTTTGGCAAGCTTTAAATGTGAACAAAAAAGGAATTGGCCCACGAGGGATAAATTATGTAATGATTTCATAAATAACAGTATATTAATTGCTATTGGATTACTGCAGCAAATTCACCACTGAACGCATAAAGCTAATTTTCTCCTATTACAAAATAGTGTCCATCACCATCATATTCAATGGTAATCTTATGAGGATTTTACCTTCTTTCTTCATATGTTTTTACAGGAAAAAACTAACAGCCTACGTCTTGTTTTATATGCTAGATCCGTCTTCTAGGTAGTCCACACATGTATCCACTTGACACCCAATCTAAAGTTAAAAGACCTATTTATTATAATGCATAGATTGATGTTTATTGTAGTTATTGTTTCCATTTCTTGTGGACTCCTTTAGCAACGTGTGCCTGCTGAACTTCTAGCCTCCTCAGGACTGTACAAGGCGAGTGTTACATGTGTAACCTCTCTTGCCTCACCCCTCGACCAGATATTCCAAATAATACATAGCGAAAACCGCTAGAAGGTTTTCAGTTTGTCTAGAGAGGCAGCAGTCCACTTAGTCCCATCCTAAAAAGGTCAAAGTCATAATATCATTATCCAGGACGAAGTAAAAAATGTATGAGGAAAGAGTGTAAAATTCTTATAAGGGTACCATTGAACATGATGGTGATGGACACTATTTTGTAACAAGAGAAAATAAAACATAAGAAAAAAACATACCTACAGCTATCTTGAGTTGTTTTTGTTATAAGCTTTATGCATTCAGAGGCGAATTCGCTGTGGTAATCCAGTAGAAATTAATGTACTATTGTTGATGAAATAATTACATAATTTATCCTTCATGGGCCAATTCTGTTTTTGTTCACATTTAAACTTGACAAAGTTCTACAGGGTCACTTGGCTTCCCCCTTGTTAGATACATACTTACCTGGAATCATGACAGCAAATCATGGCACAAATCAATACAATCCCCCCATAGATGATGTAGGGAGACCCAGAATGAGCAATATTGCCCCCATAAATCAAAAGTAAACCTTCACTTTTTGTCACCGGACTCACATATCTGCCACTTTTGATTTGCAGATCCAGATCCTCCAATCTGGTCTAGAATAAGTATCCTTATGAGGATCCTTGAATCCAGGCCCAGAATCAAAGACCTGATTCCCCAAACTCAGCCCAGGATTTGGGGATTTAAATCTTTAAACCTGGGCCTACATTCAAGAGTTTTAAAACAAAAACCTACAGTAGGAGGACGAAGACCAGGCTCTGCACACATTATCTGCTGTGCCTACAGTAAGGCTGAGAACAATGGGTTATTTCAGTGTGGAGTAGTGCGCAAGGCATATCTGAAGGTTATGACTTGGTCTTAGACCCGATGTACGTGGTCAAAGGCCTTATACAGCAGTTTTTTGCTTAGGCAAGGAGCAAATTGTGTCATTACAAAACCATTAACAAATATATATATTTATATGTTAATTGAGAGTCGTTGTTTCATTATCTGAAGAGAATGCTACTTAACTTTAGCTTAAGTAGCACTGGCAAGACGTGGGAGCCCTGTTGAACTCCACATACAGGCCCAAATTACAAGTGGGTCAGGATTTTCTGACCCTTGTCTAAACCCTTGTTTATGCAAATTGTTGGAATTTCAAGTCGGGTGCTATTTAATACATCTGATAGTTACTGGAAGCAGTAAGTACCTCACCTTTAACAAAAATTTAGCAGGTCAAACATGTCAGAATTTAATTTAACAGGGGGAAAGTGTGTGGTATTCACTGTATCATGTGGATTATGGTGCAGTGAGTATCAACATCTGCATGTCATTTCCCAGAAACTAATAATAGGTGCTATTTATTGCAAAGGGTAAATAATGCTCCCATGGATATTGTTATTAATCTGGTCCAATAGAAAGCCCCTGGATTCAGACAAACTTGGAATCATGGCCATACACGAACAAGTATGCTGCAACATCCTCGATTTGTGCCTGGAAAACTCGCTCTCCTCAAAAAATGATATGTCTAGGTAAACTCTTTAAAACTTTCTATATGCAGTACAGCAAGGTACTGTGATCCATAGGAGCAAAGATGATATACCGGTCAAACCACAGCATTGATGGTGGAAAACCTTAGTCTGCCATTTCAATATACAAGAGTGATTTCTGTTCCTCATCAAGCCTAAACCCTGACAAATAAATGTCCCCAATAGTCTTATGATTATAACAAGTGTTATTGTCACACTCTCCCTTAAGTAGCCCAGGACAAAAATATAGTATTTGTTGTATGTGTTAGAAATGTGGTCTCTAGTTGGCAATCGGTTTGCACCCTGTCCAAGTAGGGACCCTCACTCTAGTCAGGATAAGGGAGATACCAAGCTCAGGTAACCCCTGGTAATCCCCTTGGTGGCTTGGCACGAGCAGTCAGGCTTATCTCAGAAGCAATGTGTAAAGCATTTGTACATAATACACAGTAATACAGTGAAAACACTACAAAAGGACACCACACCAGTTTTAGAAAAATAGCCAATATTTATTTATGTGAAACAAGATTAAAACAAGAAAAATCCAACATTCAGTAATAAAGATATGAATTTTGCAAGAATTAACTTAAAAATACAGGGCCAGATGTATGAAAGCTTTTTGCATTCGCAAACGGTGCGAATGCCCATTTGCGAATGCAAAAAGCCATTTCAGAATGTATGAAAGACATTCTGAACGCAATTTTAAGGAATCGCTAAAATAGCGATTCCTTAAAATTGCGACCCTGTTTAGAGAGTTGCAAATTGCGACTCTCTAAATAAGAAATCGCAAATAAAGATTCCTTATTTGCAATTTCTTTGAACATGTAAGAAGCAATTCCTAAATGCAAATTGGGCATTTAGGAATCGCTATTTACCACTAGGTTGAACCTGGTGGTAACCATGTGCAAATTTAAAAAATGCATTTAAAATGCATTTTTAAAATGTACATGTAAAGCACACATGCCCTTTTGGCATGTGTGCACCTTACATGGCCTAAAAAATTATTTTGGGGTGCAGCAGAGGGGGCCTTAGGCCCCCAACACCCTGGGGTTTTGCATTTCCAAAATTGCAATTTCTAGTTAAGAAATTGCAATTTTGGAAATGCAAAAAATTCACAGATATGGGCCTAGAGGCCCATAGGTACGAATGGGGCCGGTATCGCAATTTGCGATTCGGTAATAGCATTTGCTATTTTTAAGAAATCGCTATTACCAATTCGCAAATGTTATACATTGTATTTTGCGAATCAGAAATAGCGATTTCTTAAAAATCGCTATTTCCGACTCGCAAAAGGCCTTCTTGATACATCTGGCCCACAGTTCCTTGAAGTTGAAATGGGGCTACCACAGCGTTGTGATCAACAAATCCAACAGTTCAGGCCAGCGCAGCGTCGCAGGCCAGCTAGGGTGTGGGGAAGACCCGCAATCAGTACCCTGGAAATGTAGGACGTCGTGATCCTCGCACTGAGATCCGGAGTGTGGCCTTGCTGGTGTCGCAGGCTTTGGTTTTGGCGGTTGGTGTGGGGGTCGTCGGGCCCTTGAAATCGCAAGCATTGCAGATCGAACTCCGGGCTGATGAAGTCAGGAGCTCTGGCATGCATGGCGTCTGGGCTGCGGTGTGAAATGGGACGATGCGACATGCGGTGCCTGCAGGTCATGGTACAGGCAGCAGCTCAGTGACAGCATACAACAGTGTCGTTGAGACCAGGACTGCGGTGCAAAGTGGGGCGGTGCGACGTGCATTGTCACCAGGTCACGGTGCAGGCAGGGGTATCATTGTTGCTGAAGAACTGTCATCCGTAGGCCCACATCAGCTCCGTGCGGTGTCCACGGGTCCCGGTGCAGACAGGGGCGTCTGTGTCAGCAGGAGCGGTGGTGACGGGCATGCCAAGGCTGTGGTGTGAGCAAGGCGATGCCGGAGCGCAGGGCCCAGAGGTCACGATGCAAGCAGCGGCTAGGAGGCGGCGTCAGGTGGTGGCGTCGGTGAGGCCAGGGTTGCGGTGTGAAGCAGGGTGGGGCGGTGCCGCTCCGTGCGGCGTTGGCATGTCACGGTGCAGGCCAGTGGCATAGTTGGCGGCAGTGCAATGATTTTTCTTCTTGAACAGCACAAAACACAAAGTTCCCACTGCTGTGGCAGATGAAACTGAAGTCTTTGATATCCCTGAGACTTCCAACAGGAGGCAAACTCTACTCCAAGCCCTTGGAGAACTTTCTCAAGCAGGATTCATAGCAAACTTCACCCTTTGCTCTCTTTTAAGGCAGGATCAGCAACTGCAGGCCAACCCAGCAAAGCAGCACACCAAAGGGGCAGGGAATCATTGCCTCAAGTCACGATGAACATTTCATTTTTTAGAAAACTGAATCAAAAAACCTCATGGGTAAAGCCCAATGTCATATCAGTTTAAGTTAAAGTATAGATTATAAGGAAGTGTACATTTGATGTCAGTGTTACACCGGCGTGGTTAAGGTCTTATTTAAATATAATGGCGGATGGTATATCATTTACATTGTAGGCTAATGGCACTATAGTCAAGGGTTGCAATTAGTGAATTTTTGCACATGTGGTTTAGTACAACTAGGAGTCATCTCATGTTATTTGAAAGCCTTGTGGTAATTAAATATGGCATTGGGCTTTACCCATGAGATTTTTTAATTCCGTTTTTTTTTTAATTAAATGTTTTTCTAAAAATGAAATGTTCATCATGACTTGAGGCAATGATTCCATGATTTTTATTTTTAGACTGTTTGCATGATTTACTCTGTAATAGGAAGATAATTAACTTTGGATGTGGAGAGGAATATCAGCATCGGGGAGAATTGGATATTGATATTTTGCTATATAAGTGGACATGCCCTTGGATTTGGGGTGAGCTTTCGTAGAACTTGCACACACTAACCCCACTATGTTTATTTTAGTGATCTTTGTTGATACTAAAATGCCCATTATTTTATGTTTTTATCAGGGTACATACTTACAGCAAGTAGGACGCAATGAAAAGAAAGTCATATTTAAGTTGAAACATCTTGTGTTTTTAGGATAAGTATTGAAGAATCAGAGAGATATTAGTTTGTTGGTTCTTCAAAACATTGTTTGGCTGAATGAGAAGGCCACTAATAGGTGTTTTTTTTTTTTTAGGTGCTACCTGAAAATGTAATTTCTGTCCTGATGATGACCCCTTTATGATTGGTTCTGTTTGTGGGGTCAAAACATCGACACAACTTACAGTGGGTTAATGTATGATGAAATAGGTGGCTTCAGGACACCTGAATTGAAGGGGTCCGTTTTCAGGCTTGCTTCAATTTTTAACCACAATTTTGTACATATTGTATATATCACTTGGCGAAACTTGTCACGTTATTCACGTTCACTGCGCTGTCACCATAGGACCACCTGAATAGACAGACTAATGATTGTATTGTGTGAAATATTATTCAGATAAAAGGAACATGGTTTAGAACAACCTTGTTGATAAAAGAAATAATTCATGCCGTGGAGGTTAAGGGTTATACTTCCCTCTTGGGGCCTCAAAACTTCTTGTTATATTTACACACCCAGGTCTTAGGGTTACTGGGTTTGCCTCATTTCTTAAATAAATACTTTCTAAAAGGGACATTTTCAAACTAACAATCTAAAAAACAACTTCACTAAAAGATGTATTTTAAATTGTGAGTTCAGAGATCCCAAACTCCATATTTCCATCTGCTCTCAAAGGGAAACTGTACTTTAAGGATGTTTAAAGACAGCCCCCATGTTAACATATGAGAGAGACAGGCCTTGCAACAGTGAAAACCGAATTTAGCAGTATTTCACTGTTAGGACAGGCCCAACACACCAGTATATGTCCCACCATTAACATACAATGCACCTTGCCCTTGGAGCTACCTAGCGCACACCTTATGGGTGCCTTACATGTACAAAAAGAGAAGGTTTGGGCCTGGCAAGTGGGTACACTTGCCAGGTCGAGTTGGCAGTTTAAAACTGCACACACAGACACTGCAGTGGCAGGTCTGAGACATGATTACAGAGCTACTTAGGTGGGTGGCACAATCAGTGATGCAGGCACACTAGTAGCGTTTGATTTACAAGCCCTGGGCACCCCTGGTGCACTTTACTAGGGACTTACCAGCAAATCAAATAGGCCAATCATGGACAAACCATTCACCAATACAATTTACATAGGGAACACTTGCACTTTAGCACTGATCAGCAGTGGTAAAGTGCGCAGAGACAATAAACCAGCAAAAACAGATTGAGAAAATAGGAAGAAGAGGGCAAAATGTTTGGGGATAGCCCTGCAAAAAGGGCCATATCCAACAGTATGTGTTCCTTATATAGTTATTGTTACATGTCTATAGTTACAAATTGACTTTGGAAATATAAATCAGACTTTGCTTGCTATCAACCTTCTTCAAGAAGTCCATCGATCAGACAGTTCTCTTCATCACCACCTGAATGCAACCACAGACCATGAGTGACAAGAACGACAGACATTAGAAATCAATCTTTGTATGACAGGATGGTTTTACCACCTCATAAAAAACAATAGCTTAGTATTGCACTTTACCCACTTAACTGGGATAGACCAATTTTGAGCATGTCTTTGCTCCACAAACTGGTCTTGCACCCAAAGGTTTCCAAAAGCAGGTGATCTCCAGGCTGGTAAGCCTTAGTCGGATCATGCATCAAATCCTAACCAGACTGACACCTGGCACATACCACAGTAATACTGAAAATGGTTGGACGGCTTCTACAATAAGTAGTAACACCGATCGACCTCACCGCATGTCAACCTTATTGTCTGTGTCACTCCTAGACGTCAACAAAGAAATCCATTTCAAACTGAAGTAAATTTGACTGAGTTGAATTTGCATTAGTTAAAATCCCCATAGCTACAGCAGGAAAAAAAGTGAAATTTTCTAGCACAAGGAACTCTCAAAACCGTCATGGTTAAAAACTATTTCAATATTACTTGAGAGAAATAAAGGGCACAGTGCATCTTGTTCTCTTGTGCAATGTGCATGCTGGCCTGAAAACGTATCCTTTCAGACCAACATTAAAGAGTAAAGCTGTGGTTCAGGTAAGATAATCTAAAGTATATGTGGGGGTAATATAATTTAAAGTATATGCGGGGGGATAAACAAGGTCTAGCCTTTGTGAACGTTTGCAAAGCTTTCTCAGAAAACTGCACAAACTTCTCACAAGAAAAACGTTGCACACCCCTGATAAGATCTGTCAGGCAAAAATACAGAAATGACAACTCGTTGGACTCCACATCCTTAATTGTATGTGATTGTGATAAAGTAGAAGAGGAAAGAGTATGGATTCGATAATAGTAGGATCCAAGTCTTACAAAATAAGTAGGTAAAATAATTATCCTGCACAATGATGTCACAGAAAATGATGTGAAGCCACAACCCTATTATAGATCTGATTGTGATGGCAGTTGGGCTGTCATGTAGTTTATGATAACTTAATGGGGACATTCTAACAATCTCTATAGGAATGTGTTTATACCTCACATATTGATGTTTCTTCTCTTGTTTATTAGATTTTTGACCTGCACAATCTATGCATGTTTTAAACAAGCATTTGCAAAGCAAAGGGTCTTGCGTTTGCTCGAGTTAGAGATATTAGCATTGTAAATTCCAAACTGGACTTTTCTTGCCACATAAATTGAAAATGAAAAGTAAAACAGTTGACATAAGCAAGTCAATTCAACGCGCCATGGCCGCCATGAGCTTGAGCGCGAAAAAGAGACACAAAGGAAAAAGAAGTTCACTCGCAGGCAAACATATTGGCAAACGTGCAATTATCAATGGCCAAAATGGTGACAAAACTGCCTCAAGGAGGGACACACGGAAAACATTTACCAATGTCATCAAAGGATTTTTGAAAGGCAACCCCACGAACGAGTGAAGTGATGGGCGTGGTTAAAAGCCCAAATAGATACCAACACTTAAAAACAGATTGGTGAGCTTAACGTTCACTGCCGCTATCTGCACATGACCAGCATCTCACTGGTACATGTACAAATACAGGAAACAAACTTCTACCGTTCCAAGACCAGAAAATACACACAATGGGGCGAGAGAGATAAAAATCAATGTGTAGTGGTATGAATAAGAGAAATGTTAGATATTCATTCTCTACACCATTAAATGTCAACGTTTTTTATTCTTATAGGTGTGTTTTTAACGCTAGATAATCCACTAGACAGACATCCTTACCTCTTTGAGGCCTGAATAGAGCAGTCACACAAGGACATCAATATGTAAACATAATGTATGAGCCCTCAGAGAAGTTTAACAAAACCACAGTGTGGGGCCGAATCGAAAAATACATTAACACAGAAAGATCACACACAACAACAATGATGAAAGGTTAGGCCGAGATGCTGTTACTGAACTCACAATAAGTGAGACCCAAAGCCCTGCTCTATCTGCCTAGAACACAAGACAAGGCCATTTCCCTCTTTAAACACTGCAGAGAAAGATCGCACCAACCCTCCACCTAGGCCTAGGATAATCGTTAAGCATCAAATGAATGAACAAAATGAATTATAATCCACCACCCACTCCATGAAGCAATTCACATTGTACTGCCTCTGTTTGGGGGTGTTAGTGTGGGTCTACACATTTAGCTTTGGTGCTATATGTGATGGTATAATTTATTTGGTTTATTGCATGGATCTCTTGCCAGCAGTATATTGAAGCACTGTGTTTCACCTAATGCATATTTCAGCAAGTGCACTGCATTGATTTTACTCCGAATAAGGCTTGCTGAATGATGCATATGTTCTTTTCATCATTGATTTTGCAGATTGATGAACTCCTTTATATTGACAAGTGTGTGTCTTGTAATAAAGTGAAATGATTTGGACATGCAGTGAGCAGACACATCTATTGAACTATTGAATGTTTTGTTTACAAGGAGTAACATTATATAATTGGAACTACTGGACTATTAAACAAACTCATGTCACCATAAGAGGTCTCAATGCCAAAAATCAGATTGGCAGTCACAAATAGTATAACTGGTGAGCATGGTCGAGTTTTGGTTTTCTACGTGAAGTAGTCTACCATTTACTCCTCATAGGACAAAAAAAATATTTTATCACTGCCTACTACTGTCTTGTAATTCCGTCGCCTTTCATAGAAGTGATTTTTCAAATAAGACATTTAAGAAAGTTGTATGTTGCCCGGCGAAAATCTGAGGGAAAAAAACTGGAGCAAAGCTAGAAATCAGGTAAACGAGTGTTGTAGATTCTAAGTAGCGCGCCCAATCAGCCACTAACTGATCCATTATTGCAGTGAGTAAGAACACTCTCTGGAGAGTTCCCACAATATCAAGAATCTAAGCATAGAAGGACCAAGCATCTCAGCTGAACTGTTCTCCTGCAAGTGACTATGCCTTAATTTCGTCCATGTAGTCATGAAATGTACCAAGAACTAAATCCATAACCTTATATGGATGCCCAAGAAGATTTATATAATAGATATAATTTTTTACGTTGTCTAACAAGCAAATGTAGTATGCATATATGCCCTATCAGAGCTGAAGTATTTTCCTGAATATTACATGGCTCTGCATTTGGCGATTAAAATGTCTATTATTTATTGCAAACATTTTGTGTGTACCTCACTATAGGTGAAGGTTAGGCCTTCACAATCAGCAGAGAAAGACAAAAGAAACAAAGCAAAGCACAATAAAACAACACAGGGTGCGACGAGGCAGCAACATTGAGAGACAGATATAGGAGGCAAGACAAGCAAGTGTGTCGTGAAGAGAAGAGCACTTTAGAGTTCTGCAGAAGACCAGAAGATATGGATCCCTGGGATATTCTCAAGTAATGAGTTCTGGAGTCTAGTTGTGGGAAAGGAGTAGGCTTGGTTTAGAGTACTTTGTTTTGGTTGGAAGAATGCCTGTCTCCAGTTTAGCAGTGATCCTTGTGTTCAGCATCCACCAGCATAGACTATTTTTGTGGTAAAATGAAGGTATACATGAACAAGCATTTGCAATGCAAAGGGTATCGGGTTTGCTCCAGCTAGAGCAATTAGCAGTGTAAACTCCTAACCGGACTTTTCTTGACCCATAAATTAAAAATGAAAAGTAAAACAGTTTCACATAACTAACCAGACTTTTCTTGCCATATAAACTGAAAAGTAAAAGTTTCACAAAAGCGAGCCGACGGCCCCCACCAGCGCAAAGCAGACACACAAAGGGAAATAAAAGTTCACTCGCAGTAAAACCTATCGGCAAAAGTGCAATTATCCATGTAACCAGCAAAAGTGAAATTACCTATGTAACAGGATCGATGTCATCCAAAGTGCTTGACTTCTTCCCAGCAAGATTACGCTGTTAAATAAAGCGAAAAAGTAGCCCAGAAACCGGACGGAAAACGTGGAGCCTTGTATGTTTTCAGTACTTGGTCGGTGCGCTCACGGAGGGCTACGCACTGGAAAAGGCATGACGTATACATGCCTTTCACTAATAAAAGCAAGCAAATTTTAAAAGGCAAGCCCACAAACCAATGAAATAAACTTACGTGGCATGGGCATGGTTTGAAGCCCAAAGAGAGATTACAACATGGGACGGAGTGCTTTGAGCTCGCCCCTAAAAAGGTGGCATGGCATAAACGGAATATGCAGATAATATACTATTTATTACCGCTGATGGGGGGAGGTCATGACCACTCTAAGCATCACCTCTTGTGCGTCAACACACTCTCAGCAACTCTAAGGACAGGGGACCCTTCACCAGCCAGTTCGGGGTGCGACTGTGAGTTGCTGAGGGGGCACCCTGGAACTCAGTCCCAGACCCCTCCCCGCAAGGGCCTATGTTACTCCACTGCTTGACATTAAATTGAACTGTGCGTTTATATATATATATATATACTGAAAAAAACAAAGGTTACAGGGACGTTATATTTAGGCTCATATTTCAAATGTACCAAACCATTGAAATTCACCTGTTACAGTTAGAGTTAGCATTACCTCAAGTAACTATAACTCGTGCCCTAAGGTAACTATAACTCGCACCCTCACCATGAACAGTTTTTACGTCAAAATGTTTTATACATATAGTACATTTTTATTATCAGTGATGTTATTAAAGATGTCATGAGTGCTGTAATTTGTGAAGTAATTAGCAGTGCATGGCGAAGACGTGAGTTATAGTTACCTTAGGGCACGAGCTATAGTTACCACGCCAGTAATGAATTTAGCCCCGGGGAGATGGTGACCCCTGGGGCATGGGGGGCCATTCTGTTTCCACACATAATTTCTGCTTTGCTCCGGGGAGGTGCTGGTCCCTGGGGCTGTGGGGGGGGGGCATGCAGCCCCCTCACACTCCATTTAAAAAATACCACCAGGAGTTGGTTCACCAGGGAGCCTAAAAAACGTTGTTTTTAAAAAAAAATCACTGAATCCACAGATCCATCGCAAATCGCGACAGAAATCTTTTAGAATTTTTTTTTTAGTTCTTGGGGGGGGGGTCCCTCTGGGAACCCACCACCAGAGTTAAAGGGTCAGGGTGTCTGTACCCGGGCTCCTTTTCTTTAGGTTTACATTTTTTTCTGGGACTCAGCTGCTGAGACCCAAGATGGCTGCCAACACTTTCTGGATGAAGTGTTGGAAGCCAATCAGATCTTGGCACAAGATTGAGAGACGTTGCAAATCCTTCTCGTCTCTCTATATACACATACATTTATTTTCCCCTTACTTTCTCAAAAAGTACTAAATGGATTTACACCAAAACAAACAAGGTCACTTTCCTGACCAGGACCTACCTTTCTGCCAAATTTGGTGTAATTCTGTCCAGTGGTTTTGGCACTATCACTGTTCAAAATCCCTATTGAAAAATGAATGGGGAAAAAGTGTTTTGGGACCCCCTTATTTTCTGGGCCACCCTGAATGGATTGTCCCAAACCTTTCCAGGCAGCAGCTGGCATGACTGGCAATTTTGTTTTGCAGTTTTTTGTGAAGATTCGTCAAGCAGCTCCAACGTATATAGGCAAGTAAAACAACCCTTTTTATATAGAAACTAGGTCCTAACTATAACTACCTACACACACATAGATAGATAGATAGATAGATAGATAGATAGATAGATAGATAGATAGATAGATAGACAGTGCTTTATTTGTCAAATAATAAGTGTCGGTGCCCAACGTGCTGCTCAGACACCCGCACCTGGTGCTATAAAATGTCAGAGCGCTAATAGCAAGGATGCACAGCCCTGAATCCACGTCAAGCCAGGCACTCCCTGCTCCTTTATCATACTATTACAAGTTTCTGCTTTTTCCTGTAATGACGGATTTTCTGTATTTCTTTTCCTCCATCTTTTCGTTTGGTTACTTTTTCCTTCTGTTGGTCTTGGGAAATGTATGATTTGGAGAATTAAATGCCGGTCTCTAAAAATAAGTGCTGGTGCCACACACCAGGAACCACTGATATATATATATAAAAAACACCGTTATATAACCTTTGGTTCTTTCAGTGAATTTCTAATTTTTTTTAATGAAAAGTAATTTTAATTACTATACATTAATCCAACCACACAGTGGTGGTTGGGTGCAGAGCCTTCAGCCAACCCATATAGCCACCCAACCCTGTGTTGTGCATGTCCTTTGGCCATGCGCAGCAGGGTTTGGCCACAGGGCCTGGCATGTGGCCATTTGCTAGGGTGAACCCCTATAACAACCCAACCCCCCCCATGAACCCGCAGGCGCAGGCCGATGTTGGCCCCGGGGGACCCTTTCTCCGGAGCCCAGCCTAAATATTTAATTTTTTGGGGGGGAGTAGGGACCGTGCTGCCGCCCCCCCCACCCGATCGTAGCCCCAGGGATCCCCTCCCCTGGGGCCATGCCTAAATATTTAGGGCCTGATTTATACTTTTTTAGTGCCACATTTGAGTCATTTTTTTATGCAAAAGTGGTGCAAACTTACAAAATTCAATTACATTTTGTACGTTTAAGCAGCTTTTGCATCAAAAAATGATGCAAATGTGGAGCCAAAAAAGTATAAATCAGGCCCTTACATTTTTTGGGGGGAGAGGGCTGCGCAGCCACCCCCCAAGCCAAACTCAGCCCCGGTTATCCTATCTCCAAGGGACCAGCCTACACATTAAATTTTTTTGAGGTGGTGCAGACCCCCTCCCCCCGCTGAACTCAGCCCTGGGGACCCCATTCCCCAGAGCGTGGCCTAATATTATTTTTTGGGGGAGGGGGAAAGGGAGAGAGACTGCATGGTCCCACTCTCCAGGCCGATCTCTTCCCTGGGGACTCCATCCCCCAAGGCTCCCAAGGCCTGACCATGGGACTCAGAAAAAGGGGGGGGTCAAACAACGTGTTTCCTATTATAATATAATTGCCATAGGGTTTTTAGAGACGACTACAGTCCAAAACCACCAAATTTGGCAGAAAGCTAGTTCTTAGTCCAGAAAGAGTGTTTTTTGTTATTTGGGATAAATCTGTTCAATAGTTTTAAAAGAAAAAGAAATATAGATGTCTAGAGGCGTGATGGGAAATGCAGAGCTTTGATTGGCTGCCAACACTTCAGCCAGGAAGTGTTGGCAGCCATCTTAGGACTTAGCTTCAGCTGAGTCCCAGAACAAAATGTAAAAAAAAGAAAAGTGGCCAGGGTAGGGAGACCCTGAACCCTTAGTTCTGGTGTTGGGGTCCCAGAGGGACCACCCCAGAGCAAAAAAAGCATTTGTTTTTACATTTTCACCACGGGTTGCGGTGGATCCGGTGAAAATGTAAAAAACACAAAATAAGTACGGGCTCCCGCACTTGTTTTAATGAAGCCCCCAGATGTGCAAGGTCCCGGGGGCATGTCAAAAATAAGGAGGGGGTGTATGGGCCCCCATTCCGGGATTACTGATGTCCCAGGGACTGCCACCTCCCTGGGGAAAAATAATGTTTTAATATGGGGGAGGCCTAATGGCCCCCCGCAGCCCCAGGCACCACCACCTCTCTGGGGAAATTATTCAATTGAATGAGGGGGGTCCACGCGCCCTCCCTGCAGCTCCAGGAACCACCACCTCCCTGAGGCAAAGATTCAATTGCATTCTGAGGGGACACATGCCCCCACGGCCACCACCTCACTGGAGCTGCAATAAAAGAATGAAGGGTGTCCGTTGCGGACCCCTGGCCCCGCGGACCACATTTCCCTGGGGCAAATGCTACATTTGAAGGGTGCCAGGCGGCCCCCCTCATGGAGCCATACATGGTCCTGGGGACCGCCAACCCCCAGGGCTGGCTCCAACTATGTCCCGAGGTGCCCACCTCTGGGACATAATTGTTTGCTTTGCTTGGTGGGAGCTGACAGCTCCCATCAAGCAAAAGCGAACATAACTCCGCTTTCTGCAAGAGGGAGCTGTCAAACACCTCCTGCTTGCAGAAAGCAGAGTTTTCATCTCTTTCCCTGCACACAAATATGCATGCAGGGAAACAGATGGAAACATTGCTCCAGCAAGCAGGGAGTTGCTATTTAAAGGAGCTCCCTTCTTGCAGTAGCAATGCCGGCTCCCGGAGGACATGGTGAGCTGGCTAGGACTGCAGGGGCATTGAAGCTCTCGCTCTATTGCTCTCTCTCTCTCTTTCGCTCTTTCTCTCTTTCTCTCTCTCTCTCTCTCTGTACCATCTCATGATAGGATGGAAGAGAGAGAGAGAGAGAGGGACTGTTATTGCAATGGTCTCTCCATACAATGACTTCAAAGAGTCAGAGTAGTAAGATGTTTGGTATGAATGTTATAGTTACCTTTGGATGCAGAGCATAACAAAGTCACTTCTGGCCTAATGGTCAAGGGCTTGAGCTGTCACTCAGTAGGCTACAGTTCAAATCCTAATATCGCTTGACAGTGTGTTTGTTTATTTACTAGTGTTTTGACTGTTAAACCTTCCTAGTGATGGAACATTCACACTTCTTTTCAATCAAATGCATGGGTTGACTGTCATAGGTATGTCTGCAATCATCAGAGTAAGAAGTCACCTATGGCCCAAAGGTTAAGGTCCAGACCCTCACAGTGAAAGTTGAGGGTTCTACTCCCCTATCTGTGGTCATTTTCCTTCTTTAATTTCTTTTACACTTCAGAAGTTTAAGGTTCATACTGAAAGGTGATCTCACTTGTTTTAAATGGCAAATAAACTTTTCTTTTTAATTTGTCCTAATATATCTCATTCTACGTATATCATTCATCAAAGCCTAAAAAACTGTTCTCCCTCTCTCTCCCGCTCTCTCCCTCTCAAGTTCTCTCTTTCAATCTCTTTCTCTTACTTTCTCTCCTTCTCTCTCAATCTCTCACTTTCTCTCTCTCTCTCTTTTACATCCTATAAAGGGATGGAAGAGAGAGAGATTATTATTGGAATGGTCTCTTCATACAAAGACTTGAGAGTGTCACACTAGCAAGATGTTTGATCCCAATGTTATAGTTATGTTTTAATACACAGCACCACAAAAAACACTTCTGGCCCACTGGTAAAGCTCTTGGTATGTTACTCACAAGGTGGAAGGTTCAAATTCTGATATCTCATGCCCTGTGTCTGTTTATTTTTGAGTGTTTTGACTTTTAAATATTTCTAGTAATGGATCATTGAAATGTTTTTCCCATCAAAATGTGTGGATTGAATATCATAGGTAAGTCTGGAGAACATACAGTAATCAGTCACTTCTAGCCTAGTGGTTAAGGTCCCAGACCCTCACACTGAAGGTTGAGGGTTTCTGTCCAAGTGAGTCTGTGGACATTTCCCTTCCCTGGTTTCGTTTCAACTTGAAATTTTTAGGTTGCATACTGAAAGGTGATGTCACTCTTTCTAATTGACAAATACATTTTTCTTTTCAATCTGTCCATAAATATCAATTCTAAGTATATCATTCATCAAAGCCTAAAAAACTCTCTCTCAGTCTCTTTCTCTCTCTTAATTTCTTTCTTTCAATATTTCTCCCACGCACCTACCCACTCAGACCCTACGTGCCCGCTCACAGACCCACGCAAACACTGATGCAACCACTCACAGACCCACTTAGACTCTGATGCACCCACTCACAGACCCACTCAAACACTGACAAACCCACTCACAAACCCACTCAGACACTGACACACCCACTCACAGACCCATTCATACTGTTACACATTCACTCAAAGACCCACTCAGACCCTCACTCACCCACTCACAGACCCACTCAGACCCTCATGCACCCACTCATAGGCCCACTCAGGCACTCTTGCACCCACTCACAGACCCACTCAGACACTCATGCACCTACTCACAGACCCACTCAGGCACAAAGACTCCCACTCACAGACCCACTCAGACACTAAGGCATCCACTCACAGACTCACTCAGATGTCACACATCCACTCACAGAACCACTCAGACCCTCATGCACCCACTCACACACCCAGAGAAACCCTTTCATACCTATTCTCCCACCCAGAGAGACAGACCCTTTGGCCATACACAGCATTGAGTTTGGCCAAAGGTTGTGTGTGGTGTGGGATTGGATAGTTACAGGAGGTTGGCCACAGCGGCCAACCCCCCACTGTGCACACCGTCCTTGGCCGTGCACGGCACTGGTTGGAGTAATGTATAGTAATTAAAATTACTTTACATTTAAAAAAATTGAAATTCACTATGAAAAACAAAGGTCACAGGTTTGTTATAGTTAGGAAATAGAATTTAAAAACCCATTGAAATTCACTTAAAAAGCCAAAGGTTACAGGGATGTTATACTTAGGCTCAGAATTAACTAGTCTAAAACCTTAGAAATTCAGCAGTGATAGTTAGAGTTATTTCAAGTAACTATTACTCGCATCCTAAGGTAACTATAACTTGCACCCTCGCCAAGCATTGCTGATTACCTTAGATAATACAGCAATCATGACAACTTGTATATTGTCATTAAAAATATCAATGAAGCATTAGCAGTCAAATTAATGAAGAAAAAACTGTGCATTGCAGGGTGCGATTTATAATTACTTAAAGTAACTCTAACTATAACTGCTGAATTTCTAAGTTTTCCTGCGAGTAAATTCTGAAGCTAGTTATAACGTCCCTATAGCCCTTGTTTTTTTAAGTGAAAATATATATGTATTCCTTTTTTTCCTAGACCTTTCTGTGCAGATTCTTATGCCCTTATGCCTTCAAAATCTGGAATCCCTCTCCCTCTTCATATCAAGAATGCTCCTTTTGCTTAGACTAGCAGTGGCCCTCCTTCTCTCTGCTCTCCTTCTCCAGGATAGGCCTGGTTTCTGTTTCTCCTCCCCAGCTGTAAATGATCACCTCACTTCTTTGTATTTAACACTGTCTGAAACGGTGCAATCTGTAAAATCTGCCTTCTATCTACGGAGTGTCAAGCCATGCAACATCCCCCCAACTGTGCTTCACATTGCCTGTTCTTCATACCTGCCTGTCGCTCGCCCTACAGCCACTTCCTGTTCTACTCTTGCTTGAACCCTGGTAGACTCTTGACACCTGACTCAAATATTATCCATTTATAAAGCCAATGGATGCTTGTTTTTATAGCCACGTGACTCGCGTAGCTGACTGCTGCACTGTTGACTAATGTCAGAATGACAACTATTATGCTCCGTGCCTGCCCGACTGTTTCAGCACCTGCTCGCCCCGCCGCACTCTCAGCTAGCTTTGTTCATGGGCTTATAAAGCCTCTATTTAAACCTACACCTATGAAAGTTTTGGAACTAGTTGTACTCTCAGCATTGTACCTATTTTTTGCACTTACTTTTGTAATAGCTCTATCACTGCATACTACTTGCCTGCTATACCCTCATTACCCCGCTTGCGGCGATAGATGCGTACACCCACTGACAATACAAATTCTACACTAGTTATACAGCGCTGTGAAACGGGCTTCGATGGACTCTGTGCTGTAGAAATCATTGCATACATACATACAAGTACATAAATAAATAAATACTACAGAATATGCCGAGAATTCCATCATGCTTTGTATTTCTGTCAAGGTAGCATTAAGAAATTCTGGCTCACATGTTTACTGTGGTGAATCCACAACTAAAAGCGTTTTTTACATGTATGTTCCTTGCCTTGTAGAAAACGTTATGCTTATCGCCGTTGAGGCTCGCAATGACCAATCCTTAGCTATGATCAAATAGTCTCCAAATCGAGGCCTAATTTTGCTTATGGGAGCATCACTGGTGTTTCGCCACATGGTGACACTTGCACAATATGCAGAATTATATTTGTAAAGTCATGTATTTATGACAATATCTACCGTTCAGATAACGCACATTACACCTCCTTGCTTTCCCGTGATATTAAAATACCACTCGTCATGTGTGCATAATGTTTGCAGGCTCTGTTACCATGGCAACACCAAACACATGCTCAAAGGCAACCAGAAGTCGCATTCCAGGGCTATAGTTCTTCTAAGTTGTATTATTTATTTGGGAGGGGGCATTCCATTGTTTCGGTGGAAGGTGAAGATCAGGGTTTACCTCTAAGGAAGGGTCCTATCAGAGGGGACCCGACAACACCCCTGCATCTGGTGCAGTTCGGGAGTGACTGGTGGTGCTTTAGAGCCCAGAGGGGTTTAATCTGGCTGTTATAAACAGCAGGGTCCCGGGTCCATTCAAGGAACTGTGCCGTAAAGGCAACTAAAGGCAATCACTGAAACAGCGACAGGCCGTGCCCTGCTCAAGCGCTCCCTCGCATTCACCAACATTGCAACCGTTTCACTTCACACGCTCACGGGCATTCTGACAGCCTTCGCTCGGAAACTGCCGGTGCATGTGAGTAAATGCAAAATTAAGGCACGAATTCTTCAGATACAAGGCACTGCATGTAAAGTAACACAGAGCACACACTGTCCAGACACAAAGAACTGTATATAAAACGACACTGGTATCAGTGTAAAGAAACATGCATGCATGCATGAACTAAAATGTTTCTGGGACATAACGCGATGTGTGAAGTGATTTCACGCAGAAAGAATGTCCAGGCCCACGCAGCGTCGGCCTGAGGCAAGTGGTGTGCAGTCCTCTGAGGAGAACTGCGGGGTCTTTGTCACACACCGCTGCAGGGAGGTAATAAAAGGATGCACCCTCCCTCCAAAAGCCCCCGCCACCCATCCCCTCTCAATATCTCACTCTGACGCGTCAAGGCAGGTTATACCTCCACGGTTAGACGGCCCCTCTCTGGAGACCGGGCCTTCTTCAGTGTCAGTGGCTCTGCGCGGGAAGGTGTCTGGCAGCTTCCCCAGTCACCTCGCCGCGATGCCTTGAATACTCCCAGCGCGTCAGGCAAGCCTATATCTGAAATAATCACATCAACCGGTAATCAAATTCAAGGGGGAGGGGGCTGGCACCGGCTCCCCTCGGAGGGCAGGGACCTCCTGTCACGGTTTAGTTTAACACCGAGGAATAGAACGGGGAGGGGTGACCCCTGCATCTCTGAATGCAAATGTGCAGCTTAATTGCAGAGCTACACTTGATAACAGCACAGGGCTGTGATAGAATTATCTGTAAACCCAGTAGTAAATGTGTCTCTTGATGCAGTGTATCTAGACGGGGACTGCCTTTGTTCGCTTGGTGAGGGGGTGAAATTTGATCACGCGCACGGTCCGTGGTCGTTTAACTCACATTTATTTGTGCTTTGTAAAATAACATTACTTAACACATAAAAATCACCTGTCTAGCAGCCTCATAAGGTGCATTAATGTTTTTTTTTTTTTTTAAGCGAGTGTGGGGAAACGTTCTCTGAACAAGCAGATCTATATGTCAGCAGTTTGCTGCAGTGCTGAGAACAGAGCATGCTTGGTGATGGTTTACATACACCGCTCTTCCCACAGGTGTGCGAGTATGGTTGTGTGCGCCGTTGTAAAGGAGGTGGGCACCGCGCTGAATCTGGAAGTTTACGTCGGTGTATGTAAGCCATCCAAATGACCCCCAGGCCTCCCATCCTCTTGACAGCGTCTCACTGCCTTCCGAACCTGTTAGCCTTTGTTGTTGAAAGTGGATATTTTCTAGGAGACTGCACAGTGGGCCAGATTAAGTCCCTGCACGATTCATTGGCATCGATCCGTTAACGGCTCTTCCCGCTTTTCCAGTGATGCGCAATTGTGAAAGGATTGTTGTCAAGAAGCGAAGCGCCTCCGGTGTGTGCACTACCTCTTCGAGGCTCAGGTGTGATACCGCGGAGGCTGAATCTTGGGGAGTATGTGAGTTGTGGGGGAGTATGTGAGTTGTATTTTGAAATCTAAGGGAATCGCATCTCGCAAGGAAGTCTTAGGTATATTTTAGTTTAATCCGCAGTGGGAACACTTGTGCACGAGTTTCCACGCCGTTACTAGTCAATCCTGACTGCCCCTCAGTACGCTCATGGAGGCGGTGAATGGGCGGCAGAAAGGCGGCTGAAACTCACAACTAAACCTCCCATTCAACAGACCCAACCTGGGGATCCCTCTGGATAAGACACGTTATCACACCTCGAGGAGTCACCTCGTGCACTGTGACTCCTTCCTGCGCCTTTGCGATCACCCTGCATAGTGTAGCCCCTGCCGCACTCAGCGGCGCGTATTGTGATCCACGCTCTGATGCCCCACGCAACCCTTGGCGCCCAGATCACCTCGTGGACTGTGCCGCCTGAGGTACTGTGACACGTCACCCTGGGGCTCCGCCAGCACTATGGACCCCGCCACACTGAGCACCTCATGTCCAGTGATCTCCGGCCACACTGAGCACCTCATGTCCAGTGAACTCCGGCCACACTGAGCACCTAATGTCCTGTGAACTCCGGCCACGCTGAGCACTTCACGTCCTGTGAACCCCGGTCACGTTGCGCCCTTCATACACCCCTTCCTCACACTCCGTGACCCCCGCAGCTCCACGCACCTCAGCCTCCAAGATCCCCTCCGCTTCCTGGGCCAGTCAGGATCGGTGCGCCCCTGGCTGTGTGGTAACGAGGGAGCTGTCCGCGGTGCTGAAGAGCACGTCTCCGCTAGCCAACCATGCAAGTGCACTAATGCAACCAGCACACACATGCACTTTCACTATCCACACACAGGGGTGAATGCGATGCGAGCCATGTGTGTAACCCAGTCCAGCCCTCGACAAGTCCAAAACATGCGCAGCCCTTTGCGTTAAAGTCAGGTGTCGGCAGCACATGTTGCTCTGACCCGTTCTTGCACTCAGGTAATTCCAGGCACCTGTCTGTTATACGGCCCATGCAAACAACTGCCACAGGGCCCCCCGAGGGGCAAGCACAGGGCTCGGACAGGAGGACGCCCCGCAGCAGACCCTGAAACAGCATGTAATCAGTGCCTGTAAACACACGACGCGGGGATCGGCGCATGTTTTCCGCAGCCGCGGCTGCACAGTGCAGTGTTATACTGTAGGACACATCCTGCCTACCTCAGGGCTAACTAAACACAACGTCTGACAACATGACCTATGCCCACAAAAAAGGTGCCCCGGAAGACAGTGCCCTCAGACGTTTCCACTAGGAATAGGGGATGCTGTGCACATACCTGCGGGGATGAGAGGGCAGTCACGGGTGCGCAGAAGTGCCATCAATCCGTGCCCGCATCCTGCAGGAGATGGAATAAGGCAGCCACCGGCAGTGTAGGGTGATGGGTACCAGTGCTCTGCTGCGCGTACTTTCCTGCCAACAAAGGCGACCCGAGGGACCACGGAATCGGCAAATCCTTCACACCCCGGCAAGGTTTCAGGGGGCTCTCTGCCGCTCTCGGGGGTCTCTCCTGCTGCGGCGTTTCTGTTCCAGGTCTCAGCTACTTCCGATACACTCTACTGCCACTGAGGTCTCTCCTGCTCAGGAGCCTTCCCACTGCTGAACGGGATCTCTGCTGCTTGTAGGAGGGGAGGGGGGACGGATTCAGCTCTCTAATGTGTCAGGGGTTATTATTGCCCGCAAGCGGCTCTGCTGTTCTAGGAGGTGAGCTGTTTTACTAGGAGCTACATCCAGGGTTTGTTCTGGGGAGCTCTTTGGCTCCTGTGGCTATTCTCCGTGCCCTGTCCTTCTCCGAAGGTCTTCACTCTAGGACTGTGCTGCCCCGGACCCCCTCTGCTGCCTCGGGGATATCTTCAGCAAAGCACAGGGCTCTGCTGCCCGAGATGGGCTCCCCGGCGAGGCTTTGGTACTTTCGAGGTGTACCAGTGACTAGGACGAAGAATTGTGCTGGTCCTGGGACTGTTCCCGAGGACACCTGCTGCTTCCGGTCTCTACAGCGCCTCTCTGCTTCTCTAGACCCTCCGGAATGCACCTCTATGCTGCCCTCGTGGCTGTCTGTTGCACTTCTCTGCTGCGCCCGTTCCTCCTTGTTCAGGGTCCTCTCTGTTCTACTCTGTGCTGCGCCGGGTCCTCTCTGCCCGGCTCTGTGCCGCGCTGGGTGTTCTCTGTGCTGCGCTCCGCGTCCTCTCTGTTCCGCCCGCGCTCTCGGTTCCGCTCTGTGCTGCGTCTGGTCCTCTATGTGCTCAGCACTCCAGGATTCTCTGCCGCGCCGGTTTCTCTGTTCCACTCTGCCCTTCGCCCGGGGTTCCCCTCTGTATCTTTATGTCGCTTCCGGTTCTTAATGATACACCTTGCTGCTGCCTCCGGCACTCACTGGAGGGCCTCTGTTTTATTTGGAGGGGTCTTCCACACCTCCGCGCTTCCTGAGTCTGTCAGCTGCACCGCTTTCCACCTCTGAGGCTCCATCCTGCCCCTGGGGCTGCCCTCGATTCACGCAAAACCTGCTGCACAGGTGTTCCCCGTTGGTTCTCTGTTGACACAGGGGCTCCCTCTGCGTCACAGGTTGCCAGTTGACTCTCTGTGTTCTGGAGACTCCTTTCTGCTCTAGATGGTTTCTGATAACCAGGGTTCTCTGGGGCTCTAGAAGTCCACCCGTTGTTTCTGATATTCTCTGCTGCTCCACCAGAGGCTCTCAGCTGCACTCGGAGTTCTCAGTTCCTACGGACCTTTACAACAGGTATAGCATATGCTATATGCAGGTCCAGAGCCGTCCTGTTGGACATGTCCTTCCTGGAGTTCTGCACTCTTCCCGGGCCCACTGCTACTGCAGAGGGTCTATGCTCTTTTAAAAGTTACCTGATGTTCCAGAAGGCTAGTAGTTGCTGCATAACATCTCACCTATACCATTGGCTCTCTGCCACTCCAGAGGCCTCCTGTTGCGCCTGGTAAATCCCTGTTGCCCATGGAGATATTTACTCTTCCGGGATTCACTGCTGCTCAAAGGCATCTCATCTGTGCTATGGGTTCTCTGCTGCTCGAGAGGCCTCCTGGCACACCTGGTAAATCCCTGTTGCCCCTGGAGGTATTTACTCTTCCAGGGTTCACTGCTGCTCTAGAGCATCTCACCTGTGCCATGGGGTCTGTGCCGCTCTAGAAGCCTCCAGTTGTACCTGATAATTCCCTGTGGCCAGTGCAGTTATTTACTCTTCCGGGATTCACTGCTGCTCTGGAGCATCTCACATGTGCCATGGGGTCTGTGCGGCTCTAGAGGCCTCCGGTTGCCCCTGGTAATCCCCTGTTGCCCCTGGAGTTCTTTACTCTTCCAGGATTCACAGCTGCTCTAGCACATCTCACCTACGCCATGGGTTTCCTGTCGCTCTAGAGGCCTCCTGACACACCTGGTAAATCCCTGTTGCCCCTGGAGATATTTACTCTTCCGGGATTCTCTGCTGCTCTAGAGCATATCACCTGTGCCATGGGGTCTGTGCGGCTCTAGAGGCCTCCGGTTGCCCCTGGTAATCCCCTGTTGCCCCTGGAGTTCTTTACTCTTCCAGGATTCACAGCTGCTCTAGCACATCTCACCTACGCCATGGGTTTCCTGCCGCTCTAGAGGCCTCCTGACACACCTGGTAAATCCCTGTTGCCCCTGGAGATATTTACTCTTCCGGGATTCTCTGCTGCTCTAGAGCATATCACCTGTGCCATGGGGTCTGTGCGGCTCTAGAGGCCTCCGGTTGCCCCTGGTAATCCCCTGTTGCCCCTGGAGTTATTTACTCTTCCGGGATTCACTGCTGCTCTAGAACATCTCACCTACGCCATAGGTTCTCTGCCGCTCTAGAGGCCTCCTGACACACCTGGTAAATCCCTGTTGCCCCTGGTGTTATTTACTCTTCCGGGATTCACTGCTGCTCTAGAACATCTCACCTGTGCCATGGGGTCTGTGCGGCTCTAGAGGCCGCCGGTTGCACATGGTAATTCCCCGTGGCCCCTGGAGTTATTTACTCGTCCGGGATTCACTGCTGCTCTAGAGCATCTCACCTGTGCCATGGGGTCTGTGCCCTCTAGAAGCCTCCAATTGTGCCTGATAATTCCCTGTGACCACTGAGTTATTTACTCTTCCGGGATTTACTGCTGCTCTGGAGCATCTCACCTGTGCCATGGGGTCTGTGCTGCTCTAGAGGCCTCCGGTTCCACATGGTCATTCCCTGTGGCCCCTGGAGTTATTTACTCATCCAGGATTCACTGCTGCTCTAGAACATCTCGGCTATGCCACATGTTATCTGCCGCTCTAGAGGCCTCCTGATGCACAAGAGTTCTTTACTCTTCCAGGATTCACTGCTGCTCTAGAACATCTCACCTATGCCATGGGTTCCCTGCCGTTCTAGAGGCCTCCTGACGACGCACCTGGTAAATCCCTTTTGCCCCTGGAGTTATTTACTCTTCCGGGATTCACTGCTGCGCAAGTGCATCTCACCTGTGCCATGAGGGCTCTGCTGCTCTAGAGGCCTCCTGTTGTACCTGGTAAATCCACGTTGCCCCTGGAGTTATTTACTCTTCCGGGATTCACTGCTGCGCAAGGGCATCTCACCTGTGCCATGGGGTCTCTGCTGCTCTAGAGGCCTCCTGTTGTACCTGGTAAATCCATGTTGCCCCTGGAGTTACTTATTCTTCCGGGATTCACTGCTGCTCTAGAACATATTACCTGTGCCATGGGGTCTGTGCCGCTCTAGAGGCCTCCTGCTGCATACTCTGCTCCAGAGGCTCCCAGCTTTTTTGATTTGCTCTTCTGTGCCAGGGGCTACCCGCGACTCCAAAGGACTTCGTAATTCCGTGTTGCCCCTGGAGTTATTTACTCTTCCAGGGTTCACTGCTGCTCTAGAACATCTCACCTGTGCCATGGGGTCTGTGCCGCTCTAGAGGTTCCCTGCTGCATCCTCTGCTCCAGAGGCTCCAAGCTCTCCTGGCTTGCTCTGCTGTGCCAGGGGTTACCCGCGGCTCCAGAGGACCTAGTAATTCTCTGTTGCCCTTTGGAGTGCGCCACTGTTCTGGGATTCACTGCTGCTCCAGGGGTTCTCTGCTGCACCTGGGGTTCCCCGTTCTTACATTCTCAGTTTGGGCGGCTTATCTGTGGTTCCATAAGCGAATGCACTTGTCGCCACCTGTTGCCCCTGGGGTTTCCTACTGCTCCAGGACGCACTGATGCTCTAGAGATGACGGCTACCTCTCCAGAAGTTCATGGCTGTTCCAGGGGTTCTCTACTGCACCGCGGCTATGATGCTTGCGCCTCCAATGCCTTCCTTTCCCAGATGGTTGCGCTTTCACCCAGGACCCACACACTGCTCTCCTTCATTTGCACGGATCGCCAATGATCTCTTGATGACCGAGGCCTGATTGCCAATGCCGGCTCCAAGAAGCCCCGGGCCACCTCGGGTGACAGCAGAGATCGCTCTGGTGCTGCCCAGCAATTTCCGATCTTCGCGCCGCTGGCACGTCGGAACCCGTTCGCGTCCCCGCGCAAGGCCAATCAGTTCTGACGAGGGTGTCTGCTTTCTGCTGTTTTCATTTGTATTTCAGGTCATAATTCGTGAGGTTATTTATCCGCGTCCGTCCTGCCTCGAAAGAAGGTCTCATAAGGCAGCTGTGAACCTCGGAGTAGGCGCACCTCTCCTCACATATACTGCGTAGTACCCGAAACCCCGGAACCCACACACTTTAAAAGCACAGCTCTGCAACGTTGAACTTTAATAACTAGGCAATGTGGGGTAGCAAGAGCTGCAGTTTTGGCTTTCCTAAGCGCAGTAATAATAGGAGCTAACCTCACCAAAGAGCCGCAACCGCAGGTCACTGTAATTCTCAACTGCAAGCAAAACAACTGGATTACACGTCCAACCCTTACCTGCTCTGCGCGAGCTCTCACCATGAGGGCGGCTGCATCTCTAAAATCTTATTGCGTTTTACCCACCGGCCTCCGACACTCTAGTTTCTGCACCCCGCTGCAGATTTCCCGGCCTTCCGGATGCCAAGCTGGATACTCTCCGGCGGGAAACCCGTTGCACTGGCAGTGGGTCACGTTTTCCGAACACCTTTTTGGTGCCACGAAGTGCCACTTCTCCCTACGATATTACACGCGTAGCTGAGTTTGATAAATAGTTGAGCAGTCATTTTAAAATTAATTTGTACACCTAGCGGTCCCTTATAAAAGTATAATTTTTGAAAGTTAAGACTCCTGGTAAAAAGGAGACAGCCCTCATTTTCTGGAGTTTCCCTTTCATTCATTATATAGTCCGCAGGAGATATCTATTTGCTGTTATTACTTTATATATCTAAATATACATCTCTCTCTCTCTCTCTCTCTCTCTCTCTCTCTCTCTCTATATATATATATATATATATATAGCTGGATAGAGGTGAAAGTATATATATATATATAGAGAGAGAGAGAGAGAGAGAGAGAGAGAGAGATACGTCTATCTATCTATTGATAGATAGATAGATAGATAGATAGATAGATAGATAGATAGATAGATAGATAGATAGATAGATAGATAGATATACGTCTCCACACATGCTCCTATCGACCAGTGATAGGGCGGCACACCCATGAAGTAATCCGTGATTCTCTTTTAACAATTAAATGAGTCGAAAACGACAGGGAGATGAAGAGTGCTGTTTCTTTATTCAGGTGCTCGCAGATACCAACCAAACAAATAATGGGCAACATGTTTTGGCAGTGCGCCTTGAACTGGGCCTCACAGTCATTGGTAATGGACATTCTGATATTTCATAGTCATTCCTTAATTTCCTTAGCCCAACAACTGGACCGCTCCATCTTCCAACTCGTACCCTCAAGTAGTCCCATTCCGTCCTCCATTTTCATTTGTGAATTAATCCACCCACATATTTACTCATTTATAAAACCTCTTTCATCACAATCACGAATATGCAATTCAAAGCTTGAAAAGTATGTCTGAATTAAGGAACCACATTATTAACAAATACACTTCTCTTAAATCACATTCAAATAAAAAGAGTATTCCACTTCCATTCTATGTTTTTGGATTCCTCCATGGGAGGTATTACTCCAACATGCAAATAAGGCACTAAATACTATATGTAAAAGGAGTTCCAATATCACCAAGAAAAGTATGCCTCTCAAGGGTCCCACATTTATATATTGGAATCCCCAAAATCACAATAATTATATAACGCATGTCAGATTCTCAATTATTGCGGTCCATTTTCCAATTTAGGAAAACAAGTGAACAGATTTGTGTAATATAACTCGTCAAGGTGTTCCTTACGTTTTCCAGAGATAAATGTACTAGCATGTACTTTACAAACCAGATTCCCTACACCCGTTAAATAATCAACCTTATAGCTGTTTTAAAGCACAATCCTGTACCCATTCTCCAAGAGATGATCACATTATTAACACAGCACTTTTCCATTAATTGTGATACATGACATAAACCATGATATCTACCTCCTTAAGAATGTAAATAGTATTTATATACAGGGCTCATGACATAAAGTGCATGTGCTTTGTGCAAATCTAATTCATTGAAATAAAATGTATCATTCACATTTCTTCTCATTCTTCCACCCTCCATTTTGAGTAATATTACTGTGATATTTGATCACTTCACCAACCCCATATGTTCAAGCCCATAAGGATTCTGCATTTTAGAAATGTCATACATCAACATTGGAACCAATCATACATCATATCCCAAATTTATGAACCTGAAACTCCACGGTTCAATCAATACCTCAATAACCTATATACAAAGTCCTATGTAATTTGGTACATGCAGATTGTTCCCCATAGCTTCAAAAAGGTGTATAAAGTGGCGTGTGCTAGGTAAACAGAAATATTCTATATTAAATGAGCAACCAATCTTAAAACCATTATAGAATAAGATATTATCCAATTTCTAAATATAGCATTTGTTGTATTCCAAAGAGAATTCATCAATTAAAGTGCATGGACCACACCACCACGTCATTCATAGATGTCATAAGGATTCCTACTACATGTCTTAACACTGTCCACTATATATTTCTATGTTCATCTTTCAATGGACAGGACACCCCCATTGTCATGACACAACTCTCCCTTGGGATAAAAAATTTCATAACAATCAACACTACTCAAGTAAAGTGCAAGTGCCATAGAGAAAACAATTCATTTTTATAAAGTGCATTAATGTATTAAAAAAAGAAGGAACTTTCTCACAGGCTTAGGATAACAGTTTAACAAGGTCAATCCATAAAATATTTCACAATCAACACTATTCCAACAACATACATTGTAATCACAACTGATCCAAACATTTTCTGTAAATATATCATAATTCCTGAGGTACAGGCCACCAGAGGTCATGCCAGCGAGCTGCAAATAAAGATATTACACAATATGTATTTCTTAACGTTATCCACCACTTGAACTCTTATCTCATAAATGGGCATGTAGTTCAGCGTCTATATTATGCCCCATGGGACCACTGTGTCCAAAGTCAAAATTAAGTGTGACTCCTCTCTCCTTACTTCCTTCTAACTGTCTTCTCCCTGTAGGTCGGCTCTCACATGCTATATACCATAATAACGGAAGTTCATCAGTGATCGCCCATGATGTTGTTCAAAGTATATATCACAGACCAAATGGCATATGTAATAAACATTGTGCATATGAAGCAGTTTTTGTCGTAGGCCCCAGTATCCTGACAGGGCAAGCATCACAAAATTATACAGCATAATATCAGTAGGGGATGAAATGCCTCAGTTGGGTAAGAAATTCATACACATTACCAGGTATCTCCACCAATACATAAATCATTACCATAAGTACTGGGTACATAATGCAATACAGTAATCTCTCTTTCCAGTTATGCAGAGGCTGGCACTAACTTGGAAATTGCATGAAAATACACCACCACCATTGGAACAGACTTTCACCTCTATCCAGCTCTCTGTAGTGATTTCTTTATGGTGTAGTGAAGGGTCCCCATCAAGGTTTGTTACTGGGACCTCTTGAGGGCTAGAGCAGGTGACTACAGAGCTCTTGGGCATTCCCACAGTAGGTCAGCTTGTCCACAATGAAGATTTCACAGCAGTACCACAGGAAATTTCTTTGGGTTTCTCTAGATGTGCTCTTACAAATTCAGCTGCCTACCAGCCCCCTCACATGGCTACTTCTGCCCACAGAACCTCGGTCCTGCAGGAAGAAGTTAAGGTGATGGTTGGATGACTGGAGATGGGTCTCGGATGTCAGAAGCTCCTGGGGGTGTAGTAACCTGATGGAGGTTGGGCTAGCCATTGTCCCAGCAACCCAGACTATGGCAAGAAGACAGCAAGCAGCCACACTCGCAGCTGCTACTCCTGCTCAACGAGATACTGGTAACTGAAGTCTGGCACGTATGCAGCCCACAAAGCATTTCTCCGATAAATGGTTGAAGATCCACACAGCCTTTCATACTAGTGCGTGTTGCACTATAGGCACTCAGCTCACATTACTAGCACAGACTCAGCATTCATTTCCTCAACAGCCCACACAGTCGGCACATGAAGCACCTTGCTAGTGCTATGCAAACCGTGGTTTGGCATGCTAGGACGGTTCCTGCAGTGGGATGGCCACAAATAGGAAAAGGAAGTCTGTAGACAGCACATTGCTGTGGGAATCCAGGGGAGATGGAGTTCCGTGACATAGTGCTGGAAGGCAGTCCTTGATGGTCCTGACATTGCAAGCAGAACAGGGGGGCAGCAAGCAAGCCCCTGGAAAACACTAATTGTGAGGCACAAAGAGAGATAGCAAGCAGCAGGCCAGCACATCAGGCAGGTAATCTCAAAGGCATATCCTCATGGAAAAACAACAGTCCTCTGACAAAACAGAGTCAGGGAGCAGCTGGCAGCAGATCAACAAACAGAAAAAATAAACCAGTGAGTTCTAAAGGCCACCAAGTCAGTATCATGCAACAGGGCAACAATTAAAGAGCAGTCCAGATGAGACCTCTAAACAGCTCAGCAGTCCTTCTGACAGAGTTTCAGTTCTGGTTCCAAAAGTGCTCTAAAAACATGGGGACAGAGCTCCTGTACTTATACTCAAACCTGTCTTTGATGTAAGGGGTGACTTTAAAGGAACCCTTTCAAGTGTACCACAAACCCCTTTTAACCCAGCTCTGGCGCCAGATATCAGTAGGGGGTAAACCAGCCCTTCATGTGAGAGCGGGACACACCACATTGACATGTAAGGTGTGAATGACCTCTTCCTCTACCAGCCCAGGAAGACTACCTGTATGCAAATGAATCTCCTGTCACACCCAGCCCTTCCTGTGTTATGGCTGTCTGGAAAGTATGCACACAGTGTAACTGTTACTCAGCCCTAAACATGGATTGGAGTCAGGCTGCAAAACGCTTAGAGTTATAAGCAGAGAGAAATGCCCACTTTCTAAAAGTGGCATTTATAAGTAAAAGAGTAATGCAAAATCTAACTAAACTGGTAAGCAGGATTTTTCACTACCATTCCAAACATACCAAACATGTCAAGTCTACTCCTTTCAGATCCGATATTATCACCTAAAAGTATATAAGGCAATTCCCAATGCTACCCTATGAGAAGAGCAGCCCTCACAGTAGTGAAAAATGAAATAGGCTGTTTGTCACTATTAGAACCTATAAGAGTACATGCCCTACCTTTTACTTACACTGCAGCCTGCCTGTTAGAAATGGACAGTGCAAAACAAATTTAGCAATATTTCACTGTCAGGACATACAAAACACATTACTATATGTCCTACCTTAACCATACACTGCACTCTGCCCTTGGGGCTACCTAGAAGCCTACCTTAGGGTTGTCTTATATGAAAGAAAAGGGAAGGTTTAGGCCTGGCAAGTGGGTACACTTGCCAAGTCGAATTTACAGTTAAAACTGCACACACAGATACTGCAGAGGCAGGTCTGAGACATGATTACAAAGCTACTTAGGTGGGTGGCACAACCAGTGCTGCAGGCCCACTAGTAGCATTTGATTTACAGGCCCTGGGCACCTCTAGTGCACTGTACTAGGGACTTACTAATAAATCAAATATGCCAATCATGTACAGGCCAATTACATACACATTTTGTATAGGAGCACTTGCACTTTAGCACTGGTTAGCAGTGGTAAAGTGCCCAGAGTAACAAAAACAGTAAAATCCGAGTCCAGCACACATCAAAAACCTGGGAAACAGAGGCAAAAAGTTAAGGGAGACCACGCCAAGGATGAAAAGTCCAACACTGCCCATGGGGCTATCTAGTTCCTACCTTAGGGGTGACTGATGTTTAATAAACGGGGACTTTGGGCTTTGGCAAGTAGTTTGAAATGCCAAGTCAATGTGGCAGTAAACTGCACACACATGCATTGCAGTGGCAAGCCTGAGACAGGTTTGAAAGGTTACTTCTGTGGGTGGCGCAATCAGTGCTGCAAGCACACTAGTAATATTTCATTTACAGCCCCTGGGTATATGGTAGACCACTTTACAAGGGACTTAGAAATAAATTAAATATGGCAAACATGTGTAAGCGACTCATACAATGTTTTAGGAGAGAGGGCACATGCACTTCAACACTGATTAGCAGTGGTAAAGTGGACAGAGTTCTAAAGCCAACAAAAAGAAGGTCAGATAAAGGGGCCAGGCCCAAAAGATATTCACCATCATTACTGAGAGGTCATCTGTGTTCATTCCACAACTGATGTGTAAATATGTCTTTTAACGTCAGCAGATCACTGTCATGACTTTCAGCAGTGGCAATCTGGGCATACGATACAGCAGAAGGTGTATTTGACTTGACAATGAAATTGATGTAAGCCTCAGCCGTCTTGGATGGAGTACCATGACCTTGGATACGCACTCTTGAAAAGTAGTCAGCAGGATTTTGATCCATTCCTGGTCGGTGCACAATTGTATAATCATGCTATTGCAATCGTAGTCCCCATCATTCAATCTGAGGAGGCATCTTGGCTTTTAGATTGTCAAAGATGATCCGCAAGGTTTGATGATCAGTCACCAGTTTAAATGGCTTTTCATGCAGACACATAGAAATGTTCACACACCTACAAACCTTCTTTCTCAGGCTGTGAGTAATCATGTTCTGTTTGAGGCAAACTTCTACTAGCATAGGCCACTATATACTATCTAGCATTTTCACGTCCACTATGCTGTGCAAGTATAACGCCCAACCCTACCGGACTAGCTTCATCCAAAATCTCTATATGAAACTTTGGATTAAAGTATGCCATTTCTATAGCGTTTTCAATTGCATGTTTGATTCTCTTGGAACTTTTTTCAAATTTTTGTGACCATTAATTAAAATGAACACTTTTCTTTGCTAGCTCTCATAATGGAGCGCTAATAGAGCTCTCACAGTGGAGTGGTAAAGTCCTTTAGATAGTTTGAACAGTAACTGGTTATGCCGAGAAAAGAACATGCCATTCAGACTTCTTGTGGGGATTTAGCATTTGTCAAAGCTTGTACTTTTGCAGGATCAGGCATCATGACCCCATCGGAAAAGATATGGCCAAAGAATTTCAATTTTGTCTTATTTAATTCACTCTTGCCAGCAATCAAAGTCAAACTGATATCACTGAGCAATTGACTTACTTGTGTGAGAGATCTATCATGCTTCTCCTTTGTAGCTCTGAAAACCAATATGTCACTGCTATAGTTTAATGCATTCACAACAGGTTGTATGAAATGTCCATTGACATCTTGGAAAAGTTCTGCAGCCAATGACACCAAAACTAAGAGCCTCATTATGACCATGATGGCCGGCGGTAAGCTGGTGGTAACACCACCAACAGGCTGGCGGTGTTCCGCCAGCTATTATGACTGTGGCACAATAGCCACAGCTATACCGCTGGCCCTTCCCCTATACCGCCAGGCTTTCGCCTGGCGGTCATAATCCGCCTGGCCACGTTGGTAAGGGGGACTTGGGGTGCCCCTGGGGGCCCCTGCACTGCCCATGCACTTGGCATGGACAGTGCAGGGGCCCCTCGACATAGCTCCATTGTGCATTTCACTGGAAATGCGCGACGGGTGCTACTGCACCCGCTGCAAATCACCATTGTTGCCGGCTCTATTACGAGCCGGCAGCAATGTTGATGTGACTTTTCTGCTGGGCCAGCGGACAAGTCAAAATAGGGAGCCTGAAATACCGCCAGCACTGGCGGTATTCTGGCGCCCGCTGCCTCGGCGGTCTTCTGGGAAGATCGCCGAGGTTGTAATGAGGGCCTATGTATTTTATATCTAAACAAACCAACATGTCACTCCCACGCCACCAGTCCGACATGGGCACGGTAAGCACTGACATGGAGCAATCATTTTCTTCACTTTCAGTTATTATTGAGGCAGAACAACTCTTTAGAGATGATTTAGGTGATAATCAACGTTACTATCTGTTTGCTTCAACTGATGTCGCCACTTGGGCTTGCAGGTGCGCTTCTAACATTGCTTGTCGAACACCTGATGGCCATTTGTCTTCGTGCTGTGACAAACTTACTTTTCCCCTCGCTCTGCACATTGACACAAAATGGTTCTCTTTACCACAGCTTTTGCATATTTGACCAATAGCGGGACATTTTACTTCATGTGGAAATGTGAATCCATATCTCAAAGAAGACTTCTTGACAGGGGAGGGGCATGGGTACTTGCAGGGGATTGTAGGGGAGGCCTTGGAGGTGGAAGGGATGGACATGGGGAGGGAAACAGAACATTTAGGGGTTTCACGGGGAGAGGAGTAGGGAAAAGGGCAAACTCTGAAAGGAAAGATTTCTTACACACATGGGGACAGTCATAGCAAAAGTGTTTCGGTGTAGGGGGAGTTGTTATCTGAGGTGTTGGTGTGGATGTCTTGGATGCATGTTTGTGGGAGGTATGTTTGTGGGTGGTGGGTGTCTGTTGGATGGGTGAGTGAGGGCGTTTATGTGTTTTGGACTTGGGTGGGGGTACTGGGGGATGCCGTGGTGGGTGACTGTCAGTTGGGGAGGTGACTGCAGGTATGGTGGAAGTGCTGCATTTAGGAGTTTTAGAGGTTGTGGTGTCTGTGGGTGTGGTGACTGGGGTGGATGTCTGAGGGTCTGCTGCCTGTAGGTAGGGTAGGTGTAGTGACTGGATCTGTGAATGTTGGTTTGGTGTCTGCAGATGTGTCAGGTGTGCTGTCTGTAATGTTGAGAGTGGCGCAGGTGTCAGGGCAGGTTGTGACTGTTGCTGTGTGTGCATCTGAATGTTGCTTGTGTGCATGCCGGTGGTGTGTCTTGTAGTGCTTATGTTTGTCTGAGCTACCCTTGGATGTTGAGGTGGATGCATGCCTGTCTGTTTGTGTGCTTCGGCTGGGTCTGGGAAGAGGGGTTTAGGATTGAGAAAAGGGAAGTGGAGGGTGGATGGGAGACAAAGGGGAGCTGGCTGCTGTCAGTGTGGAGGGCAGAGCCTTAAAGGAACTCTGTAGGCCAGCCAGTGCACCGTGAATGCCCTCCAAGAATGCATTAGTCTGTGGGATTTCAGTTGCCAATCTCTGGATGGCATTCATGATGGTCAACTGACCCACAGAGATGGACCTCAGGAGGTTAATAGGCTTCTCACTGAGGGCAGCAGGGCTAACAGGGGCTGGGGCAGAGGTGCCTGTGGCAAAGAAGATGCCCACCCTCTTGGGTGAGCGGGCACAGCCGACTCGGTGGGCAGATACAGGGAGAGCGGTGGTAGAAAGGGGGGTGCCAGACAGAGATCGTGCTGGGATGGTCCCAGATGGGTTCACCACTGCCAGGGAGTGTCCACTGGAGGAGGATTCTACCTCTCTCCCCTGTGGAACTCCCCTCGCCCTCCAGGCCAGTGGGTCCCTCAGTGTTGGTGGTATCATGACTTGAGGTCCCATAGCAAGCAGCTTCACCACTGGGCTGTGTCCAGTCTCCTTCACCTGCCGATGCTGAGGCTGGAAAATAAAAAGAGAAGTAGGGTCATCACATTCTTTTCATACACTTACATCAGACTATACAAATCATAAACATTACATCTAGGTATGCTACACCCCCACGTAGAAGCTGTTTTGTGTCAACATCATGTCACACCAACATACAATCCACACCCCTATATAACAACAATGTCACACACCACATAATCTACCTATTTCACATCTACAATACAATCCTATCAGTATAGTTATCACACTAACTATTCCAATACAAGATGACTTGGCAACATGAATTTGTGTCCCTATCCACAGCAACATGGTCAACCAACAACCAAGCTATGGGAAATAGTGGTAACAGTGATTTTCACATATCACATATACCAAATCTACACATACTTACAATTTGACCTGATGTCATGTTCCCGGAAAGGAACCTTATTATATGCTAAATACAAGACAGCATGTTGCATTCATGCCAAAACCAGTTCATGTCACAGAGTTCATAACCTTCACAATTGAAAATTGCCAATATGCACCTACTCTATTTGGCATATCCAAATATGGAATATGATGGAGTCTAAACACATATCACCAACACATGTACCAATAGCTTTGTCGAAAAGGATTATACACACTTTGTGGACCTACTCATCTTAGTTATTCTCCACCTGTAAATCACGTCTTGTACACTTATAGGGGCCTACCTATTCCACAGAATGTACCCACAGACAACCAGAGGTAGCATACCTATTCCTTAAAAACAACGTACACCTGTCATGTGCATGAAGGACACATACAGTTCAACGTATCCTGATGAGTGGCAACATCAATAGCCCAATGTTTAAGTGGCAACATCAGTATCCACACTTCAGACATGAGTAATCTTGCATCTGTATAGGAAATTGTCAATGCCACAAACCACATCTGGGTATACCATGAAAGACACATACTCTTTGAGGCAAGCCAAATGACTGTCTACACATACTATTCCATCCACATGTTAATGTGAACTACCAAACTTGCACCACAATGTTGTCAGTGCAAACAATAAGTTTCCATATAAAAAGCATTTAAAACATATCCAAAATATCAAAAGTAAGTATGTTTACGTTACCTCACAATGTTGATTTATGGCAGAACCTTACAATGTACACATGATGTTGGCAGAAAACAGTGAAGAATGTGCCTGTTAATAAGATGTCTTGGCCTATTTAGCATGCACACAACACATTGGCTAAGGAAATAGCTGTGTAGCCACCTACCATCCAAAGAATATGTACATGGTACTAACATTCTGAGCTCTGATATCAATGTCTGCGTTGCAATAGGAGTCTAGTAATATCACTATGGTTTTGCACATGTAGGATGTTCTTTCTGATGAGACATTACAGGTGCCAATGTACAGTCCACAATTACCATTGGGGACACCTCCTAACACCTCTGAGTATGTTTAGTAGCTATAGCATGTGAAATGTCAGATTGAGTTCACAGACTCGCATTAAGTTGTCACTCATTTGAAACCTCAGAAATAGCAGGACTGTCTGAAACTTGTCAGACTCTATGTTGTACAGAGATATGCATCAAGGGGCATTGGAATGGACAGAGGGCAAAGACCTGGACAACTTACCATCAGGATAGTGGGAGTATGGATCTGTAGGAGGCAATGAACAACCAGCATGGTATATAAGGCAGTATAGTGGTACACATATGACATAGTCACATGTGCATCATCATATGCTTTTGTACAGAAGAGGTAACATAGGTGAGTAATATGTCCCTAGACACAATAAAATATGCACACCTGTGTACCAATGTTGAGGACTGTAAATCTAGGTGTTCCTAGGCGATCTTTCACCCTTTGCACTACCCACATTGTCACAGATTCTTTCACATCATACACTGATCTGGCAGAGGGATGTAAATGTGTTTAGTCAGTACTTACCCCCTTGTGGCTGGTGTGCTGCCCTCAAATGCCCCTCCAACTAAGGGTAGGTCACTGCCAATATGCGGGCTATTAGGGCGGTTAAGGTCCAATGGGCACCCCTTTCTCCTTGGAAGGACATCTACAGCTGGGCCTCTGCGGTCTTCCGGGCCCAGCGTGTCAGGCCCTCCCACCGCTTCCTACAGTTGGTGCTCCTCTGGCTGTGGACCCCAAGGGTCTGCACTTTCTTGGCGATGGCACCCCAGATCTACTTTTTCTGATGGTCATTCACTTGCATGGATGACACAGACCAGAGGAAAAAAAGTAATGTTCACATGCAAACAAAACAAGTAAGGTGAAAACTTAAGTTAGTGCAATTAGCCAAACATACACTTACTCCAACACCCCCCTCTTTGTGAAATGACCATCTGCACTCAGACCATGTGTGAAGTGGTTTCAGCCATACAACATGCATAAGCAGGTGTTGCCTAGAAACATATGACAATACCACAAGCATGTCCTTAAAAAGGTATAGGTAAACACATTTTCATGACACCACCATCAATGTCAATGCAATAAAGTATTTTTGTGGATCAAGGTACATGCATCACACACTACCTACTATGTATCAGCCTCAAAATCTTTCTATGCACATGTGCACATGTCCATCTGCCCACACATATTACTTCAGTCCTTCATTTCTGCACATTTCATCTACATCATCATACACTCTACCTTTCAACCATTGGTACTGCATTGGACTTACCTGCTCCTCTGGTGCACCATATAGCTGTCTATACTGGGGTAAGACCTCCTCCACAAACTTGTCCAACTCTTCCAGAGAGAAGGCAGCGGCCCTATCACCTGTAGGACATGGCATGATTTGTCCCAGAGGCAGTACACAGCAGTTCAAGTCATGGAGGTCTTGCTGGCAGCAGTGTCAGGAATAAAGTGAGGGATTCAACAGAAGATGGCAGTCACATCTGCCACGTACAGGACTGTCACTGCCGGCGGACATCGCCATTGGCTCAAGTCAGCCAAAGGCAGCAATGTGTTCCAATGGCAATGTTCACCACAGTTGTAATCCACTACAGCCATGACAACATCTGCCGACAAAGTTAGATCACTTCCTGATGTCCAGTACAATAAGCCAGACAGCTGCCATTTGAAAGCTCATTAATGCACGTGAAGGTCATGAAAGGTGTGTCATTTACTAAAAACCGTTTCTATGATAATGTGTTAAGTGCTGGCTTTATGCTAACATGTAGCAATGTGCATGTCATATGTGGAGAATTTGAAAATTATGTATTCTGGGTTATGTACATGAAGCAGTATTGTCAGCATGGTAATGACAATCAGAACATGGTATAGATGCAACAAATATGTGTCATGTTAACTAGGTTGATGCAACTTTTACTGTTAGTGACATGTTTCTCCATTTAAAGAACATGCAAGGGTTTAAGGGATCTGAGATCAGTAATTAGTCATAAGTTGCCTAGCTATATGCTGAGTATCACCTTTTCACTGTTTCATGTGACATGATGTAGATTTATCAGTGACATTGGTGTGCTCATACTTCTGATGTATAGGTTGAGTCATTCACATACATTCTGGTGTTGTCCCACGTAGTTACTCTGGCTTGAGAAAAGCAAGACAACCTCCAGTGTACCGTCCACTAGCAGACCTGCACACCGTGGAAAAGTGTCATCTTATCCAAATCTACCGCCTGGATAGGCATACAATCATGAATCTCTGTCGTCAGTTGGAGCCAGATCTGATGCCTGCCATCCGCAATCCCAATAGCATACCTCCCATCAGTCAAGTCATGTCAGTGCTACACTTTCTGGCCACTGGGTTCTTTCAGAATACAGTGGCCCTAACAGCAGAGATGTTTCAGCCCATGTTCAGTCTGGTTTTGAAGACTATGGTCCTCTTTATGACATTAGTGGTAAGTGCTGCTTACCGCCATGCTGACTGCCGCCAACATACCACGACCACAGCAGTTTACCGCTACGCATATTATGACCCACACATAGAAATCCGCCACTATACAGACACACACAAGTCCGCCAGCCCAAAGGTCAGTGATAAACTGGCGGTAGCAAAACCCACACCGTTACGCCAACAGAAATACGCCCACAGCATTATGACCCACGAATCACCGCGGCAGACATTCAACTGTGGTAAACCATTGGCGGTACATACCGCTGTGCTCAATATACACACACACACATACAAAACACCACCACATTGGACAATTCAAACTACACACACCTGACACCCATACACACACCACACCACTATAAAACACCCACCCACATTACCCACAACCCTTCACCACTACAAACAAGTTACAACAGAGAGAGAGACACACCAGGAGCACCCACAGAATCAGAGCCACAGAATCGGAGCCACAGAACACCATCACCTATACACCATCCATGCACCTCACAGCACACACCCCAACACATCACCCCACACACACTCACACACACCACTCACACTACACCCAGACACCCCAGGTTCTCAGAGGAGGAGCTAAGGGTCATGGTGGAGGAAATCATCCAGGTAGAGCCACAACTATTCAGATCACAGGTGCAGCAGACATCCATTGCCAGGAAGATGGAGCTACGGCAGAGAGTCGTGGACAGGGTCAATGCCGTGGGACAGCACCCCAGAACAAGGGATGACATCAGGAAAAGGTGGAACGACCTACGGGGGAATGTGTGTTCCGTGGTAGCAAGACCCCAGATAGCTGTACAGAGGACTGGCGGTGGACCCCCACCTCCTCCTCCACAACTAACAACATGGGAGGAGCAATTCTTGGCAATCATGCATTCAGAGGGCCTGGCAGGAGTAGCAGGAGGAGACTCTGGTAAGTCAAATCTTTACCACTTTAACCACCCTCTACCTGCATGCCATCACAAAATCCCACCCCTACTCTCACCCCATCACTCCACCACCTTACATATACCCCACCATCACAACCCACCCATCCCAATACCAAGCCCTGCATGCAACACCAATGGGCGGACACCACTCACAGACCTGCATGGACACCTATCACCACTGCATACACACTGGAGAGAATCACCTAGCCCACAAATATAGCTACTCACTCAAAGGAAAATCTGCCAGGGAAAGAACAACCATAGAGGGGAACATACCCATGCACAAGATGTCACACACAGTAACAATTACACTGCATTTACATCCCCACAGGACCCCCACACAATGTCACCAGAGAGGAGGTGCCAGCAACATCCAGTCCCCCCCAGAAGAGGCCCACAGTGATGACAGCAGCTCTGCACGCCTGGATCAGGATGACGAACCTGGCCCATCAGGGACCTCTGGACCGTTGGTGACCCAGGCACAGTCCCATACCACCACAGAGCCTTCCCTTCAGGACACACCAGCACAGCACCCACCAAGCGGGCCCATCCCTCTGTCCCCAGGACAAGTCAATCATCAGTGTGTCCATCACTGCAGGGACCCCAGGCAACCACAAAAACACAGGACGATCAGGGACCTGGGGTCAGTGGCAGTGGACACACGGTTCACGGGACAGAGGCACAGGACAACAGGGAAGCTGGGAGGACTGCTGTGCGACAGGGGGAGGAAAGGCCAGGGAACCAACTCTCCACGAGGCACTAACCAACATCCTGGGAGCATACCACCATTCCCAGGAGACCATGGGCCAGATACTGGGCAAGTTGCAGGAGACCCAGTGGCTGCAGGAGGGACAGTACCTGGGGATCAGGGAGGACCTGAGGGACATCCACACCCCCCTGGTCACCATTGCAGGGGTGCTGGCTGACATGGCCAACACATGAGGGAGGCAGTGGCACACCAACAGGCCCCTGACACTAGCCACACCAATGAACAGCCCTCCACCTCCACTGACGCTAGTGGACAGGAGGCCCGCCACAGGAACAACAGGCCACCAGCACCCCTCCCCCTGCAGATGGGGAACCATCACGCAAAAGGTCCCTGTGATCCAGGCAGAAGCCAGAGAACATTGCCAAGACCCCGCCAGGAAATAAGACTCCCTTGAATGTTACCCTTGTGTCCCACTCTGTCACCCTGTCCACCTTGAACTGCCATTGCCCCACTCCCTATGCCCCCTTGGACAATGCATCTGTGATACCAATAGACTGGACTCTATCCTGGACATTCCTCCATCATCAACCCAGCCCATTCTACTACCCCCTACACTTATTATCACATAAATAAACACCCTTGGAACTAATACAAGTATGGAGTCTGTCAAATGATAAAATATGTATTAGTTTAACAAGCTGTAAACATTGCAATTCAAATGTACAGTTGTGTATACATAGGTATGACCTGTAGTGGGCAGCAGTAAACACAGGAGGAGCCAGAGTGGGGCACAGATTTCTGAAAATAGAGATGCCAACGGGTACAGTAAGTGGCCATAGAAATTGGAAAATCAGGCTGCCATGTACAATGTCCAACACAAAACTGCAATGGAAGGTGAAGTTACAGTGTCTTACGTGTGTATCACTGGAAATACTGTTGAATTATAGTTGTTCTGTTATCCACATCCTCTTCCTCTGCCTCCTCTTCGTCACTGTCCACAGGCTCCACCACTGCCACACGACCATCTCCAGCCTCATTCTCCTGCAAAAAAGGCACCTGGCGTCTCAAGGCCAGGTTGTGCAACATGCAACATGCAACGATGATCTGGCAGCCCTTCTTGGGTGAATAGCACAGGGATCCACCTGTCAGATGGAGGCACCTGAACCTGGCCTTCAGGAGGCCAAAGGTGTGCTCAATTATCCTCCTTGTTCGCCCATGTGCCTCACTGTAACGTTCCTCTGCCCTTGTCCTGGCATTCCTCACTGGGGTCAGTAGCCATGAGAAGTTGGGGTAACCAGAGTCACATGTAAATATCGAGGATACCTGTTAGCCAGACACTCACTCTTAGGGCCAAACCCACACCCATATACCAAAAGACACTAGGTGGGGACCATGGGCTCACCTATTAGCTACACCCTGTGCCTCTGGAGTTGAGACATCACATATGGAATGCTGCTATTCCTCAAAATAAAGGCACCATGCACAGACCCAGGATACTTTGCATTGACATGGGAGATGTACTGGTCCGCCGGGCACACTATCTGCACATTCAGAGTGTGAAAGTTCTTTCGATTTCTGAACACCTGTTCATTTCTCGGGGGGGGCAAAGGCAATATGTGTACCATTAATAGCACCAATGATGTTGGGGATATTTCCCATTGCATAGAAGTCAGCTTTCACTGTGGCCAAATCGTCCACCTGGGGGAAAACAATGTAGCTGCGCATGTGTTTAATCAGGGCAGACAACACTCTGGTCAGCACGTTTGAGAACATAGGCTGTGACATCCCTGCTGCCATGGCCACTGTCGCTTGGAAGGACCCACTTGCCAAGAAAGGAGCACTGACAGGACCTGCACAAGAGGGGGGATACCAGTGGGGTGGCGGATAGCTGAGATCAGGTTTGGCTCCAATTGGGCATACAGCTTATGGATTGTGGCCCTATCAAGTCTGTAGGTTAGGATAATGTGCCTGTCCTCCATTGTCGCCAGGTCCACCAGGGGTCTGTACATGGGGGTTCATCTCCATTTCCTATTCATCCTCACCGGTTGGACTCCTCAGTGAAAAACGGTGAGCAGATGGTCATATTCAAAGATATCCTCAGATTATTATGCCTTGCATTTTTTTACAGAAACAGTATGTGAACATGCAGGTTTGTTGATGTGCCTATGTCTGTTGTGACGCGGTTAGGTGCCATGGCCTGTTCCCCCCTGAAATGGCGGCTGCCTGATCTGTGAGGACGGACAAGTGGAAATGAGGTAATTCCGCTGACGTTGTGCGCCGTTGCGAGAGGTGGTCGATGACCACCGTGCAACACATCATTGGTTATCATTGGGGCCTAAGGGTTCCAGTAGCCAATGGTGATGTACACCGGCGGTGACGGTCTGCACTGCCGTGGACTTGACCGCCATTTTGTATTTGTTCACTCACTTGCTACCTGACCTTCAACAAGAGAGGACCTACACTGCAAGTGCTGCTGTGACCTGTATCTGGAAGCGATCAGGGCTCGAGTGTCTGGGGAAAGGGCCCCTGCCTTCACTTCCGAGGAGTTGGAGAGACTAGTGGATGGGATCCTACCCCAGTACCCTTTACTTTATGGTCCTCCAGACAAACAGGTGAGTACACTGTGAGCACGATGCGTGGGGCATGAATGTATGGAGTGCTGTGTGTGTAAGCCTCGTGTGGGGGGTGCTGAGGGGTCCTGGGCAGAGTGCTGCAGGTTTGGTGGGCAATGTCTGTGAATAAGGGGATGGGAGGGATATGGTGGACCATGAGTGTAACAGGCCGGACGTTATGACTAATACCTTTTCTTATGTATCTTTTTCTGCAGGTCAGCGCCCATCAGAAAAAGTGTATTTGGCGTGCCATCGTCAAGGAGGTGCGGACCCTGGGGGTCTTTGACAGGCGGAGCACCCAGTGTCGAAAACGGTGGGAGGACTTGCGCCGCTGGGCAAGGAAGGCGGCGGAGGCCCAGCTGGGGATGGCCTCCCAACGAGGAAGGGGTGCCCGTCATACCCTGATCCTCCTGATGTTTCCGCATCCTGGTGGTGGCCTATCAGGAGTTGGATGAGCGCTTGAAGGCATCACAGCAGCCACAAGGGGGTGAGTACAGATTCAGAATCATGAAGTTGGGCATGTTGAGGTGTTACCTGGGTAGGGGATGTGGGTCTGTGGGTGCCCCTAGGCCAGGAAGAACATGGCAGGGTAGGTTCCATAATGGGCAGGCTCAGATGCACTCCAACCTCAATAATGCTAGTGGGCATCTACTAATAGGCAGGGTCATGTGGGTTTTAGGTGTGCAGCTAATGGCATTAGACATTATACCACATGGCCTGGTGACTAGCATTGTAACTGGTATTGCATGGTCTGCATATTGCATAGGGCTGTTCCCTGTGAGTTGGGTACGCCAATGGTAGTGTTGTTGCTGGCATTGACCAAGTTTATCCTCTGTCTCTTCCCCACCATTTATATTTTGTCACCCTGCCCTTGTGTGCATTAGCATCATCTGGCAGAGGAGCAGAGGCACCGGCAATCTAGGGAGCTGCATCCCACATGAGCCTGGAGTCCGAATCCCCGGACGGTGAGGGCACCAGTGGAAGGGATGGTGAGGGGAGCACCACGACGGAGACAGGATGGGACAGTTCTGACAGCAACACCTCCTCCGATGGAAACTCCCTGGCAGTGGCGTACACCTCTGTGCCCACCCCAACTACAGGCACAGCCGCATCCCCCTTACCAGCACCGCCCTCCCTGCAGCCCCTCAGCGAGTTGTCCGTGCCGGCTCACCCAGGAGGGTGAGCATCTCCTTCGCCCCAGGCACCTCAGGCCCTGCCCCAGTCAGCCCTGCTGTCCTCAGTGAGGAGGCTATTGACCCCTCTCTGTTGGGCAGTCAACCATACTGAATGCGATCCAGGGTCTAGCAGGGCATTTGCAACAAACAAATGCATTCCTGGAGGGCATTCACTCTGGCGTGGCGGCCCAACAGAGATCATTCCAGGCTCTGGCCAACTTACTGAGGGCAGCCATTGTCACTGTCCCTGTCTCTAGCCTCCCACCTCCAACTCCCTCTTCCCAGTCCCATCCCCCTCAACACCAGCCTATCCCAAGCACACCTTCAGACCTGCATGCACCCAAATCAACACACAGAAGTGGCTCAGGCAAACACAAGCACCACACTTCATCCCACAGGCACTCACACAAGCACCATCCAGATGCAGACACACCAACATCCACTGCCTCCACTGTGTCCCCCTCCTCCTCATCCACCTCCCTCCCAGTAGCATCTCCTCTCACACCTGCATGCACTACGTCCTCATTCACTATCTCTATCACCAGCACGCCTATCACTACATACCCCTCATCCATGCACACGTCCTCTGTGTCCTCTCACATTGTGTCTGTGCCCCCTCCACACAAAGGCAAGCACTCAGACACCCAACAGCCATCCACCTCATGACAGCATCCAGCCCATGCACCTGCACCCAAAGACAGCAGACACCTGCTCCAACCACTCCCTCTTCCTCCACTCCCAACTCTTCACCCTCTTCCAGCCCCAGTGTCCCTAAAAGGCTTTTCCTCTCCACCCTTGACCTATTCCCTGCCCCTCCCCCCGTCCTTTACTTCGGGCCAGCGTGGGCAGAACCCAGGCCAGCACCTCAGCCACCCAGTCCACAACCAGTGTAGTTTCTGCAGCTACTGCATGTGTGAGAGGCTCCAAGGAGGCACCTGTCAGCACTGCCAGTGTGCCTGCACCACCTGCCAAGGGCAAGAAGGGGCCGCCATCCAGCAAGGGCAGGAAGGGAGCACCAGCCAGCAAGTGGAAGGAGGCACCAACAGCTGCCAAGGGCAGGAAAGGGACAACAGCTGCCAAGGCCAATGTAAAAGGAACAGACGTCGCAGGCAGGATGGATCTGGTGCCTGGTGCTGGAGCAGCATCTGGGCAAACAACACCAGCCATGGCACTTCAGCCATCCGAGGCTGCAGGGGAAGGGCTGGAGCCTAACCCCACCACTGACAGCACCGCCACCTGCAACACCACCTGCACCACTGGCAGCAGCACCACTGCCAGCAGCATCAGCCCCAGTGGGCAGCCGTCTGAGGCTGCAGGGGAAGGGCTGGAGCCTCCCCCCACCACTGACAGCACCGCCACCAGCCCCGCAACTGCCACCACTGAGCAGCCGTCACCGCCGGCGAGCAGTGTGTAGTCGTGACTACATGGGCTGTAGTGCATCCTGGCCCCTGCAACAACTGTAGGTGTGACACCCAGGTAAGAGACTGTGACCTTGCACCATCCAGGATCTGCATCGCAGGGCACAAGGCCCCCTCCAGAACCAGTGGAAGAAGGCATCCACTCACCCCCTCTTTGCCAGGATGAAGCACACTGGGCACATGGACCCCTCAAGAACCAGTGGAAGAAGGCATCCACTTGAGAGACTGTGGCTTTGCACTCCCCAGGACCAAGCAGTGGGCAAACTACCCACTAGAGAGACTGTGGCCTTTTACCCCCCCCTAGGACCAAACAGTGGGCAAACCACTCAACAGAGAGACTGTGACCTTGCACTCCCCAGGACCAAGCTGTGGGCAAACCACCCACTAGAGAGACTGTGGCCTTGCATTCCCCAGGAGCAAGCAGTTTGCAAACCACCCACTTGAGAGACTTTGGCTTTACACTCCTCAGGACCACACAGTGGGCAAAACTCCCACTAGAGAGACTGTGGCTTTGCACTCCCCAGGACATCGCAGAGGGCATGTAGCCCCCTCCAGGAGCAGTGGCGTTATTCCATCTTCTGGCTGAGGTGCCCCCCCGTTCCCCTTCTCCCGGAGATGCCTGTGTATCTTCGACCTGATGCCCCAGCAGTGTTCTCTCCGTATTGAGGCAGGAGTCAAGTGTGGCCTTGGCCCATGTGTTATGGCCCTGTGGGCCACGGACATTTTGGAGTGGGCATTGTCCCTCCATTTGTAGATATTGTACATACTGTTTTGTGCTTTAAGGACGTATTTATCTAAAATTTTAATATTACACTCACTTTACTCACTTCCTTTTGTCTTTGCATTATTCCTGAGGGTTACGGGATGGATATGTCATGTTGTTGTATCTGTTTGTCTGTATGGTGTTGGGGGTGGGTGTGGGGGTGTTGCGTGTTGTGTGTGTGTCACTCTCTTTTTCTTCCCCCTCCCTTGTGTGCTAGGTGCGGTACTCACCGTTGTCGTCTTTGCCACCATTCATGTTTCTGGTGTAGGAGGAGGTAGACCAGCATGGGAAACATGTGCAACTCGGGCTCCATGGCATTGTGGTTCTTCCTTGAGTGTTGAGAGGTGAGTCATTATCCTTCTGTGTACTGTTTCCGCTGTGCTTTTGATGGTGTCGGTACCGCCCCAGGAAAGGTGGCGGATTGGCCTCTCATAATACAGTGGGTGGTACAATGTCTTCCGCCTGGCTGTTGGCAGTTACTGCTGCGGTGCTTGTTGCTACCGCCGTGGCGGTCGGAGTGTTGGCAGTTTCCGCTGTGGTCAAAATGCAATTTTTTTTACCGCTGGCCTGTTGGCGGTATTACCGCTGCTTTATCACCGACCACCAGGGTTGTAATGAGGGCCTATCTTGTTTGCATTGTTAAAACACCTGGACAGCAACATCAGGTTTCCCCAACGTGAGGATTTGCCCCATGTGAAGGCAGATTTTTATGCTTTGGGACACATTCCACTTGTGGTTGGAGCCATAGATGGCAGCCATGTAGCCTTGGTTCCCCCGAGTGCCAATGAATAAGTATATAGGATCTGGAAAACCTTCCACTCCATCAACGTCCAAGTGGTCTGTTTGGCTGACCTCTACATTTCACAAATTTGTGTAATGTATCCTGGGTCAGTTCATGATTCCTCCATCATGCAGAACAACAATATCCCACTGCTGATGACACAACAGTACACGGAAAGGGCCTAGCTGGTTGGTAAGTCATATATGTCGGGTGTGTCTGTACCTTTTTTCTGGCGACTACGTGGATGTCCAAGATTAATGTTTTGTTTGGTGTAACTATACCTTACAGGGGACTCTGGTTACTCAAACCGTCCTTGGTTATTGACACCGGTGAGGTACCCAACCACGCCAGGGGAAGTCCGCTTCATTGAGGCCCACTGAAGGACAAGGCGTGTCATGGAGCGGGCTTTTGGGCTCCTGAAGGCAAGATTTTGCAGCATTGACAAGGCTGGAGTAGCCCTCCTCTACACACCCTACAAGGTATGTCAAAATATGTTTGCCTGCTGCATGCTTCACAACCTTGCCCTGAGACATCAGATACCATTCATTCCACATGAGGGGAGTCAGCCGATCCTGTGGGTGGAAATGCAGATTTGCCAAGTGATGATGAGCATGATGAGGATGAAGCTGAAGACATCAGGGCTGACCTAATCAATCAGTACTTCACCTGACTCAAGGTATGTGATGTGATGTTACAAAGGAGATTCATGGGGTATTGGTGAGGTTATGCATGCCATACAATGTGCTTTTTACCATCATCAGAGAGCTCAGAAGTGGCTCCAAAGCCCATGACTCAGATATGACAGCAGATTGTTACTTGGAGTTGTGTTCAGAAGTGTCATGTACATAGTCTAATGTTTTTAAAATACACATTCAAAGTCACATTTGTAGATTTGAATTGGCAGTGCAATGTATGTGTACTCTGGCCTATGTCTTATGTTTGTCAATTACAAATTGCAGATTGACTGTTTGGCTTATCCTCATTTGGCAATATCAGGCAGAGTCACAGTCAGATGGGATTTGCAGACTGACATGTGAAGTGAACATGGATTAAACAAAGGTACTGTTTATCATGAGATTTGTGGTGTGTGAGTTATATGCCCAGACTGTCAGGACAAGGGGATGGTAGTGTCCTTTTCCACACTAAAGAACTGTTTGGTATTGGAAGTGGGGCCAATGGTGCCACAGGTGTGTTCATTTGTGTCTGACACATGTCATAACATGGTATGCAGACCCTCTAACATCATGATGGTTTGTTTTCTATATGAACCAAAGTGTATATAGCTGCCACTGTGTTTCCTCTTTGCAACCCAATGTGCTTGTGTCTGAAGACTGACATAAGTGATTGGCAAGCCCACAGATACCTGACCATGGTAAGTGGAAGGTTTCATGACTTGGGACATTAGTACTGATCTCTGTCTGTTTCATGGGGTATGGTCATTTGGGAGCTATGGTATGGGTATGTGAAAAGGCTTTAGCTGATGATACATTGAACCAATATGTTTGCCTCCTGGGATGGAGAAAGTCCGACATGTCCCTAACTTCAGCACTCTGTAGATTGGTAGATAATGACACCTATGCTGAAACACTTAAGTCCACAGCAGTACTTCACGATGTGGTGATTGGCATTCTCCAAATAAATATGTGGGAATGTCCAATACAAATGTTTCGTGTCATGTATATATTACATTCTCAATGCAATATGTATCCTGGTTATACAGTACATGTGTGATGACAATGACAAAGGTTTTAAATTAGAGAGGAACATTTTGCTACAAGAGTTGTCATACATGACAGTTTTATGTGGTTGATACATCACACTTACACAGGATCCGTGGTTAATTTGTATTTATTGGGGAGTGCACAGAACAATGAGGGAAATGAAACACAAATAACACAACCAAAACAGTGATGGGTTCAGTCATGGTGGATTAAATCATCAGGGTAGCTGCTACAACAAGTTGAAACACAAGTCCATTGTCCTTGCACCGTAGGAAAAGGGAGTTAGGTTTCAGAACAGTTAACAGGGTGCATCTGTGACACAAAACGAGAACCAATCAGTAGAAGTTCACTTCCTAGCAGTGGGTTTGGTCTTGGCATTTGCTCCTCCTGGATGTCTAGGTGGATGTCAACGTTTTTGGAGGAAGTTTTTCTGCTTCAGAGGGAGGGTTGTCTGAGGCATTCCCTTCCCCTGGCAGGGCCTCAATTCCACTAGCAGCCAAAGATGTAGAAGGCCTGATGTTTCATTGCTAGTGAAGAGGCCTGATGTTAGGTACAAAACTATTCAGGGTGGTATTCATGTCCCTCAGCACCCCAGCAATGGAAGCCAGGATGGCATTTTAGGCCTGCCACTGCTGCATAGCTTCCTGGTGGTTGTCCCACGGATGCAGTTGGATCTCCCCCATCATGGTGAGTACCTGGCCCGTCATCTCTTGAAAATGTTGGTAGGCTCCCAAGACTTAGGAGATAGTGTCCTGGTTAGTTGTGCCCTCTGGAGCCCCCATCCTCTGGTCCACACCATCCCTCCCATGCACCCTCCCCCCACATACCTGTGCCCCTCGCAGAGTGTGCCCACTCCCACTGGTGGCAGGGCCATCATTGTCAGGGGTGACAAGAAGAGACTCAGGTACCTGTACTGGTGGCACACGATGGTAGAGACTGCCCTTGGGACACAGGTTTGGGGGCATATGGTTGCTTGTGATGTGGATGCAACAGGGCTGGAAGGAGTCGGTGTGGGCAGGATGAGGCTGACAGTTGTTGACGGACCAGGTGTCCCTGATGGGCCAGCTTTGTCCTCAGTGTCCAAACATTCAGGGGTCTTTTCCTCACTGTGGCCTTCATCCAGAGTGGTAGTGCCAGTCTCTGGTGTCCTCTACATGTTGAGAATGGCAGGGTTACCAGTAGGGGAGGTGGAACACACAGTTGCTGTAAGGGATGCAACAAGTGATGTTCAACTTTGACAACTAAATATGGTATGTTAGATACATACACTGCCTTAACATGATCCCCTGAAATGACACTGACAGCTGCTTCAAAATTTGGGGTTGAGCTATGTGGGACACAGAGATTTGAAATTGCATACACCATGCTTCAAGCTCTTTAGATGACTGCTGATACCCTCATATCTTGTCTGAGTAAAGAAATAAATATGTATATTTCTTTCCTATTAAGGTATGTGGTGGTATTTATTCAACTAACAGCTGAACAATGCACAATGGTGTCAGAGCTGGCAAACAATATAGGAGTTATCATTTGGCATGGACCTCTGTCTGGATGTACTGCAAGTGCAGTGATTAAGAAAAGAAACCCCCAGGGGGAAAAATGCTATCCACCACTCAACTCTATTCTCATGCACTCATTCACTCCAATGATCAATCTTAATAAAGGAATATATTAAATTAATATTTAATAAATAATCCCATATGCAATACAAATATAAAATAGTAATTAAAAACTCTAGTGGGCCCCACAGGGGACCGCTGCGCAGTCTCTAATCTAAAACAAATAAATTGGGAGACAAAACACAAGACACCCTCCCTAGTCTATTATCTCATGCTGTCCCAATTTTGGTATACAATGGCCAATTGCTTTGTGAACCCAATTTCTCATCTATTTTTGGCCAGTTCCAATGGATCCAGCAATCCAGCTTGTGTCGACGTGTTTCAGTGGACTTTCACAGTCCTTTCACCACCTTCCTCAGGACGATTCTATTTTCTCCCAATACTTTCATTTCATGTCTGTACAGGAAACAGATCACCAAATAAACTACATAGATTCCAAAATTTTGCAGTACCCATTGATTTAGAAACCCTCTTAAAACATAAATCTCTCAGTCAAATCCTCCCAATTATGCCTAAGCAATATTTAAAAACTCACCAACATTACCCCATAGGGATAGCTCACTTATTCCTTTATTTAAACATTACATAGAAGCACTGAGTGTAAACGATCAATCAAGTCAGTGTTCACTCAGATAGGCCCAAACAAACATACTGTAATCATTATACCACACCACTCACCTGCATTCATCATAATGAATCATACAAGCCTCAGAGCTCACTAATAATCACCAAATGGTATCCTCATTCAGGGAGTGTTTCTTACTTCTCTATTGTCCAAGGACGGATCACTTCTATATGGGCAGAGCAAATTAATGGACAATTATAGTCATAACAATGGGACCCTGACATCCTATAGGTCCCCAATATATATGTTTTCATTTTTCTCACCCATGGTTCACCATCCAGATGTGAGGCCATCTCTTATCCCAAATTATAGTGTTTGTGAAAACAATTAGTATCATATGGTGCTTACGGGAGCCATTTAACCCATAATCCATCACCACGTATTGTCCTTAGAGTTTACCACGTGTTCCACTAATTCTTCAACTCCATATAAATGTTTAAAATGAGCACTGTGCCATTAATATGTCTCTCAGTCTCAGACCTATGAGTGAAAAACAGGAAGAAGGTTGGTTTCCTAATCTCTCGAGATAACCACACTTTCTAGGTTTCTTCAACCAAAAATCGATATCCTTCCAATTACCAATGACAACACCTTCTAATCAATACAACAGGCACAATTGTCCACCTATCAAACACAGAAATATTTAATTATGCAAAACCCCACAGCAATCCATTCTGCTTAATACATAGTGGGCCTGATTCTGACTTTGGCGGGCGGCGGAGGCCGCCCGCCAAAGTCCCGCTGACAAATGACCGCACCGCGGTCAAAAGACCGCGGCGGCCATTCTTACATTTCCGCTGGGCCGGCGGGCGCTCTCCAAAAGAGCGCCCGCCGGCCCAGCGGAAATGCCCCTGCAACGAGGATGCCGGCTCCGAATGGAGCCGGCGGAGTTGCAGGGGTGCGACGGGTGCAGTGGCACCCGTCGCGTATTTCAGTGTCTGCATTGCAGACACTGAAATACTTTGTGGGGCCCTCTTACGGGGGCCCCTGCAGTGCCCATGCCATGGGCACAGGAACTGCCTGTTCCTGGCGGGAGACCCGCCAGGAACAGGATGGCGGTAGGGGGTGTCAGAATCCCCATGGCGGCGGAGCGCGCTCCGCCGCCATGGAGGATTCTCCCGAGCAGCGGAAAGTCGGCGGGAGACCGCCGACTTTCCGTTTCTGACCGCGGCTGAACCGCCGCGGTCAGAATGCTCGACGGAGCACCGCCAGCCTGTTGGCGGTGCTCCCGTGGTCAGTGACCCTGGCGGTCACCGACCGCCAGGGTCAGAATGACCCCCAGTATGTTTTATTGTGTAACAACTATGAGGGAAACATGTTTATAAACATTATATAACTGGTAGCTTTTTTCCTACACCCCAACAATAACACAAGCCCACTCTTATTATATATTGCAGCTAATATATCAAATGTGTGAGATATGGGCACAGGTTCTTCGCACAGAACGCCAATTGAATCGTATTACCCAAAGTCGTGTTAGTGTTGAAACCCAGGGTGTAGCACACTGGGCTCAGGGAAACTCCATTTACCTTTTATCATATGTACACCGCTCATATTTGGAACCACCCCCTACTAGTTCCGCGCTCTTACCTTTTCGACGGAACAGCATTCTCATCCTTCCTTCGACAGTGAATCAAGTTTACAACACCTGCTTTGTTTCTATACATTTTGAAATGGGGGTGGTAACAGCTGATCCACCTGTCAATCAAACTGGTTCTTGTTCTCCTTCTCCCCTATGCATATCCTGTATGCTATGTCCTCACTTCCTGTATTTAAAAGGCCAAGAACCCTGCACTGTTGACCAGCCTCTAGTGGTCCTCCCTTAGGCACCATATTGGAGTTCTAAAAAAACACATGATTCAGTAAGGGTATCTTACCCATATAACATATCAATACTTAGGGATCACAGACCCATAGCCCCCTGAGAAACAATTATCTGTAGAGTAATCCCCTCTCCCAATCTTCCTTGCTATTTAACCCTTTCTTGACAGTCTCTAATATAACAATGTACCAAAGTTCTCTCCTCTTCCTCAGTGTTTCCACATTGCCCCCTCTCTTTTTTGGGAGGATCTTTTCCAGAATAAACCATCACAGGTCTATGTCTAAGTGCCCTTTCTTTTGAAAATGTTCCACTAATGGGGCATTTGGTTTGGCGCAGGCAATTCCTGGTTACCCTAGAAATAGAAGCACTCTGTACAAATATTCCACAGGATAATACGACAAAGGTGATAAACAACTGCCCAGAGGCAATTGATCTAAGAGGGGTCAGTAGGGAAATTATCATAAAATGTGTCACACTGGTCCTTAAAAACAATCTTTTTCTGTCAAAAAATGATCTTTATATGCAGCTTAAAGGGACAAGTATGGGAGCTACATGTGCTCAAAGTCTGGCATGTCTGTGGATAGCATTATTTTCTCCCTGGGGGTTACTTTTCCCAGTCACTGTTATACGGTGCCCTGTCCCCTTGGGTTGATAGGGTACGTGGGGCCCTCTCTCTCCTTTTTTGGTGTACTGCAAGTGTCATTTAGTTCCTCCCCCAAGGAGAGTATATGAAATTGTTAGGAAGCTTTTCTAAAAGGCCAGTTTGGTAGGAGACACAGCTGTAGCTGTGTTTTGCTTTTAATGGTACTGGTAGTGGGTCATTGCATTGCTGTCATTGCTGTGGACTGTTAAACAATGGTGCATTCAGTATGGGTCACTTTTCACATGCAAGACATTTTAATTTAGTACACTGTTCTGGTCTTCTTACAGGTGGAATAGTGCCTTCTGGGAGTTGTAGTGCTGTCAGTTCCCAGTACTTCACATGCCGTTCCCAAACACTGGGGCACCAGGAGAGTTTAGTTGACATGTGGCCTGCCGGAGAGGAGTATTTGGACAGAGAGGTGGGGATGCTTTGGTCATTGAGGTGGGGAAAGGTGATCAGTGAGCATGCAAGACAAAACAGTTTGGTGACATGAACGGTGTAGTGACTTACCAGACTCCACTCCCTCAGGTATTCCTGTCAGTCCCTAAGGATGCAGGATGTCCAAGACCTTCTCCTCCCAAGATGTGAAAGTAGGGGGAGGAGGTGAGGATCCACAGCCAGTCTTGAGGACCGCCAGATGGTGCCTGGTGGCTATGGAATGCACCTTCCTCCTGAGGTCATTCCCCCTCTCCTCATGATGTCCTCCATTGTGCGTGTGTAACTACCTACAGAATTCACCCTATCAACTAACCTTTGCCAACTAACCTTTGCCACAACTCCATTTTCCTAGCTATTGATGTTTGCTGGACCTGTGCTCCAAAAAGGTGTGGCTCTACCATGACAATTTCATCCGCCATGACGCTCAACTCATCATCAGTGAAACATGGATGTTTTTGTGGGGACATGGTAGTGGCGGAAAAGACTGATGAGGTAGTGAAAAATGGGGAAAACAAATGATGTGGGGGGGATGTTTGTTGTGTATTGTGTGGGATGGTAAATTTTGTGCTGTGTATGTTGTGCAGGTGTGGGATGTGTGCTGAGTGAAATGTGTATTGGTGCCTAAAATTGTTTTTTTCTATCTCTGTAAAATGTTGCTTATCTGTGGATGTGTTTGGTGTTGTGGTTGCAAAGGATTGTGGGTTGTGTAGGGGTGTCCTATATAGTGCAGTGTGTAGGTGTTTCAGGTTTGGGTATTCAAACTATCCAATGTGGTGTTCTGTCTGATGTGAGCTCAAACCACCGCGGTTTGCACTGCCGATGGTTTTCTGCCATGGAAGAACTACTCTTGTGATTTGTGGATCCTAATTTGATTGGAGGATTTTTGTCAGACTGGAGGTGCTGGTGGTGGAACCGCCTCCTTTCCGTCCTCCAGGGTCCTGGTGGTTTTGGAATTTGGGCTATTTCTTGGCAGACTGAGCTATGTAACTCTTAATAAGGTGATCGGATTGCAGTCAACATGGCAGTCTTACCAAAAGACCGCCAAACTCGTAAGGACCCCCTAAGTGTTTCTCTCAACATTCGTCATCTGAATGAATCAGCAAAGCATCCATTGGTCAGCCTTAGTCGCATGCCTTCTTCATCATTAAATTCATTTTAACTTACAGTGTTTGATGAGTGCGTTGAATCTTTCCATGAAATCACCAATTGTTTAAAAAATCTTTGATGTTCTTGACTGAAATCATATCATTCATAATCAATGTTTGGTACTGGATTAAACTTGAGATTTAACATTTCTTTAATCTAATGGTACGGAACTGCTCCATCAGTTCTCAGAATTTTCTTTATGATTTCTTTCACACCACCAGCAAAATTTTTGAGATAGCTGATGATCTTAATGTTATCAGTCTTTGAGTGCGTCAATGAAATCTTCAAATGTCTCTATCCAGACAGTCAGTCTATTGCGAATATTTTGTGTTTGGTATCGAAAGGTGGCTGTGGTTTCAGGGAGACAGTAGCATCATAGCTATACGTCGTATTGGCTGACACTGCGATCGGAACTCTCCCCGGCTCACTTGACCAAAAATTAGGATCTGTTACATTCAGGCCCTTATCTTGGCCCTTTGATGGGCCAGCCTCAGGGTCGAACTTAATGGGCTCCATTGGCAGAATGACTTTCTACTGAAGTTCTTGCCGCTGTAGATATGGACCGCTCCATTATCATAACCCTGGGCACTTCTCTTGGGGCCACCGTCAACTGGAATCTGTTTATTGGGCTCAGTAAATCACCTATTTTATTCTTTTTACACTTCAATTTGCATTTTCTTACACCAGGTTGATTTCTGCCTTGCAGTACTTCCATCTGCAGCCTTATTTGATAAATGATAATTGCCTTTAACTGCGCTTTGTAAACCTGGTTGAATCCGCCTTCAGAGTTAAAGCTCCGTACAATGTATAACTTTATTTTTCATGGCAGAGCAGTACCTTTTTTATGATCTTGGTTGTAGCTTCTTCACCAATGATGCGTAGACTTCTCAGTGAAACTTTCTTTTCATTCACCCCCTTCCCACTGGCTGGAGTTGCTCTTTGACTCCACATACGCCAACCATCGACTCTGTACTTCAACGAAGGCACACATGGCACTCATAAGCAGTTTGCCTGGACCATGGTAAATGCTCCACAACACCACTTTCTTCTTCAGTTTACTTGTCCCCTGCCTCGTTGCTAGTTGTAGCTTCTTTCTCAGCCTGGTACCCTCTGAATGACTAGGCCACACACGGACATTTAAATCACACATCTTTGTTTCTCTGCATGTACTGGTTAACTCCCCACATTCTAAACTACGCTTTCATTACATTCTAATCTACCAATTACACCACACTGATACAGAGGCCTCTAGGAGCCAGAATGGTTCTGTTCTATATCACGCATGTTCTAAATCATGTAAGACACTAAGGCCCTCATTACAACCCTGGCGGTCGGTGTTAAAGCAGCGGTAATACCGCCAACAGCCCGGCAGGAAAAAAAATTGATTCACGACCATGGTGGAAACCGCCAACATAGACAGCCACTTTAACACTCCGACCACCACAGCGGTAGAAACAAACACCGCAGCGGTAACCACCAACAGACAGACGGAGGACAAAGTACCGCCCACACTATTACAAGAGGCCTATCCACCACCTTTTCCGGGGCGGTACCAACGCTATCAAACGCACGTCGGAAACAGGAATTGGAACAGAAACCACTCACCTCTCGACACCCAACGAGGAACCAGGACGCCATGGAGCCCCAACTACAGGTTCTGCCCATGCTGGTCTTCCTCCTCTTGTATCAGTAGCAGGAAAGACGCAGTCGACGACCACGGTGAATACTGCACCTACAACAATGGAGGGTGGGAGGGAAAAGAGAGTGACACACACACGCAACACGCAATACCCCCACCCCCACCCTCACCCACAACACCATACACAAAAATACATGCAGCAACATTACATATACACCCCTCACCCCCTGGAATAATGCAAGGACAAAAGGAAATAATTGTAACGATTGTAATCAATACAAATAAGATAGTGTAATTTAAAAATCAGTATATACAAATATGTACACCAACTACACAAGTCCGGATATTAATCAAACATCGTCCGTGGATCAGTGTCCCAGAATGCATGGGCGAAGCCCACAAGGGATACCTGACTTGAAACGAAGAGAACACTGCAGGGGCATCAGATCGAAATGAAACAGGCACCTCAGGGGGAGGGGGGGCACCTCAGCCGGATGAACGCACAATGCCACTGCTCCACGAGGGGGCTCCATGGAGGGGGATTTGTGCCCAGTGTGCTTCATCCTGCCAAGAACTGAGGAAGTGGATGTGAATCTCCACTGGTTATTGAGGGGGCTTTGTGCCCAGAGTGCTTCATCCTACCAAGGACTGAGGAAGTGGATGTGAATCTCCACTGGTTCTGGAGGGGCCTTTGTGCCCAGAGTGCTTCATCCTGCCAAGGACTGGGGTAGTGGATGTGAATCTCCACTGGTTCTGGAGGGGGCTTTGTGCCCAGAGTGCTTCATCCTGCCAAGGACTGAGGTAGTGGATGTGAATCTCCACTGGTTCTGGAGGGGGCTTTGTGCCCAGTGTGCTTCATCCTGCCAAGGACTGAGGAAGTGGATGTGAATCTCCACTGGTTCTGGAGGGGGCTTTGTGCCCAGTGTGCTTCATCCTGCCAAGGACTGGGGTAGTGGATGTATCTCTCCACTGGTTCTGGAGGGGGCTTTGTGTCCAGAGTGCTTCACATGCAGTGTGGCGGGTCCCATTCCCTCACTTGGGTGTGTGTGCCACGAGATTGCCTGGAAACAGGTAGCATGATACGCCATGGAGGCAGAGACACACTCCACCCTGCTGCGACTTCGCCTGCCACCTGCAGGTACAAACAGTGCTGAGAGTCATGCCTCATGGACGGTGGGCAGGGTCCAGGATGTCTCCTGCAGCCTCAGACGGCTGCCCACTGGGGATGATAGCCATGTTAGCTGTGGTGGCACTGTCTGAGCACGTCACAGGGCTGGTGGTGGTGGTTGCAGCGGTGTCTGTGGCAGAGGTGCTGGCGGTGGTGGATGTGTCTGCACCTGTTGAAGGACACAGCAGGATGCCTCCTGCAGCCTCGGGCGGCTGCCCACTGGGGATGATGCTGGGGACTGTTGCAGAGGCAGCAGACCTGCTGGTGGCGGTGCTGGTGGCGGTGCTGGTGGCGGTGCTGGTGGCGTGGCAGGTGGTGGTGCAGGTGGCGGTGTCCACCGCCGTACAGGTTGGTGTACTGGTTGACAGAAGGGTGACTCTGGTCCCTCAGCCGGAGCCACCGTGGGCTGTCCTGACCTGCTCTTCGGCTTGTGTCCCCACCCCACCTTTGATGTTGCTGCTGGTGTCTTGCCACTGTCCCCTTTTGGCTTGGAGGAGCCCTTGCTTGCTTTTGGGTGCAGCTTCTCCCTCCAGCATGTGGGAACCTTCTTCACCTTGGCCTGCTCCTTGGCCTCGCTAGGTGGCACACTGGCAGCCCTGATGGGTGGCAGCCGCGATGAGACCGGAGTTGCTGTGACCACTGTGCTTGGGGATTTGGTGGCTGAGGTGCTGGGCTGGGACCTGGACAGCCTGGCCCTAGGGGAAGGACGGGGGGTGGTATAAGAGGTCAAAGTTAGCCAGGAAAGGTTTCTTAGACACACTGGGACAGGAAGATGGAGCGGGTTTGAGAGTTGAGGAAGAGGTAGTGGTTGTAGGAGGTGTACGTTTGCTGAATTTGGGTGAAGGTGCATGGGCCAGAGGCTGTCGTGAGGTGGATGGCTGTTGGGTGGGTGTGTGCCTGCGTTTGTGTACTTTGGGAGGAGGGCTCGCAGACACACTGGGAGAGGACACAGGGGATGTGTGAATGGTAGTGGGGGTTGTGATTGCACGTGAGCGGTGTGGTGATGGGTGTGCTGGTGATCGAGGTAGTGGCTGAGGATGTAGTGCATGCTGGTGTGATTGGAGACAAGACAGGGAGGGAGGAGGAGGACGTGGAGGAGGGGGACACAGTGGAGGCAGTGGTTGTTGGTGTGTCTGCATGGGGATGGTGCTTGTGTGAGTGCCTGTGGGATGTGTGGTGCTTATGCTTGCCATGTCCACTCTTGGGAGTTGATGAGTGTGTATGCTGGTCTGATGGTGTGCTTGGGATAGGCTGAGGTACAGGGGATTGGGTCTGGGTAGTGGAAGTTGGAGGGGGGAGGCTGGACACAGGGACAATGGCTGCCATCAGTGCTGAGGCCAGAGCCTGAAATTCTCTCTGTTGGGCCGCCTGCCCAGAATGAAACCCTCCAGGTATGCATTTTTTTGCTGCAAATGCCTCTCAACACCCTGGATGGCATTCAAAATAGTAGATTGCCCAACAATGAGGGATCTCAGGAGGTCAATAGCCTCCTCACTGTTACTCCGTTACTTCACCCTCCAGGGGCATGTGGGATGCAGCTCCCTCATGCTCCGGTACCACTGCTCCTCCGCCAGATGATGCTAATGCATGCAAGAACAGGGTGAAAAATCAAAAAGGGGGGAAGACAGAAGATACTCATGGTCAGTGCATGCAACACCACTACCACTGGCAGACACAACACACAGGGAGCAGCCCTATGCACTAAGCCATGCACTAACAGTGCAGGGGAAAAGCACATGCCCAAGGGGGACTCTGCACAGACCCATTTCATGCACAGCTGGAACCCATGGGAGCCTGACTAGGTGTAGAGAACAAATTCCACCTTTGGGTTGGACTGGGAATGAGGCTGCAAAACAATGGATCTACCTTTGCGCGTCTGCCCTTGCCTAGGGGAACCCACCCCCACCCAGACACCTCGCCAAGTGCGCAGTCAGCTGAATGAGAGAGTACTCACCCCCTTGTGGCTGCTATGATGCCCTCAAGCACCCATCCAACTCCGGATATGCCACCGCCTGGATCCGGTACATCGGGGGGTCATGGTACGATGGGCACCCCTTCCACGTTGGGAGGCCATCCCCAGCTGGGCCTCTGCCGTCTTCTTGCTCCAGCGGCGCAGGTCCTCCCATCTTTTCCGGCAGTGGGTGCTCCGTCTATGGTATACCCCCAGGGTCCATACTCCCTTGGCGATTGCAAGCCAAATACTCTTCTTCTGGTGGGTGCTGACCTAGAGAAAAAGTGAAGTAATAATGGATGTTACTATCCCGTACTGTTCTTCTCACGAATTGAATACCAACCTCCCACCCTGGCCCAGACATACTTACACACACACTATCCTCACATGCTGGCCTGTCCCCCCTCCCCTCCCTCTTCCATCCACGACACTGCATACAATCATGTGCCATCCACCATGCTCACAGTGTACTCACCTGTTTTTCTGGAGGACCGTACAGTGTACTGGGGGAGGACCCCATCCACTTGTTTCTCCAACTCCTCCGAAGTGAACTGTAGCCATTGTCGCTTCCAGACAAAGGTTACAGCAGCACTTGCAGTGTGGGTCCTCTCCTGTTGAAGGTCAGGTATCTAGTGAGTGAACAGTTAGAAAATGACGGCCACATCCGCGGCGGTGCGTATCATCACCGCCGGTGTACATTGTCATTGGCTCCTGGAACCCATAGGGCCCAATGTTAACCAATGCTGAATTGCATCGCGGTCTTCGACCGCCTACCGCGACGGTGTACAACGCCAGCGCAGTTACCTCATTTCCCCTTGTCCCACCTTCAGGTCAGGCAGCCGCCATTTCAGGGGGCCACATGGCAGGCCAAATAACTGTGTCATACCTATTTAGGCCAGGAATTCGGACAGACAAAGGCACATAGAGAAATTGTTACGTTTTTGCAAAACAGCATTGTGATACCTAAGTGTTGTATGAACCTCTGTTCACCATTCTCCTCCATAGGGCACGTCCGCTGGGGCAGGTGATGAGATGGTGGCATCCTCCGGTGTACAGACCCCTGGTGGACCTGTCGACAATGGAAGAGAGACACATAATTATCACTTACAGTCTTGATCGTGCAACAATCCAGGAACTGTGTGCCCAGTTGGAGCCAGACCTGATTTCAGCTATCCGCCATCCCACAGGAATACCTCCTCTAGTGCAGATCCTGTCTGTACTCCATTTCCTGGCCAATGGGTCTTTTCACACAACAGTAGCCATGGCATCAGGGATGTCCCAGCCAATGTTCTCTAACGTGTTGTCCAGAGTGTTGTCTGCCCTGCTGAAACACATTTGCAGCAGCTACATTGTTTTCCCTCAAGTGGAGGATTTGCCCACAGTGAAAGGTGACTTCTATGCCCTGGGACATATCCCCAACATCATTGGTGCCATTGATGGTACACATGTGGCATTTGTCACCCCCCTGCTGGAATGAACAGGTGTACGGAAACCGGAAAAACTACCATTCAATGAATGTGCAGATGGTGTGTTTGGCAGACCAGTACATCTCCCATGTGAATGCCAAGTATCCTGGCTCTGTGCATGACTCTTACATTTTGAGGAATAGCAGCATCCCTTTTGTGATGGGGCAACTCCAGAGGCACCGTGTGTGGCTAATAGGTGAGCCTAAAGTCCCCACACGGTTTAATTTGCTGTCTGGGTATGGGAGATTCCCTAATGTTTGGAGGATATCTAACAGTTGTCCCTCAATATTTGTGGGTGACTCTGGTTAACCCAACCTGTCATGGCTACTGACCACAGTGAGGAATCCCAGGACAAGGGCAGAGGAACGCTACAATGAGGCACATGGGCGAACTAGGAGGATAATAGAGCGCACCTTCAGCCTCCTGAAAGCCAGATTTCGGTGCATCCATCTGACAGGTGGATCCCTATACTACTCACTAAAGAAGGTGTGCCAGATCATCGTCACCTGCTGTATGTTGCACAACCTGGCTTTGTGACGCCAGGTGCCTTTTCTGCAGGAAGGTGGGCCTGATGGTGGTCTTGTAGCAGCTGTGGAGCCTGTGGATAGTGAAGAAGAGGAGGCAGAAGAAGAAGATGTAGACAACCGAAACAACATCATCATGCAATACTTCAGTGAGACACAGGTAAGAAGATGGAACTGCTTCCCACATCTCGTACTATTGTAGGACCAAGCATAAGTCTGCCTTTTTACCTCTGTGTGTGGACCCTGACTTGTCACTTTGGCTTTTCAGTTCACAGATCTGGGTCCAAATTTGTGCCCTCTGCTATGTTTACTCCTGGCTTACAGCTGTGTACATTGGTATGTGAACAAGTACATTTACATTGATAGATTCCAGAGATTTTGCAATTACACATTTGTGAAAGCACAGACTGACTCCAGATTGATTTGTGATTCAAGGGTGTTTATTTCTGTGCAAATAAGTGGAGGGGTGTGTGAAATAGGCTGGGGTGATGGTGAAGGAATGTCCATGGCAGAGTCAAGTCTCTTGGTCTCACAGGTGCATTGTCCAATGGGGCATAGGAAGTGGAGCAATGGCAGTTTAAGGTGGCAGGGTGACAAAATGGGACAAAAGGGTGACATTCAGGAGGGTCTTATTTCCTGGCGGGGGTCTTTGCAATGTTCTCTGTCTTGTTACTGGATCTCAGGGACTATTTGCGGGGTGGTTCTTCTTCTACAGGGGGTGGGGTGGTGGTGGCCTGTTGGTCCTGTGGCGGGGCCTCCTGTCCACTAGTGCCGGCGGAGGTGGAGGGCTGTTCATCGTCCAGGCTAGTGTCAGGGGCCTGTTTGTGTCCTGCTGAGTCCCTCATGGTGTTGACAAGGTCTGCCAGCACCCCTGCAATGGTGACCAGGGTGGTGTTAATGGACTTCAAGTCCTCCCTGATCCCCAGGTAGTGTTACTCCTGCAGCCGCTGAGTCTCCTGAAACTTGGCCAGTACCGTGCCCATGGTCTCCTGGGAATGGTGGTAAGCTCCCATGATGTTGGAGAGGGCCTCGTGGAGTGTTGGTTCCCTGGGCCAGTCCTCCCCCTGTCACACAGCAGTCCTCCCAGCTTCCCTGTTCTCCTGTGCCTCTGTCCCCTGAACCGTGTGCCCACTGCCACTGATCCCAGGTCCCTGATTGTCTTGGGTTGGTGGGTTTGCCTGGGGTCCCTGTAGTGGTGGACACACTGCTGATTGACGTGTCCTGGGGACAGAGGGATGGGCCCGCTGGGTGGGTGCTGTGGTGGTGTTTCCTGAGGGGGGAGGCTCTGTGGTGGTTTGGGATTGTGTCAGTGGAACCGACTGTCGAGAGGTCCCTGATGGGCCGGGCTGGTCATCTTGATCCAGGTGTGCAGACCTGCTGTAATCACTGTGGGCCTCTTCTGTGGAGGGACTGGATATGTCTCGCACCTCCTCTCCAGTTACATTGGGTAGAGGTCCTGTTGGGGTGTGAATGCATAGTCTTAGTAACTGTGTGTGCCATCTTGTGCATTGGGTGAGGTACCCTCTACTCCTGTGCTTGCGTCATTGTGTTAGTCCTTTTGTGATAGTTGGTTTGGGGTCTGTGTGGGTTTCTGTACTGCACATGCTTTGGTGACGGTGGTCCATGCATAGGTGTTGCATGCAGGGCCTTGGTATTGAGATGTGTGGGTTGTGATAGTGAGACATATGGAGATGATGGTGTGATGGGGTGAGGGTAAGAGTGGGAGTATGTCATGGCATGCAGGTGGGGTGGGGGGATGAAGTAGTTAAGATATGACTTACCAGAGTCCAGTCCTCTGGCTACTCCTGCGAGGCCCTTAGGATGCATTATTGCCAAGGCTTGCTCCTCCCATGTTGTTAGTTGTGGGGGAGGAGGTGGGGGTCCACCGCCAGTCCTCTGTACAGCAATCTGTTGTGATGTGTGGGGGGATGTGTTGGTGTGTGTTGTTGATGTTGTATAAGTGATGGTGTTGTGTGTCTGTGGATGCTGGTGTTGTGTTAGCTAATCTCTCTCTCTGGCTTTCTTCAACATTTTTGGTTCTAAGGGTTTGTCGGTAATGTGGGTGTGTGTTTTATAGTGTTGTGGGTGTGTGGGCGTGGTGTGTGTATGTGTATCAGTTGTGTTTTGTAAATGTGTGTGTATTTTGTGTATTTATGTGTGTGTAAACCAATGGATTACCGCGGATGAAAGACCGCCACGTTGATTCATGGGTCATGATAGTGTGGGCGTATTCCTGATGGCGTGACGGTGTAGGTTTTGGTATCGCCAGTTTATCACTGACCTTTGGTGTGGCGGACTTATGTGGGTGTCTGTATTGTGGCAGAATCCAAGATGTGGCTCGTAATACCTGTAGCGGAATTCCGTCGCCGCAACGGTATGTTGGCGGTCTTCAGCACGGCGGAAAGCGGGATTTACCGCCAGGGTCGTACTGAGGGCCTAAATCATGTAAGATACTATGGGGGTTATTACAACTTTGGAGGAGGTGTTAATCCGTCCCAAATGTGAGGGATATACCACCAGCCATATTACGACTTCCATAGGATATAATGGACTCGTAATACGGCTGGTGGTATATCCGTCACTTTACTGTCACTTTTGGGACGGATGAAAACCTCCTCCAAAGTTGTAATACCCCCTAAATCCTTTATCACAGTCTTACCTTTCATCCCTTATGCCATGTCCCTCTGTAGATTTATGTATTGAAAAATATATGAATGTATGTAATGTTTTGTGTTGCATTACCACTCCCTAGAGGCAACAATAACATTGTCATGTTAATTTTATCTTGGTAATACATGTTAGAAAATACCAGTATTGATTGGATGCGAGGTTAGAATAGTAGACTTTTTAATTTATATGCCAATGTTAGTGCTGTTTCTAGTGTGTATGGCCCAGCTGGGAACAAAAGTTGTAAGCTACTTCTGGAAGTCTACTGACTACGACCAGCAGTCTCTGAATCCTTGTTTTAATAGTACCCAATTATGTCTCAGTATTTATGGAAAAATGTAGATACTTCAGCATACATTTGGAAACAAACATCGGGGATCCAGAGTTTTCTTATTACTGTAAAGACACCACTCATTAGGACTATAAGGCAGTCATTTCCCCCAAAATCCTCAATATTGATGCCTGTATCAATTTGCACCAGCAAATTTGGCTTCAGTATGATATTTGTATTCATGTTTTCGCCCAACAGTACTTTCTAAATATAAAAGTATGTTTCCTTATGCAAAGTTCAATGCATTTTCATAGAGGTAAGAGTGCAATTATTCACAATTTGAAGCTATTTCCATTTGATCACAATAACCTTGTGTTCTTACATCACTTCACTACTTAGAGTGCACCTAAATTAATTCAGATACATTCTGCTTATAAATTTAATTCTGTAGTAATTATGCTACAGTGTATATCTATGTCTTTGTTGTACTCATGATTGAACTCATATCGCTTGAACAGATAAAATAGATATAAATATAAAACCATCTAGAATAAATTCAATTACTAATGTAACTAATTTGATGAATCCTATAATTATAGTTTCTGTCTAATTTGGTGTGTGTTTGTATGTATGTGTACATTAGGTGATTTTTCTGTATAGGGCTAGGCAAAGAAGGTTTTAAAAAAAGTTAAAGATGAACTTTTTCTTTATTTAAAACAGCTTTATTCCAAGTGTTTTCAGTTTAAAATGTTAAAATGTCAAAAACACACTTTTAGTTTCTCCATTGGTTATATTAGCTTTGTAGATCACAAACGAAAAAAAAAGTCAAAGATAAATGCCGTTGGTCTGAATAACCAGGAACCCTTCTGAAATTAAGAATTGATGGCACAAGTGGAAGGGTGTTGTAAACAATGTAAGTGGAAAACTCATTTTTCCAATTAGGGAGCAAAGTCTTATCCTTGAAGAAATGGTCAGGGATAAGTGATTCCCTTAGATAAGACAGATCTTTTAAAAAATTGTCAATCACAGTAAGCTGGCATGAAGTATTAGAGAAGGGTCTCTTGTAGGAGTCAAGCATAGAACAGTACTATCATCTGTTGGTGAACACTTAGGGCCTCCATTACGAGGCCCTAGCGGCACACTGTCCCACCGGAGTGTCATTTTTTACGCTCCAGTGGTGCAGTGTGCCAGCCCATATTTACAAGCTTGCTTTTTCATGGCCTTGTAAATATGGACCCCTTTCACATATAACACTGCATGAAAAGGGCGTTCCATTGGTGTTGCTTGGGGTGTGCCCACGCAATGCCCAGGAAACCCAAAGGAATCTGATGCATTCCCAGATTTATAAGTCTGAAAATGCGTCATATTCTTATGTCACCTCTGGGGTGCCATAAGAGTGATGCAACGGGAAATAAATTACTTTATTTCTCCCCGTTTTTATCTCTTTCTATGAGTGCTGCATGCTGCAGCACACATAGAGAGAGGAAAACACCTCTTGTGATTGTTTTTGTGCAGGAAGGTGTCTCTTCCTACAAAAAAACAATCATTCCCTCAATGCAGACGGTGCAGGGTACCTGCCTTGGCGCTAGGCAGCAGTTTGTGCACCAGCGCAGGGGGAGAGGACAGAAATGTAGTGTATCTTGTAGATAAGGTGCATATCTCCCCTTTCATAGTGACGCAGTGCGGCACAGCAAGGCACTTTCAGTACCACCCTGTTCCACGGGCCATGTAAATGAGGCCCTTATTGACAAATTTCAAACACCATGCTTACTGTCGAATTGGTGTTTTATTTGTACAGTGTCTTGTGCACTGATTACTGTGATAGATATTTTTATGACAAATTTTGCTATTGATAGATTATACTAACATTATTTGAGTTTAAATCAAACTATGGTAAATTTCACTTACAGTGTGTAATTAAAGCAAATACTTTTTAAAATTATTAAGAAACATAACAATAGGTTTACATGCATACTGGTTTTTAAAATTGTCGCTTGGCTGGTAGGATCTTTTTTTCAAAATATATTTTTTAAAAGTTTTTATACCAGCATACATGCATTAAAGCCAAAGGTACACAATAGCAGTACCTCGACAAAACTGTCACATTTGGTAAAACAAATATCAACTCTGTGTACACTCCTACTGGTAGAAAAGGGACTAAGGAAGTGACTTCCTAATACACAGCAAATAAGGACTAATGTATGTTTATAGAGGAGCAAATAGAGTGGAGGAGAGGGGATAGCAGGGTATTGGGATGAAGAAAAGGGGGAGCAATCATCCTGTCAACTGCAATGTGGTATTGTCCAACAGCCTGCAATGGGGACTGACGCCTTCCGCAACCTAAGCACGCACACACTTGTGTACCGGGCTATCTGAATGCCTTGCCAAGGTTCTCCAGCTCCAGGCCAGGAAGCCAGGAGCACAGGGGCGGTGCCCTGAGGGGGCAAGGCCCATACCGTGCTCGAAGCAGCAGCATGGCCTTCGCACCTCCCACCAAGCAATCCCGTTTACACAGTGCTTAATTTGAGCCTGTGATTGCTGGTGTGGGGCACTGGCACTTATTTTTGAGGGCACTTAGTTTTCTGCATCAGGCATTTACTCCGAGCAAAAGACACATATGGAATGACGGAGGAAAAGAAAAACCAAAAAGCGTCTGAAGGGAGAAAGCTGCAAGGGTGAGCTGATGGGGCAGGGAGTGGCTGTAAATGGGGTAAAGAGGCCGAGATGGCTTCAGGATTATGCTGCCTCGGTATTCAGTGCTTACACATTTAAATGCAGCAGCCATGTGCTTCAAAAGAGAGCTTTGGGCCCGGCTTGTTTTTAATTACAAATTAAGCACTGCATTTAGAGATGCAAGAAAGTGCCCCAGACTTTCTCAAATGTATTCATGTGGTCAATGAGTTTTTATATAATAGTTTCATATGTAGTCATTACATGCATGTCCGACTGGCAGGTGTCATAGGATGGCAGTATGGCAGACTTCCATTGGCGTAGGATCTCCACCTCCGCTATCGCCAAAGCCATGAACAGCCAGCATTTTCAGTAAGCAACAAAGCCAGGAGAGATGACAGATCATGCAGCAATGTCAGTTGACTCGTCACCTGACCTGCAACCCCCAGTTTGCCCTTCAACAGGTACCAAACTGAACGCTAGTAGAGTGATTGCTTCTGGCAGTCCCAAAAAATGTGTACAATAGCGCAATTCTGCATAGCACCATGCCAGCATTGAGAATCTATCTGCACGTGTGACCTGGAAAGTCTCTCCGGGGTCCAGTGCCCTTGATGTAAAAATCTTAGAATAACTATATTTTATCCTAGAATCCTGGAATGACTTATTGGGATCTTCCGGGACGTTAAGTCCTGTCGTCCTCTGATATGGAGAGGCCTAACCTGCGCTCTCACCAGCAAGGCAGGTTATGTGCCACAGGGTGCCAGCTAAGTGCATCCCTGAGCGAAGTATACAATCCCAAGATAGTCCCTTTATAATCCTTCCAGGTCAGTATGTATTGTAATAGCGGGTCAGTCTCCAGGAAGTAAGGAGATTACCCTAGTGTTTGGCCATGGCTATGTGGGAGTTGACAGTTTTGAAAGCACTGAGATGGTGGGAGTCCAAATGCAAGTGCAAGTGTGGCAAAAAGATAATGTCCCGATCGTAGAGTAAGTCATTGATATTTAGAATTCTTTGTTCCCTCCACAGGGACCAGTCAGGCTCCTCACCACTATGGTGATACTGTGGTTTCTCCATAAGAGGTTGGAGCACAGTTTTCGAGGCAGGTAGCAAGAATTGTGCACGACGACAGGTACATTGTGTGATGTGAATTACTGGGTTACCACGCAATCTGGCCCTTGTAGAGAGACATGAATAGACCCTTCATTCGTAGTTTGTGGCATTCCAGAAAAGCCCACACTGGGGCATCATTTCATGGTTTCAACTTTTACGCAGTATGCATCAACTGAGAGGCCAGCCAGTAGGACCCCGCGTGAGGGAGGCACAATCCGACTATAGTAGTTGTAGCATGCAGCTTCATAGACTTGGGTCGGGGCCTGCACAGCCCACAACAAAGTTGCTGATGAGGCAATCAATCTCCCGCAGTAGGACACTTTTCAAAGGGAACATACTAAAGAGATAGTTAGAGCGCAGCATCGCCTTCATTTTAACGATCTGCACTCTGCAAGGTGTTGGGATTCTATGGATACTGAGCATGGCACCAATGGTTGCTGCTAGCGGTTCTAGCGCCATGAAGCATAGTAAGGGGAAAGATGGGTTCCCAACCTGACAGCAAAGAAATTGGAGAAAAAATCCCCACAGAAAGTAGAGGCTGTGAGGGAGGTAGATGGCCAACATATATTCTCTATGGAAGAACGCTTTCTCCAGCCCCATCACCTCCATCACTTAAACAAAAGTGGCAACTCCACATGATCAAATGCCTTTTCTGCGTTAAGGGAAACAAGTAATATCCTCGTCGTTGCGTACTTGCACTGGTTAACAGTGGTAAAGTGCACAGACCCGTAAAGCCAAAAAAACGAATTCAGCAAAAGGTGGAGGGAGAAGGAAAATGTTTGCTAAGAAATGGCCATTGAAGACTTTGTGCATTCGCTCGCTTTCACCTTGTCTCTTTGCCTCTATACTTCTAGAGATTGCAGATGTATTTCCTCTATTTATGATCACTTAACAACTTGGTTGGATCTGCAGCATCTGCATGATTCACTGATCACCCCTTTCCACCAATTTCTTGAACTATTTGTGATTTTTTATTGTAATTATGTTTTGTGAATGCTTCACAATTTCTCAGTGGATGTGAAGGGTTTGTCCACCACATTAAAGTGGTTAACAAACACTATGGAGTTACTGTGATGGATCAATTAGTTAAATACAGCTTGAAGGGAATACTATGGTCAGAACACAAGAATAACTATTTGTTTAATGACTGAGGACTGTTGATTTATTATCAATAACAAATCATCTCTCGCATATCACCTTTAACTGGACTTTGTTATCACCATTATAGATAATATAATGATCTGCAATATAGCCTAAACATTCTTGCACAGATAAGCACTTACACAACTGAGGATGAATATTTAAATGACATCTATGTCGACATACAGTATATTATGCAATCATCGCCTCTAGCTAATCCAAGCCACCACGATCATTTTGCACATTTTGATTGTCAGGGTGAGTAGTTTTATTTTGGCATATATTTCCAGTTAGCCCCATCTGCTGGTTGCTAAAGGATATCTGGATGGTACTAAAGTTACACTCAATAAATTAGGGTATTATTACCCGTTGCATGGTTTCATCTTAACACAGACTCTCTCTCAACTGAGCCCTCTGTGAAAGTACAAGAGGGAGTCAAATGTTCTAGTTATTTGGATATCCTACACTCCCCAGATTCAAATTTAAAGACACAAAACAATGTTCTGCTATCAGCAGCCCCTCGCTGGACAAACTTGCAAGTAGGTGATCTTTGATTTTCCAGCACAGTCCAAGAAGCCAGAATGGTGCTGCTTTGAGAAGATAAAGGAGTCATGGAGAAACGGAGACCAAGTGTCAGTGGACAAGTGCTCACTGGAACAAAAAAAATACTAACAAGGAGCCCATGAACAGAATTGAAGGATCTGGAATGAAGTGTCCTATCTATGACACCGCTACTTGAATACTGAGAGACAGCATCTAAGGTTACTTACCATCAGTTTAGCACTCAGATGCATGAATTAGGCCATAATCGTTTACTCAGCAGCTTGAATTTGCTTAACTGTCACTAATGGCTCCTGAGAACCCACTCAGCAGTCAACTGGTAAAGAATACCATGGCTAACATGGAATAATCACAGGGGCTCAGCCAACATTCACTGTGCGATACAAGAATGAAGGAAAGGATTTCCCCAAGGGTAAACATGTAAATTATTATCCTCCCTTTGGAAGGAACTACAAACAATATTTTTTGTTTATGGTTAAGTCAATATGACAAAATAAGTGGAAACAGATGTTGGCTATTTGTACTCTGCTCATTTTCAGATATTAGTCATATTACCGCCACACAAGTTGACAGAAGTGTTTAGCAAAATGTTTTCATGTGAACTTGGCTGCCATAATCAGGGCTGTAGCTTCAGAGACCCCTCCCCCCCCCAATAAATTAATTATTTGAAAAACAGTTTTGTACAGGTGCTTTCAGTCGAGTATTGTGAGATGTCAGTCGGATTTCACCTGGAATTTGTACATACTCACAGAACGAAAACGCACACATTCTCCTTCCTTCTCTGTATTTTACCAAATATTGCGTTTTCTCTCTGAGTACTCTTGCCAATCCTCTCCCTTTCTGCTGCCCCTTAAGCCCCTCGTCACCCTGTTTGTCATATAATGTATTTAAATATTATATGCCAGCCTGATTGTCTGAAACTTACAGCCCCCCCCCCCCCCCCGCATTACTGGTCAAGCCACGCCCTATATTCCCGGTTCATTTTCCCTCCCTTGTCACCCATAGTCTCCCCTGATAACCTCGTCAACTGCCTGACTTCAAAGCACAGTTCAAGCAAATGTTAGTGGAATGAAGGAAAATGTGCCCCCTCCACACTTGGGTCATATTTTCTTCCGAGAGGAAGGCACAACAGTTATCTTCCTTGTGTGGCCAGCCCTCACACAAACGAATGAGGAGTGGACATCTTCTTTGATGTTCTGCACGGTTCAAAGGGACTGGTTTCGGGAATGTTTGGAGAGAAAAACGATTAGAAATAATGGATTTGGAATTCTGCCACATTGCTTTAACGGTGTGCAAGGGGCCCTGGGATAGCTTTTGTCATCAGGTATATCTCTAAAAGCAATTTCAGTGTCTCTTTGCTGAAAAAACTGGGTGGAATAAGTGGAAAAACAACTTTTATTTGCCCAAAGGTTATCACTAATCATAGCCTGGTTTTGCTTTCTAAACCCCCCCCACCCCCCCTTATGATCACTCACAGCAGAATCATGCCTGGTCTAAATAAAGAAGAGAATACCTCTGAATGCTCCTTTAAATGATGGCTGCTAGATTAAAAGAGAAGACTCTTCAACTGGATTTTAACCTGCGAAACCAGGTGTTTTCTCCAGATTTGATACCACTAGACTGTTGCGCCTCCCAAGGATATAAGGGTCCCGGTCCAGTCAAGAGGCTTGGTTGTCTTGTGGAACATTTCTTCTGACGCTGACGAGTTCAAACTCTCCTGGAGAGCAAGAAAGCTCCATATGCCCGTTATACACCCATTATACAAGGGTAGCAGCTATTCACACAGCTGCCGGGGGAATAGTACATTTCTGCTGCTATTTACTAGACTGCTGATTAAATAGAGATTATGCACCATTTTACTGGTGGCTTTGTAAACATGTGGCGATTTTCATCATTTACCTGCCACGCAGACAACAAAGAAGCTAGTCTAATCACCTGTCTGCCTACTAGATAGCAGAGCGTATGTGCTATTTGGCCAGCGAAACCTCACTGTTTACCCAGCCGCTCACTAGATATTACAGAACACATACTATTTGGGCTGCTGGCTAGATAGCAGTGATCTTGTATAGTATGGCCAGCAACTGCACAAACAACAAAGAGACTTCACTATTTATCCGGCTGCCGACTGAAATAGAAGAGATCATAGACTATTTCACAAGAGACCATTAAAACAGCTTAGAAACTTTACAGTTTTATTTGGCCTTTGAATAAATAGTAGAGATTTTATACTAGTTTTCCACAGCTGTGCAAATAGCAAAGAAACATCTCTATTTACCTGGGCACTGACTAAGTAGCAGAGTTTATGTACACTTGGCCAATGGCTGTGCAAATAGCTAAGAAAATTGACTATTTTCCATGCCACCAACTAATGGCAGAGATTATGTACTATTTGGTCAGCAGCCATACAAAAAGATAAGAAACTTCACTATTTACCCAGCCACTAAAGCTTCACTATTTAGCCGCATACTAGACAGGAGAGATCATGTACTATTTGGCCGGCAGCTGCACATTTGCAAATAGAATTAATTTTTTTCTTGCAAACGACCAAATGACAGAGTTCATGTACTATATGGACTGTGGTCGTGCAAATATCAAAGAAGCTTCAATATTTACCTGAATACTGACAAAATAGCAGAGAAGAAACCATATAATTTATGTTGCCACCACTTAAGTAGCAGACACAGACATGCTGAACTAGTAAGCCTATTGCCAGATAACAACTGATGTTTCACTGCAGATTAGATGCACGTGGTGACTATGGTAGTAGTAAGTGAGGGGAGGAAAGATGCTGTTGAAGTCACACAGGGACAGTTCTTAACATGATGCACGTAACTGGCTGCCTTTGGCTCTTTGTTTCTATTTGAGTATCTGATTTTCCACTGCAAACCTTTGTCTGCCTCTGATCCCACCAGCCTCTGGGAATCTCAGTACATCTTTTCAACATCTCAGTTTTTCTATACAGTTTTTAGTTTTTTTCCCCATTTACACTCCTTTACAGGCTGCGCCATATTGTTTCCTCAGTGCATGTTCACTGTAATGCTTCTGTAGTTTTGGACTACATCTGGCTCTTTGCCATCCAAGCTGTCCCTGGCAGTCTCTGCATATACCACCCTTTTTCTCAAGCACAGGCTACCTTTGCTTCCTTTCAGTTGCATGATTCTTGTCAAGTGTACCCGATCCCCTACATCATCTTCCAGACTTTGTGGTGAGGTTGGGTGGGTGACACTGACTATGGCTGATAAAGAACCACTGCATGCCAATTGGTGGCTAAAAAAGCTGCTTCAGGCTATCATTCTTCCCAGATTGTTCAATTGAGCTTTGTAGTACCACCAGTTATGTATAACACTGGGTACGAGCTATTTAACCAGGATAAACAGTTAACTTTTTCTGCTATTTACTTGACCATTGTCTAAATAGTAGTAATCATTTACTATTCAGCTAGAGACATTGAAAATAGCAAGGAAGGTTTGGTAATTACTCATCCGCTCACTAAATAATAGAGATTCTGCACTGTTTGGCCAGTCCTTATTTACAATTTGGCTAGCAGCCATGTGTAAAAAAATGGGTTGTTGGTTGAGGGGGGGTGAAACCCTACTTAAGCAACAGTCAATCCTTGCCAGGGTGAACCACAAAAAAGTCCCTGAATTAACCTGTGTAGCTTGGCACAAAAGCAGACAGGCCTTGCCCAACAAAGATGACAGCTTTCAAATGTGAATGGACTAAGAACTGAAAATCAGGGCGGACTGGGATGGAAGAGAATGCACAACAAAGGGCTACCACAGTAATGTGGGTAGCACTCACAGGAATAGTGGTAAGAATGGTAACCAGATTAGGAACCACTGTAATGCAGAGGATGACAAATGTATTCACTGTCTTAAGGTCTTTGACAAAACGGTACTGAGGGGTACCGTCTGGTAAGAGTTTTGGCTTTTTTCATGGGAAGTACAGGAGTGTTACATCGAAAAGTGCAAGGAACCAAACTCCCTGTTGCAGGAGAGACTCAACAGCAGGGCATATGTAATTAATGACTTCCATGGGGTGACGGTACTGTGGTTTGCAAGGGAGTGGGCAATTAGTACGGTGGGTAATCTGGACAGGATGGGCAAATTTCAATAATCCAACTTCATTTGGATGGGTAGACCATAAATAAACAGGCACTCTCTCCAAATAGGAAGGTATACTAAGTCCATTATCTTCAGGTGAATTGGCCGCCAGCATGGAACAGAGACTGTGCACCCTTATCACTTGGGAGAAAAGGTATATTTCTTTAGGGTCTCAAAAAATTGTGGCTCTCATTTTACAGAGGAGGTCACAGCCCAACAGGTTATCTGCGGCTTGTGGGCTGAGGCCAAAGGAGACAGAAAGAGGTTCAGATAGTGGGAGACTTATGGGGGCACCAGCAAAGCCCTGAACGATGGTGTTAACATCTGAAGGCGGTATTTGCTCATCCCCCAAAGAGCTCAGTGATAGTCCAGTGTCGGCCAGCATTCCATAGGGATGTCAATCAATAGTGACGGAAACCTGAGGGTCCAACACATAACAGGGCATCATGGTGCTAGGTACCTGAGGGGGTAAGGAAGACCGTCAGGACCTAAAGGGGTACATTTCATTGGAATTTCCAGGGTAAGGCAAATGAAGACCCGCAAACTGGTCATGCTGGGGCTGGTTGTGCTGTGGTGCATCATATCTATTGTCCCTATTTCTTTTTTTGGGGAAGGACCACACCCAGTATCCTGTCCCATGATAATACCTACACTCATCCTCAAGGCGGGGTCCACACTGTCCCGGCCCAATCGGTCTACCTCTACCAGCTGGGCCTCACTGTCTGTGCTCCATCCCTGGCCCCTGTACTGCGGCTTGTTTATCTCTCTGCCACAGATGAGTTGTTATGGCAATGAGCTGCACAGGCCCCATGTCCTGCCACCCCAAGCTATGTTCCTCCATGTACTCTCTAATGTAGGGAAGTTAATTTCTGACAGACTCCAACCACTAAGGGGCCAGAGTCCACAGTGTCTAGATTTACTTCCCCATGTGCTCTAAGGGTATCCAGTACTCTAAAAGCAAAATCAGCAGGTTGCTCATCTACCCCCTCCAGGCATGATTCAAATCTAATCCAATTTACTTGTGACTTTCCTACCTCTTCCATTGCCCATGAGGGCCCTCCTTGCATTCCTTAACATGACCAACTGAGCACTGCCTGTTGCTTGTATGCCCCACATGGGGTCGTGTGGGGCCATAACTGTGCAGTGCAATCAGTGTTGCGAGCCTTAACTGTTTGGGCAACCACTGTTCGCTTCTCACCTGGGGTATGAAAAGTGTCTAACATCATTTCAACATCTGCCCAATTTGGGTTATGTGTGTTGCAAATTGTCTGAAATCATGGTAGTCCTCCCAAAACGTTTGGAAAGTCTGCTGCAAGTGGATGAGGTCAGAAGTGGTCCATGGAATGTGAACTAGCATGGTGCGCCCCCCTCCCCTCCGTTGCCAGTGGAAATGTCCTAAGGGGTGCAAGTTTTACTGGCTTGACCCCACTTTCCAATGAGCCTTTCCCTTTTACCTGCAATGTCCCCCATTATTTCACTCTCTGTTCTGCCACTCTTTTACAACACCCACTCTTCACTCAAAGCCATTTCCTCATCTCCAGTGCCCAGGGTATCTACGTCTTCCCTTTCCTCCTTTCCCACATAATACACCTCATCTTCCTCAGAGGGCACCCCTCGAATACTGAGTTGGTTGCGGGTGGAAGTCAGTTAGTCCCCTATGTCCTGTGCCTGAATTTGGGGAGGATGGATCCGAAATCCTGTGTAGGAGTCCAGTACATCCTCATTGTATGGGGGTGGTCTTGTTTCCCTCTCTTTAACAGGGGCCTGCAGGGCAAACCATAAAGGTGAGCTGACATCTCCCTTACTCCCCCTTAGTCTCTTGTTTGCAGTCCTGCAATTGTGTTCCAAGCTTTTTGTTAGTGCCCTGCAAACTAGCAATAACAGTTCTATCATGTCTGCGTGAAGCCTTATTATGCCACAAATAGAAATGGTCCATTTGCCCTCGACTGGGCACTTTTAGAAAACCACACAAATATCTCAACTTATCAAAAGTACCATCAACAGGAAATTGTAACTCAAGTTTATCAACAGTACAGCCATTCCAAACCTTACACAATGATACCGACTTTTTCTGTGACAATTCCACTGTTACCAAAAACTCAGAAAAACGCTTACCTATATATGTCACTGGAGTGTTGCCAGTGGGACAAGAAAACATTCCCCCCATTATTTCGCTGTTTGTTGTGCCCCTCTTTTACAACCCTCACTCTTCACTCTCCAGTGCACACAGGGCAGTCATACAGATAGCAGGCACAATAGTTGTCTGATCAAAAAGGGGATAGCCTTTCTTGCTGCTGAAAAGAGAGAAGGAAAAAAATGAACAGAGGGACAGTGTCACAGAGCAGAGAGAAGGAAAGGTGTTTGCATGTAAATAAAGTCGGGCACACTGAGAACCTTGCTTTCAACCATAGCGCCTTGGTACTGCAATTGGTGCGGCTGCCAACCATGTACCTAGAATCAAGGATCATTCATTCAGGAAAGAAAACATGCACACACAGAGTCACACCCTGCACACCCTCGGAAGAAGAAAAAGCACTCACACAGATAATCACATGCAGTACTAGTTTACCACCCTTTACAGGTCTGGACAATCTTGAAAGGGATATACTTTAGGGGGCGACCCTGTGCCTTTCAGCTGAAGCGAGCTCAACCAGATCCCTCATTACAGGGAATATCCCTACTGTCTTGCCACTGTTAATTAATTCCTGGTCCCCATACACCTTACCTGGATGATTCTGGGTTGCTAATACCTGCTGTCACTGGCGGTCGGGGCAGGAAGAGACCCCGCACAATCACAGCGGCCCCTGTAGACAGTGCACCAGGCAATCCCACTTCTGACACCAGTGAGTTGTCATGGAACTGACTCCGAGTGTAATCAGAGTCTCGCAAGTTCAACATGGGTGCAAGCCAATCAACCATAGGCAAGGTGTCTTAGTCAAAAAGCGCCATAAGTTTATTGCATTGTACAATGCAGTGTAACACACTCAGCAGGAATCCAAGCGCGTGTTACCCCCATGTGCTTTGTTGAACATGTATTTATACACTTTTTACAGGCTACATTCAGTGGGAAGGAACGTTGAAGAAGTCAGTTCAGATCAAAAATCATAAATTTCATAGGCTTTGGCATTTTATTGTGATCCTTAAGAGACCCCAATCAATCAATCAATCATCAATTTGTATAGCACAGCTTATCACCTATGGGGTCTCAAGCCTGCTAGTCATCTTAGCAGACTCAAACCACATTCCAAGCAGTCCTTCTTCTGCTGAGCCCTTCGGTCTCCGACGGCCCGACGCAGACAGAGAAAGGAAGAAGCAGGTGTGTGCACATACTCACATAGTCAAAGGTTTATGAGGTCACAGTACCAAAAGTTCAGACAAGAGTTCATCATTTACACTGAAGCAAGGGTCCAACAGTTCATTACACACAAGTTTGATACTTCATTTAATTTTCCTTCTCAATGGTCAGCGTGGTTGGCAAGATCTTGGCTCTAACAGCTACATTCAATGTCACAAAGAGCCCAAACTTCAGAATTTCTCATTTTCCTCAAGACTGAGCTCAACTGATGCCACACTGAGGGTCCAGGACTAATATTTTAAAATTTCTACCTCTATATCTATGTTTTTGCAATATTGTCTTGATTAGGAATTAGACAAGTTTACAAAACAAATATTTATTCAAAGTGGCTTGTTTGAACATCTTCCTGGCAAAGTGTTCACAAATAAGCTCACAAATGTTTCATAAATTCCAGATGTATTCAGTATAGTATAAAACAGATATGAATATGCCAGGAATTTCAAAAACAAACTTAAGAGGTTTAAACCCAAGCCCTCCCTCCCTTGCATACCATTGTCCCTTAGTCTAGTTAGGAATCATATAATTATAACTCCTTCCTCCAATAATCAAAACACCAATAAACTATTCTGTGTAGTGCAGCAAATGTGGGCTAGTCTTCAAAACCTTTTCCCTTTCTTCTTACCTATCAGTGCTTACTGCAACAATATATAGCTGATTTTGTTTTCTAGAATTTGGACCTAGACAATTAGGGGAACAATATAGGGTACCCAAAGCCATTTTTAGTAGAGGGTTTATTGGAAAAGAATTGCATTATAACCTATTATGTTTCAGGTTAATATTACCTTGTGTCAAGTGTCAGTGATAGTAGTGTCCACTATGTGCCTAAAAGTCTCAACAATTTTACCCCTTCCTTTCACCTATCTATATGGTTTTGTTAGTCTAATTTCTCATTATCTATTTTTCACTGCATGTCATGCTGAGTAATAACTGGTGCATACTTCCTATGCAATCTTTCTCCCTGCACGGTCAATACACCAGTAGGTGGGAGAGTAATGGGAAATAATAATGCGTGAGTACTTTTTTTTTTACATATTATTACCTGACTGTTAGAAATGGGGTCTCTAGTAGGCAGTCAGTTTATACCTGCCCAAGTAGGGACTCTCACTCTAGTCAGTTTAAGGGAGTCACACTCCTAAAATAACCCCTGCTCACCCACTTTGTGGCTTGGCACGAACGGTCAGGCTTATCTCAGAGACAATTTGTTAAATATTTGTACCCGCACACAATAACACAGTGAAAATACTACAAAAGGACTCCAGTTTAGAAGAATAGCCAATATTTATCTAAATAAAACAAGACAGAAACAATAAAAATCCAACATACACAAAGATATTGTTTTTAAGATTAAATCCCAATAAAGCACTTAGCAACACAATAGCCCCAACTGGTGCTATGATGGTGTTGTGACAGAGTTGTTCTCAACAGTCTGACACCACTTGTGAGGGAGTGCGGTGCCAGTCACGGAGTCGCACAGCATCCCAGGTACAGAACCTTAGAATGGGGCAGAGTCAAAAATGTGGCACAGAGTCAGGGAGGTGAGGCGTTGCTGGAGCCGGAATGGCATTGGTGCCATTCTGCTTCCCAAGAGGTGAGGCATTGGTTCCTTACTGCTATGCAGGGGAGGTGAAGTGTTGGTTCCTTACGGAAGCAGTGGAGGTGATGCGGCGTTGGCGATGAGGCATTGGTTCCCTATGATTCAGCAGGTTTGAGTCTAGCTGGTCAAGACACGATGAGGCAACTTTGCGATGTTGCGTTCACACCATGGTGCCACAGGTGCCGCGGCGGAGTCGGGTGTCACGGACATCAGTGACACGGCACTCAGGGCTCACGATGTTGTGGGACTTCAGAGGCACTGTGGCAGTGTTGTGCCTGTGGTATTGGTCACGATCGTCGCACTTCAGCGGGGACTGCGGCTTTGGGTGCAGGCAGTGGTGTCAGTTCTGGAATTGTCCAGAGTCGGTGTGCCTGGTTCTTCTTGTTCTATGCCATACTTTACCTCCAAGGGTGCAGGAACTGGATTGGGCACCTCTTGGGAAGTCAGGGTCCTCAGCAACGGAACCCAGGGGCTGGCAAGGGAAGTCTTTGATGCCCCTGAGACTTCTTAAAAGGAAGCAAGCTCAGCCCAAACACTTGGGCAAACTTCACAAGCAGGATACAAGCAATGACCAGTCTTTGTCCTCTCTAAAGCAGAAACAGTAACTGCAGGCCAACCCAGCAAAGCACACACAGCAAAGGGGCAGTACTCCTCCTCAAAGCTCTTCTCCTTAGCAGTCTTCTCTTGATCCAGAAGTGTTCTAATAGTCTGGGTTTTCGGTCCAATACGTATACTCATTTCTGATTTTGAAGTAGGCAAACATTAAAGAAAAGTATTTATAGTGCTCAAGACCCTGCCTTACCTGCCCTGGTGCCTGACACATTCCAGGGGGTTGGAGACTGCATTGTGTAAGGAAAGACACAGCCCTATTCAGGTGCACGTGTCAGCTCCTCCCATCACAGGATATGCAGGGCACTCCTCAGCTTTTTTTGTGTGACTGTCTAGAGTGAGTTCACACCCAACCCAACTGTCAACCTGACCCGACGTGTATTCCACAGCCAGACAGAGGCACAGGAAAGTTAAGCAAGAAAATGCCCACTTTACAAAATTGGGTGCATGTGCCAGGTCGACATGGCAGTTTAAAATGCGCAGACAGACACTGCAATCGCAGATCTGAGACATGTTTACAGGTCTACTCAGTTGGGTGGCACAATCAGTGCTGCAGGCCCACTAGTAGCATTTGAGTTACAGGCCCTGGGCACACATGGTACACTATACTAGGGACTTACTAATAAATCAAATATGCCAATCATGGATAACCAATCATAATCACAATTTCCACATGGAGCACTTTCACTTTAGTACTGATCAGCAGTGGTAAAGCGCTCAGAGTACCAAATCCAGCAAAAATGAAATCCAGTACAGACTCAAAAATACAGGAGGCTGAGGCAAAAGGGCAGGGAGGAAACCACGTAAATGATGTCAGGTCTAACCCTGGCTTTGTGAATCAACCATGAAACATCAAAAGCCCTATTAGCAAAACTCCAAAAAAAGGCACCGTCCTTTTTATTTGAACGAACAGTATATGAATATTCCAGTTGTAGTCCCATTTAGTTTAGCAACAATTCACAAAAAGATGCGTGGCCGACGTAAAAGAGCTCGACTGCTATTCTAATTAACCTCCATAATGAGCTGCATCTAATACCCACTTTTGCATGAAGGTTTAGTAGGGAAAATAGGTTTCCTGCGCCTTCTGAATATTGCACACTGGCCAGTTTTCCCAAAACCTCCACACATTATTCACCTTTGGGTGTGTGCCTAAATGAGGCCATCTACAGCGCAAAAAAACATGAATTACAAGCGCTCGTGTACACTTCTGAAGAATGAGAGAGAACGGCTTGCCAAGAGATCATCAAAACGAAGCGACGGAGCACGCCGGTGCGTGAGAGGAATGTGGCCCCGTGCGCCGGGGCCTGTGATGTTCACAGCACAGATGGAGGCCTGGAGGGATTACGGGCCCTCGTGCTCCTCAGCAGGGTCATGCGAAGACCTGCTGATCCTGAGAAAGGCGGCCCTCACAGGCGAGCTACGGGCACGGGGTCCTCTCATGACTGCAGCCAGAGCAGGAAAGCCTGAGACGAGAGGCGGGGCCTTTTCAAAGCATCAGCTGAGCTCAGTTCTTTCAAAGGGCAGGAACATATATCTTAATGTTTAATGGGGGGTACAGACACTTCTGAGAGGGCTGCTAGTTTATAAAGGTGTCACCACGTTACGAGGACCTCCGAATATTGTCTTGCATAGGGCTTGCTACAGCTCTTCTGCGGCTTCTACGCGCTCTAGGAAGGGACTGATATTTTAGAACTTTATCACCACATTACAAGGACCTCCCAATTATGTTTTTTTGTACAGAGCCTCGCATAACAGTTCTGCCGTTTCTAAACACTCTAGATAACCGTCAGTATTACTAGCCAATGTAATGGTACTCAGTTTGCAGACATCTTACTGCTTTATAATTTCCCTACGTCTCATGCACTGGTCAGAAGTGAGCATCAACTCACTGAGCCAGACATAAAATACAACAGTATGAATGGTAAGTTACCCCAGCTTCCTGGTGTGGTAGATCTTACACAGCTGTCTGTAGGGGATAACGGGGGGAGGGGCAAATGGAGTTCCATAAGGAATGTGCATGGGTTGGCCACTGGACATATGGTGCACAATCTAAATTGTAACTTTGTTGGTGTTCACAACATTTCTGAATGGACCTGTATATTTGAAGGTGGTGTAAGGTAGCACAGTTCACCTGAAAAGAGGATTATCAAATTTACAGAAAGGAGTGCTGAACAGTACCAGCAACATGGAAAGTCATGGATTTTCAGACATGGCATAAAATGTTCATTTTTGACAGTACACAAACATTTTGGCAGGACAGTTATACTTGTAATAAAGCAATGTTAACATGATTAAAAAGTATAACACCTTAAAGAAACTGCAATGCACTTAATAGCACTTTTCAGTGGAACTGTTACATCTTTAAAAGCAGGGGCGTAGCTTGGCCAGTAAAATTGGGGGGTTGGGTGGGATGAGCTTCAGATTTTACAACAATCACGCTGTCACATCATTTTAAAATAAATTACATGAGAAGCACAATATGAGGGGGACTTAAGATTCAGTAAAAAAGGGAGAGGAGGGGGTTTGTTAGGGGGTTTTAAAACTCATTCTTTTGTAAAATAATCAACGTTTTAAGATCTGCAAAACAGAGACAATTGTGTGTGTACTTATGCCTGTGTGTGTGTGTGTAACCTAAACTCCCAGGTAAGATCCGACAGACACCTCACCATACCCGACTGAAAGCCTCTGCGCCCAACTATTTATTACAGAATACATTTATCAGGGGGTGTAACACCCCCAAACACTCTCCTTCAACTATGCCCCTGTTTAAAAGACAGAAGGGTTGCTTCTTATATCATTATCAACGGCTCCATGTCAATGGTTAAGCAATCTTCCTCGGACCTGGGTTTTCCTAATACAAACAATTTTAATCTGGCATTTTATTTAAAATGGATCAATTAACGTGACCCTAGACTACAACTCCCAGAATACACCCGTTTGTTTAACGGAAGCCGGGGGCTGGGCACTGAAGTGACCTGGAGACACCCTGGCTTTACTTCTAGTAGGACAGCACACGGTGTGGTACACTGTACTGCCAGCTCTTAACTGGCATGCAATACATTTACGGGGACAGTGTAAGGCACTGTGATGCAGAAAGTGAACACGAGCACTTTATGCATTTGAAACACTGTACAGCTACCATGAACCCCCGCGTAATGCGTGACACTTTCACTCAGTACTCTCTTTTTAGCCAGCAGCTCCTTTGTTGCTGTGATTGTTAAACTCCTGCTTACTCTGGTAAAAAGAACACGGGCAGCATGCTAACGTGACCTTGGCTAAAAGGACGAGATTAAATGAAGTGTTGCGCAAGAAATTAGCCCATTTGGCATCCATGAAGTTAATCACTTTATTACGCAAACCGACGAAAAACAGAGAGACTAATATAATAAATTAAGGGGAATGACTGATGCATTTATGAATTTGCATCTGGTTCAGCAGCACATCTTTCAAAGTCGGAAATAGCAAGAAAGCAGTGGACATTTTAGGCCTCGATGCTCCCACAGATAATACATGGCATCCCCTCCCTTTCGAGGTGTGAGCTGCTCATCGTCCTAACCAGTGCTTTAAATGGCCAGGGTCTTCCTGGTACTGAGTACCTGCACTTCTTTTATTTCAAAGGGAGAGTATCTGCACTTCTCCGAGCAAATAGGCAATCTGAACAGAGAGTACAAGCACTTGTATATTTTAATTTAAAACACCTGGGCCCATATTTATACTTTTTTAGCGCCGCATTTACGCCGCTTTTTAACGCAAAACCGGTGCAAACTTTCAAAATACAATTGTATTTTGTAAACTTGCGCCGCTTTTGCGTCAAAAAATGACGCTAATACAGCGCTAAAAAAGTAAAAATACGGGCATTGGCCCCGTTCCTGAATGGGGTTATATTTGCAGCGGTTTGGTACATGTGGTTTTGCTTTCCTCCTTTTAAAACTGCATGACCCAAGGGTCCAAAGGAAAGTCGTGTCGATAGGCATGTTTATTTCGGTATTTGATTTGGACACACGTTGGGCTTGCAAGGATCTCCCAAAAGCAAAAAATCGATTACAACTGGTGACCTCGTGTGGTACTCGAGGCAGATTAGTTTACCTAGTTGCCAATTACATTTATGTTCTTCTCACAGGTGAAACCAACAGCCCTATCACAAACGCAGCATCGGCGGTTTCTAATGTTGGTACACTTCCTAATCTAATTCATTAGTTGAGCAAACTAGCAAATGAAGCAGATTAGCGTGCCCATTCACCCGGCACATAACTTTTTCCCGAGACGGCCCTTTCCATGCAGGCCGGTCATGTGCGCAAAGACGCAGGCTCGCTTATAATGCTGCTTTTATGTTCACGCGCTGGCGGGGCATCCGCACGGTGGTGTGTACACGTGGTTCCGATGTGATATCCGGGGGTGGCGGGTCGGAGGGTGTGTGTATGTGACCTTACTGGGGTGTTGCAGGTTAGCTCACTCTTCACAAAGCACGATGATGGTGTGGGGCCTGGCCGTTTGTGTGCTGCTGTGGGCTCTGCCCTGTCAGGCCCAGTTCCCGCGCCCCTGCGCCTCCTCCGCGGCTCTACTCAGCAAGGAGTGCTGTCCGGTGTGGGATGGCGATGGCTCTCCCTGTGGCCAGCTCTCTGGCCGGGGCAGCTGCCAGGCCGTGGAGGTGTCACAGGCCCCCAACGGACCCCAGTTTCCGTTTTCAGGTGTGGATGACAGGGAGGATTGGCCCATCGTCTTCTACAACCGCACCTGCCGCTGCGTGCCGCCCTTCGGCGGCTTCCAGTGCGGGGATTGCGCCTTCGGGCGTTGGGGTCCGGAGTGCGCGGACAAGCGCTTGCAGGTGCGCAAGAGCATCCTTCAGCTCAGTGCCACCGAGAGCGCTCGACTCCTGGCCTATCTGAACCTGGCCAAGCGCACCATCAGCCCCGACTTCGTGATCGCCACTGGGACCTACGAGCAGATGGACAACGGGTCCCGGCCGCTCTTCGCCGACATCAGCGTCTACGACCTCTTTGTGTGGATTCACTACTATGCGTCACGGGACACCTGGGTGCCGGCGGAGGGCGAGGAGGACACAGCTGTGTGGCGTAACATCGACTTCGCACACGAGGCGCCCGCCTTCCTGCCGTGGCACCGGATCTACCTGCTCCTCTGGGAACGCGAGCTCCAGAAGGTGACCGGAGATGAGAACTTCACCATCCCGTACTGGGACTGGAGGGACGCCCAGGGCTGTGACGTCTGCATCGACCAGCTGATGGGGGACCGGCACCCGACAGTACCCGGCCTGCTAAGCCCGGCTTCATTCTTCTCCTCCTGGCAGGTAAGAACTGGATCCAACCAAAGACGTGCTTTCATAGCCGTATACTAATTCCTTCTTCGAGCGACCCCCCAGAGCTTGACGTGTAGTATTTGCAGGTAGACGTGGGCTTTTGGCAAACACCTTGCCTGCTGTAATTTTCAATCCTCATAACTGTCCAAACGAAACTACAAGTCCCAACATGCAAAGGCCAGGTCTAGTGTCACGTTATGATTTGGGCTCTGACGGGTCTCTTGGATGACTCTTTATAGCTGTGCTGTGTCTGACCTCACAGCACTCGACAGTGCAGCATCCCTCAAAGTTACCTTATGGGTGGCCTCCCTTCAGCATACGGTGCTCAATCCCTTAGAGCTGCCGGTAGCGGGTCTACGGACGTCATACTGCGCTGTGTACCTCACAACTGCCTTAAGCATGGTCTTCCTCTCCATCCTAGAGGATTATGATAAATAAGCTGCATAGAAAAAGGGATAGTATCTGAACATGGTTCCTTGTGCTTTAGAGTTGAGTTGCTTTTGTGTGACCCTTCCGTTGGATCCAGTTCAATTGCTTTTACATCTGCGCTCTCCTTCTCTGTCTCCTCAGCCCTCCTCTCTTTCACTTCATCACCTGCCCTTCACTTTCGATCAGAAATTGCATAGTTTCTTGGCAGTGCCTGGCAGGTCAGTCCATCAAGTTCTTGGGGAATATGTACTTTTGTTCCTCTACCTACAGTCTTGCTTGGACTCCTGTATAGGTGAAGATAGAGTAATTTGAGCTCACTGGGTTCTCCATTCCGTTTGTAACCTGGGTCACATTGTGGTGTTCACTTTATTTATAGTAGTTAAGTGCTGTATTTGCTTGGCTCCTGGTGCCCGAGATGTATGAGAAGGATGTGACGTAGTTGGAGGGTATTCTGGTCCACACATCCCAGTCTGGAGGCCTCTTATTTGTTGTACGGTGGATTTTTGGGCAGTTTGTACACCCCCCCCCCGCCCCCCTTCACTAAATACTCGCCAGTGAAAGGGGATCGAGTGTACTCTCATTGCAAGAAGATGCACTACATGCATTGTTTCATCCCACCAAGGCCTCCATTTAAATGTTACCACACATTTCTAGCACTTCTGCAGATTTTTAATGCTTTCGCGATGATACATTAACTTAGCGATGTCCGTAAGCAGTATCTACCTACAGAAGGCTGGAGTTAACAACAAGCAACAATGGAAAAATATGTTGTCATGAAATTGTTGGAAGAACTCACTTCTTTTCAACAAAAATTTAAATCCACCCAAAGTTAATTGTGTTTAGTGTTGTACTCGTTTTGGAGTATTAGTGATGGTTTTAAATCGAAAATCTGAATGAGCGTGTAAACAGGGAATGGAATTCTGATAGGTCAATTTCGAGGATACCCGTGGCAGAGGAGGGGCTACGTATACTTTTATAACAGATTTTGCATGCAGGTTTAGCTTTGACTATTGTCACTCCTACAGGCCCTCTACGGGGCATTGTCACCGGGTCTCCCTGCAGGTCGCTGTACCCTGCTGTGTTGTTTGCAGCAATACAGGGCCATCCTTCCCGGCCACCACATCTGATGGAACCTGTCCTCTCATGTTCCTGTGAATTCCTTCTCCTCCTTTATCAAAGCTCTTTTTACCCTGTTACTATGTCTAGCTTGGCAGGCCCAGTCCCAGACAGTCACTGTCCTAGAACCCCCTGGGCCATGAGGCATTCCTAACCCCCCTCACCCTGTCCTTTCCGCTTATCATCAATGTTCTATGCCTCCAAACTCCAGTGATGGGTGTTGTGGAATAAGGCATGTTACATGAGTGTTGTAATATGTGGTGCGTACTTATGTCTGTGTGTGTAATATAAAATCCCATGTGAGATCCGACATACTCCTCACCAACCCCCCCCCCTTCATCTACGCCCCTGTTTAAAAGACTGCGATTGCTTCTCAAATCATCATCGGCTCCATGTCAATGGTTAAGCAATCTTCCTCAAACCTGGGCTTTCCTAACTCAAACAACTTTCATCTGGCATTTTACTTAAACTGCATCAATTAACGTGAACTTAGTGACCACTCCCAGAATCCGTCCATTTGTTTAACTGAAGCCAGGGCCTGGACATGTGGAGTGACCTGGTGAACCCATGGATGGCTGTACTCTCAGGACAGCACATGCTGTGGTGCACACTACTGGCAGCTCTAAACAGGCCTACAACACACTCACTGGAACAGTTGAAGGCACTGCGATGCAGAAGGTGAACATGACCACTTTATGCATTTGAAGCACCGTACAGCTAACGTGTGATGCTCTGTGTAATGGTGTTCTGTAGTGAATGGTATTATATGATATAATGAATCTGGGGTCTTGCAGAGTGCCCTTTACTTCTATTCCATTTTATCCTACTTATTATTTATTTTTTCTCCGATATTGGGGCACCAATCCGTTTTAGCCTTAAACTATGCAAATCTATCTGCATGTCAGCAGCCCTCCAGCTGCATGTTCCCAAATGGTCCGATATTCTGGATGAGCTGGCCACGTGGAAGAATCTCCCCAACCTGCACTTGAATGGCTCTGAAACACACCCTACTATTGGTCTCAAACCAAATTCAATCATCATTTGGGAAAATGGGCTATCCACCTTTTGTATTTGGTATTCAACCCACATACACCAAAGAGATTCAGCACTCGGGCTCTATTTGAAGTGAGCCAATGTGGGCTGCGATGTCCATATTGGGGGTGTGGGTCAGGCCGAGCTCTTCCATCCCCGTCTCCTAAACGTGAGCACGTAAACATGCCAACATAATTGCGTGATGAGAACTATGCAAAGTCTCTTTTTGGAGACTGTCAGAGTACCTGTGGACAGGCATGAACAAAGCAATACAGCTCTCTGACGTGAAACATGACCACGTTTCCTATCTGTACTGGGGTCCGGTGACTGAGCATTCTCTTTAAGATGTTACGTTTGACATTTAACTGTGTACACGGTTGAGTTCCAATAAATTACAGTCTAGCATTCCAGTTTGGACCTCGAGTTTGAGTTCTCAAGCTCTTCTTCAGTTCTTGAAGCTCAAAAAGTGCAGAGGAGCTGTAAAACAAACAAAAAAACAAAAGCAATCAGCGTTTTAGTTTAAATATCATGAAACATTTCTCTTGATAGATCAATCCCTAATCGTTTGTCCTTTCATTGGTTAGTTATCAGGAGAAGTGAATTTTTAATTCTAGCTTGACTCACTCCCCCAGCTCTGTCTTTGTCAACCTTATACCAAGAGGTAGCTTCATTTTAAGTTTTGTCTTATAAATACACGTAGTGGTGCGATGCTGAATGGTGAGGTGTGTTGTCTCGTCTAGCATGTGTTCTATCGGATGATGTGGTGCTGGTGCACTGTATGCATCAAAGCGGTGTGGCACACTGTGATGGTAAGGCAATGTGTTGTGGAGTAATATGCTGTACTTTGTGTGGTATGATTATAAAAAGTATCGACTGATGTGGTGGGATGTGTTATATAGGGTGTGCCCATGTCATAATATGGTGAACTGTTTTGTTTTCTGGTTTGATAAGATGTGATATTTTATCGTGATGGGGCGTCTTAAGTTGTGGCATAGTGTTTTGTTGTGTGGAATACCGTAATGAGTTGTGTGACATGACATTTAGTGGAGTAAACTGTGGCAATGTAATCCTCTTCTTTTATAAAGCACTGTGTTTTCAGAATGGGAATTGCACGCTGATGGTGCAGGGACATTAAGACTATGATGATTTCATAAAAGAAAACATCAATGCATTGTGCCTTAAATATTTAGGCAATGCCTCCGATAGGGTGCATACCTGAATGGTGGCACAGCTGACTGCATGACTCTTTGTTATTTTAGCTACACCACAAGGATGCTTGCTGCTGAGGAGCCCTGGGTAGTGGTAAATATGCAGTCTGATTTTCATACAGTTCTGGGCAGTTGTGTGATTTAAAAACATTTTGCTCTTTAAATATAACTCTTATCTGGGTGTCATTACATGTGTTTTTTTTTTAAGCTGGTGTAATATGTATTCTTCTTGGTAGGTTGGTACATCCACAGATTCATAATTCTGTCGAATTTACATTTGATGGATATTTTCCTTTGTTTAGTAGCAGAGATTGGCAGTAGTCTGGTTTCTTTTTGTGTTGTAATTTTGTATTTCCACATTCCAAAACGACATACAGAGAGCAGATAACAAACCTTCAAGATTCTTATACAACATACAGCTTAAAATCTGAAAATACCACACAAAATGAAAAAGACAAGCAAGTCAGGAAATAGACATTCAGAGGAAGGATAACGTTCAGAAAGCCCTTGATACTGCATGTCTAAATCAAGGCCATGTGGCTATTACTGAAATAGAGCACAGAGAATAACTATAGCGCACAAGTGCAATAGTAGAGTAATAATATCTGATCGCAATACAATGATGCAGAAATACAACTCACTCAAGAGCGTAATAATAATGCAGTGCCACTGTGCTACGGTAGTGCTCCCCATTCTGTCCCCCCTCAGGCCCAATTAATAAACTTGATTACAAATATTTCTAACAAACCTGCCATTCCAAGCCCCCCCTCCTGTAGGTGTTCCAGAGTTAGAGTACCCCACGACTTATTTGAAAATAGGAGAATGGGGAGCATTAGGATGTCACTCACGAATAATTATGAATAAAAGACAAAGCTATAGGGCCTCCAGACAAGGAACACAAGCTGAAGGCGAGGAACGATGGCCCCAGTGGCTTGCAAGGAGCGGTGAAATCTGTCCCTTGGAGAGGGAGGACCTAAGAGGGAACAGAAAAGGGGGTGATCGGAGATGAAGGGATGCCCTGTTAATAGCAACGTGGAGAAGAGGAGTAGGTGTCCCTGGGCGTCGGTATGAATTAGCATGGGCGAGGTCATGATATTTGAGGAAACATCTGAGGAAGAAGGTGTAAACAAAGCTGGGAGAACAAATAGAAAGGAACCTAACTAGGGATGGACAGTAAGAGCAGGGACAGGGGATGTGGGGAGAGTAGAGGGTATCCGTGAGAGTGAAAAGGGGAGGGGGGACGATAGAGAGAATGAGAGTACTAGTAAGAAAAAAGGGAACGACGATATAGATGAGGATGAGAATGGGGTTAAGAATGATAGTAGTGGTGGTGGTGACCAAGAGGGAATAACACAGATGGGAGTGGGGGGGAGGGGAACAGGAGGCGCCATGAAGAAGGATTGGCGGGGGCAAGGTACAGAGTGAGAATAGCAGGAGGGATGAAGAGGTAAAGGGGAATTAAAAAAAAGGGGAGAGATCGGGGTAAGCAGTTGGTGCATTCTTGATAGGTCCGATTGGAGATCAGATGAGGATAGGTGCTTGCACTCAACTAAAACCGATAGAAAACAGAGAGGGGCAATAATGCACTGGTGCATGGTAGTAGACACACCGGATAAGTGTATCCCTACTCGGTCAAATGTGTTGCGACCTCCGTAGTAAATATTCAGCTCATTGGCCCAGGGAGAAAGGGGCAACCACATTTGTAGAAACACGTCCGCTTTATACTGCAAGTCATATGAGTCGCTCGTGGGAAGCTGCCTGATACATTGCAGTGATCATTCTCCATGGGAGGGGGCAGTTGCCGCGCGCCAATGCCTGAGGATTCACACCTTAGCTGTGGCCAGTGCAGTGTGTAATACACAATGTTTTGGTCGGGAGAGATTGTAGAGCTCTCCGCTGTCATGCAACAGTAGGAGGGGGGGTGAGAGTTGACGGTAAGGGAAGCACTTCTCTAAGGGTGTCCCCCACTGATCACCAGAAAGGCTGAATGACCGGGCAGTCATGCAAAATGTGTGGCAAGTCACAGCGGGTGTGAGGGCATCTCCAGCAGGAGGTATGAGACAGTAACCCTGCGGTGCGCAGTTTCTGGGGAGTCCAGTACCATTCATGTAACATTTTAAAAAGACTGAATTTCAAGCGGGCCTCCCGTACCCCACGGTCCCTGGCCTCAATCAAGTCAGCCCATTCCTCTAGTTCATATTTGACCTGCAGGCACGCCTGCCATCTATTTTTGAGGGAAATGATAAGGGGGAGTGAGAAGATGTATCGGTTCAGCAATGCCTGCAGGCCCGATGCAGCCCCCATCAGACGACCCCAGGTTTCCAGATAATGGAGTATCGGGGATTGCGGAAGTCGCCAGGGAGGGTTCCCCAGTTGTTGCACCAAACAATGCCTAAGCTGTATAAAATGCCACGAGTGATGTTCGGGGAGACCAAATTTCTCCCTGAGTTCAGAGAATGACTTCAATCTATCCCCGGTTAGGAACTGATCCACCCTCTCAAGACCTCTCGAATACCACTCCTTCACCAAAAAATAATCTGTCCCCCAATCCGAAAAACTTTAGTGCCCCATATTGGTGCCCTATCATGTATTTGGGGGTCCACCTTCATTAAGGGGTGTGCCTGTAGCCATGCATTTCGTATGGCCCCAATCATGGGATTGGTGGTTCAATGGGGTGTCGAACCTATAGCATAGCGCATCTGGAGTCCTGACGTAGAGTGCAAAAGTGTCCGCTCTACTTCCACCCAAAGTGGTGGATTCTGTACTCCCGGGAGTAAGATCGTCGTCTGCGAAAGGTGTAATGCTAAGGCGTAATGTTCCACTGAGGGGAGACTCAAACCCCCAAACTCACGTCTAGCGAGCAAAGCAGCTCTAGGTAGCCGTGGACTCATGGACCCCCAGACGAAAGCTTGAATAAGACGATCTATCTCTCGGAGGAGAAACAAGGGTATTCGTAAAGGTAGCATGCCCAGGACATATAGAAATCGCTGTAAGGTCACCATTCGTACAGCCTGCACTCTGCCCCACATAGAAAGGCCCAGATGGGACCATTTGTCAAAATCCTGTTTCATACTGCTAAGCAATGGGTCCAAGTTGTCTGCCACCATTTTATCCAAACCTCTGGTGATGTCCATGCCCAAATAATGAAGATGTGATTATTTCCACTTAACTGAGAGTCCCTGAACTAAAGTGCTTACCGTTACTGGAGATAAGGGCAGTGCCTCACTCTTATCCCAGTTGATTCGATAGCCCAAGAGATGTTCAAATTCTGATAGATATCTCTGAGGGCTGGAAGGGAGTTGGACAAATCAGTGAAAGTGAGTAAAATGTTATCCGCATATAAGTAGATGGTGGAACTGCCACCTGGGATTGATATCCCAGATATAAGATTGGAATTGCGAATTGTTGTCGCTAAGGGTTCTACGGCTAGGAGAAATAATGGGGACAGGGGGCAGCCTTGACGCGTCCCTCTGTTGACCAAGAAGGCATCCGAGAAGAACCCATCACAATTTACTTGGGGAGTCATACAACAAGCTCACCCTGTCAATAAAGCTAGTCCCCAGACCAAAATGTTTTAGTATTTTGAAGAGATACCACCATTCTATTCGGTCAAATACCTTCTTAGCATCCAGCAAGAGGGCAAGGGCTTCCTCTCATGACTCCTGAGCTGACCAAATGGCATGAAGTAGTATGCGGAGGTGATTTCTCGATGAACAGCCTGGTACGAAGCAGACTTGAGTATGATGAACCAGGGCGGAGAGGACCTTCTTGAGACAGGTTGCCAAGATGCCTGCCAGGATCTTGGTATCTCCATTGAGGAGAGATATGGGACGATAGCTACCACAAAGAGGGTCCTTACCCGGCTTGGGTAGAACTACAATGGAGGCCTTGTTGGAAAGAGGGTGTAAAGAACCCGTCTGATCAGCCCCCCAAAATGCCTCATACAAGGCATCCACTGTATCCGCTCCTGTCCACTTATAGAATTCTGACGTGAACCCATCTTCCCCGGGCGCCTTGAGATATGAAAGGTTAGCTATCGCCTGTTGTATCTCCTCCTTGCTGATGTCACCCTCCAGAAGCACTTTACCCTCATCCGAAAGGCATGGTATAATTGCCCTCTCGAGGAAGGTGCCCAAGCGACCAGTGTCTTCAGTTATTTCTGGGGTGTATAGCGTTTGGTAAAATTGCCGGAACTTCTCCGCAAAGTCCTGCGGATTGGTAATGAAAGTGTCGTCGGTTCTGCGTAAGGCTGGTATGGCCAGTGCCGCCTCCCTTTGATGGAGTTGAGCGGCTAACAAGCGACCCACCTTCTCCCAGTGTTCATAATGGCGACCTCTCAGCCACTGTAAGGCATATTCCGCCTGTGATGTATAAAGAGAATTGAGCTCCATTTTGGCTAGTTCCAGGTGGCGGATGGGCGGGGTGAGTGTTTGGGTGTATTCCCGAGTGGTCTGGGCAATGTAGTCTTCCAGCTTGCTCTGTTGATCCCTCCTTTGGGCACTGGAGATGGCCGCATCTCTCATGAGCTGTCCTCTAATCGTTGCCTTCACCGCCGCCCACAGGCAGTAGTCTGGTTTCAAACCAGCGGTGGCACCTGCAAACTTGGCTTCATTGTCCCTCTCCAATAGAGGCCAGACTGCTTAGTCACTTAAAACAATAGCTTTGAATGCTATAATCACATTCAAATGATAGCACAAGAGTGCAAGTACTCCGAGGTTTGATTTTACCTTTAGGCACAATGTCAGTAGCACCTATTCTGAGTTTCTGAATTAGAGCTTTGGTCTTCTATAGGGATGCACCCATCAACGAGCATTGGAACTCTGATTTTGCATCTTTTAAACTATGCCAGTTGCTGTCCACTCTGGTGTGGATTAGCTGAAACGTCAATTCCCCAATATCGGCTATTTGCCTGAGTCTTTTTACTGGTGTAAAAAGATCACACTGTCATCTGCTTTATTATGTTAGTATTGCTGAATTTCAAGTGCTGATGGAGAGACTTAGCATATAGATTAAAAATAGGAGTGGCAAACCTGATCCACTTAGTGCATTTATGGTTTGGTGTACTTTAAATTCAAACTCTCGCACTTATTTTAAGAAACTAACTTGTGGCCTCAAGTTACTTAACAACATAAGTTATCGTTTGTTCAGATAAGTATAAGTATGACTGCTGAATTTCTATGGTTTTGTGTGGGCAAATCGTGAACTAAACTATAACGTCCCTGTAACCTTTGTTTTTTTTTCCCCAGTGAATTTGTATTTTTTATTTTGTTAACATAAAGTAATGTATAATTACCATTCATTAATACAACCACCATTGAACAATGCCTTTGGCCTTGCATGGCAGTTGTTGGGGCCGCCCCCTCCCCCCCCCCCCCCATGCCCCAAGCCGGCCGTGCACTGCAGGGGTTTGGTGTGTGAGTGTATTTTTTTATTTTTTTTTATTGTTCCTCAAATCCTTGGATCAATCTCAGTTACACGGGGGTCACGCTGAGTGCCATGGGGGATCTGTGGATCCTTCCGCAGACCAAACAAAAATCTGGGGCAAAATGTCTTGCCCATCAGGGACCTCCCCCGCCCCCCTCCCCCAATGTGTCCTGTGGGGGGGTCAGGATATTTGCATCCTGACTCTTTATGTGTCTTTACACTGAATTCTTCCATCCCCCAGTTAAAGCAATGAACAAAGTGTTCGTTGCAACTTTCATTTGAGGTTGCTGCCAGCCAATCGGGGCCCTGCTTTTTGCCTGTTCTGCAGAGCCTCCGTGAGTGGATCAGCGAAGTATCGGCGACCTTAGATATCTATATTTGTATTTCTTTAATAACTCTCAAAACTACTGAACAGATTTGCACCAATTAACAAAAAGAGATCTATCTGGCCCAAGATCTACCTTTCTGCCAAATTTGGTGTACATCCATTCAGCGGTGCAGGCTGTAGTGGTGTTAAAAAAAAAAAATGCAAAATCCCTATAGACCTCGCATGGGGGGAAAAAAAGCATTTTGGGACTTGCAGCTGAACTAATTAGCATACAAATGTTCACGTTTCGTCAAAGTGCCAAAGTTATTAGCAAAACAAAAAATGCTTTGTCTATGGAAACGTTGGTCCTAACTATAACTACCTGCTGGCTAGCACTTGTGGGATATATATATATATATATTTTTTTTTTTCTCTAGTTGGCAGAGGTCTACACACTTGTCCAAGTAGGGACCACAGTCCTAGTCAGGGTAAGTCAAAACACAATCCAAATTATCCTGTGTCCACCCTCCGCCTTACGTCAGGCTTAACTTAGAAAAATAGATAATATTTATCTGAAAAAAGTAAGGTAAAAATGACAAAGATCCAATAAGCACAAGTTGAAATATCACTTTTAAAAGGTTTAAAAGATTCTCAATTCTCAGAAATAAACAGTTGTCTCTTTGTTACACACAGTACTTGGGATGTGTCGAAAATAACGATGCACGGAGACCGAAGAGGAGGAGATGCATGGTAAAATAAGGGGTTGTGTTGGATTTTCCAACGCAGAACAGACAATGCATCATTTCTTTCTAAGCAGCAAGGGGTTTGCATCATTTTTCGGCAGGCAGTCTTGGTTCTTCACTGCGATGCGGGGATATTTTGACACCCAGGGACGTTGCGTTGAAAATCCTCGATGCACTGGAAGAAGGAGCAGGTGCTGTGTCGATCTGGTATGCAATGCGTCAAATTTACAGTCAGAAAGTCGGGGTTGCGTCGCTCCAGTTGGCTGTGCTGTGATTTCTCATCCGCAATACAGGCTTTGCATCGATTTCTGCAGGTGTTGCATCAATGTTCAACACACAAGAAGTTTCTTGAAGAGGTGAACTCTTTGTTGGCCCTGAGACTTAAGAAACAGGAGGCAAGCTCAATCGAAGCCCTTGGAGAGCACTTGTGGGGAAGGCGGAGTCCTTCCTGCAAAGTCCGAGGGCAGCAAGGCAGCAGTCCTTCTCAGCAAAGCAGTCCAGATGAGTCCTTTGGGCAGCTACGCTGGCAGGGTGCAGGTGTAGGTCAAGAAGTTTCTGAGTTTGGGGGGGTGGGGTTCAGAGACCAAGTTTATGTACCCCAAAATGCCTTTGAAAAGGGGGGAACTTCAAAGAGGGGTTTTGAAGTGCACAAGTTCCCCTTTCAGCCCAGCCCAGCCCAGTCCTGTCTGCCAGGGTCCCAGCGGAGGTGATCAGTCCTTTGTATGAGGGCATGCCACTGGTCTTTGAAATGTAAGTGTGAGGCCCTCCACCCTTCCAGCCCAGAAAGACCCATTCAGTATGCAGATGAATGCAGATGTGACTCAGTGTCCTGTGTTTGTGGTTGTCTGGCTAAAATGCACAAGGGAGTTGTCAACCAGCACAGACCAGACATTGATTGGAAACAGGCTGTAAGGCACAGATGGTTTTAAGTGCACAGAAATACTCACTTTCTAAAAGTAGCATTTCTAAAATAGTAATATAAAACCAAACCCACCAATATGCAGGATTTTCCATTACCATTCTGGCCATACTAAATATGACCTGGGTACCCCTTTCAGATCACAATCTACCACCCAAAAAGTATATGACGGCATTCCTAATGTTAGTCTATGAAAAAAGCAGGCCTCACAGTAGTGAAAAGCTAATTTAGGAGTTTTTCACTACCAGGACATATAACCATATGTACATGCCCTGCCTTTTACCTACATAGCACCCTGCCCTATGGGTTACCTACGGCCTTCCTTAGGGGTGACTTGTATGTAGAAATAGGAGAGTTTAAGGCTTGGCAAGTACTTTTAAATGCCAAGTCGAAGTGAGACATGGTTCAGAGGCTACTTTTGCTGTGCTTCAGGCCCACTAGTAGCATTTATTTTACAGGCCATGGGCACATGTAGTGCACTTTGCTAGGGACTTATAAGTAAAACAAATATACCAATTCAGGATGAACCAATGTTACCATGTTTAAGGGAGAGAGCATTTGCACTTTAGCAGTGGTAAAGTGCACAGAGTCCTAAAACCAGCAAAAACAGTGTCAGAAAAGTGGAGGGAGGCAGAAAAAAAGTTGGGGGATGACCACCCTAAGGCTGTCAGGTCTAACATGTGCCCCCCCCCCCAGTTGAAAGTGGGGAGAGCTACCCAACCCCCTCGTAGCTCTCATCACTAAGGCGGAAGAATCTGGATAGACCATCAGTATTGGCACGGTCAGTCCTTGGGCGATGCTCTACCGTAAAGTCCATTCCCTGTAGGGAGATGGACCCCCTTAAGAGTTTAGGATTTTCACCCATCATCTGCATGAGCCATTTTTGGGCCTGTGGTCTGTCTGAACTCGGAAGTGAGTCCCAAACAGGTATGTTCTTAGCTTTTTCAGTGCCCAGACCACAGCAAATGCTTCTCTTTCAATGGCACTCCACCTCTGTTCTCGTCGTAATAACCGCCTACTAATGAAGGCTACTGGCTGTTCTATGCCCTCCTCATTCAGCTGTGCTAAGACTGCCTCTATGCCGTGCTCTGAAGCGTCTGTCTGCACGATGAACTCCCTGGAGTAATCAGGGGCCCTGAGCACAGGTGTGCTGTGCACATGGCTTCCTTGAGAGAATCAAAGGCTTTCTGACAAGCCACTGTCCAGATCACCAACCTAGGCTGCTTTTTGGAAGTCAGCTCAGTTAAGGGGACCATCATGGTGCCATAACCCTTTACAATTCTGCAGTAGTAACCAGTGAGGCCTAGGAATGCTCTCACTTCAGTTTGAGTTCTAGGTGGTTGCCAGGCCGTGACTGTCTCAGTCTTGACCTGGAGGGGGGCTGCACCTTGCCACCACCTACTAGGTGTCCCAAGTACACCATTAACCCTGCTCAATCTGTCTCTTACTGACCTTGATTGTTAGTCCTGCTTGTTGCAGGGCCTGGAGCACCTTCTGGAGGCGAAGCAGGTGTTCCTCCTAGCTGGCACTGTAGGTGGCAGTGTTATCTAGATAGGTGGTGCAGAACGCATCCTTACCAGCCAGTACCCCGTTAATCAACCGTTGTAGCAGGGGCATTTTTCAAGCCAAAGGGCATTACCTGGAACTGGTAATGTCCCTAAGGTGTTGAAAATGCAGACCTCTTTTTTTGCCCCCTCCATCAAGGCAATCTGCCAGTACCCTGATATCAAGTCAAAAGTACTGAGGAATTTGGCAGAGCCTAGCCTGTCAATGAGCTCATTAGCTCCGGGGACGGGGCGAGCATCTGTCTTAGTGACAGAATTGGGACCCTGGTAATCCACACAGAACCAACGTTCTGGCTAGGTGCCTGGTGGGGCAGCCTTTGGTACCAACATCACAGGGCTGGTCCAGGGACTGCTGGGTTTCTCAATCATCGCTAGAGCCAGGATCTTGGCAACCTCATCCTTGATGCTGGCCTTCACCCTGTCTGACAACCTGTAAATTCTATTCTTTACAGGAGGAATGTCTCCTGTGTCAATGTGATGGACACACAGGTGTGTGAGTCCTAGGGTGAGGGAAAACCGAGAGGAGTACTGCTCCAGTAACTGGTAACAGTCACCTCGCTGGTCTATGGTCAGGGAGTCAGAGAGATTGACACCCTCCACTGACACATCACCCTCCTGTGCAGAGAGGTGGTCAGGGAGAAGGTCACTCTCCTCCTCCACACCCTCATGTCACCAGAAGCATATTGACTTCAGATCTCTCAAAATTAGGCTACAGTCTGTTCACAATGAGCACCCTGAGGAGGTTGTAGGGGACTGAAGTTCCACTCAGTAAGTGGCCTCCCCCTTACGCTCCTTGATCTCATATGGGCCAGTCCAGCGATCTTGGAGAGCTCTAGGCTCTATTGGCTCCATAACCCATACTTTGTTTCCAGGCTGAAACTTGACCAGGGTGGTCTTCTGGTCGTACCAGCGCTTCAAAACCTCTTGACTGGCCTCGAGGTTGCTCTTGGCCTTTTTCCAGAAGCGGTGCAGCTGGTTGCATCGGGCCAACATGTTGCTGACCACGTCCTGCACGGGGGGTTCTTAGGAGCTTTCTCCCACCCCTCTTTGATAATGCTTAGGGGTCCCCTAACAGGGTACCCATAGAGAAGACAAAGGAACTGAACCCTACCCCCTTCTGGGGTACCTCTCTATAAGCAAAGAGAGGGCACGGCAAGAGGACGTCCCACTTATGCCTCATGGCTTCAGGCATGCCTGTGATCATGCCCTTCAAGGTTTTGTTGAATCGCTCAACGAGACCATTGGATTGAGGATGATAGGGTGTGGTGAACTTGTAGGTCACCCCGCACGCATCCCACATGGACTTCATGTATACAGACATGAAGTTAGTGCCTCTGTCGGACACTGTCTCCTTGGGGAACCCCACATGGGTAAAGATCCCCATCAGACATCTGTTCTGGTCACCACCGGTGCAGTCACCATCCTCAGAAGAATTGCCTCTGGAAATCGGTTGGCATGGTCCACCAAATCCAGGATAAACCTGTTGCCTAGGGCAGCTTTGGGGTCCAATGGACCAATGACGTAGATGGTCACCCTTTCAAAGGGGGTGCCAACAACGGGAAGTGGGATCAGGGGAGCCTTGATATTTTTCCTTGTCTTCCACTGACCTGGCAGGTGGGACAGGACCAACCGAATGTATCTGAGACTGTCCACGTTTGGGGCCAATAAAAGTGGGTCACCGGCCTGGCAAAGGTCTTGTCTTGCCATAAATGTTCTGCCAGGGGTATGTTGTGAGCCAGGCCCAGCAGGAGGCCCGGTTACACTGGGGAACCATGAGCACACATGCTGGGCAGTACCCAGAATCTTAGGCTCACTGTAAAGGAGATGATTCTCCCAGTAGATAAGGTGATCCCCAGATCCTTCACCTGCTGCTTCGGCTGAGTGGGACACTCTTTCTGGACCTTGCAGAATTCTTCCCTGGTAGGCCCACCCTCAACTTGCCAGCTAGCTAGCTCAGGTAAGTCACCCAGGGCAGCAATGTCTTCCCCGGTTGGCTCAGGGGCCTTCTCCTCAGGGACCCAGTCAACCTTCACCACTGGAATTTCTGGGACTGGTTTCCCATGCCCCTTGCCCCTCTCCTTCGCAGCTGTCTGAGCCATTCTTCCAGGTGCCCTTGACTTCCCTCCCAGGTAGCCATGGACCTTGTGGTCATGCATACCCACTCAGGCAATCCCATCATCTCCAAGTGAGACCTTAACTCTACCTCCCTCCAGGTAGTGTGCTGAAGGTCATTGCCTAACAGACAATCTACAGGCATGGGAGGACTCGCAGCTACTTTCAGAATACCAGAGGCTCCCCCCCCCAAAGGGAACCAGAGCCACCGGTTGATGGCTTTCACGATTGTCAGTGACTATGGCTTGGTGGAATGTGTTTGGTAGGACCTGCTCTGCTGACACCAGCTGACCCCTAACAGTAGTCATGCTGACTCCTGTGTCACGCAGAGCCTCCACCCATTGCCAATTAATGGTGACCCACTGCCTATACTTAGAAGTATTGGCAGGCATGTGGGCTTTTGTCATCACTTCTGCATTCCCCAGGGACACTAGGGTCACCTCTGTCTGTTCCCCAAAACAAACTGGGACTGCCTCCTCCTAGCTACACTAGCCAATCCGGGTGTCTGCCCACCAGTCCCCCGCTGTTACCTCTTTGGACATTTTGAGTCACCCTTTGAGTGACCATACTTGGAGCACTCTGTACATTGGGGTACAAACCTCCCTGTCTTATGGTCAAATAACCCTTTTTTTTTTTTTTGACTCAGACTGGGATTGGTTACCACAATTCGCTTGGTAATTATTTTGGGGGCCTATAGTGAACTCCTTATCTTTGAGTTTTTCTCCCCCCTCTTCTGTTGGGAACCCTGACCACCTTTGTGGGTGTCCCCCCAGATACCTTTTTGGGCACTGTGGTGCTAGCCCAAAGGTCCTCTTCCTCAGCAAGCTTAATGGGATCAGTCGGCTTACTGTCAGCTAGGTGCTGGTGCAACTGTAATGCAAATACTGAGCATATGCTCTCTCATGATAAAATTGAACAACCCAACATAATCACTGACTTTACTGTCCCACACCCAGCCATTCAGTGCCTTACTGGAAAAATCAACACATTCTACCCAAGTTCGGTTTGGGGGCCTTGCTACTGTCCCTGAATCTTTGACGATACGTTTCAGGTATCAGTCCCAATTTCGCAATCAAAATGGTTTTCATGGGAGTGTACGTGTTCTGGTCCCCAGCCTCTAGTGTCAGAAGTGTGTCCCAAGTATTGGCAAGTGTTTCCACAAGGCCCCCCCCCCCCCCCACACCCCACACCCCCAGTGCTCTTCAGGAACCTCATGTGCCCTCAGTGCAACTTAATAAATGGAAAACCACTTTCAATGTCCTCTCCCAGCACATAACTTAACTCCAAATCCTTGGATATACAAACCTTCTTGTCTCCAGCAGGTCCTGTATGTATGCTGCCGGACTCAGACTGCCTAGACCTGAGCTCCAGCTCTTTCAGACTCAGTTCATGAGCCAAGATAAATTTCTTTTCATCTAAGGCCCTTTCAGCCTCAGCTTGTTTGGCTTCGCTTCTCTTTTTTTTCTCTCTTTTTTTTCTCTCTCTTTTTTTTCTCTCTCTTTTTTTTCTCTCTTTTTTTTCTCTCTTTTTTTTCTCTCTTTTTTTTCTCTCTCTTTTTTTTCTCTCTCTCTCTTTTTTTCTCTCTCTTTTTTTTCTCTCTCTTTTTTTTCTCTCTCTTTTTTTTCTCTCTCTTTTTTTTCTCTCTCTTTCTTTTGGTACTCCTCCTTCCTGAAAGGGACCCCGGGTAGGTACTCTCATCCCCTTGCAGAGTCCTTTCAGCTGGTTAACTGTGTATCCCTCCAGCTTTGTCAGGTCAAACTCCCCAGCTCCACTTTTGGACCCAGACAGAGACATTATGTATAGGACTGATTAAAGAATGTCAAGGAGGGAAATTGCAGCAAAAAGAAAACAAATCAAATTCACCTTTAACTGTGGGTAGGTAGTGTACACATAGCTATTGTATGGCACTGCACACACACAAGTCCTATCCTCACAGCTGATCACCAATGTTGGAAATGGGATCTCTAGTTGGCAGAGGTATACACCCTTGTCCAAGTAAGGACCACAATCCTAATCCGGGTAAGTCACAACACAATCCAAATGATCCTTTGCCCACCCTTTGGTAGCTTGGCACTGAACAGTCAGGCTTAACTTAGAAGGCAATGTGTAAGGTATTTGTGCAATAAATTAATCAGTAACACAGTGAAAACACTACAAAAATACTCCACACAGCTTTTAGAAAAATAGATAATATTTATCTGAATAAAATAGGGTCAAAACGACAGATTCAGTAAGCACAAGTTGAAATATCACTTTTAAGGGGTTTAAAAGAGTCTCAATCCATAGAAATAAACAGTTGTCTCTTTGTTACACACAGTACCTGGGATGCGTCAGAAATAATGACGCACAAAGACTGCAGAGGAGGAGATGCATAGAAAAATTAGGTGTTGCGTCGGATTTCCTGACACAGTACAGACAAGGCGTCATTTCTTTCCACGCAGCAAGGGGTTTGTGGTGTTTTTCAGCATGCAGTCTTGGTTCCTCACTGCGATTCAGGAATATTTTGATGCCCAGGGACAATGCGTTGAAAATCCTTGACATGCTGAAAGAAGGAGCTGGTGCTGTGTCGATCAGGTACGCGATGCGTTGAATTTTTCGTTCCAAGGTAGCCGCTGCGTTGACTTTCCAGTGGGGAAGCCAGGGGTGCAATGTTCTGGTTAGCTGTTCAGTGAATTCTCAGCCGCAGTGCAGGCTTTGCATTTATTTCTGCAGGTGTTGTCGATTTTCGAATCACACAAGAAGTTGCTTGAAGATGTGAGGTCTTTCTTTGCCCTGAGACTTCAGAAACAGGAGGCAAGTTCAATCCAAGCCCATTTTTGGGTAAGGCAGAGCCCTTCCAGGAAAGTCGGAGGCCAGCAGGGCAGCAGTCCTTCTTAGCAAAGAAGTCCAGATGAGTCCTTTGGGCGGGAAGGCAGCTCCTCTGACAGGGTGCAGGTGTAGACCCAGAAGTGTCTGAGTTGGTGGGGCCAGGGATCCAGTCTGTATACCCAAAAAGGCCTTTGAAGTGGGGGAGACTTCAAAGAGTGGTTTTGAAGTGCACCAGTTCCCCTTTCAGCCCAGTCCTGTCAGCCGGGGTCCCTGTGGGGGGGTTATCAGTCTTTTTTGTGAGGGCAGGCCAATGGCCTTTAAAATGTAAGTGTGAGTCACTCGACCCTTCCAGCCCAGGAAGACCCATTCAGTAGATGTGACTGAGTGTCCTGTGTTTGTCCTGTGTCTGGGTGAAATGCACAAGGGAGCTGTCAACCAGCCCAGCCAGAGGTGGATTGGAAACAGGCTGTAAGGCACAGGTGGATTGTAAGTGCAGAGAAATGCTCACTTTCTAAAAGTGGCATTTCTAAAATAGCAATATAAAATCCAACCTCACCAATTAGCAGGATTTTCTATTACCCTTCTGGCCATAATAAATATTACCTGGGTACCCCTTTCAGATCAGAATCTACCACCCAAAAAGTATATGAGGGCAGTTCTGATGCTAGTTTCTGAAAGGAGCAGGCCTCACAGTAGTGGAAAACGAAATTAGGAGTTTTTCACTACCAGGACATATATGTAGAAAATATAGAGGACATACATGTCCTGCCTTTTACCTACATAGCACCCTGTTTTGTGGGTTACCTGCGACCTTCCTCGGGGGTTACATATGTAGAAAAAGGGGAGTTTAAGGATTGGCAAGTACTTTTAAATGCCAAGTCAAAGTGGCAGTGAAACTGCACACACTGACCTTGCAATGGCAGGCCTGAGACATGGTTCAGGGGCTACTTATGAGGGTGGCTCAATCAGTGCTGCAGGCCCACTAGTAGCATTTAATTTACAGGCCCTGGGCACATATAGTGCACTTTACTAGGGACTTACAAGTAAAACAAATATGCCGATTGGGGATGAACCAATATTACCATGTTTAAGGGCGAGAGCATATGTACTGTAGCATTTGTTAGCAGTGGTAATGTGTGCAGAGTCCTAAAACCAGCAAACACTGTGTCAGAAAAGTGGAGGGAGGAAGGGAGGAAGAAAGTTGGGGGATGACCATCCTAAGGCTGTCAGGTCTTATATAAATATGTATATATATAGAGAGAGAAAGAGGTGAGTTTATGAGGAATAAATCAATGAGGTATGAAAAGAGCTGCGCAAAAGTCATATAGAGGAGGTTATGAAGGTGGATGAAAGAAAATGCGCTTAGCAAAAATTGTAGGTAAAGACTTCGTAACAGTAAGGTAAGTAATCCTTAAAATGAGAGAATTCCTAAGATCGATAATATAAAAACATTGCCAGAGGGACCAATATGAAACAATTTGAAGTTAATTCTTAAAATAAAAAACCCATATGATTCAGGAGTACTTGCAAAGCAATACTGGCTGCCCATTGTACAGCATCCATTTTAGGACATCCTTATTGCTCGTTCATCACCCCTACTTCTCATCCATTTTCCCTACTTCTCATCCATTTTCCCTACTTCTCATCCATTATCCCTACTTCTCATCTATTGTCCCTGCTTCTCAACCCTGCTTCTTATCCCTACATCTCTTACATCATCCCTGCATCTCTTCCATCATCCCTGCATCTCATCCCTACTTCTCATCCATCACCCCTACTTCTCACTTATCCCTGCTTCTCATCTATCATCTATACTTATCGTCATCCCTACTTCTCTCATCATTCCTGCTTCTCCTCCATACTTCTCATCCATCAACCTTACTTCTCATCCATCACCCCTACTACCCATCCATCATTCCTAGTCCCTCAGACATCCCAACACAATTTCAATGTTGTGAAATACCCCTTCACAGGTTGGCAGCAGCCAGGTAAAAGAAAGAGCCAGGTTCTATTGGTTTAGCCACTGAAAAACAGCTTTCTCAGTACACATGGTGGTTAAGGACAGAGTAGAAAAAATTCAATTGGTGTTTATGTCCTGTGAAGACAATGCTATACAGTGTCCTATTTTGTTTAAGTTGGTGCTTTTCTGTTTGAACAGGCCTCTATGGGAAGCTCTGATGGTTTTGAGGAAGGAACGGGACCTCCCACTTAGGCCATAAATCAACAGTTGGAGAGAGGACTACAAATTTAATAGACAACCTTTTGTGGTTTCAATTTCATGTACAACAACTGTTCAGGCCTTGCTCTTCCTGGTTTCCTACACAACTGAATCCCATCCCTGAAATCTGCAAACTGCAAGGAAAGGAAAAACACAGCTGCAGAGCTAAAGACAGCATCAGACTAAAATAATTTTCTTTTTTTCAAATACAGTTGAAACCAGAAAAGGTTTCTGATGACCTGTATGCTACTGACTCCAAGTGTTGATTTATGGCTAAACCCTTTCACTGCTAGGCCTTTTCCTCCCCAGTGCTGAGCCCTTTTTTGGCTATTTGGGGTAGCTCACACATAGACCTCCATTACTTGTTTGTGCACATAAGCTATCCCTGCCAAATTTGTGTCCTTTTTTGTCAAATATCCTGGGGATTCTAAAGGTGCCCAGGGTTTGTGGATTCCCCTGGAGGGGACTGAGAAAGTAGGCAAAGCTTCCAGGAACGTGCAGAGCTGAATCAAATATTTGTACCACAGTTTTAGCATTTTTCTAAGAGGCAGCCTATTTTTCCCATTTTGTGTGCTCTCAACCTACTTCCAGTTTGTGTTGGAAGCCAGTGTGAATCCAAAGGGTGATCCAGAAAATCTATATATTTCTGAAAAGTAGACTAAATTCTGAATCAAGCAATGGATCATATCCTTTGAGGTTTTCCCAAGAGGGGAAAAAGATATTGAAAATGAGTAGGAAGAAACAGGCATTTGTGACAACATTTTCATCTGTACCTTTTTGTCACAATGGCAGAAAACTGACTGTATTTTTCAGATATAGGTAGCTTCTGGTTTTGGAGCCTAGCTCAGTCGGCACCCAGGGAAACATAGCCAACATGTACATATTTTAAAACAGGACACCTAGGGGTATCCAGGGTGGGTTGACTTGCATGGCTTTCCCCACATTTCTGGTTGTATTTTTATTTTTATTTTTATTTTATTATTTATTTATTTATTTATTTATTTATTTTCACCTGCAATGCTCTGCCAATCTCCAACTTTGCCTGAAATCACACATTTTCCTTGCATTTCTGTGATGGAAACTTCTGGAATCCACAAAATTCCAACCATTCGGCTGTGCCGATAAAACTGCTGAACCTACATTCACAAAGTTGGCATTCTCTTACTTCTGCCTTTTGGTGTCTGTCTGTCTCCATTACATGTCTGGGGTGAGTTGACAGCTGGGCCTGTGCATTCCCTCTAGACAGCCACACACAAAGGGAGCTTAGGTGTGACTGATATGCCACCAACATCCTGATGGGCCATCCTGTGCAGGACGGGAGGGAGAAACTGATACATCTGATGGGTTGAGTCCTGAGCCCTCACATACGGCTGCAGAACCCCCTGTAGTGTTTTTGGAGCCAGAGCAGGCAAGGCAGGGACTTTGAAGTGCACAAAGGCCTCTCTTGGAAGTCTCACTAACTTCCAAGGCACCACTGTGTATTAGAACTGGACTACTGACACCTACCAAATCAGTACACCTCTGGACCTGAGGACATTCTGCCAGGAAGGACTGCTGTGCTGTTAAAGGGACTGTCACTTTGATGGGCTTTGCTGTACTCCTGCTTTGCTGTGCCTGTCATGCTGCCCTCCCTGTCTGGGAGTGAAGAGGACTGGGCCTGTTTCTTTATATCCCCAGAATCAAAGTGAATCCAAGGGCTTGCTAGCTTGCTTCCTGTTTTTAAGTCTTAGGGATATCAAAGACTTAATTCACTTCTGCTACAGCTGCTGGACTTTACCAACTGTGAGTCCTGTCCTGCCAAGTGGTGCTAATACAGTTTTGGGCCCTTGGAAGTGGATTTCCTGTGCTGATCCAGCAGAATCCACGCATCGCCGTTACTGTGCTGATTGGAACCACCGCATCTCGCCTTGACACTGACGCATCATCGATGCTGCCAAGTATGAGGGCATCGTAACGCTGATTGAGCAGCTCAGGACTGATTCATTGCCATCAGCCCTGATGCATCGCCAGCTGTGTGGCTAGCAGACAACCAATTGCCTTCATCGCAAGCGTTTAACAGTACATCACTGCTTGAGGATCGATGACTGCATGGCTCGGTGACAAGACATCTCTTACAGTGCAGATCGGAAATTACACATCGCCTTCGCACAGTCTCCCCTGCTCCCCCCTTCGGATGTTTAACGTCAAGGTAACCCTCCATACAAAGTACTTTTTCAGCAGGATGAGGTTGGTCCCTGTACCCTTCCCGTGCTCCATCATGGTTGCCTTGAACTTTAGTGTACCCTGGTCGAGCGCGACCAGATAGCCCGACTGGCGCACTAAGCTTTTAAGCACTACATTTACAAATATTCTTTTTAAATTAGTATCTTGGCTTCTACTTAATGGATTTTTGTTTTGGTCTTGTTTTTACTCATAAAAATATAATGTATTTTTCCAACTTGTTGTGGAGTCCTATTGTGGTGTTTTCACAGTGTTACTGTTTTAAGTGTTGCATTAATACTTCACACACTGCCTCTTAAGTTAAGCAGGACTGTTCTGTGCTAAGCTACCAAGGGTGAGCACAGGTTTATTTAGTTTATGTATCTGACTTATCCTGACTAGGATTGGGGTTCCTGCTTGGACAGGGTGCGTACCTCTGCCAACCAGAAACCAAATTTCTAACACCAACAAATCAGTGTGAAGGTGTGTTTCACAAAGCTGAAAGTATGTTGGCATGATTGAGGGATGAGGACTGAGAAGTTGGGATGATGGATAAGAAGTCAGGATTATGGTTGAGAAGTAGAGAATAGTGGTAGGGATGATGAATGAGAAATAGGGGTAGAAGGTATGGATGAGAGATGAGAAGTAGGGAACACGGATGATAAGGAGTGAGGAATGATGATGTCCTAAAATGGATGTTATACCATTGAGGCCTTGTATCTTTCTTCTTTCAAAATGTTCAATATGTTCAGGGCAGCTGTTTTTATAAGTGTGGATATTAGTAGAATAAAATGATCCATACAAGTCCAAAGTACAATTGTGGTGTCCAATTACCATTAGTGGGCTATAAAGCAAAACTCAAAAAGTTTTGAGTAACCACATAGAAGCACCTTAGCATAAGGGCAGCGGAGACATGTACTGAGTTTATCCTCATATTATTTACTGGCAAAAGCTTACGCCTAGTACTGCTCTCTTGCTTTAATTAATTACTAACGTGGTGGACCAATATCATGAGACCAAATGTAAAACTGGCAAAATAAATACTTCTCACATCGATGCTCCTTCTGCAACTAACAGCCTCAGGTATGCCAACAACACAGATGCTCCATTCCTTGTATGAATTAAAGTGAGACAGTAGGACTTGGCATAATACAATTTCTAGTTAATAATATGAGCATTTTCCCCTCATCGCTCTCTCATTTTACTTCATTACTAATGAAATGAAGTGAGCAAGGAAAGATGCAACAGACAACCATGGTTGAATGCACCAAAAAATAAATTTCTTTAATGAAACCAGACTCATACACTATTGTTTCATAGAGGAGGTTGCTTATACCCCAACACCTTATCTATGTGAGTTTCCTCTGAGCTTCTGTAATGTTTAACAAAAGTGGAAGTGGTCGACAAAGTAGCTGCCTACTTTTTCAGAAACAGATGTCCCTTGTAATTCAACCATCTTATAGGCCATGTTCTGATGGACCTCCCTTGAATCTCCAGTGGTGCAACCTTCTCCACTAAGACATAAGCCATAGAAATAAGTGGCCTGATCCACCTTTTTCAGGAAGCAGTTGTTGACTTCTCTTCTTTACTTGCTGGCCCATAATTCACAAACAGTGCTTCAATTTTTTTAAAGGGTTAAACCTTTCCAAATAAACTCTTCTAACAAGTTTATTTTTTCCGTCCAAAGAAGCAGGTAAGAAATAGAACTTGGGTAAAATGATTTCCTGTTTCCAATGAAAAGACAAATAGATTTTGGGAACAAATAATGGAACCACAGATAACACTATCATATCAGGAAAAACCTTACAAAACTGGAGCTTATATGACAGAGCACCCAACTCTCCCAGTCATCCAGCTGACTCTATTGCCACCAGAAATTTGAGAATGGGAAGTTTATAATACCTCTAAAGGCTTGAAGGGCGGATTAGATAAAGTGTCCAAAACCACAAGTTTATCAAATGAAGGGAAAGGATTTCAGAGGAGAAGGATAGCTATTTTCTAGCCCTTAAAGTCTAACCACCAAGCCATCTCTAACCTTCAACTTCCTCCACGAAGCACTAAACTACTGTAGTAGAATCAAAATCTCTAATGATGAACCAGATAATATATGCCAGTGTCTACTATACAATTTGAAAGTACAGGACCTCCTACAGGCCTTAAGAGTGACTGTCAAATGATCTGGGACACCCTGAAACTTCACCCCACTGCTCTCAATTTCCAGGCCATTATTTAGAGACTCCTTTCTTAAGGCAGGAAATGAGAGGAGAAGGAAGGATTGCAAGTCTCCATTTTAGAGAGACACTTATTGCTGTGAGAAGCAGAAACCATTTAGCATGGGGCCACACTGGTTTAATCAGTATGACCTTGGCTGCTTCTTCCCTCAGCCTCACTAGATTGGGTCTGGTCAATGGAAAGGGTGAAAAAGCATACAAGGGACCCAGAGGCCCTGTGCACAAAAGGGCCCTGTGCCCTGTTGACTGCTCCTCCTTGAGAAAAACCTCCCCACGTTTACATCTATTGGGGAAGCAAATACATCCAAGACTGGTTCACTCCACCTCTAAGTCATAAGTTAGAAAATATCTGGATGGAGAGAGCTGGGAGGAAACGCACGTGTTTGCTCAGATTATCTGCTTTCTCATTGCATGTTCCCAGAATGTAGATTGTGAAAGGCAAATCAAAAACATCTGGGCCCTATGAAATATATTCTCTGACCAACTCTTGTCAAAGCAACAGATCTTGTACCTCCCTGCTTGCTTATGCAGACCTTGGCTGTCATATTGTTTTTATGAACAAATACTGAGCTCCTCTTGCTTCCATGAGAAAAGAACCTTAGTGCTAGTCTCACAGCCTCAAGTTCCCTCCAGTTCAATGACTTTCAAGCTTCTCTGGCAGTCCAAAGACAAAGTCCTGGCCTCACCAAGTGGTATAATTGCTTGGAGCATCACCATGTGGAAAGGGATTGTTGTTACCCATGAAGTCCAGCACTGGATGAAGTGAACCAGAGCATTTTGGACCAAGAAAATAATGCACTTCTTTTCCTCTTTCCTCCCTTGGCACTTGTACAATTGCTCTCTTGTGGCAAAGTGTCCACCCTGTCCAAAAGTGCCTGACGTTTGGTCTATTGTATTGGCATCTAAGTCCAGATCACACCAGTTTCTGGAGACCCAGTTGAGAACTTCATTGCATAGTCCTTCTGAACTATGCTCAGAACTCACTTGTCTGTGGCATTCTGTTTCTAAACCTGAAGAAACTGTTGAATACTGCTACAAATAGAATCAGTGACCTTCGCTCCTTGATTGTCAAGACTTCCTTTTAATATGACCAGCATTTTCTAAAGAATCTTGTTTCAGAGAGTACCTTTTTGAGGTTTTTGGCTGATACACTTGGATTGTCAGACTTGAAGCATTTATTAAGGAAATTGGTTGTTAGGTCTCAATCAACGGCCACAATCCTTCTCAGGGTGAACCACAGAAGTCACTAAATTAACCTGTGCTTTATCCTCTGGTGGCTTGGCACAAACAGTCATGCTTAACTTGGAAGCAATGTGTAAAGTATTTATGCAGCACACCAGCAATGATAAAGTGAAACACAAAAGAAGAAAAATCCCAAACCTATTTAAAAATAGAGTAAAATGTAATACGTGATTTGACACCAAAATGACAAAAAATCCAATCAGTAGAACTGGAGATATGCAATTTCAAAGTTTTAAGGTAAGTATAGCGCCTAATAGCACAAAGTACCAACTGTGATTATCTGATCGTGCCAGACCAAGACAAAGTCACAAGTTCGGGCTGGTCACAATGGAGTGCAGACCAGTATCAGGGACCAGGTTAGTCCCACTGAGAATTGTACCTTAAGTCCTTGATACAAAGCTTTGCGTCACCCTGTCGGTTTAGATAAGGAGCTGTGAGGACTGAGATGCAGAGTTCTGCTTTGAGTTGTGCTGCATCATTTCTGATGAGGCCGCCGATCAGGTGAGGTGAGGTGCTGAGATGTGAGATCCTGTGTTGTGCTGTGTTGAGCTATTTTATGCTCTGTTGGTTCAGAAGAAACATACAGTTAAGCATACACTCTGATGCTAGCCAAGGGTCTAGACCCTGAGGGGCACCTTTTGAGAATCAGGACTTCCTCTAACAGAGACAGTCAACAGGTCACAGGCAGGTACAGCTGAGTCTGGGCAGCTGGGAAGATGCAGGCCAGGACTCTGGAGCTGTTATGTCTCTGTAGCTCAAAACAGGAGGCCAGTCCTCTAGCCCTTGGAGCCATTTTGGTGTTTCTGAGCTCAAGGACGAGGTCCATTATTCCTTCCATAGGCAGCTGGGCACTCCTTTCAGCAGCAAGACAGCAGTACAGCCCTCCTTCTGAGTCTTCCCCATGTCCAGAAGTAATCTGAAGAGTGAGTCTGAGGGTCCCATTATTATACCTGATGGTAGCATTGAAGTGGGACAAGCTTCTTGCGTTTTTCCTCTACAAAAGTGTCTGGAATTTCCTGCCTCCCTGCCCGGGTCCTACTCTGTCTGCATACACAATAGGCTAGGGTGAAGTCCTTTGCATACGCGCTGAAGCAGTATCTTTGAAGTTGCAGTGGTGACAGCTCTGCCCCTCTCCTCAAGCTTGGATGCACATCCTGCCCACACCGAGGCATCTATTTTGGTTGTGCTGTCTGGAAGGAAAACAAAAAGGCCAACTACACCCTGTCATATGACTCAGGAAACAGGCTGCAGGTACCAAATGGTTAAGACAAGAAAAAAACAATTTTCAAAAATTGGAATTTTCAGAATTGTGACTTAAAATCCAACTTCACCATTAAAGACATTTTTTTTTATTGCAATTTCCTCATACAACAAACACAATAGTCCTACCTACTCCCACACAGGTTATCAGGTATTAAATGTAATAAGGTAAGTCAATGCTATCCTATGGTAGGCCTCACAGAAGTGAAAAACAAATTTGGGGGTCTTTTACTACCAGAACATGCAAAGCTTAATAGCACACATCCAACTTTTTAATTACAACTCACAATGCCCTGAGGGCTGTGTAGGGCCTGCTCTAGGGGTGGCAGGTCCATATTAAAAAGCTAGGGTTAGGCCTGATGCAATGGTTATTTTGTTAGGGTAAAATGGTAGTTTAAAACTGCACACACAGGCTACAATGGCAGGTCTGAGGCAAGTTTTAAATGGCTACATAAGTGTGTGGCACAATAAGTACTACAGGCCCACTAGTAGCATTTAATGTACAGGCACTGGGTCCATGTAGTACCACTTTACCAGGGACTTATACATATATTAAATGAGCCAATTGTTTGAAAGCCAGTTGGTTGTAAGTCAATTTTACCGTGTTTGAAGGAAAGAGCACACAAACCTTAGCACTGGTTAGCAACCTAATAGCCAGCAAAAACAAGTTCAGAAAACAGGAGAGGCGAAGGCAAAAAGTTTGCAGTAACCCTGCAGTGATGGCTAGGTCCAACACATTGCATAAATGTTCTTTTCCTTTCCTTTGTTGATACTTATGTATTATTATACAGTCCTTCATGTACCGTTCCAAACTTGAATTACGCTGCATGCATATGGTATACATTTGGGGTTCTTGAGCATGGGCATACAGTCTTAAAATGTAGCGCTTTCATGTCCTTCGCAATTTGAACAGCGTCATGGGAATGGGCATGTGACTCAGATAAAGGTCTTTCGCGCCATCCTGCATTGCCCTTTTGGTGCCTACAGGATGTTCTGCAATACATCTTTGAAATAAGTCACAACTTTATGCATTTAGACCAAGGACTTGTACACACTGCCAAACTCTTGATCGCTTATTATCATTTGCAGTAAAAGCCTTGCATAGTTTCAAGTGTTCAACTCAGTTAAAGTTCCCCAAAAGCAAGTAAGGTAGCAGTGGTAAAGCCAATACTGCACTTACCGTTTTGTAACAAAATAATACAGGTACGTAATCTTTGTCTGCTCAATAGGTAGGAGACACCATGTTACCCCAGCAGTCAGAAGCGTTGTCTGAGAACTCCAACACCCACATAGATATTCATAAAATCCTAGAGCTGAACCATGTAATTTGAGTAATAGAAGAAAAAAAAGATAAATTGTCCAATTAGTACACAAATAAGTCTTAATCCATTAACGAAATGAAGTTGTTTAATCCACACAGAACAGGCAGCTGACACGCTTTTCGTCTTATGACGACTTTTTCAAGGCTGCAAAAACATATAGAAATACATACACCATATCACTAAACAAGTTAACAAACATTTAAAACTACTCCATTCATGAAAATAGTTGATAATAACACCAATTTACCACAAGAAACCAAAGAGGAAGGAATGCACTGGAAATGTGTACTGATAGCCTTGGATTGTAGAAGAAGTACAGAGATGAGGAGTTGTGCCATAAAACGTCCCCAAACTCCCAAGGAAAAAAACGCAAGGTATTCAGTGAATCAATAACATCCGTGATGATCAAAGCGTCCTGCATCAGACAAGAGCACAAATAAAAACTTTATAGAAAAAGTAAAAACTTTATAGAAAAAGGTTTCAAAATGCGAAATTACCTCAAAAGAGACCAATAAAGTTCACAAAATGCCTGAATTCAAGAAAGCAAAATGGGCAAAGTATATTGGGCACTGTATCGGCAGAAGAAAACCTCCTGCTGGACAAAGATGGTGTATTAAAAGTCCTGTATATACATTGTGCCTGATGTCTTAGAAATATCGTCAATAATACACAGCTAAACTATGTGCAAGATATTTATACTTCTCGAACCGACGGCCATGTGTTCGACCATACATATGTAAACCGTTATATTGCAGTGCAAACAGTAGGGCAAACCAACCATGTAATCCTGTGTTTAAAAGTGACTCTCACCCGTATCCATGTCCATAGCTACTATGTGACAGACCTAAAATAAACAGTGTCAGCAGGAAGCTCGTGAGCCCCAAGTAAGTCATGACAGTACCGTCACTAGAGGGACACCAGGTAGGTGATAGTGAAAGTTACCGAAAAAAGGTGGGAGTTAGTATATAGTGCAGTAAACACAGATGAGGAAGGAAAGATACTTCAAAAAATATAGGCAAAGCCACTGAGATGGCCATGTTTTATTGTCTGTATTAAAGTAGCAGCACAAAATCATGATACAGAGCATTGCAAAACTCGAAGATGTCATTTCACAGAAAGACACATTTAATATCAAACATTAAACAGCACCGACACAGAACCAGTGAGTACACCCACCGTCATCGACTGCAGTTAAAATCCAATGCTAAGAAACCACCAGTGGTTCTGACCCCAATACAAAGAGTTTGGAAGTTGATGGAAGAATGTTGCTTTGTCACCTTGGATTTAGTTTCCTTGTACACTTCCATTCCACTAGAGGGGGGCATTGAAGCCATAGAATACTTTCTCTCTTCCAGGGATGTAACCCTTTTTGAAAATACTAATATGCTGATTGACATGATCTCCTTTGTATTAGAGAATGTGTTCTTACACAATGGTACGTGGTGCCGCCAGAGTCATGGTGTCGCCATGGGTTCGAAATGTTCTCCCTCATTTGCAAACCTCTATATAGGGCGGATGGAGAAAATATACACTTGGTCAAAATGTCCTCCTTCTCTTCATGAACATGGTATGTTTTGGGGCATATACATCGACGACATACGTGTGAAATGGAAGCGGGTGTAAATTTACTGTCAGACTTTGTGTGTTTCCTCAATAACAACTCCCTTAACATATTTTACCCAACACTTGCATTGTAAACATATTGCTTATTTAGATATTCTACTGTACATTGAGGGTGCAAGGATTCTCTCAACACTATTCAGGAAACACAGGGCATGTAACTCAAAATTGCATGCTGTGAGGGCACATCCTAGAACACCTATATACTCCATCCCCTATGGGGAAATGGTTAAACTGAAGCGAAATCGTATTGATGATCTCAACTTCAGTACTGAACTCAAGCCTCTAGAGGGTAGATTTTTCACCAGGGGTTATCCATTGTCGGTGATTATGAAGGATAGACAAAGGATCTTAAGGTGAATTGCCAGCGTCTTCTCAGAAGCAAGCCTAAATCCACAAAAAAATAGAAGAAAAACTCTAAGTTGACACTTATCACCCCATATCACAGTGCATGCAGTAGCCATATAGGATTTTGGCTCAGCAGTGGCATGTCTTAAACTTAGAAGTATCCCTTAAAGATGTTGTTACGAACATCCCAAGATCACGTTTAGTAGGGGAGAACCTTACGCAACATTTTGTGTCCTAGTTTTATGGACAAACTGAAAGTCAAGATCTTATTGGATGAACATTGACACAACCTGTATGCTTTTATAAGTGTGGTCATTGTAGCATGTGTCCCTTTGCCGTAGACATACTCAAATGTTTTCAGTACAAAACCCCGACCAAACACTAAATTGATGCTTTTATGAACTGCAATACCAAATTTGTGGTCTATTGTACCATTTGTATTTGTTGAGCTATCTATGTAGGGTGCACCATAAGGCATTTTAAGGAAAGTTTACAGGATTATATTCATGACATCAGAAATTACCCCTTGCTTCTCATTTCAGTACTCACTACATAATTGTAGACTTATTCCAGTTGAAATTTCATGCCAAATGTGTGGCACAGGAACATCCACAAGGAGGAGATGGAACTCTGTCACTTTGCAAGCTTGAAACCAACTGGATCACTAAACTTAGAGCGGTGGACCAAGACCTCAATGTGGACCGAGAGCTACATGTCTTCTTGGAAGAATGATGAAAAGTCCCCACAAATTGGGACTGTAATTTATGAGACCGTATTTATTCCATCTGTGATTCTGGGATGTTGTTGGAATGCAAGTTATGCTACCACGCTTTATAAATGTTGTTTTGGGTCAAACATTTGGGTGGATTTACAGTATTGGATCTCAATTGTGGTCTGCGACAAAGGGTTAGTCATACTATTGTGCCTCTGTTTTAATAACTGGATTTACATTGTCTATTTCTGAAACTTAAAGAAAAAAAATTCTGTGCTGAGTGTTCTTATTCTGTGCTTCTTGTCACTTCATAGTTCAGTACATCTTCGGGTTTTGCAATGTACTGTATCATGATTTTATGCGGAGTGTTACTTTAATATTGGAATTGAAACAGGGCCATCTGGGTGGCTTTGCCATATTTTTAAGTATCTTTCCTTCCTGCTCTTGGTGTATCTCTGTGTACTACACTATTTTCGTACTCTCACCTTTTTCCGGTAATTTTCACTATCACCTACCCGGTGTTCCTCTAGTAACGAAACTCATGACTTACTTGTGGCTCACATGCTTTCAGCTGATTCTGTTTATCTCATGTCTGTCACATAGTAGCTATAGAAATAGATACAGGTGAGATTCACTTTTAAACACAGGTTAACATGGTTGGTTCGGCCTACTATTTGTACTGTGGTTTAACTGTTTATATATCTATTATTGGACATATGCCTGTCGGTTCTATAAATATCTTGCCCGTAGTTTAGCTGTGTATTATTGATGATACACATAAGACATCATGTCTGGACAGATTTTGGTGTCATGTTGACTTATGTCTATGGGACTTTACCGTTGGACTAACTCATTCCAGTATGGCGCCTACTAGTGAGATTGTTTGGTTCCCTGCCCCCGGCGATGTAACACCTCAATGTCTTTTTTTATAAACTCAAAACATGTGGGACTTTGGCGTTTATACCCACACCGTTAATACAGAGCCGGTTACTGGCCAATAAACAGGTGAGAATGTTCATTTGTGGTTGATACACGTCTAGATTATACCAGGTATTATACCTGCCTGGGATACGTACATAGATAAAGGCCTCTGTTTTCTTGGACTTTCGCTTCACAGATTGAAGAGGGATTTATCAGGGCTCCCCTGTCTGGATCTGTCCTTTAACACATTGGGACACTGACTCTCACATTTAAGGTAAATAATCTTCTAGACCTTAGCCTCTCACTACCTTTGAGAGGCACGGGGTTTGTGTACTGACTGGTTCTGTGACAGTGGCATTCAATGTTTGATGCTGTGATTAGACTACGTATGTGTGAGGGTGTGGAATAGCGACTGGCGCATCTTTCTACATGCTTTTGAAGTTGTGAGTCTAAACAATTCCCATTCCTTCTTTTTATTTTGGTTTTATTTATACAGGACTTTCAAAACACTATCTTAGTCCATCAGGAGGTTTTCTTCTGCTGATACAGTGCACAATATACTTCACTCATTTCGCTTTCTTGACGTCTGACTTTTTGTGGACTTTATTGGTCTCTTTTGGAGGTTATTTCGCATTTTGAAACCTTTTTCTGTAGATTTTTTCTTTGCACTCTAGTCTGATGCGGAACGCTTTGATCATTAAGTGTTATTGATTCACTGAATACCTTGCATTTCTTTCTTTTTTTTTTCTTGTTAGTGTGGGGACCTTTCATGGCACAACTGCTCATCTCTGTACCTCTACATGCCATAACTATCAGTACACATTTCCGGTGCACGCCATCCTCTTTGGTTTCTTGGGGTAAATTGTTGTTGATATCCACTATTTTCAGGAATGGGGTAGTTTTAGCAATGTTTGTTAACTTATTTAATGATACGGTGTATGTATTTATATTTATTTTTGCAGCAGTTAAAATTTCCTTCCTGGGACTGGCTCCTCAGTACCCCAATATAAAAAGAATTGTGTTCCGAGTTCCATGAATTCGATTTGCTGGGGATTTGAATCTCAGTGGCTCACCCAGCCAGGATGAAAATTGTTCACAGTACATAAACATTCACACTGTAGCACAGAACTATTTACAGGGGAGAGAGCATGAGAAGGCACACTGTGAGGGCGCACCCGTGTAGCAGAGTGGGAGAGCTGCTTGAGCGAATACTAGCAAAGCAGGACTCTTGGTCGGGGTCGTTCTACAAAATAGAGTCTCATTAGAAATACACATTTCTTATTAGGGCTTGGACAGATAATACACGGGCTAGAATTAGAGCAGTATACATGGAAGTAACAAACGACCCTGAAACAATGTAATTTGTTTAATACGTGTTAGGTGAAACACCCTCTATGACTTTCCTTCTGATAAGTGAGTGAAAGGGCTTCTTAAGTTAGTTTAGCTAAACTTTTTCAAACAAAAATGTACCCTAAGATAAATGGTCCCTCTAAACGTGTTGACCAGTAGAAAGAAGTGTAAATCTCTTTGCCAGTTTCACGTGTTTTGGGGAACATAGAGCATACACTGAACCTTTCTCAAGTGCTTCTTCGACAAAGACATGGAGGGGCCAATTCACAAATTCATTTATGACTACATGAATTAATACTATCCGAGTATTACTTCACATACTAAATGCCTTTGTGAATTGATCCCAGAAGAATTAACCCGAAATCAAAGCTCTGGTTTTGGTGATTTTCCTTTTTGAACCATGACTCCTATTATACACATGAAAACACATTTTCATACAGATGCCAAATTAGTGGGCCAATTCATAAAGGTATTTATGAGAACATGAAATAGTACCACAGGAGTACGACCATGAGCACTCAAATATGTCTTTGTAAATTTGCCCCAGTATGCCTTACGTGGTTCTAAAACTTGCAGAACCTCATACAGCCCTAGAAAAGGTAGCGGGTGCATTACTGGTGGTGGCATTTGTAGATCTGACCTTCTTGCAACTTGAAAGAGTAATGAAGTTGGTGTGTGCTTATTTTCCCGACACAGGAGACAATGGTAACACCTTGATCCTCCTCTGTAAAAGAACACGCTCCTGTTTTATTTTGTGCTTCAGAATACCCAGAGCTCCTCGGCGATGAGAAGTAGAATGTAATGGCATTGTAAGAAGTGAACTGGCAAGTCCTTCATTTGTGCCAGTGTTTGCTGGTGACCTGCACTTATTTTTCCACATTTGCACTTGTTTATGAGGGTACAGCACATGGTGGTCGCTCTCAGCCTGAGCACAGCAGAAGTCCTTTAGCTATTCGATGTGTTTAAAAAAAATAACACTTGCAGGCCAACCTGGCAGCTTGGCGAGACCTGCAAAAACCTAAAATGTCACACTTTTTTAAATGTGATGGTTAATGGGTAATGCTGGCACTGCCATACAGCAGCCATGACGGGAGCTGTGAGTGGTGCCAGCTGCAGTAGACTACTAGGACCCTGGCACTTAAATCTTTATAAATTAAGCACTACTTGGCAAAGAGATGTCAGCACAGTGAACCTCCAAACACGGTGTATTATTATTATTATTTTTTTTTTAAGCAAAGGGAAGTCAAGCAACTTATCAGAGGTCAACAGCCCTCTTTGTACATGAACACACTTAAAATGGCAACACTAGTTGAGGACCGGAACTGCACACCATTGTCAGAACTGTCCAGTTATCTGCACATGTGCTAAGCACCAAAGTTGCGACGTCCTGAGTGTTTCAGAGTGGAACTCCTTGCTCCATTCCGTGCTGCTAATCAGCACACCTCTGCTGGGCAAAAGGCACAGGAGTTTGAGGGTCATATAACGTTGCCTGGCGCTGCAAGTTTTAATATTGGTAGTTGTGCCCACACCAGTCTCTGTATTTTAGTGAACTAGATTTCAGAATTTGCCTTCCTGCATGGCAGCGTTTTCTCAGTCGCAAGGCCTTGGTGTTGACTTGTCATTGTGTTACTTTCTCAGGTTCGTCGAATTTTTACAGCTCATGCTCTGTTGGGGAATGCTCCCAAAGCTTGTGAGATGAAGCTATTGACTGGTGCTGACAGTGAGCACAACAATGTATTTCTTTTTTTTTTTTTTTTAATCTTTTTTTTTTTTTCTTTCTTGAGATGGCACTGTAGTTGCTCTTATGAAGCTGACAATTCATTTTTCCTATTCTGTCCCTAATAATGCCAACCTCAATGTACATGAGGCCTGGTGTTGCTGACCCCCCATATCGAAGACCAGTCACCACCAAAAAGGTACCAGGAAGCCTCGAGAGGTTACCATATAATTTAAATTTTCTTACAGCTTGCTATATTGAAAGGTTACATTTTCTGAATGACGTTAAGGCATACACGTTAAACAAACATTTCAGAGCGAACATAGCAACAGACTAGGTTTCCAGACCACAATTCACATCAGCTCTGCACTGGGAAGACCTACTACTTCAACATGCATTCTCTGGAAGCCTATCAACAGCCAGGTGTGGCTGAGAAAACCAGTTAGGTTGTGAGTAGGCTGTCTTATTACCAGTAACAACCCAGCCCTCAAATCTTGAGTGACCTTGCTCCCCAATCTAAAGTTTCCTCCTATTTAAGCTAAATAATTTACACACAGGAGTATATATATGCAGGGTTTCGGTGGTTTATGGACACTCGGTGGGCAGGTGACTATCACATGGTGTCCTGTTGGGCTTATGCTGGGACCAGCAACGAGTACATGTCCAGCGTTTTGAAGAAAGGACTTAAACATTATATAGCTTTTACAGGGTTTAACTTATTGGTGTAGCATAATTATGGACAGAGTGACTCCTGCAAAGAAGCTGCTTCGAATGAGGGATTTGGGGTTGAGCAACCAGTGAATCGGCAAACACCAGAAAGTGAAGACAATACTGGGTAAAGTACACACTTGTGCACCACATTAACATATGACATCTAAGACAAATCAAATGGGTAAGTGTTAGAAATGGGGTCTTTGGTTGACAGTCAGGTTACCCCCTGTTCAAGCAAGGACCCTCACTCTAGTCATGGTAAAAGGGAATCACCCTCAGCTAACCCCTGCTTACCCCCTTGATAGCTTGGCAGAGCAGTAGGCTTAACTCCAGAGTGCTAGGTGTAAAGTATTTGTACCAGCACACACAGTAACGTAATGTAAACACTACAAAATGACACAACACCAGTTTAGAAAAATAGGAAATATTTATCTAAACAAAACAAGACCAAAACGACAAAAATCCGACATACACAAGTCAAGTTATGAATTTTTAAAGATTAAACTAAAAAATAGCGCTTAGAAACAAAAATGCTTCGATGAGGTGTTAACACGGCGTCGTGACGGAGTCGTTCCCAACAAGCCGACATCAGCGGCACCGGACACGGAGTCGCGTAGACCCCCAAGTACAGTACCTTTGGTGAAGAGTGAAAAACAAGCCGATGCACGAAGTGTAGGATCGTGGCGTCTGTGCGAAACGTTGAATCCACGCACGTTGAGCGGCGTCGGTCACGACGTGGTGCGGTGACTTCCACAGAGTCGCTGACTTCAGTGGGGCTGCAGCGGCGTCGGGCCTGCGAAGAGCGTCGCGTTCCAGCGAAGGTCACGGCGTCGGGTGCAGGCGGCGTCCCCGGATTCAGCAGCGGCGTTGGTCCGGAGTCCTCCGAAGTCGATTTCCTTACATTTCCACCAGCTTTCCTTTCAAGGGCCCAGGGACTGGATAGCGCACCACTTGTCAGAGCAGGAGTCTCTCCAGAGACTCCAGGTGCTGGCAGAGAGAAGTCTTTGCTGTCCCTGAGACTTCAAACAACAGGAGGCAAGTTCTAAATCAAGCCCTTGGAGATTTCTTCACAAGATGGAAGGCACACAAAGTCCAGTCTTTGCCCTGTTACTCTGGCAGAAGCAGCAACTGCAGGATAGCTCCACAAAGCACAGTCACAGGCAGGGCAGCACTTCTCCTCAGCTCTTCTCCAGGCAGAGGTTCCTTCTTGTTTCCAGACGTGTTCCTAAAGTTTGTGGTTTTGGGTGCCCTTCTTATACCCAGTTTCTCCTTTGAAGTAGGCCTACTTCAAAGTAAAGTCTCTTTGGAATGTGAAATCCTGCCTTGCCCAGGCCAGGCCCCAGACACTCACCAGGGTGTTGGAGACTGCATTGTGTGAGGGCAGGCACAGCCCTTTCAGGTGTGAATGACCACTCCTCCCCTCCCTCCTAGCACAGATGGCTCATCAGGATATGCAGGCTACACCCCAGCTCCCTTTGTGTCACTGTGTGTGGGGTGCAACCAGCCCAACTGTCAAACTGACCCAGACAGGGAATCCACAAACAGGCAGAGTCACAGAAATGGTATAAGCAAGAAAATGCTCACTTTCTAAAAGTGGCATTTTCAAACACACAATCTTAAAATCAACTTTACTAAAAGGTGTATTTTTAATATGGGAGCTCAGAGACCCCAAACTCCACATGTCCATCCGCTCCCAAAGGGAATCTACACTTAAATCAGATTTTAAGGTAGCCCCCATGTTAACCTATGAGAGGGACAGGCCTTGCAACAGTGGAAAACGAATTTAGCAATATTTCACTGTCAGGACATATAAAACACATTACTATATGTCCTACCTTAACCATACACTGCACACTGCCCTTGGGGCTACCTAGGGTCTACCTTAGGGGTGTCTGACATGTAAGAAAAGGGAAGGTTTAGGCCTGGCAAGTGGGTACACTTGCAATGTCGAATTTACAGTTAAAACTGCACCCACAGACACTGCAGTGGCAGGTCTGAGACATGATTACAGAGCTACTTATGTGGGTGGCACAACCAGTGCTGCAGGCCCACTAGTGCACTGTACTAGGGACTTACTAATAAATCAAATATGCCAATCATGGATAAGCCAGTTACATACACATTTTGTAAAGGAGCACTTACACTTTAGCACTGGTTAGCAGTGGTAAAGTGCCCAGAGGAACATAAACAGTAAAATCAGAGTCCAGCGCACATCAACAACCTGGGGAACAGAGGCAAAAAGTTAAGGGAGACCACGCCAAGGATGAAAAGTCTAACAGTAAGCAACAGTGCAAACAGGTGTATTTTAGTGCAACCATTCAGTAAATGCTTTACAAGAAAAACCACAGGCCTCGCATACTCCGTTTCCAGCTCAGGTGTGCATCCTCTCTTCTTCAGATTTCAGCCATGCACGCCTAAGTTCCCTAGTAGAAAAACGTGGTATCTCTCACATATAAGGTAGAATGAACTTTAACCCTGCCTACACAGGTCTGACTTTCTTGGGGATAGGGAAAATGCTGCAGTGGTGCCATGACCCTCCCGTTAAGTTTAGCAGGTGCCACAGAATTTAGGGCTTTGGAAATTGGTGGAAAAACTTGGAAAGTCTGTGACCTGCTCTAGATGGATGACCTATCTTTGTTGGAGAAGGTACTCATTTTTAGGATACCAATGGTTCTCCCTGGTGACAGCGACTGAAGCAGACAAGTTCTACTTGTCCAGCGAGTGCGGACGGCTTATTATGCAGTTGGAAATCCATGGTTTTATGGTTTCCAGCACTGACGGGGATTGCGTTACTGTGGACAAATGTGCCACTCTGAAGGGGTAACCCTGTGGGAATCTGCACTGCTGAATTTGGAGGTGCCTTGCTAGGCTGTGCAGATTCAGAAGCAGCAGGTCTCTTTAAACCTTCAAATTAATTCACCAGGGGAGAGAGAACCCTTTGCAGCGGCATCCTTGGATACCTTCCTCTCTCTAGGGTTGAACACCAGCCTCAATAAAAGTCCAAATTTACAATCACTTGTGGATTTGAGCTCCAGCCTCTCCTTTCTTGAAGTTTTCAATAAGGCAGCAGACCACCGGTTGACCTCTGTTCTGGAAGAATTTCGTAAAGTTGACGTGCATGTTGTTTGGTCTTCAGTATAACCAGGTGCTTTCTTAGAATTGAAGACTGTCATGTGTGCACTCTTGCATCTGGATGTGGGCCACTCTCCAGAGACTGGCACATTAGCATATGGACCCTTCTCCAAACACACTACACAGTGACTCTGAGACCTTCTTTGGCTGGGGAAAGTCCTCCAGTGTCCATGATGGGGGCACATGCTCATGTCTACCGGCCATCCAAAAGCCTGACCTTCGGAAAGAGGCAGTCCATAGATGCCACGTGTGAGAAGTTCTTTGTATAGTCCCCTAATGTTCTCTTATCGAGTGCCATCCCATCATAAATGTAGACTTTTATTTCCAATACCACACAGGAAATACTCTTATAATAGTCCAAAATACTTGAAAAAGGTGCTTAGTGAAGGACAGTCGAGGACATTTATGCTGGTGACTCTAACAGAGCACTTTAGTTTGTTGTCATGGGTATCGGACATGGTCAGATTTCAAGTCCAGTATATTGTTTTATTTTCGCCTTACGACCATTTGAGCACAAACTCGTCTAAAAGAAATGTATTCTCTACTAAAACATGGGCAATGTTTCGTAAAGAAAAAGAATAAGATGTTTATATAAAATATCCTCTTAGTAAAAAGAAGCAGGAATAGAAAAATAGGAGGTGAAGAAAATGAATGTGCCGAGAAAATTTAAAAAGAAAATAAGGGAAATCGAATAGGAGGCAATTGGTATGCTCGGAACAAGGCACGGTGTTAATAGGCCTGGGTCTGCTGAGATAACACCACTTACCTCAATCAGATGTATCTGTGAAGCAGTGGGCACTATGCCTGCCGCAAAAGCCGCCTGGCCCTTGCTGCTATCACCAGCTTTCCTGATTCAACTCTAATTTCGCCAATTTGTCCTTATTTTCTCACTCGACCGTGTCCCTGCGTGACGCACGGTGCCATTTGGATTACTCTGCCTTCTGTGGTTTATCTTTCTTTTTCTTTGGTAATGATGGTGGAGTTTAGCTCCCCGTGCTTTAGTTAAATGGTTCCTAAACTATGGCCCGGGGACCCCTGGGGGTCCGCGAAGCCTCCTCAGGGGGTCCGTGAATTCTTAGAAAATTAAATAATATTAACAGATTAGGTCCCCACCTTTCAGTAATGACTCAGTGAGGGGGGTGGGGGGTTACCTGGATTCAAATTATCATTCAGTGGGGGTCCCCGGGTTCCAGTAATGATAAGTTTGGGGTCCACAGAAGTCCAAAGGTTGGGAACCACTTAGTTAAACTACAGCTCCTAGCTGCTAACCTAAATCTACACCCTAGTTGCTTAATAGTGCTCCATTGGTGTGCTTCTTGACGTGCGCTGTGCAAATCCTTGTTGCTTTAGTACCTCCCAGGGTCGAGTCAAAACAATATAGAGCACCCTCCCAGTCACGCAGCTCACACTGTGTTGTTTGCTACTTTTTTGGGGCAAGTACTTAGCACTCTACAAAGGCTAGTAAGCATTATATAAATGCTGCTAAAAATACAATATTATTTCCATTTGCTTTTTCGTGAACACTTCTTTCAGGGTCCTTACCGCTCTACAGATGTCTTTTTTTCATTTGAAGCCAAATTTGCTCATAATTGGTCCGATATTTCTAATTCTGATCTGTGTGAAAGTATTGCACAATAATATAAAAAGTGATTTGTGTTCTCTATGAAAACCAGGGCGCAGCAGGCAATTTGCCAGTAATGCCTACAAGATTATTTTTCAGAAACTGCCCTATTCACAAAGATTAACATTACATGTGAGCAAATCTATATGTATAAATTTACTGTTACACTTTGTAGCAAGGTTACTACTTTTGACTGTTCTTCATTTATGAGTATAAATGTACTGCAAAGTGTTGACTTGCACGCCCCACACTGCTGAAACAATGTAGTGGAGCCAAATATAGGTGTGTAAAGTTATTACTAGTACATTTTCACATGTTGGCAGAGATCACTCATTCGGGTGGGGATATCTCTATGCTAAAGTTGATTAAACCTTTTTTTTTTTTTTTTTAAATAGTTCCTCCCTAACCCCCTCCCATTTCGTAGTAAGTATTCCCCATTTTCCAGGCACGCCAACGTCCTTCCCACATTTACTATTGAAACATACTTATACATGTGTGGATAATTCTGCATTGCATCCAATAAATGATACTCTGTGTTTTGTTATTTATCCTATATGATAAATAATGAAAATTACGAATTTTGCATTAAAAATGGAGAACATCACAATATGGCACTGTTGAAAATGGGGCTTTCTGCAGAGTTATCCCTAAATGTTTTTCCTTCCTCCTATTTTTCTGACCCTCTTTTTGTTGGCTTTAGGACTCTAGGCACTTTACCACTGCCAGTCAGTGCTAAAGTGCATGTGATCTCTCCCCTAAAACATGATATGATGGGCTTACATCTGTTTGGCAAATTTGAATGACCTGTAAGTCCCTTATCTTAGGGCCTGTAAATTAAATGCTACTAGTGGGCCAGCAGCGCTGATTACACCTCCAACAGAAGCAGCCTTTCAAACCTGTCTCAGGTCTGCCACCAAGGGCCTGCGTGTGTAGTTTACTGCCACATTGCCTTGGCAATTCAAACTACTTGCCAAGGCCTACATTTCCCTTTTATTACACCAAAGTCATCCCTAAGTTAGGCTCTAGGTAGCTCTACGGGTAGGGTGCTGTGTAAGTAAAAGGTAGCACATGTACCTTTGTTTTAAATGCCCTAGTAGTGACAAACAGCCTATTTCGTTATTCACTACTGTGAGGGCTGCTCCTCTCATAGGTTAGCATTGGGCTTTCTCTTTAAGTGGTAATTCCTGATCTGAAAGGAGTAGCATTGGCATGTTTGCTCTGTTTAGAATGGTAGTTATAAATACTGCTTAGTTGTGTGGTAAGATTTTTACATCACTATTTTAGAAATACCACTTTTAGAAAGTGTGCATTTCTCTGTGCTTGTTACTCTGTTCTTGGCAGCCTGACGTTAATCCCCTTCTAGGGCAGAGTGACACTTAGACTTTGTGCATACTTTCCAGGCAGCCACAACACAGAAAGGTCTGGATTTCACAGGAGATACATCTGCATTCATCTGCATACTGATAGTCTTCCTGGGCTGGTAGAGGATGTTCACACCTTCCATGTCAATAGGTTGTGTCCTGCCCTCACACAAAGTGCTGATTTACCCCCACCCCCTACTGATGTCTGGAGGCAGGTCTGGGTTGAAAGGAGTTTGTTGTAAGCCATTTATGAGTATACATACAGGGCTCTGACAACGTTTCCTGAGCGCTTTTGGAATTGAGACTGAACCTCTGTCAGAAGGACTGCTGCACTGCTCGAAGGACTCATCTGGACTACTCTTCTGCTGTTGCCCTTCTGTTTGCTATTGGCTGGGTGCCCAAAGGACTCACTGTATTGTTTTTCTGTGTGTTGCTCTTTTGCCAGCTGCTCCCTGACTCTGTTATGCCAAGGCACCATGGTGCTGCCGGGAGGCCCTGACGTTAGAGTTACTTGCTTTGTTGTGCTGACCTGTTTTCCTTGAAGGACTGCCACTTTGCTAAACAGTAATCATATGTGCTGGCCTGCAGCCCCCTTTGTGCCCCTAGTGCTTTCATGGACTGGGTTGCCCCAGAATTGGCTGTCGGTCCCAGAGTCTGGCCCTCGCAGTCCCCACAAACAGCTCATGGTGAGCGCCTTATTTCCTCTTTGCGTGTGGGGAGAGTTTTTATTTTGTTTCTTTAGCGCATGGTTAGTGCTTCCCCCTTGAAATAGGGTGAGCCTATCGGGCACTCAGGGGGAAAGTGTGTTGTGCATATCAAAAGCAGCGTTCGCGCTGCAGCAGTAGAGTGTTGGGTTCATCTGAGACATGCTTGTTGTAACTTGGATAGCTGTGGTACAGTCCACTCCACCCCAGCAATATTGCCGGTGCAAGCAGCAGAGTGTCCGCCCTCACGCGCTGCCTTCTTGTGGACAGGTTGCCATTTCAACTGCACACCCCGCCTTCAAGGTTGCCTGCTGGAGACCACCGCAACCTTTGTGGAAACCGTACGGCAAGGAGATGGCCTGCCGTGGCCCTGGACGTGCAACCAGGATATCAGGAATCCCATCCTCGCTGTTGTCACATTTAGGAGCACCAGTAACTCACCAGGAAGGAGGCACTGAATCCACCAGGACCCATGTGGGTCTATAGCTGCACTGCACTCTTGGAGGTAGCTGCGATTGCCTGAGCTCAATCAGGAGGGTCTGGGAGAGGACTCTCGCACCAGCAATTTGTAGGCTTGGGGGCTTACCCAGTTGTAGTCATACTTGGGATCTCTTGTCCTTGCAGAATAGTGGCAGTGCAAATGAGTCCTCAGTGGAGGCCCCCCCTCCATATCTTGCCACTGTTTGAAAAGAAAATTACCGTATTATCAGTAGTAGGTGCCCAGGTGCCCCTGCGCCCAACCTTCCTCTCTCTACCAGGTTCTCTTAAAAGTACTGTAACCCCACTAGTAGGGTGGCAGGTGTCCCTGTATCTAGGTGAACTCATGATTATTGGTACAACAAGGATGATACCTGACAACGTATGGGTCTATGATGATAGTTGGTAATCTGTGTGTTTCCTAACCAAATAATTGCATTTCATGCCCTGAGGTCACTGTTTTGTTGTTTTACAACGGGCACTGTCCAGAAACCGATTACTATTTCAGTGTTGGCATAGTATGCACAATATTTATGACGTATGATGTTTTTGGTTTAATTATATATTTATAACATAAGACATGCATTTTATATAATCCTGTGTGGAGTCTCCTTTTTTGGTATGATCATTGCCTTACTGGTGTGAGTGCATTGAGCAAATGCTTTACACATTGCCTCTGTTTATAAACCTGACTGCTCTGTGCCAAGCTACCAGGTGTGAGCATGGGTTATCTTTGGTCCGTAACTTACTTGCCCTGACCAGAGCAGTGGATTCTGCCTGGCTTAAGTGAATACCCTAGCCAGCCAGAAACCCCACTTCTAACAGGCACCCAAAGCTGCATCACCCGAGATTAACAAGGACTATTTCACCTGGCACATTTTTGACAGCTTTGTTTTGACCTGCTGAAATGTATCCCACTCTGATCTTTCTGACTTACTCCTAATTCGGACTCCTGTTCAAACATTGGTTTACATGAGTTTGGGAATTTTATGACACACTTAATTGAGGCCTACTGCTCACCTCGTGTGTGTTTATATAAAGTAATTCAAACGTAAGATCTTTAAAAGTGGTTATCGGTTTAGACATCCAAAGCGAAACATTTAAATGCTGAAAATAGCGCATTAATCCTTGTGCCCTAAATGTGTAATAAATGTGATAATTTACTTTGTAACCAAATACAGAGTATCTATTTAAAAGGAACGGCAATGTGAGTTGAAGGAGGTAGCTCAAATGTATGTACATATTTAGAAAGAAAAAAACAATTAAGCTTGACCTCAAGCTATTTGCAGTATTTAGTAATGGAATATAAACCTCATTTATGAACTGTGCTAAACAAGCAATGAGTCTTAATTGCATTAATTAGTCACACTGTTATCCATGTTACCACATTAAGGAGATAATTAATCAAATTGCCTTAGAAGTTCTTAAAGAAACCCCCTTTGAGTAGCGATAGGACTTCTGAGGCCACCTGCCTGCCTTGCACCACTTCAATCTAGCATAATTTGCATATTTACAGGAGTACGCATATGCAGTTTCATTTTATTTTAAAGTTTTCTAAACTTGTTTCCTTTTCGAAAAAAACTCTTACAGTGAACTCCGTTTGATGTGGGAGCATTCCCACCCTAGATACGTATTTATTTCTGCCATTGTCTGGAGTATTTTGTTGAAAATCTATACAGGTAAAATACCAGAAAATAGGCAGCGAGTGCCTCTTTTGTGGGTGGTAACTGACGTTTGCAATGACACTCATGGGATTGGCTGGAGACGCTGAGCAATTACAGAACCTGCCAATGGGCAAAAGATGCAAGGAGGAGAGGACCGCACGGAGATCGACGACACCCAGAATGAACCAGTGCAATGAAGGGACCGTATTGGGAGGTATTTAGGGTGTGGGTAGGGACAACGGGTACGGTGAACAACACATGATCCAAGCACCCCTGTGAGAAGCCACAAAGGGACCCAAGTTACAGGACTCTATCCATGGAGGGAGGCCTGTGTATGGTGAGTTGGCGAAAGCAGGAACTGAGCAGCATTATAGTGCATGTTGCACTGGGAATGGTCACACCAATCAAGATAGTTTGAGTTTGAACAAGAGCAGTATACAGTTTATGCTTAATATTGTTGAAGCACACACATCAAGGGCACGAAGGGCAAACGGCAAAAGGAGTGGTATGCCGGGAGGGTAGCACCATCCTGACACCAGACAGAACCCCAATAGTTGACACTCTTCAGATGGTCACTTGGAATGCCCAGTGGCTGAACATACAGAAAAAGAGCTAAGGTGGGGCCCTACTTGCGCAAATGGGAAGTAATGATAGCATGCCTGCAGGATACGCACCTACTCCCAAGCGAACCTGATGAGCTATATAAAAAAAAAAAAATTGAGGGGCACATCCTACTATGCTGATTACAGCCTGCATGCCAGAGTAGTGGGGATCTGGATGCCACCAAAAGCCCTGTATGAAGTGGAAGTTCAAATGGACACCAGGGGGTGGTATGCAACATTGCATGGTCGGCTTACTGGATGACCCTTGACAATAGTCAGACTGTATGCCATAACACTGATGATCAGTCCTATTGAGGGGCAGTGGCATGATTGACCCAGCCCCATCAGGGTACCCCAGTGCTATGGATGGAAGACTTTCATTGTGTATTGGATGGCACATAAGACAGACTCATACCTAACTGGACCTATAAGCAGGGCACACTGGTCTGTTGGCGGTTGAACTGCTTCAGATCTACCAGGGGGAATTAGAGGTCAGAGAGTTGCCCAAAGCTGAGGAAGGCCATCATCATCCTTCTGCCAAAACCAGGGAGGGACCCACACAAATGCAAATCATACCAACCATGGTCTATGCTCAACACTGACAATAAAATATTAGGAAATGTTCTAGCCACTCGTATGAAAGAAATAATGGGGGTACTAGTGCATTCATACCAGAACGGTTTTATACTGGGCAAACAAATTGCTTTAAATATCAGATGCCCGAAACGTGTCTTTAGGCAAGTGGAGGATGCAAACCAAAAAATGGCAGTGGTTTCACTTGACATTGAAAAAGCATTTGATAGTCACATGACATTACCTGTTTGAGACACTCGGAGAGATGGAATTAGACCGAGGTTAATATAAACAATTTCCCTGCTGTACACTAGGCCACTGGCAAGGGTTATACTAACAACCTGATCCCAGATGAGTGGGAAATGGGCAGCGGGACCAGGCAGGGCTGCCCACTGTCACATGCTTGTTGTTGAGCCCCTGGCATGTAGATTGCATGGCGTCCTCCATGACTGGGTGATAATCACATGGGACAGTGGACACATGGTGTCACTGTATGATGATGATCTATTGGTATACCTGATCAACCCTATAGCATTGATGAATGTTTTACTAGAAAAACTAGGTGACTTTGGATGACAAGCTGGTCTAAAGAGTAATAAACAGAAATCAGTAATAATCTCTGAATGGATTAAGTGGCAAAATAAGAAAGAAAACTCCCACAACTGGACGTACAATGGGCCCCACCTCTTTTAGATAGCTGGTGATTCAAGTGATCTGGGATAGGTGCCTAGTCTTGAACCCAGGCAAACGTTTGGTGGACATATGTAAAAGATTAGACTATTGGATATCCCTGCCCCTCTCTATGGTGAGCAGAATAACCATAACAAAAACATTGGTAGTTCTTAGATGCCAGTACTTTTTTCAGTGTAGCATGTTCCCGATTCCATATGACATACTTATAAAGCTCAAATCAGTATTGATCCATTTGACATGGAAGAACAAAAGGACCAGAGTAAAAATGGAGACACTACAGTGTACATGTGAGCAGGGGGTAGTTAAGAACCCCTGCTCTGAAAGGGTATTACCAGGCCACGCAACTACAGTTCCTAACAGGCTGGTATGGACAGATAATGACATACATATAGCCCCATTTGGAGGATCTAGCGCGCAAAACGTATAGAAACCATATATAGAAAGAGAGGCACACAAATGTCAGACAAAAATATTTTGAGACTACACTGCATGCCTGGGATCTGTGTGGTGCACGCTGGGGACAAGCCTCTCCTTAGTCCCATGTGCCACTACTCTGGGACCTCCCCGGGTTCCTGCGTCAAGATAGAGAACTAAACATGAGGCACTGAAAAACGGGGAAGGGGAGTTGCTGTGAAGTGGGCGACTTATATATTTGACAATCAAATATGGGGTTCCCAAGATACTGAACCACAGGTTTCTGTAACATTGACATTGCTCACACAGACAGACGGGGACACAGGAGATATAACACTCCTTTACCAGGCAATCTGGGCGGATACTGTTTCACCTGTGTTGCACGTCAGACAGAAGTGGGAAATTGAATGCAGTGGGCAGGTCCAGGATAAGCAATGGCAGGAAATGCTCACACTCATTAGAACTGCATCCAGTAATAGCAGGTTTCGTATCTTAGAATTCAACGTTGTTCAATGTACATATATAACCCCAGCTATGCTCAACAAACTTGACTATACAAAGTCACTTCATTGTCCAAAATGTGACAGGGTGTGGTGACCTACAACCACCTGACGTGGACGTGTGGCAAAATCCAGTTTTACTTGGAACGGGTGGCAGGCATATACCGATATAGGTTACACCTCAACTTACAAAACACCCCACAACTCTTCTTACTGGGAATGAGGGTACCCACTTTGAAACGCCTGAACCAAACCAAAAAAAAAAAGTTTGTATTCTTTACCATACTGAAGGATGGCGATCCACTGGCTCACTATTTAGGGCCCAGACAGTGGAAGAATGCTTAACAGATATTACTGAATGCTGCGTAGCCGAGGGTGTCTGGAAGAAGCAGGTCATAACCGACCCCCAAACCTACAGATGACCTAGAAGTTTCGCATGTACTGCTTGGGGGTTCTGAAGTTGCACCCGAATGTCCACCAGTGGTGGGGGTGGGAGGGTGACTTCAGGGCCACAGGGAACTCGGACAATATGATGAGTGACTGTGTGTGTTGAAAATGATAGGTGGGTCTACCTGCCTCCAAACTAGAATATTGTTATACAGCCTTCCTTCCCATCCTTCAGGTTATGGGCTTCCGGAATGAGAAGCCTGTCCACATGTATGACATGTATTTTTATGTACAAACACAGCAATTAGTGCTGGGTTTGTGCCGCTACGCTACTTTTTCATGTGATAGTCCTTAAAATAGTTTTACATTAATTTTTAACTTGTTTTAAACTACAGATGGGGGGGATCCTGAATTTTGGGAAATTGTTGTACTAATGTGTTTGATCTGAAGGGCCATTTGCTTAACACGAGTCATTTCAACTAATCCTCTTCCTGGAGGCCATTCAGAGCGGCCATTTTTCTTGGTCAACGTTCTAGTCTTTTTTTTTTTTTTGGGCCTCATTCTATTTAAGCAAGAGGAATGCAGTGGACACGCAGCAGGTGCACCACCAGTGCATCGAAGGCACGCCAAGGCAAGCCTGTCCATGACCTGAAAGCAACCAGAGCCAGCCATGCTGCTAAATGTCTGCTGAATTTCTACTAAAGTTAAAAGGTGTAAAAAGTGGGTGACTTGACCTTTTCCCTGAGATATGAGGGACCAATTTCCTGTATTAAGTGCAGAGAATGCACTGGGATGCCTTTTTTCATTGGGGAATAATATTCCCATATCATCTAGAGAAAATCATTTTTTGGGGGGACTCATTAATGCACACTTACTAAGTAAACATTCACAAGAGATTTGATTTGTTCAGTGAGACCCAGCTGGACGGTTTGCTCATTACGGAATCATGGTTAAATGATTGTTCTAATCCTAACATCGTGAAAGCGCTACCCCCTAGTTATACGATAATGTGTTTCAATGCCAGGTTTTTTAATTAGAGACTTTAGAACGTGCAGAAAGCGTTAGATTCTTTATCAAGCTTAGTTCCTCTTCTGTCTTTGCAGGTGGTCTGGTTTATCGCTGTCCTGGGCATTATGGTAGTTTTCCAACAACCCCTGGGAATGCTATTGCTCCACCCACCTTACGTTATGCAAATTTCATATTACTTGGCAAATTCAATCTTCATTTAGAAACCAACTCAAGCACAGAGGTGTCTAATTTTATTGCCGCCCTAGTCTCACTTGGCCTACGACTATTGGTTACTACATCTACTCATAATGCTGGCCACACTTTGGATGGAGTCTTTACAAGTAAGGGTAACCTAGTTACTGACCCCCACGCCCTATTAAACACACTTGGTGAGATCACTTCCTAATTCCATTTAAATTAGGATTCAAAGTCACCAACGGTATTTTTAAGTCTCGTCCTAATGTAGTCTGTCAATGGACTAAACTTCTCTGTAACCCTCATTTAATATGTGAGTTCTCCACCAATACCCCAAGTCTGTTGATAAATGTAACAGCAAAGAAACTCACTTTCAAAACCTGGGTTTCTGAAGTTCTAAATAAACTTGCCCCTGTAGTCCCTGTAAAACAAAAATGAGAGATAAGCCATCAGCCCCTTGTGACTCCGCTAAGGACTGCGAGTACCATCACAAAGATAAGCATTTCTAATGGAAATAGAGAAAAGCTTACCTGACTGAGGATTTAATTGCATTAAAAAAAGCTCTGAAAATCTATCACAACCAAATTAAGATTGCTAAAAGACTATATTTTGCCCAGTCGATTGATAACAACCAGGACAACCAGACGACCATTTTAATAGTGAATTCATTTTTGCAACCAATTGCACCTGGCAGGGAGATACCACCCTCACAATTCTTATATAATAAAATTTCTTTTATGATAAAATATGATCAGTTCAATTAGCATTTGTCAATTCGCTGCCCCGGGACATTCCCTCAAGCAGTGATCCTCCACACTGATGATCTTCTTTACAAACTTTTCAAGAAATCACTCGCGCTCAATCCCACCAAACGATTCTGCCATGTAACTGAGGATGTCCTCTGGACCACTCCCTCCCTCTCCTCCCCGTATTTTTCACCAAGTGGTAGATTATATTAACCCACTTATCAATGACATTCTGAACTTTTCTTTTGTCACCAGCTACAGTTCCCGATGATTGGAAACTAGCGATTGTAAAGCTCCTTCCCAAAAAACAGCTAAATGATCTCACAACATAGTCTAACCTACGGCCCAGTTCCCTACTACCAGCACTAACTAAAATGTTTAAAAAACTGGTCAATTCACAAATTGACATTCTTGGAGCAAGCAAATATTTTGAACCCAAATCAATCAGGCTTTTACCCTAAACATTCCACTGAGACTGCATTGCTAGAAGTTTCGGACACACTCAAAACAACACTGGACAGGGGGGGGTAAACGCAGTGCTGATCTCGCTAGACTTACCCACAACATTTGATACTATTTCACATGACCTACTGCTGCAACTAGCTGAGCATTGTGGCATCTATCACTTGGCCCTGGCTTGGATTAAGTCATTTCTGTCCAATCGAAGACAAACTGTTATGGTTGGATCTTTTTCTTCTCTAAAAACAATTGTTGAATTCTGGGGTGCCTCTGGGCTCCTCAATGAGCCCAGCCCTATTTAATATTTAGATGCCCCCCTAATTACCTTAATCTCATCATTTGGTATTGATGTTTCTTCCTATGCTGATGACACACAACTTATGTTGTCCTTAGATAAGACTTCCTTGGGCTTCGAGCTTAATTTTTAATGTTGTATGCCAAAAATGATTAGGTGGATGCAAACTAACCACCTTAAATGCAACACCGATAAAAGTGAGTTTATGCTTTTTTTAATCTCCAATACTTTTGATCCCATCCTTTGGTGGCCTACCTCCACCCTGCCTCCTCCCGCTCCAGTTCAGGTAGACCGAAACGTAGGAGTCAGATTTGACTCTGCTCCTTCTTTTGGGCCTCAAACAACTACTGTAGCTAGCATCTGTTTTGGGCTTAACGAAAAACATTGAAAAAACCTTTTGACTTACTCCCCCCTTGCAGCCAGGAAAACAGTTGTTGTAGCATTAATAACATGAAGGCTGGACTACTGTAACAGCTTGCACGCTGGATCTTCCAAGCTTACAATTCAAAAGCTTCAGGTAGTCCAGGATGCTGCAGACAGATTGGTTCTTAAACTTCCTTTCAAGGCTTCAGTTTCTAGAGCTCTGATAATATTATACCGGTTACCAATTTATAAAAGTTTTATTCAAGATCATCCTTACTGTAGTCAAAGCCTTGGGACCAGAATACTTATCTATGAGACTTCTCCTTTTATGTCCCTGTGCACCCGTTGAGGTAATTAAATGCTAATCTTGAGGTCCCTACATTTAAATTAAAAATGAAAAGAAGTAAATAATTTGTGATCCGAGGAGGTAAGGCATGGAATTGCATGCCTGCATATTTTAGGAGTATTGAATCTGAGGACAGGTTCAAAAGAGAGTTGAACACCTGCATATTCGGTTTTCTCGATTCACTTGGCTACTCTCTGATTTGAGGCAGGGCTCTTTCACTGCCACTAACCGTGCTAATTGCTTGTTCAGCGGCAGGAATCTTTCTTGGGAGTGACAGTCGCGCTTTATAAGTCCCTGAGATAAGTTATGTTCATGTTAATGTTTTTGAAAGTGCAGTTTTTACATCACACTGACAAGCATAATCCTTCTTTGTGGTGAGATTCTTTACTGTGAAGCTGCAGTATTCAGTGCAATTCATGAAAAATGAAATGAAATAAAACTTTAAAAAATATATATGTTAGGGTATCGTCAAAGCCATTGACTGAGGAAAAGCCTACCCCAAAAATACATTTTGAGAACACTGGACAGATTTTCATGTGTCATTTCAGACCAAATCACATTAGGAACTAAGGGGGTCATTACAACACTGGCGGACGGTGTTAAAGCGGCGGTAATACCGCAAACAGGCCGGTGGAAAAAAAAAAGGAAATTATGTCCGTGGCGGAAACCGCCAACATAGACAGCCACTTTAACACACCGCCCGCCACGGCGGTACAGACAAGCAGCGCGGCGGTCACCGCCATCAGGCAGGCGGAAGACAATGTACCGCCCATAGTATCACAACCCGCCAATCCGCCACCTTTTCCGGGGCGGATTCTCCGTGGATAAAAACACGGCGGAAACAGTTTCTGCTATGGGAAAACACTCACCTGAACACATCCCACGAGGAAGGAGGACTCCATGGAGCCAGAACTCCAAATCCTACCGGCCCTTGTATTCCTACTCATCTACGAAGACCAACGCCTGCGCCGGCGATGACAACGGTGAGTACTGCACCTATGACATAGGGGAGGCAAAAGTTAGGGGGACACACACGCAACACCCCCACCCCACCCTCGCATATTACAACACACACACCAATGCATTCACAAAAATCACATCAACAATCCAAAACCCCCCGGAAGAAAGCAAAGACAAAACAAAATCTGTCCAAACATTGTAATGTATCAATATACATGTCTCAAAAATATACAGATATATTAGCAAACCATACAAAAGTATATACATTCCGAGAAGTAGTGCAGATATGCACATATAAATGTCCGTGCACCACTAGTCCAAAAATGCATGGGCGAGGCCCACAAAAGATACCTGTCCACACACGGAGAGAACACTGCCGGGGCATCAGATAGAAATACTACAGGCACCTCAGGGGGAAGGGAAGGGGGGGCACCTCAGCCGGAGGAGTGCAAAGCCAGATCCACGACGGGGCTCCATGCCCACTGTTCCATCCTGGGGAGTGCAAAGCCACAGTCTCTCAAGTCTCTACAGTGGGTGGTTTGCCCACTGTACCATCCTGGGGAGTGCAAAGCCACAGTCTCTCAAGTCTCTACAGTGGGTGGGTTGCCCACTATTCCATCCTAGGGAATGCAAAGCCACAGTCTCTCAAGTCTCACAAGTGGGTGTGTTGCCCACTATTCCATCCTGGGGAGTGCAAAGCCACAGTCTCTCAAGTCTCACAAGTGGGTGGGTTGCCCACTATTCCATCCTGGGGAGTGCAAAGCCACAGTCTCTCAAGTCTCTACAGTGGGTGGGTTGCCCACTATTCCATCCTAGGGAATGCAAAGCCACAGTCTCAAGTCTCACAAGTGGGTGGGTTGCCCACTATTCCATCCTGGGGAGTGTAAAGCCACAGTCTCAAGTCTCACAAGTGGGTGGGTTGCCCACTATTCCATCCTGGGGAGTGCAAAGCCACAGTTTCCAAAGTAGATAACAGTCTCCACTGGTTCTGGAGGGGGACTGGTGCCCAGACTGGATTAGTCTCCCCGTGGAAGTTCCTGTACCGTCCCTGTCCCACCTGCACATGGGATAAGGATACTTGATGTGGTGGACATTTCATTCTTCCCCGGTGCATGCCCTGTTCAGCGGTGCTTTGCCATGGCGGTTCTGGACTGTTCAGCGGTGCTTTGCCATGGCGGTCTCTGGACTGTTCAGCAGTGCTTTGCCATGGCGGTCTCTGGACTGTTCAGCGGTGCTTTAACATGCCGGTTCTGGACTGGGAATTGGTGTGTGGCATGACGTTCTCTGGACTGGGCATTGGTGTGTGGCATGACGTTCCCTCATTGCCCAGCGGGGCTGTGGCAGCTGGGGCCATCCTGGGCACTGACTCTGGCGGTGGTCTCCTGACCAGTGACGATACTTGGGCCCTCCTGGGCACTGACTCTGGCGGTGGTCTCCTGACCAGTGACGATACTTGGGCCCTCCTGGGCACTGACTCCGGCAGTGGCGGTGGTCTCCTGATCAGTGACGATACTTGGGCCCTCCTGGGCACTGACTCCGGCGGTGGTCTCCTGACCAGTGACGACGGTGCTGGCGGTGGCGTCCCGACCACCGGGAAGGATGCCGCCCTTCTCCTCTGTGCTGCTCACACTAGGCGGTGCAGACTTCCTCTGGTCCTTCCCCACCTTTGGAGGAGTCACAGCTGACTCTGCAATCCCCCTGGAACCCCTGTGAGTTGTTTTGCCTCCAGGAGTCATCACAGGGTCCCGTCGGCCACTTTCCAATTTTAGAGCCTTTACAGGGGGTGGGCTGCCAGTGCCTTGGCTCCGGGTCACACTGCCAGTCCTGGTGGCCGGTGCACTCCACACACCTTGAACAGGCACCACTGGTATTGGAGGCTTTTTGGCTGAGGCGCTACGACGGGACTGATGAATTAGAGGGGGGGGGCAAATAGGTCAACTTTACACAGGGACAGTTTCTGACGAACACTGGGATGGGTAGTTGGAGGGGGTCTGGGAGTGGAGGAAGAGGAGATGGTTGTAGGAGGTGTCACTTTAGGTGTTTTGGGTGCAGGTGCAGGTACTGGAGGCTGTCGTGAGGTGGATGGATGTTGGGTGTGTGGGTGCCCGCGTTTGTGTACTTTGGGAGGGGGCGTCACAGACACACTGGGAGAGGACACAGGGGACGTGTAAATGGGAGTGGAGGTGGTGAGTGCAGGTGAGCGGGGTGTGGTGCTGGGTGTTCTGGTGCGAGTCCTGGTGCCTGTAGATGTAGTGCATGCAGGTGTGAGTGAAGACGAGACTGTTAGGGAGGAGGGAGACGATGAGGAGGGGGGACACAGTGGAGGCAGTGGATGTTGCTGTGTCTGCACGTGGGTGATGCTTGCGTGTGTGCCTGTGGGTTGTGTGGTGCCTATGTTTGCCTGAGCTACTTTTGTGTGTAGAGGTTTGTGCATGCTGGTCTGATGGTGTGCTTGGGATAGGCTGGGGTACAGGGGATTGGGTCTGGGTGGAGGAGGTTGGAGGGGGGAGGCTAGACACAGGGACAATGGCTGCCATCAGTGCTGAGGCCAGAGATTGCAGGGTTCGCTGAAGGGCAGCCTGACCAGAATGAATGCCCTCCAGGAATACATTACCGTGTTGCAACTCCCTTTCTACACCCTGGATGGCATTCACGATGGTAGACTGCCCAACAGTGAGTGACCTGAGGAGGTCAATGGCCTCCTCACTGAGGGCAGCAGGGGTGACTGGGGCAGGGCCTGAGGTGCCTGGGGCAAAGGTGATGCCCACCCTCCTGGGTGAGCGGGCACGGGGCGAATGCTGAGGGGCTGCTGGGAGGGCAGTGCTGGTAGGGGAGGTGGCGGCTGTACCTGTAGAAGTGGGACGCACAGATGGTGCCGCCACCACAAGGGAGCTCCCATCGTCGGACGAGTCTGTGTCGCTGGTTGGTGATCCGGTGGCCGACGTGAAGCTCCCCTCGCCCTCCGTCCCACTGGTGCATTCAGAGTCCGTGGTGTGGCCCTCCAAGGCCTTGTGGGATGCAGCTCCCTCGTGCTCCGGTGCCACTGTACCTCCGCCTGATGATGCTGATGCACAAAAGAACATGGAGAGCACAAAAAAGGGGGGGGGGAAGACAGAAGAAAGACAGGTTGAGTGCATGGCATACCACGACCGTTGGCGGACACTACAGACACAGCAGCCCCCTGCACTACGCTGTGCTCCTGGCCTCTACAGATGCAATTCCTGGGATCTGGCCTACATGGCTATGGTGGATCTCTGCAAACATGGATGCCACAGGGGCATCTATACCTGTACTTGGCACTCTACTGCGGCGGGGTAGGGAGCCACATGGCCTGCATTACGGAGGGGCCTAGTCTACCTATGTCTGCCTGGTCTATGTACACCCACAGGACTCCTCCCCCACCCAGACCACTCCACTGCGCGCAAAGTTAGCAGAATTATGTTGTACTCACCCCCTTGTGTCTGCTGTGATGCCCTCAAGCGCCCATCCAACTCAGAGAAGGCTACCGCCAGGATCCTGAACATCAGGGGGGTCATGGGGCGACGGGCACCCCTCCCACGTTAGGAGGCCATCCCCAGCTGAGCCTCCGCCGTCTTCTTGCTCCAGCGGCAAATGTCCTCCCATCGTTTACGGCAGTGGGTGCCCCGTCTCTGGTGGACCCTCAGGGTCCAGACGTCCTTGGCGATGGCACGCCACATGTCCTCCTTCTGGTGGGCGCTGACCTACATGACATGCACAAGGGAAGAAGAAAAGTCATTAACAACTGCACCGTCAATGTGCGTGGCCCCCCTCCCTACCCTAGCCATGTGGCACATTCATTCACATGCATTAATGTTCCCTGAACTCTGCCCCCTTCCCTCTTCCAACCAGCCCTCTCCACCCAGGCCTAGCCCATACAACGTGCTCCCTGTGTACTTACCTGTTGGTCTGGAGGACCGTAGAGTAGCGTGTACTGGTGGAGGACCCCGTCTACCAGTTTCTCCAACTCCTGAGCAGTGAAGGCAGGGGCCCTTTCCCCAGACGCAGCAGCCATCGTCGCTTCCAGACCGAGGTCACAGCAGCACTTGCAGTGTAGGTCCTCTCCTGTCGTAGATCAGGTATCGAGTGATTGAACAGATAGAAAATGGCGGTGACGTCCGCGGCGGTGCGTATCATCACCGCCGGCGCACTTCCTCATTGGCTCCTGGGACCCATAGGGTCCAATATTAACCAATGCAGCATTGCGCCGCGGTCTACGACCGCCTACCGCGACGGTGTGCAACGCCAACGCAGTTACCCCACAATCCCATTGTCCCAGTTTAGAGGTCAGGCAGCCGCCATTTCAGGGGCCCACATGGCTTAATTTACTTCTGCGTCACACATAGCTAGGCCTACACTCAACACACATACAAGAAGGGTCTTGTGTTTGGTGTCGTGTTCTGTGTAACTGTGGGTACATACCTGGAAAAAAGTTGACTCGATCCTCGCTGTTGCCCTTCCTAGGCACCGTCATTTGGGACAATTGAGAAGATGGCGGAATCCTCCGGTGTACCGACCGCTGGTGGACCTGTTGACAATGGAGGAGCGACATTTAATCGTCACCTACAGGTTTGACCGTGACACTATCCAGGAACTATGTACCCAGTTGGAGCCAGACCTGATGTCACCAATCCGCCATCCCACAGGAATCCCCCCTGACGTGCAGGTGCTGTCAGTGCTCCATTTCCTTGCAAGTGGGTCTTTTCAGACAACAGTGGCCATGGCATCAGGGATATCCCAGCCTATGTTTTCCAACGTGCTGTCCAGAGTGTTGTCTGCCCTGTTGAAACACGTAAGGAGATACATCATTTTCCCTGAGTTGGAAGATTTGGCTACACTGAAAGGTGACTTCTATGCCCTTGGACATATCCCCAACATCATAGGTGCTATTGATGGGACCCATGTAGCTCTGGTCCCCCCCCCCCCCACAGGAGTGAACAGGTGTACAGGAACCCGAAGAGTTTTAATTCGATGAATGTACAGATGGGCTGTTTGGCAGACCAGTACATCTCCCAGGTAAATGCTATGTTCCCTGGCTCAGTGCATGACGCCTACATCCTGCAGAATGGCAACATCCCTGATATGATGGGTCAACTCCAGAGGCACCGTGTGTGGCTATTAGGGGACTCTGGTTACCCCAACCTTTCCTGGCTATTGACCCCAGTGAGGAATCCCAGGACCAGGGCAGAGGAACGCTACAATGAGGCCCATGGGCGGACTAGGAGGGTGATCGAACGCACCTTCGGCCTCCTCAAGGCCAGGTTCAGGTGCCTCCATATGACAGGTCGTTCCCTATTCTACTCACCGAAGAAGGTGTGCCAGATCATCATCGCCTGCTCGATGCTTCACAATCTTGCTTTGCGACGCCAGGTGCCTTTTCTGCAGGAGGATGGTCCAGATGACGGTGTTGTGGCAGCTGTGGAGCCTGTGGACAGTGATGAGGAGGAAGCTGAGGAAGAAGACAACGACAACAGGGAGTCAGTCATACAGCAATATTTCCAGTGACACACAGGTGAGAACATTTCATTTTTAACATTACATTCACTGTCACACGTCTTACTCTATCCTGTGTGTAATTTAATGGGATTATTTGGTAACTGAGTTGTTCCTTTTCATTACGGTTTCACAGGTGTGGTTACCAACGTGTGTCATCTGCATGCATCCTTCAAGGACTTGTGATGTGTGACATTGGTATGTTGCCTTAACAACCAAAAAAGCATTTTGACACTGTCATTGATAATACATTTTACAAAATCATAGACTGACTCCAGAATGTTTTGTGGTTCAAGGGTGTTTATTTAAGTGCTCAAAAATGGAGGGGGGTTGTAATATGGTGATGGGTGATGGTGGAGGAATGTCCGTGGCAGAGTCCAGTCTATTAGTCTCACAGGTGCGCTGCCCATCTGGGCATAGGAAGTGGAGCTGGGGCAGTTAAAGTATGGACAGGGTAACAAAGTGGGACGGTGGGGGGACAATCAGGGTGCTCTCATTTGCTGGCGGGGGTCTTGCCATCTTGCTCTGTCCTGTTCCTGGATCTCAGGGACCGCTTGCGTGGTGGTTGTCCGTCTGCAGGGGGTGGGGTGCTGGTGTGGTGGTCCTGTGGCGGGGCGTCCTGTCCACTACCGCCAGCGGAGGTGGTGGGCAGTTCATCGTCCTGGCTAGTGTCAGGGGCCCCTTGGAGTGCCACGGTGTGCCTCAAGGTCTGCTGTATGTCATTGAGCACCCCTACGATGGTGCCCAAGGCGGAGCTGATGGTCCTGAGCTTCTCCCTGAAGCCCAAATACTGTTCCTCCTGCAGGCGCTGGGTCTCCGGAAACTTGACCAGGACCGTCGCCATCGTCTCCTGGGAGTGGTGGTATGCTCCCATGATGGAGGATAGGGCCTCGTGGAGAGTGGGTTCCCTTGGCCTGTCTGCCCCCTGTCGCACAGCAGCCCTCCCAGTTCCCCTGCGTTCCTGTGCCTCCGTCCCCTGGACCGTGTGCCCACTACCACTGCCCCCAGGTCCCTATTGTTGTTGGGGTGGTGGGTTATCCTGGGTTCCCTGTAGTGGTGGACACACAGCTGATTGACCTGTCCTGGGTACGGAGGTTTGGGCCCGCTGGGTGGGTGCTGTGCTGGTGTTACCAGAGGGTGGAAGGTCAGTGTTGGGCTGTGCTTGTGCAAGGGGAACCGACTGTCCCGAGGCCCACGATGGTCCGGGCTGGTCATCAGGCTCCAGTAGGGCAGAGCTGCTATCGTTACTGTGGGCCTCTTCTGTGGGTGGAGTGGAGATGTCTGGACCCTCCGGTGTGGTGACGGTCCTTCGTGATCCTGCAGGGGCATAAGAGCATGATTATTGCATCTGTGTGTGTCATGGTGTCCAATGGGTGGGTGAGCGTGTACCCCAGTGCTAGCATTCCTGTGTGGGGGCTTGTGTGATGATGGTTAGGGGGTTGTTCTGGGTATGTGCAGTGAGCATGCTTTGGTGAGGGGTGACCATGCTTAGTTGTGTCATGCAGGGCTTGTTGTTGGGATGTGTGGTTTGTGTTCTTAGTACATTAGTGAGGAGTTGGAGTGATAGGGGAGGGGGTGAGGGTGGGGGTGTGTGATAGCATGCAAGTAGGGTGGGGGATATGATAGTTGAGATTTGACTTACCAGTGTCCATTCCTCCACGACTCCTCCGAGGCCCTCTGGATGCATGATGGTCAAGACTTGCTCCTCCCATTTTGTTAGTTGTGGGGGAGGAGGTGGGGGTCCGGCGCCAGTCCGCTGTACCGCGATGTTGTGCCTGGAGACCGCTGAACGCACCTTCCCCCGTAGGTCGTTCCACCTCTTCCTGATGTCCTCCCGATTTCTTGGGTGTTGTCCCACTGCGTTGACCCTGTCCACGATTCTGCGCCATAGCTCCATCTTCCTGGCTATGGAGGTGTGCTGCACCTGTGAGCTAAATAGCTGTGGCTCTACCCGTAGGATTTCCTCCACCATGACCCTGAGCTCCTCATCGGAAAAGCGGGGGTGTCTTTGGCGTGCCATGGAGTGGTGTGTGTTATGTGTGAGGTGGTGTATGTGGTGATGAGTGTAGTGGTGTGTGGTGTTTTGTGCGTGGATGTTGTGTGGGTGATGGTGTTGTGTGCCTCTGTGTGGTGGTATTGTCTATTCTGTGCTCTCTCTCTGGCCTTCGTCAATAATTTTTGGTCGTAGGGGTTTGTGGGTGATGTGGGTGTGTGTTTTATATTGTGTTGGGTGTGTGGGAGTGGTGTTTGTATGTGTATCAGGTGTGTGTATTTGGAATTGTCCAATTTGGCGGTGTTTTGGAGATGTGTGTGTATTTTGAGCGCGGCGGTGTGTACCGCCAATGGAATACCGCGGTTGAAAGACCGCCGCGTGGATTCGTGTGTCGTAATAGCATGGGCATGTTTCTGTTGGCGTGGAGGTGGAGGTTTTGTTTTCGCCAGTTTAACACTGACCTTTGGTGTGGCGGACTTGTGTGGGTGTCTGAATTTCGGCGGATTCCGAGATGTGTGTCATAATAGCTGTGGCGGAATTCCGCGGCCGCGGCGGTGTATTGGCGGTCTTCTGCACGGCGGTAAGCGACTTTTACCGTCAATGTTGTAATGACCCCCTAAGTCTGCTTGTTGATGATTTTCTTTCAGTGGCAGCTAATCTTGAGTTTTCCGCATTTAAATATGATAACTGTGATTACCCCTTTGAAGAAGCTAACAAATCATTCATAGACCTCTGCTTTGAGAAAAATAGCACAGCCATAAACCTAACTAAACTGTTTTTACCCTACGATAAACATCTATAACCCCATGATAAACATGAACAAATAGTAATTCAAAGAAACTTTACAACTCCTGACGTTATATTATCAAACTATATTCCCCCTTCCACATCCTGTATTTGGTGTATTTCATTTAGTGACAGAAAGCTGGCCATCGATGTAATGGCCCAGTCCCTCATGGCCCCACACCTGCACCATTACTGCTTAGACCGAAAGCCGATAACATGCATGTGCTGCTGAAATGTGTCCCGGTGTCTGAAAATTACACTGGGGCGAGCTCAGTATATATCAGTGGGGCCCAATATATTGGCAGGGTGGACAGCGTCTACCATGTGAAAATAGTGGGTGGGCAACATCTACCTGAGTGTACCCCTAACTTGTACCCTCCTTTTAATGCTAAAAGCAGCTGTATTGTCAAATACTATCCCAATGATGTGTTCATTCTTACTTTCATTCTCTTATGTTAGAGGTGCTCCTACTGCAATTAAACTGCTTTATTTGAAGTACCGACTTGTTCTTTTGCATCAGATCCATGCAAAGGCGCAGCAATGGGAGAAGCAGTGAACTTAGATCTGTTTTTCTGGAAGGCTTGCTACATATCTGGGTTCATCACACTGAGTGCAGCACGTTACATGCATGCACATAATTAACTGCAAAATGGTGTGCAGGAGGAGACTCCGTTGTTTCCACTGTATGGATCTACAAATTACTGTATGGTGATGCAGGAGAGATCTTGAACACTCAAGGCTTTCTGATACATACTACAGCTAACTGATTTGGAAATGGAAGTTTCCAAATCCAGAAGATATCCAGTCTCTGCTCCTCCTGCTTGGTCAATTAAGAGAGAGAAAGAGCGGGAGAAAGAACTTTGGAAATCATTGATATAAGGGTGATCGATCTGTTTGACATACAAGGATCGGGACATCTCATGGAACATAAACCAGAAAAATGAGATTGCCCCTGAAACTTGCATTGACTGTGCTGGGGCTGTTTTGGTGCAGCAAGGCCGCTGCTTTAGAAAGATTCTCCATGAACACCAAAGTTCATTGAATTCCTCTTGTAGCATGGCTAGAGCATTATGGTTCACAATGTGCTCTGTATGTGACCCATTGTTTATAATGACGATGTGGTCAGATATTCTACTTGAATTTATTAAACTTCCAGTCCCTACTGATGAGGCGCTGATTCTGGTTTGTGCATAGAGCTGGCTTTGGCGTAAAGTTGAGTAACTTTATTTGTATATTTATGAAAATTATTCTTGTCAGATTCAAATCCTTTGGATGTGACAATTTCCATACGTTTTCCACTGTGTCCCGAAACTCAAAGGCTCTTTCTGTCCATGGTACCACGAAAGGTGCAGGCAGATCTGCACCGGTACCCTCCTTCCCTCCATTTTGATGTTTAACTCCAGCAAATATAATGATGATGTACAATGAAGGCAAACGCTGCAAATGTAGGGTAAGAAGGAACCGTGGGTGAAGCATGTGTTTTTTGTAGTTTGGAAAATGTGTATCGAGTTTGTGCACCCTATAACTCAAACAGTTGTTTTTCTAAACTCTGTGTCGGTCCTTTAGAGACCCCTCCGAGTCCGGGAGGTAATGTGAAGATATGTGGACTTCCTGTTTTTTTCAGGATGCATGGACTATGCCGGAAACCCTGTAATGGCAGGGACAAAAATATACATTATCTTAAGGTCAGCAAATCCAAGCCTTTTGGTCCATAGGTGAAGAGCAAAGTTTCCTGTTGCATTTCAAATGTGAAATGCTACTTTTTTTACCATACTTTATTCCCCCTCTCCGCCCACTCTGCATGGATCTGTACACAATTTGCCATGATGAACATAAATCACATTAATTTTGTTTTTAAAATATCATGCAGATTCAAATTAGCAAAGCAAACACTGGACATCTGACGAAACCCTAACTACAATTCTGCTTCTATCTATCATATATGGGTTTTGGTGATTTTATTGCACAAACTGTAGTGGCATAAACCCATGATGGGGAACTGTGAAATATGTATAATACTATATTGCTGGCTAATAAATACGGACTTTATCATCATAATGATGGCCCCAACCCACTCTGAAAAGTTGAAAATTGATAGAGCTACCAGGAGTATGCAGCATGGAAGACCAAGTTATGCAATAAGGTTATGTAAGTTATGTGACAAAGTAAATTATGTAGCAAAATATCAAGTAATATATTTATCAATTTGAGCTGGAAATTCAGTTTTTGGTGAAATCACAAATTATGTGGTGAGTTATGTGGCTAACATAGTAAATTTATAGACTGTAAAGCCATTAGAAGACGGAGGATTAGGACCCCGAATTTCGAGGCGTGCTACATGTTAGTAGACTAATATGCCCAATGTGCTGGGCGGGAAGTGACACTGAACGAGAGGGTCAGGAGATTAGAGCAGTACAGGAGGGGACAATGTCCTCACAATGCTACTCAACTTACGTCCATGTTTGGCTTCGTACCCTAGGGTTGATAACGCGTCCAGCCCTTATAAATTACCTGTACCTGGACACGTTGGAGGTCGGTGAATCTTTTAACCGAGTCGGGCTCTCCTCATCCTCAATAGTCGAGTCACTCAGATCAATAATCAATAATTGTTGTAATCGGTAATCAATACTCAATTAATAGATCAATATAACACATCAGAAATCAATAACAGTTGGTATTTCGGCGCACCATGACCTTTCAGTCATGAATAACCACACCAGTTTATTAAAAGTTAGTGAATTTATTTCCCTATATTAACAAAGCTAGCACGATATATATATATGTCTCAAGACCAATTGATATATGTATATGAACATTACTAGATGTCCATAACGGCGGAAGAAACGCAATCTACGTAAAATCTGAATAATGATACACTCTGTTATAGCAATGCAAATCACCAATGTGACTAACTGTATTTGACTAATTGCATACATTCGGTCAGCATAACAAGATTTAAATTCTTCATGATACATTGAATGAAAACCTCGACTAACCTCTAATTAGCATTGGCATGTGGGACTTCATGCAAAACGAATTTAGTCAACACAAATTTGGAAAACTTCTAGCTAGGACCCTATCAAAATAGCAGTTGGTACCTAAAAGGAAAAACACAATGCATAATACATTTATCCTTTCATATTTACCAAATACAATCAGCATTCAAGAAAAGTCTTCGTCCTTCAGGTACCGGTTGATCAGCCTGGGGCAAATTTCAAAAGGGGCAAAGTTAAGGGCAAGTTTCCTTGCAGCGGCAAGGAGAATGGGGCAAAGTTACTGCATGGGCAAGACGGGGGCAAATCAAAGTTAAAGTCTCTAGGGTGAGAATTCTTAAAGTCTCTTTCTCTCAGATAGAGAAAAGGGCATCAGGGTGTCGTCCAAAATGGAGTCTGGCATCAGGCTTCAAACTGGCATCGAGGAAAAATGGCTGACTTCTCTTTGTCCGGTGGGTTTAAGTAAGAAACATTCCAAATTCTGTAGGGTCTTCCATTGGAGGGTTCATAGGTTGGCTTCAAATTGTCCAATCAAAAATTGTCTTTTACTAGCGCCCATTTATGCATACACTGTCCTTGGAGCCTTGGAACACAAATTGTATCATGGTTTGCCAATTATTTTACTATCTGTACCTCCATTGTCCGCACCTGCAGAGACTGACCTTGTATCAAAGGGGATGTAACCGGCCTAGCACGAAACCTTGGAGATAAGTGTACCAGCCAGTTTCTACTGGAAAAATACAACTTCAAGTAAGAATATATATTTCGTTAATTCAAGGAAAAAAATCACGCAGTTAGAATTTGAAACCAAGCAACTAGGCCAAAGCCTGTACTAAATTTAAGCTAAGCAAAACAGTATTCAAACAAGAAATTATGGCATACATTTGCGATTATGACAGATTAGTACAATTTTAATACTTCGTGATTAATAAAGCTCGTTTATAATGATGGCGAACTACCCCGAGGGCACAATTTCCCTCGCACATTATTTCTTTAATTAAAATCACACTTCATTATATATGTCGGTTACACGGTGTACATGAAAATATGTCGGACCTTCTTTTTCTGCGTCCTCAATCCCTCCTCTGATGACTAATTATGTCATCACATCAAATCTACCCACAAATTTTATCCCATTAAAATTCTGTATAGTAATTTGGCACTTCAGTCAATTCCCTTTTTCTTTTAATCCCTTTTGACTTCTCCCTATATATTTCCACCATTTTGTTCTCTATTTTCTCTTCTCTTTTTCTTTTGTTCCTTGCTTTTAACATTTTGAAAGCTTTCCATATTCCCCAAGAGCCTAATAAACAAATTAATATTATCAATATTCCCTTTACTATTTTTAGTAACAATCCGTTCCAAACGTTGCTGAGCCAATTTCCCACGGAAGCAAATCCTTTTCCAACTTTCTCCCAAACTCCGGGTTCTTTCAATTCCTTTAAATCTACACTTTCTTTAGTTAAGTTTGTAAGCATTGTTCTAATTTTTCCACTGCTGTCGGGTATATATGTACAACAGTGACGCGTGCCAAGCATTTTGCAAACGCCGCCATCCTTTGCTAAAAGAATGTCTAAGGCAAGCCGATTTTGAAGAGTCATAGCTCTTTCTGCAGCGAGTTCAGCATCCATCAGGATTATAGCTCCTGAAAACTTTGTCAGCATGTTATCCACAATAGTAGACAACTTTCGTATTTTGATTGAATTCAATATGACTCCTACTGAAGGAATCAGAGCTCCAAATATATCTCCTACCACACCAGCAGCTGTCTCCCTTTTCTGAACACGATGTGATTCAGACAGCCTTAGAAACTTCTTTAAGTCGTCTAGTTGGTAAACCTTTGGGAACACTATTCCCAAATAACACCTCCCATACCATCCTTTAGGAAGACGATAATAGGCGTTGAGTCCACAAATATAATACACTCCAGGAATAACTGGGTCTTGTCCATTCAGCATGAACGTCCACTTAGATTGAAATGCATATGTATGTTTACATTCACTCGTTCCCACAAAAACTGTGTCATATTATGATGGAAATCTATGTATACAAAATCTTCCCACATGCAATGTATCTAAAGCTATTTTCCCTTGTGTCTTTATTGCGGCAAAAGCATAATTATCTACAGACGTCCTTTCGTGCAATTCCTTCTCTAATTTCTCCTTCATTTCGTTCTTTCTGTCGTCAGTGCGGTCTAAAAATTCTATTTCTACTGGTGAAAGCAAGCATGTAAGGTTCGCCTTATGTGCGTGAGCTGTGTGGAAAGGGGACATTGGTTCGAAAAATTCCCTCATTAATTTGGCAGACCAATCTCTAGCTATCTTACTTAGGTGCCCTATTATGGGGACATATGCAAAAGTAACATCGTAATTAGTATAGAAATAATGAATGTCTTTTTGAGCATAAAATCTGGAAGCTACTATACTACATGTAATTCCATATGTAAGAGGCATGCTGTGATATGTTACCCCTTCCACTACTGAGGTAGGTATTTGTGTACACACATAACAATCTTTCGCATCCATGGTCTCAACATACTCACTCAGTAAGCGATAGAAAACGTTAGATGAAAGTTCCTTCTTATCATGCAAGTGTCTCTCGTCTTGCTCGAGTCTCTTCAGAGCTGTTAGTTCAGTAACGATAATAGGTTTAGAAGTAGAAGCATCATTCGTCTCACTCTCACTTTTACCATGCATTCCAAGAACTATTGCTACAATTATTAGTACGCATGCGGTCAATAAGCCTATACACATATATTTACAATACTTCATCTTGCTCCCCTGTGTAGTGAAGCTAGTCATGATCTGTATAGAATCAGAAAGTTGAAGACACTTTATCAAAGCGTGTTTGCAGGTATTTACAAAGCTGAACGAGTTCAATGTTCACACAGTTTTCTTCAGCAGCTTAGTCTCTTATCGGTTAGCAGCGTTGTCTCAAAATCGGTTGAAAAGTCAATCAAGTTAGCAATGTCTTAGCCGGTTGAAAAGTCAATCAAGTTAGCAATGTCTTAGCCGGTTGAAAAGTCAATCAAGTGATCAATGGTTTCAATCAACAGAGTCCATAAAGTTTTTACTTCCAAAATGAAGTTCTGCCTCTTCGTTCTCAAGACTGAGGGATACGAATTCGTCTGACCAATCGTTATTGGCTACGTACGCCCACTCCGGACCGGAATACCTCCTGCTTGGTATCCTTTTTCTTTTCAATTTTGCATCTCTCTTTGATTCTTTCTCACTGATACTTTCCTCTTTTGCCAAGTCCTTTTCTTCACTTGGTGTTGGTACTACAACAGACACTTCCTTTCTTTTCTCTTTCACTCTTGGCCCTTCACTGTCGTTCAACGTTTCTCTAGTTCTTAATTTTACTGGCGATATACTTGGTCTTCTTTTTGCACTGTGTCCACTTGATGGACCTGCGATCTCTTCTGAAGAAGTTTGAGCAGTTTCGTTCTGTTCTGCCTTGTCCCCTCCTTCTGGGGAGTCAATCAGGTTTTCCTTTTCTTTTTCTGTATCGTCTGCTTCTGGGAAAGCCCTCCTCTGATCAGGCTCTCCTGCTTCTTCACCTGTTTCGAGCCCTTTGTCACCGTTACTTTCTTCAGGCTCTTTGTCACTTTCAGCTGCTTCAGGCTCTTTGTTACCTTCAGCTGCTTCGTCGCTGTCTGAGGCTCCTCCTTGGTCTTCCCCAAGTGAATCAGTTGCTTCGTCCTCAGAGAATATTTCTCCCTCCTCTATTTCTGCCTGTTCGCTTCTAGTTCTGGTTTGCTCTGCCTCAGCGCTTGGTACTTTGTTATCAGGTACTGGTAACTTCAGCGCTTCAACTTCCTCATCTGTGGGACACAGTACCCTCTTTGTGTGACTGGCGTGAATCCAGTTGGGAACTCCCGCACACTTCACAGCGGTGGTAGTCGTCAAAATCACTTGAAAAGGTCCTTTCCAACGGGGTTCCAAACACGACTTCCTCACGTGCTTCTTTATCACGACCCAGTCACCTGCTTTCAGGGCGTGTCCTGGACCTTGGATCAGTGGCAAGGTGGTTGCCTCCACCTGGTGAGAGAAAGATCGAACCACATCAGCTAGACCTTTGCAGTAGTCTAACACCATATCATCTGTAATATTCAAAATCGCATTTGCAGGAACTGCTGGAAGTCTCATAGCTCTGCCCATGAGAATCTTGTGTGGGGACAGTCCAGTCTTTCTGTCAGGGCTGTTTCTCATTGACATTAGTACCAAAGGCAATGCGTCAGGCCATTTCAAGTTTGTTGATGCGCATATTTTCGCCATTCTTGATTTCAATGTGCCATTCATCTGCTCCACTAGACCTGATGCTTCAGGGAGGTAGCTACAATGCAGCTTTTGCTCAATGTTCAGTGCTGCACAAAGCAATTTTATTACTTCATTATTGAAGTGACTTCCCCTATCTGATTCTAAAGAGATCGGGAATCCGAAACGTGGTATTAACTCTCTCAAGAGTAGTTTTGCAACTGTGAGACTGTCATTTCTGCGTGTAGGGTATGCTTCAATCCAGTGACTAAAAATGCACACAACCACCAACACATACTTCAAGCCTCCATGCACAGGCATCTCAATGAAGTCCATTTGCATCCTGCTGAATGGACCCCCTGCCCTTCCAATGTGGCTCAAATTTACTACTGTTCCCTTCCCTGCGTTCATCTGTTGGCGAATGACGCAATGGTGGCAAACTGCTTCAGCAACTTGACGGAATTTAGGGTTAAACCAATCAGTTTTAAACAACCTAATCATGGCATCCCTCCCAAGATGAGCTTGTCCATGGTAAAACCTGGCTATCTGTGTCAAAAGGCTATTTGGAAGAACAAATTTCCCTTCACTTGAAACCCATAATTCATCTAGTCTCTTTACACATTGTGATTTGGTCCACAAGAGTTTCTCATCCTCACTGACATCATTCTGTAAGGATTTCAATTCGTCCATCGTATCTATCACCTTTAGAGCAAATATTTCGCTTGGTTCGAGTTCTGGTTCACTTATCAAATTCCATTCATCCCTAAGCAATATACAGTTCAATGCGCAAAACCTTGCGACTTGATCCGCATATCCATTTCCCAGAGAAACATAATCCTGTCCCTTCGAATGTGCACTGCATTTTACCACTGCTACTTCCCCTGGCAATTGAATGGCATTTAACAATTCTCTTATTCTTTCACCGTTTTTCACTGGTGATCCTGAAGAGGTCATGAAGCCTCTCTGTGACCACAGTTGTCCGAAATCATGCACTATTCCAAACCCGTACTGGCTGTCAGTGTAAATGGTAACTTTCATCAATGCAGAGAGCTGGCAAGCTCTAGTAAGGGCTACCAATTCTGCTACTTGTGCAGAGTAAACTCCTTGAAGCCAAGATGCTTCCAAAACACCTGTTACTGTGCATACAGCGTACCCTGCTTTCAATACACCCAGTACATCTCTTAAACATGAACCATCAACAAAAATAATTTTATCATTTTCTTCCAATCGGGTATCTTTGATATCAGGTCTTGGTTTGGTGCAAAATTCAGTCACCTGAAGACAGTCGTGCTCGATATCTTCAGCGTTCTCAATTTCAGCATTTTCACTGGGAAACAAGGTTGCTGGATTCAACGTAGTGCACCTTTTCAGCTGCACATTAGGTGATCCCAGAATTATTGTTTCGTACCTTGTGAGTCTAGCACCAGTCATGTGCTGTGTTCGGGAACGTGTCAAAAGTATCTCGACTGAGTGAGGGACCATGACTGTTAAAGGGTGTCCCATCACTATTCCTTCACTCTGAGTGAGGCTGATACCAACTGCGGCTACGGCGCGCAAGCACCCTGGCAGTGCTGCTGTGACCGGATCCAAAGTAGCTGAAAAATACGCTACTGGTCTGTTTATGCCACCATGGGCTTGGGTCAAGACAGACAAGGAACATGCATCACGTTCATGACAAAACAATGTGAAAGGCTTTGTGTAGTCAGGCATACCAAAAGCTGGAGCCCTGCACATGCATTCTTTCAATTCAATAAAATCATCCATCTCATCTCCTTTCAGCTCAATTTCATCCAATGCATCCTTCTGGGTCAGTTTCAGTAAAGGTTTTGCGAGGGTGGAGAAGTTGGGAATCCATTGGCGACAGTAACTCACCATTCCCAAAAACTTCCTCACTTCCCTCCTCGTCTTTGGTGGACTCATTTGAAGTACACTTGTTATTCTTTCCTTCATTATTCTCTGTGACCCTTTCTCTCTTTGGTGACCCAAATATTTCACTTTCTTCTGACAGAACTGTAATTTTGAAGGAGACACCTTGTGTCCATTCCTTCCCAAATGGTTCAATAGGGCAATGGTGTCGGCTGTGCAGTCACTTTCTGTCTTGGATGCAATCAGTAAGTCATCAATGTACTGTACTAGGGTTGACTCGAATGGCAATTCTAACGCTTCCAAGTCTTTCTTTAGAATCTGATTGAAAATTGACGGTGACTCCGAAAACCCTTGAGGAATTCGACACCAACTGTAAACTCTGTCTAAGAATTTGAAACAAAAGAGAAATTGGCTGTCCTCATGAAGAGGCACCGAAAAGAATGCTTGTGACAAGTCGATGACTGAGAACCACTCGGCATCGCAAGGCATTTGAAACATTATCACAGCTGGATTTGGTACTACAGGGCAGCATTTAATTATTATGTCATTTATTTTCCTCAAGTCCTGCACAATTCGTACCTTTCCACTTGGCTTGATTAGTCCCATAATTGGTGAATTACATGGACTGCTTAACACTTCTTTCAGTACTCCCTGCTTTACAAACTCATCAATGAGTTGGGCGACTTTCATGAGGGTGTCTTGTGCCATATGGTACTGTGGGGTCTGGGGAAAGGTTACATTGGGTTTTACAGTCACTTTCACTGGTTCCACTCCTTTCACCAATCCCACCTCTTTTCCTGTCATATCCCACACTTCTTTTCCGACTGTTTCCTGTAACTCAGCTGGAATATCTGCTTCAGTGATCATCGGAAAAAGGGTAATCAGAGGATACTCTTCATCGACAGTCTCCATCTCATCCCCTTCTACACTGTCCTCTTCTTCCCCATCACTGCTCGTCTGAATTCTAATTCCATCGTTCGAACACATAATCGAACATCCCAATTTGCACAATAGGTCTCTCCCTAACAGTGATATCGGGCTTGAGTCACATACCACAAAATTATGTGACCCTTGATAGTTACCAATTCTGACTTGTACTGGGTCTGTGATTGGGTTCGTCAGGTACCGGTTTGCTACTCCCACTACTTGAACTGTTCTCCCTGAAAGTGGCAGATTTGGTACTTCACTGCTCCTGACAGTGGAACGTGTAGCTCCTGTGTCAACCAAGAATGAAACGCGATGACCCATAACTCTTCCCTCCACATGCGGACCCTTTTGATCAACTTCCAAAGATGCTGCAAGCACACAATTTCCCTCCTCATCTGAACTTCCACTCTCCCATACATCGTTTATTCCATTCTCGCTGTGTAGTGGGAATTGGTGTACTGTGTCATTTTGACTCATTCCCTGACCCGTGACCTGTTGAGGAAGCATTGCTTGCTGCTGATTCATTGGTGCTAAGGGTATTTGCATTTGCTGATTAGGTACCATAGGAAACTGCTGTTGCATTGGCTGCAATTGTGTCATTTGCACACAAGGCATTTGCACCTGTTGCGGTTGCATGGGTTGTAGACCCTGCATCTGGTTTATATTGTTTTGAAAATTTGGGTTCGGACCTCTCAGTTTCGGTCCTCTCATAGTCTGAAATGCATTGACATCATTGTTTTGCTGACCTACACCTTCCTGCACCATCATTGGGCACTCCCGTTTCCAATGCCCGACAATTCCGCACGTGTGACATGGCATCACCTTCTTCTTTGCCTGTATACCATTTGGAATCATAACGGTATTCAAATCAGGACCATTATTCACAAAACCTCCTCGACCTCTGCCTCTCATCTGCGGCTGAAACATAGCATTTCCCTGTTGCTGCTGCTGCGGCATCTGTTGTTGAAACCCTTGTAAACCTTGTAAACCTGTCTGAGCTGCTCTGAGCTGCATCACCATCACCTTTTCCTTCAATCTTTTCTGCTTTGTCTCAATCTCATCACTGCAGTATTTTGCATAATTCAACACTTCATCGATCGACTTTGACTGCCAACAAATCAAATGCGATTTAATCATCTGGCTAATTTCGGGTCTCAGCCCTTCCACAAACCTGAACACAAAATGGAGCATGTCCTTTGGCTCAATCGTTTCCGTGCCACTGTAATTTTTAAACGCTTTCAACAACCTCTCATAATACGCATGTATAGATTCTTTAATCTCTTGAGCGGTCCTGTCAATCCTTTGCCAATCCACATTTTTCGACGCAACCTTTGTTTTCAAGTGCTCGATCACCTTGTGGTATAAACTCATTACCATAGGTGATGGCGCACCTGTGTCCCTATCTCTCTCTGGTTCACTCGTCGGCCAACCTACAGCCCTTTTACAATCTTCCCACAAATCTGCCGGAACCACAATTTCAAATAAGGTATTCAGGCCTTCCCAGAGACACTTCGCGAGTTTCACAAATCTATCCGTTTGTTGATACCACTCAATCGGCTTCTCTCTTAATTTGGGAAAGTCATCCGTAAAGGATTGAATATCGCACCTGTGCCATGGTACATGCACAAGTTTTCCCCCTGCTGTCTCTCTCATTGGTAACATGGTTATCAGATCGTCATTCTGTTGTTTTTTCTCACTTCGTTCTGAAGTATTTTCCTTCTTTTTATCCTTTTTCTTGACCCACCTGCTTTCCCACTTGTCTAAACATCTCCAAACCTGTGCACTCTGCAGTATCTCTTTAAGGTGTGTTTTCATCCCTGCGGATCTCATGTGTTCAAAATCTTTTGTCTCAAAGTCTAACCTGTAACTTCTGCTTAGATGTTTGGTCTTACCTATATCGATCTCGTTTCTGTCTGCAATTTCTTGTAATTTCTTATGTATGTTGCTCACTTCTCTTGTAATCCTAGGGCACATGTATCTTAGTTCTTCTTCTGTGTATGATTCTAATCTGTTCAAACCCATTGTTCCCTCTACCAGTTCATCTGCCTCCATACCCAACCTTATTTTATTCAGGTATTCTTCTCCCTTCCCGCTTGATGTACTCTGTGGGGAGTTCAGGCTGTTGAACCATTGTGTCAACTGTTGCGCGTTCAGTCCCATCAATGTAGCAGTTACATCAACTGCCATCGACGGTTTCTGAAATGTTTCAGTCTGTGAGGTTAACGGTACTAATAGTGGTGGATGTGACCTTACCACGGTTGACGGAGCACAAATTGGAATTGGACTAAACTCCGACAAGGACCCAGATCCATTTGGCAGTGCCGCTATCGGAGTTGTCTCTGGAGTGGTTTCTATGCATCTTCTCCCTGTCCCATTCTGTATCATTAACCCTTGGTCGCTGGTGCTTGAATTTGCCTGTATGTACAGTGGTACTGGTGGACCTACAGTGATAGGTAGAGATATTGCATCTGGATTCTGTCTGTTCCCCGAATTCTGTGGCATGTTAATCCCCACATTGTGGTTCATCATTGCTGGCATACCTAACTGACTTTCTACTACTCGCGCTTCTTGCGTTTGCTTTTGGGGCATCGAGAACTGTGTTGATTCAGCTTGAATCAATGTCGGTCTCTGATAGTTTTGTCCTCCCTGCGCCATTGAATCGGAAGTCATTCCCACATTATGCTCATCGCAACAGTGCCTTTGAACCTGTGGCTGATAGTTATCAGCAGGTTTCAATATTGGCACGTCTGGGTACATTCTCTGAATCCGTGGTATTCGTGGTGAGAAAGGCATGTCAGAGCTGCTCGGCCTTTGAGATATTCTCAAATTTGGTGTTACATTAGCCTGTATTGGTTCTGGAGGGGCAGTACTAATACTTGAGCCTTTTTCGCTTTCCACGTATGGTGGTGGGCGATCATTCAGCAATTGTATAATGAACTCCTCATCATCTGACTCGTCTCCCCTTTTCGAATTTCTATTGCCCTCTCCCTCTCTGGACTGACTCCTGTTTGTCTTACAGGTGGCTTTCCTTCCTTCCGTCTCCGCTTCCTCGGCAATCGCTGGAAACAATTTAATTCCCTGCAATACGTCTGATCTCCAAACCTTTTGTGTGCTGTCCCATCTAGCATCCGCTCGTGTCTTTTCTACTTTTCTTATTCTTGTCTCAAATTTCTTTTGTTGTTGGTTTCTAGCTATTAGCTCCCAAATTGCTAATGCCTCAAACTGTGCTGGCCTTGGAGGTACTTTCATGTCGTATAGCGCAAATCTCAGATTTTCTAAAACCCTTAGGTTAAACGACCCGTGGATAGGGAACGCTACACTTCCATGTTTCTCTGTTAATTTACACCATTGTTTTAACCATAGACATGGCGCTACACCCTTTTCTTCAATGACGATGTAAGCTGGTGTACCCTCAGGCGGTGTTTCTTCTCCTACATTGGCTTTAATATAAACATCTCCCCTCATGGCACTCTTGAATGCTTTGAAAAATTTCATCTCTCCGTCTTTTGTTTTTCTAAAATATGTAATCAATAAGTGACTTTAATTCCCGGAATACTCTTCGCTTGCCTTTCCCCTTCCAATTGTGCTTCACGGACTGCGTCCAATCCGTGCGCGACCCTACTCACCAACCGACCTATCCCAGCGCGGCTCCTAGTGACGTCACACTCACACACTGCGGCTGACAAAGTCCTGCGGCTTGTCCTCTCTTCATTCGGCTTCACTCATAAACTAATTTCTGCAATATAACGCGAGCACTTAACCAAAAGAATAAAACAGATCTGTCGGTTTACTACAGGAAAGGTACTACAATCGCTTCAGAAACCTTAGGGATTTTTCACTAGCCTCGGCAGTTATTCCATCTTTCTCGGTTTCCCACTTTCGCAAGCAAAATTTGACCCGCAAACTTTACTCTCAACTGATCAATGAACTATTCTAGTGCACTTTAGAATTCGTCAAATCTCAAAGTCTAAGTTTTCTTTCACTCTGCAACATTCATACCGACTTGTTGACCACGCCCGATCAACCTATTAAACCTGACCAGATCACAACATCAAACAAGTGTCACATACACTTTTCAACATACTCCGGAGTCTCTTGACCTCGCAGGGCCCGTCTCAACATCAACAATCACGTGGACAATTTTTCTGCTCAAAGCGCCACACACACGTGAAGTTCGACGACTTCCCTACTCTCACACCTTTGGAGTAACACTCCTCTAATATCTTTTAACCCCCCTTAAAATCCTCACAAACTTCTCAATTAATCTGCGGCGATAAGCTGTGCAAGCGCGAAACCCTAACTTCACTCATACCGTCACTAGAAACGCTGAGACCGTTCTCATACCTGCATGTTCCTCATTCGCAAGCTCCGAGATCCCGGGAAAGTCATCGGGGACTTAGGGCATCATCATCTCTCCAACTTGTTTTATCAAAGAAAATTCTAACCTGACTCTGTCTATTGTTCGGATGGGGTCCCAAAGGGCTAAACCATCCTCTGCTACCATCTACTGATAACGCGTCCAGCCCTTATAAATTACCTGTACCTGGACACGTTGGAGGTCGGTGAATCTTTTAACCGAGTCGGGCTCTCCTCATCCTCAATAGTCGAGTCACTCCGATCAATAATCAATAACTGTTGTAATCGGTAATCAATACTCAATTAATAGATCAATATAACACATCAGAAATCAATAACAGTTGGTATTTCGGCGCACCATGACCTTTCAGTCATGAATAACCACACCAGTTTATTAAAAGTTAGTGAATTTATTTCCCTATATTAACAAAGCTAGCACGATATATATATGTCTCAAGACCAATTGATATATGTATATGAACATTACTAGATGTCCATAACGGCGGAAGAAACGCAATCTACGTAAAATTTGAATAATGATACACTCTGTTATAGCAATGCAAATCACCAATGTGACTAACTGTATTTGACTAATTGCATACATTCGGTCAGCATAACAAGATTTCAATTCTTCATGATACATTGAATGAAAACCTCGACTAACCTCTAATTAGCATTGGCATGTGGGACTTCATGCAAAACGAATTTAGTCAACACAAATTTGGAAAACTTCTAGCTAGGACCCTATCAAAATAGCAGTTGGTACCTAAAAGGAAAAACACAATGCATAATACATTTATCCTTTCATATTTACCAAATACAATCAGCATTCAAGAAAAGTCTTCGTCCTTCAGGTACCGGTTGATCAGCCTGGGGCAAATTTCAAAAGGGGCAAAGTTAAGGGCAAGTTTCCTTGCAGCGGCAAGGAGAATGGGGCAAAGTTATTGCATGGGCAAGACTGGGGCAAATCAAAGTTAAAGTCTCTAGGGTGAGAATTCTTAAAGTCTCTTTCTCTCAGATAGAGAAAAGGGCATCAGGGTGTCGTCCAAAATGGAGTCTGGCATCAGGCTTCAAACTGGCATCGAGGAAAAATGGCTGACTTCTCTTTGTCCGGTGGGTTTAAGTAAGAAACATTCCAAATTCTGTAGGGTCTTCCATTGGAGGGTTCATAGGTTGGCTTCAAATTGTCCAATCAAAAATTGTCTTTTACTAGCGCCCATTTATGCATACACTGTCCTTGGAGCCTTGGAACACAAATTGTATCATGGTTTGCCAATTATTTTACTATCTGTACTTCCATTGTCCGCACCTGCAGAGACTGACCTTGTATCAAAGGGGATGTAACTGGCCTAGCACGAAACCTTGGAGATAAGTGTACCAGCCAGTTTCTACTGGAAAAATACAACTTCAAGTAAGAATATATATTTCGTTAATTCAAGGAAAAAAATCACGCAGTTAGAATTTGAAACCAAGCAACTAGGCCAAAGCCTGTACTAAATTTAAGCTAAGCAAAACAGTATTCAAACAAGAAATTATGGCATACATTTGCGATTATGACGGATTAGTACAATTTTAATACTTCGTGATTAATAAAGCTCGTTTATAATGATGGCGAACTACCCCGAGGGCACAATTTCCCTCGCACATTATTTCTTTAATTAAAATCACACTTCATTATATATGTCGGTTACACAGTGTACATGAATATATGTCGGACCTTCTTTTTCTGCATCATCAGGGTCCTTAGAGCGGCAGCGCACTGCTGAAAGAACATTGTGGGGGGAGCTGGCCTGGTATTGGCGTATGCCCCTGAGATCCCCCTTTTTACTGCACTTCAGATATCTGGCTAGATCATTTGACAAAAAACTCTGGCCTTCAAGTGATGGGAGGTTTGAATGCAAAGGGCTGCCTTCTGACTTGTGAAGAAACTAGCGAAGAGTATGGGCTACCAGCAGGATTACTGCTTGCATATGATGCTATAAGAGTGCTATGACAGATAACGGCCTTGGAGGATACTGGGCCTATAAGGTCCAATATACTCACTGCACTGCTAACACACGGGGATGGCAGACAATGTTAGTATAAAATATTACCCCAGCTTTCTATACTGATATAACCCAGCTGAGATGTCATTTGGGGTGGAAGATGAGGAAGCAACTAACAGACGAGGAGTGCAATACTATCCCGGGGGGGAGGGGAATGGGGGGGAATGGAGGGCACAAAATCAGTTGCCAGGAACGCCAGATTTCAGTTCACTCAACCGAACTATTTACATCAAGCTTTCCGATCACTGCCCCTTATAGCTAAAATGTATCCTGGGGTGTTCGACACCAGTGCGGTATGTGGTCTGTCTCGTGCAGATTGCTTCCACATAATTTGGGAATGGGCCCACATACGGGAATATTGGTTAGAAGCGCCTGAGATGATTCATTAAATCATAAGCACAAGTTGGGTGTACACTGTGGGGACAGTCTGACTTATCTTAGTTTAGTGTTGTTTTGCTGTTCTTTTTGATACCCACTGCTGATCCTGTACCGGAAACAGAGTGGAATACAAATAATGTATAATGACTCCTTAAATGTAATAAGCTGCTAATGAGTGTTGGTATTACCGAAGTGTACAAGTAATGTATTTGTGTGTGCGTTCTACCTTGTCAGTTGAAACTAAATAAAGAACAATTTACATACACATAATAAAATAATTCATAATTATGCAGTGAACATTGGTGCCACAGAATCCAAGCAAGGTAAACAAAACCTAAATACTTTAACCCAATCAATGTCTATTGTTATCTGAAGAAAACAGCTTTTGCTCAAGCTAGTTACCTCAAAATAAGAATGTAATATAAAAATACATAACGGGTAATGTGTGTTATATGGTCCAATATTGCCCTCTCAGGGTTCTGGTGACAGCAAAGGTCTGGTGGTGTATCAAGTCACTAGAACCCTTCAAAGGCAATTCAAAGACCATGTTACAAAATTACCCCATTAACTGTTACATTTATTGTGTATGAAACGCCTGTATATCGAGGTTAGGTTTCATGCCCCTTTTTACTGTAAAAATACTTGATTTAAATACATTTTGATTTTTCTAATTAAAACTAGTGTCCCATGGAAGTTTGGAGGAGTCGGAGGGCTCGTAACTTTTGCAGTGTACAGTTTACTTTGTAAAAACATTTTCTGTTCCAGTGGGTCAGCTAAATGGCAATCTTGACCATGCTTATAGTTTGCTGGAACATGATGATCTGTAGATGATGGAGTAATATGAATGGCCCCACTAATTGTACCAATGTTATCACTGCAGAAGTACTCAGTTCCCGAGTTATCCTCGCTGCCAGGGAGTATCATCAGAGAGAGAATGATTGTGTCTGAGATTCTGGTGATAGCACCTCGTGCCTGCAGATCAACCAGAGGATAATCATGCAAACCATAATAACATCAGGATCAGATAGCGCACCAGGCCCAAGTGGGGTTCGCTTGTCTGTTTTGAAATCAAAGAATGGCGGCCACTGCTACTCTCAAGGGGAGGGGTGGGAGGAGGGGTTGTGGGGTTGGGTAGGATGAATTTAAAAATAAACAAAAAAAAAACGTACCTTTCTGACACCAGCCGCCTCGCTCCTGTTCACTCTCGATGGTGTTTGTGTTCCAGCAGTCCCTAGGACACCAGCACAGGCTCCCCATGCAATCCTGGAGCTGCTCTCATGCTAAACCTACAATGGGAGCAGCACCAGAATTGGTCAGAGTGGCTTGGTCTGCCACTTGGACACTGCATGGGAGTCTGTGCAGTTTCTCCAACCCGGCTGTGTAATATAGCAGGTTGGAGAAACCTAAGTGTGCATGTGTGTTTGGCCAGCCTAAGACGGCTGGCCAAACACACGTGCACTTCACTCCCCCTACCCTGCCCCGCCCCCCCCCCCATGGCCCAGTCCGTCCCTCCCTGCACAAGATACTGGCTGTGCCAGCAGCTGAAAAATAAAATGATAGTAAACTATTGTTTTATTTTTCAGCTGCTGGCTTGGCCGGAGGGGGAATGGGGGGCAGACGCTTCCTCGCCATTGCGAAGGCACTGCCCCTGAAATCAAATACTAAGAATTGAAAGAAATCTATATCAACCTTTTACTGGCATATGAAAACTGACCCGCTACCTGAATCCTAGTGGGGGGCAATATTTCACCCCATACATATAAAGGGTAGTGAAATGGATCCTAAGAACTATAGAACAATTGCTTTGCTCGCGAGCGAAGTTCTATTATTTGCCAGGATCCTTCTTAAGGATTCGGAGGAATGGGTTAACGCAAAGCAAATACTTATCCTGCAGCAGACTGGGTTCAGAAGAGGACGAGAGACCTTGGGTAACATTCCAACAATATATGTAATGGCAGAAAATGCCCTGAAAAAAGCAACTGCTCCATATGCCTGTTTGTATTTTAGCAATGCATTTTACAGGGTAAATAGACCTACCCTCTGGGGAAAAAAAAAAACTATAATTGTGGTGTATTCCCCGCACCCTTGCTTGAGGCTATTAGAATGCCGCACACTGATGCGGGGGTGAGGATTGTTAGACCTGACAGCCTTAGGGTAGTCACCCCTAACTTTTTGCCTGCCTCCCTCCTCGTTTTGGATACTGTTTTGCTGGTTTTTAGACTCTGCGCACTTTACCACTGCTAACCAGTGATAAAGTGTATATGCTCTCTCTCTGTAAACATGGTAACTTTGGATCATACCTGATTGAACTATTTAATCTACTTATAAGTCCCCAGTCATGTGCACTCCAGGTGCCTAGGGCATATAGATTAAATGCTACTAGTGGACCTGCAGCACGGATTGTGCCACCCACTTAAGTAGCCCCTTTTCCTTGTCTCAGGCCTACCATTGCTAGGCCTGGGTGTGCAGTTTCACTGCCACCTCGACTTGGCATTTAAAAGTACTTGCCAAGCCTAGAACTCCCCTTTTTCTGCATATAAGTCACCCTTAATGTGTGCCCTGGGTATCCCCTAGAGCAGGGTGCTGTGTAGGTAAAAGGCAGGACATGTACCTGTGTAGTTATATGTCCTGGTAGTGTAAAACTCCTAAATTCGTTTTTGCACTACTGGGAGACCTGCTCCCTTCATAGGCTAACATTGGGGCTGCCCTCATACACTGTTGAAGTGGCAGCTGCTGATCTGAAAGGAGCAGGGAGGTCATATTTAGTATGGCCAGAATGGTAGTACAAAGTCCTACTGACTGGTGAAGTCGGATTTAATATTACTATTCTAGAAATGCCACTTTTAGAAAGTGAGCATTTCTTTGCACTTAAATCCTTCTGTGCCTTACAATCCACGTCTGGCTAGGTTTAGTTGACAGCTCCTTGTGCATTCACTCAGACACACCCCAAACACAGGGTACTCAGCCTCACTTGCATACATCTGCATTTTGAATGGGTCTTCCTGGGCTGGGAGGGTGGAGGGCCTGCCCTCACACAAAGGACTGCCACACCCCCTACTGGGACCCTGGCAGACAGGATTGAACTGAAAGGGGACCTGGTGCACTTCTTAGCCTCTCTTTGAAGTCTCCCCCACTTCAAAGGCACATTTGGGTATAAAACAGGGCCTCTGCCCTACCTCATCAGACACTTGCTGGAGAAGAAACCGGAACCAGAAACTACATCCTGCCAAGAAGAACTGCCTGGCTGCTCAAAGGACTCACCTGTCTGCTTTCTACAAAGGACTGCTGTCTTGCTGTTGCCCTGCTGCCTTGCTGAACTCTTGTCTGGCTGTGAAAGTGCTCTCCAAGGGCTTGGATAGAGCTTGCCTCCTGTTCCTTGAAGTCTCAGGACCAAAAAGACTTCTTCCTTTCACTTGGACGCTCCGTGCGCCGAAAATTTCGACGCACAGCTTGTTTCGCGGCGAGAGAAACGCCGCACACCGACGCTGATCGACGCGACGCCCTCGGGACGATCGAGACTTCGACGCACAACCTCGCAAGGACAAAGCCGCTCGACTTTCCAGGAGAAATCGACGCGACGCCCACCGTGAGTGCGAAACTTTGACGCACGGCCTCGCAAGGACAACGCCGCCCGACTTCCAAGGAGAAATCGACGCGACGCCTGCCGTGAGACCAAACTTTCGACGCACGGCCTCGCAAGGACAACGCCGCCCGACTTCCAAGGAGAAATCGACGCGACGCCTACCGTGAGATCGAAACTTCGACGCGCAGCCCCGCAGAACGACGCGCAGCCGGAAAACAAGCAGGAGAATCCACGCACAGACCCGGGACATCTGGTAATCCCCGCGATCCACAAAAAGAGACTGTCTGCGCGCCGGAAAACGACGCCCGACTTCCCCGCGTGGAAAAGACCGACGCAAGTCTGTGTGTGCTGAGGAGAAATCGACGCGCACACCCCTTTTTCCACGCATCTCTTCTCCTGTGGCCCTCTGAGGAGATTTTCCACCAGAAACCAGGTACTTTGTGCTAGAAAGACACTGTATTGCATTCTAAAGACTTAAGACACTTTATATCACTTCCCTGTGATATTTCCACAATTTTCCATTGCAACTTTATTCTTTTTGACCTACAATTATCCTGATAAATATTATATATTTTTTCTAAACACTGTGTGGTGTAGTTTTGTGGTGCTATATGGTGGTATTGTATGATTTATTGCACAAATACTTTACACATTGCCTTCTAAGTTAAGCCTGACTGCTCGTGCCAAGCTACCAGAGGGTGGGCACAGGATAATCTTGGATAGTGTGTGACTTACCCTGACTAGAGTGAGGGCTTTTGCTTGGACAGGAGGTAACCTGACTGCCAACCAAAAACCCCATTTCTAACATTGGTGATCAGCGGTGAGGATAGGACTTGTATTTGTGCAGTGACATACAGTAGCTAAGTATCTCACTACCTACCCACAGTTGAAGGTCAACTTGGTTTTTATCTCTTTTTGAAAATCCGTTTTTTCCTGACAATTTTCAAAAACTAAATCCTCACTCAACATGTCTCTGACTGGGTCTCAGACAGGGGACTTTGACCTAGTCCAGTTGGATACATACACGGTCAAACAACTAAGAGGATTCTGCAGGGCATTGAGGGTACCCACCCAAGGGGCCTCCAGAAAGGAGGACTTTCAAGTGGCACTGAGGGCCTGGGCAGAAGCCCATTTAGAGGATGATGAGGAAGGGGAGCCAGAAAATGGCCCCTCAGAAGGATTTTCACTATCTATGGATGGTGTTACCACTGCAATTGGGCACCCTTCCAGACCAGGGAGCAGTGTCTCCATGCAAAGCCTGACCGCAGAGGAAAGGAGAGAGGAAAGGGAGTTCCAATTGCAAATGGCAAAACTGAAAATTGAGGCGCAACAGGAGGAGAGGAGGGCAGAAAGAGAAGCCAAACAAGCTGAGGCTGAAAGAGCAGCCAAACAGATTGAAGCTGAAAGGACAGCCAAACAGATTCAAGCAGAAGCTGAAAGGGCAGCCAAACAAGCAGAAGCTGAAAGAGCAGCCAAACAAGTGGAAGCTGAAAGAGCTTTGGCTGAAAAGAAACTATTGTTGGCTCATGAACTGAGTCTCAAGGAGCTGGAGATCAAGGCAAGACAGTCTGAATCCAGCAATAATGGTGGCAGCATACAGACAGGACCTGCTGGAGAAAAGAAGGTTCGTATACCCAAAAATGTGGTGCCCAGTTTTGTGGTGGGAGATGACATAGATAAATGGTTAGCTGCTTATGAAGTTGCACTAAGGGCTCATGAGGTTCCTGAAGGGCAATGGGGGGTAGCTATGTGGGGTTATGTGCCGCCATTGGGGAGGGACACACTTCTCACATTGGATCCACCGGATCAAAACACATACCCACTCCAGAAAGCCACTTTACTTGCCAAGTTTGGGCTGACCCCTGAGGGATACCGTCAGAGGTTCAGGGACAGCACCAAACAAACCACACAAACATGGGTAGATTTCTTTGATTTCTCTAGTAAGGCACTGAATGGATGGGTGCGGGGCAACAAAGTAGCAGATTATAAAAGTTTATATGATTTGATCCTGAGAGAGCATATGCTTAATGTTACTTATACAGATTTGCGCCAGCACCTAGTGGATAGTAAGCTGACTGATCCCAGGAAGCTTGCTGAGGAGGCGGACCTCTGGGTTAGCACCAGAGTGTCCAAAAAGGTACCTGGGGGGGGACTCCCACAAAGGTGGTCAGGGTTCCCAACAGAAGAAAGAGGGGGGAGATAAACTTACAGATAAGGAACTCTCTAAAGGCCCCCAAAAGAATTCCCAGGGAGGGGGTGGCAACCCTTCCTTTTCCAAATTTGGGAGAAAGCCAGGGACATTTGACAAGTCAGGAAAATCTAGCCCCAAATGCATGGAGTGTTACCAATATGGTCACTACAAAGGCGATCCTCAGTGCCCCAAGAGGGCACCGTCCACTACCGGACAGGCACCTGGGTTGACTAGTGTAGCACTCGGGGGGGAGATGGACCCAACTAGCTTTGGGGAACAGGTAGAGATTTCCCTAGTGTCCCTGGGAGAAGGAGAAATGGTGCCCAAGGCCCACATGCCTAGAAATACTTCCAAGTACCGGCAGTGGGTCACCATTGATGGGCAGAGGGTGGAGGCTCTGCGTGACACAGGAGCCAGTATGACTACTATCAAGAGTCAGCTGGTGTCAGCAGAGCAGATAATGCCTAATACATTCCACCAGGTCAGAGTAGCTGACAATCGCGAGAGTCACCTACCGGTGGCTCTGGTTCCCTTTGAGTGGGGGGGGGTCTCTGGTACTCTGAAAGTAGCTGTGAGTCCTGCCATGCCTGTAGATTGTCTGTTAGGCAATGACCTTGAGCACACTGCTTGGAAAGAAGTGGAGCTCAGGTCTCACCTGGAGATGTTAGGGTTACCTGAGTGGGTCTGCATGACCACACGGTCCATGGCTGACCGAGAGGGAAGTCAAGGGCATCTGGAGCCTGGAACGATGGCCCAGAGAGCTGCCAGGAGGAGGGACCAGGGGTGCGGGAAACCGGCCCCCGTTGTTCCCACAGTGGCTGACGGGGCTCCTGAGGAGGAGGCTTCCGAGCCAACTGGGGAAGACATCGCCGCCCTAGGTGACTTACCTGAGCTTGCTGGTTGGCAAGTTGAGGGTGGACCCACCAGGGAGGACTTCTGCAAGGCGCAGAAAGAATGTCCCACTCTAGAAGGTTTGAGGAAACAAGCCTCAAACCAGGCAGCCGGCGACGCCTCTGGCGATCACCACCTATATTGGGAGAATGATCTCCTTTACAGTGAGCCTAAGGTTCCGGGCTTTGGGGCAGCACGTGTGCTGGTGGTCCCCCAATGTTACCGAACCTTCCTACTGGGTCTGGCTCACGACATTCCCCTGGCAGGACATTTGGGGCAGGGCAAGACCTTTAACAGGCTTGTCACCCACTTTTATTGGCCCAAAATGAGGACACACTCAGACAAGTTCTGCAGATCCTGTCCTACCTGCCAGGCCAGTGGTAAAGCAGGAAAAAGGGTTAAAACCCCCCTGATTCCACTTCCTGTCGTTGGCACCCCCTTTGAAAGGGTGGGCATCGACATTGTTGGCCCCTTGGACCCCAAAACTGCCTTAGGCAACAGGTTCATCCTGGTTTTGGTGGACCATGCCACCCGTTACCCAGAGGCAATCCCTCTAAGGACAGTAACTGCACCGGTGGTGGCCAGAACCCTGATGGGGATATTTACCCGTGTGGGGTTCCCCAAGGAAATAGTGTCTGACAGAGGCACTAACTTCATGTCCGCATACATGAAGTCGCTGTGGGATGCGTGTGGTGTAACTTACAAGTTCACCACACCCTATCACCCCCAGACGAACGGTCTTGTGGAGAGATTCAACAAGACCCTGAAAGGCATGATTGGTGGCCTTCCTGAGGCCATGAGGCGTAAGTGGGACGTCCTCTTACCATGCCTTCTCTTTGCTTACAGAGAGGTCCCCCAGAGAGGGGTAGGGTTCAGTCCCTTTGAACTTCTCTATGGGTACCCTGTCAGGGGACCCTTAAGCATTGTCCAGGAGGGATTGGAGAAAGCTCCAAAGGCACCCCCTCAGGATGTGGTCAGCTATATGTTGGCCCTCCGCAACCAGATGACCCGCTTCTGGAAAGAAGCCCAAGATAACCTTGAGGCCAGTCAAGAGGTGATGAAACAATGGTATGACCAGAAGGCCACCCTGGTAGAGTTTCAACCTGGAGACAAAGTGTGGGTAATGGAGCCAGTAGAGCCCAGAGCTCTCCAGGACCGCTGGTCTGGCCCATTTGAAATAAAGGAACGGAAAGGGGAGGCCACTTACCTAGTGGACCTCAAAACCCCTAGGAATCTCCTAAGGGTGCTCCATGTGAACCGACTAAAAGCTCATTGTGAGAGGTCGGAGATCAACATGCTTCTGGTCACAGATGAAGGAACGGAAGAGGAGAGTGAACCTCTCCCCGACCTCCTCTCTGCCCAAGAAGGTGATGGGTCAGTAAGCGGGGTCATTCTGTCTGGCACCCTGACTCTAAATCAGAAAGGAGACTGTTATGAGCTGTTGGAGCAGTTCTCCCCCCTGTTCTCCCTTACTCCTGGGCTGACCCACCTCCGTGTTCATGATATTGACACCGGTGACAGTCTCCCTGTGAAAAACAAAATTTACAGGTTGTCGGATAAGGTGAAGACCAGCATCAAGGAGGAGGTCTCCAAGATGTTGACTCTAGGGGTCATTGAGAAATCCAGTAGTCCCTGGGCCAGCCCAGTGGTATTGGTCCCTAAGGCTACTACCCCAGGTGCGAAGCCAGAGCTCCGGTTCTGTGTGGACTACCGGGGTCTCAACTCAGTCACCCGGACTGATGCTCACCCCATCCCCCGAGCTGATGAGCTCGTGGACAGGCTAGGCGCTGCCAAGTTCCTGAGTACGTTTGATCTTACTTCAGGGTACTGGCAGATCGCCCTGACTGAGGGGGCTAAGGAAAGGTCCGCCTTTTCCACCCCTGACGGCCATTACCAGTTCCGAGTGATGCCGTTTGGATTAAAAAATGCCCCCGCTACCTTCCAACGGTTGGTTAACGGGGTCCTGGCTGGCAAGGATGCCTTCTGTGCAGCCTACCTGGATGACATAGCTGTCTACAGTTCCAGCTGGGAGGAACACCTGCTCCACCTCAAGGAGGTGCTTCAGGCCCTGCAACAGGCAGGCCTGACCATCAAGGCTAGTAAGTGCCAGATTGGGCAGGGTTCCGTGGTGTACTTGGGACACCTAGTAGGTGGTGGCAAGGTGCAGCCACTCCAGGCCAAGATCGAAACTATCAAGGCCTGGCAACCACCTCGAACCCAGACTGAGGTGAGAGCCTTTTTAGGCCTCACCGGATACTACCGCAGGTTTGTCAAGGGCTATGGTACCATTGTGTCCCCCTTGACAGAACTCACGTCCAAGAAGCAACCTAGGTTGGTGAATTGGACAGAGGCTTGTCAGAAAGCCTTTGACGCCCTAAAGGAAGCCATGTGCACGGCCCCCGTGCTCAAGGCCCCTGACTACTCCCAGGAATTTATCGTGCAGACAGACGCTTCAGAGCATGGCATAGGGGCAGTCCTAGCACAGCTAAATGAGGAGGGCCAAGATCAACCGGTAGTCTTTATTAGCAGAAGGCTATTACCACGGGAACAGAGGTGGAGTGCTATTGAAAGAGAAGCTTTTGCTGTGGTCTGGGCCCTGAAGAAGCTGAGGCCCTACCTGTTTGGGACTCACTTCCTAGTTCAGACAGACCACAGACCCCTCAGATGGCTCATGCAGATGAGGGGTGAGAATCCAAAACTTCTGAGGTGGTCCATTTCCCTACAGGGGATGGACTTTACGGTGGAACATCGCCCAGGGGTTGACCACGCCAATGCTGATGGTCTCTCCAGGTACTTCCGCCTTAGCGATGAGAGCTCCCAGGAGGTCGGGTAGCTCTCCCCACTTTCAGCTGGGGGGGACACATGTTAGACCTGACAGCCTTAGGGTAGTCACCCCTAACTTTTTGCCTGCCTCCCTCCTCGTTTTGGATACTGTTTTGCTGGTTTTTAGACTCTGCGCACTTTACCACTGCTAACCAGTGATAAAGTGTATATGCTCTCTCTCTGTAAACATGGTAACTTTGGATCATACCTGATTGAACTATTTAATCTACTTATAAGTCCCCAGTCATGTGCACTCCAGGTGCCTAGGGCATATAGATTAAATGCTACTAGTGGACCTGCAGCACGGATTGTGCCACCCACTTAAGTAGCCCCTTTTCCTTGTCTCAGGCCTACCATTGCTAGGCCTGGGTGTGCAGTTTCACTGCCACCTCGACTTGGCATTTAAAAGTACTTGCCAAGCCTAGAACTCCCCTTTTTCTGCATATAAGTCACCCTTAATGTGTGCCCTGGGTATCCCCTAGAGCAGGGTGCTGTGTAGGTAAAAGGCAGGACATGTACCTGTGTAGTTATATGTCCTGGTAGTGTAAAACTCCTAAATTCGTTTTTGCACTACTGGGAGACCTGCTCCCTTCATAGGCTAACATTGGGGCTGCCCTCATACACTGTTGAAGTGGCAGCTGCTGATCTGAAAGGAGCAGGGAGGTCATATTTAGTATGGCCAGAATGGTAGTACAAAGTCCTACTGACTGGTGAAGTCGGATTTAATATTACTATTCTAGAAATGCCACTTTTAGAAAGTGAGCATTTCTTTGCACTTAAATCCTTCTGTGCCTTACAATCCACGTCTGGCTAGGTTTAGTTGACAGCTCCTTGTGCATTCACTCAGACACACCCCAAACACAGGGTACTCAGCCTCACTTGCATACATCTGCATTTTGAATGGGTCTTCCTGGGCTGGGAGGGTGGAGGGCCTGCCCTCACACAAAGGACTGCCACACCCCCTACTGGGACCCTGGCAGACAGGATTGAACTGAAAGGGGACCTGGTGCACTTCTTAGCCTCTCTTTGAAGTCTCCCCCACTTCAAAGGCACATTTGGGTATAAAACAGGGCCTCTGCCCTACCTCATCAGACACTTGCTGGAGAAGAAACCGGAACCAGAAACTACATCCTGCCAAGAAGAACTGCCTGGCTGCTCAAAGGACTCACCTGTCTGCTTTCTACAAAGGACTGCTGTCTTGCTGTTGCCCTGCTGCCTTGCTGAACTCTTGTCTGGCTGTGAAAGTGCTCTCCAAGGGCTTGGATAGAGCTTGCCTCCTGTTCCTTGAAGTCTCAGGACCAAAAAGACTTCTTCCTTTCACTTGGACGCTCCGTGCGCCGAAAATTTCGACGCACAGCTTGTTTCGCGGCGAGAGAAACGCCGCACACCGACGCTGATCGACGCGACGCCCTCGGGACGATCGAGACTTCGACGCACAACCTCGCAAGGACAAAGCCGCTCGACTTTCCAGGAGAAATCGACGCGACGCCCACCGTGAGTGCGAAACTTTGACGCACGGCCTCGCAAGGACAACGCCGCCCGACTTCCAAGGAGAAATCGACGCGACGCCTGCCGTGAGACCAAACTTTCGACGCACGGCCTCGCAAGGACAACGCCGCCCGACTTTCAAGGAGAAATCGACGCGACGCCTACCGTGAGATCGAAACTTCGACGCGCAGCCCCGCAGAACGACGCGCAGCCGGAAAACAAGCAGGAGAATCCACGCACAGACCCGGGACATCTGGTAATCCCCGCGATCCACAAAAAGAGACTGTCTGCGCGCCGGAAAACGACGCCCGACTTCCCCGCGTGGAAAAGACCGACGCAAGTCTGTGTGTGCTGAGGAGAAATCGACGCACACACCCCTTTTTCCACGCATCTCTTCTCCTGTGGCCCTCTGAGGAGATTTTCCACCAGAAACCAGGTACTTTGTGCTAGAAAGACACTGTATTGCATTCTAAAGACTTAAGACACTTTATATCACTTCCCTGTGATATTTCCACAATTTTCCATTGCAACTTTATTCTTTTTGACCTACAATTATCCTGATAAATATTATATATTTTTTCTAAACACTGTGTGGTGTAGTTTTGTGGTGCTATATGGTGGTATTGTATGATTTATTGCACAAATACTTTACACATTGCCTTCTAAGTTAAGCCTGACTGCTCGTGCCAAGCTACCAGAGGGTGGGCACAGGATAATCTTGGATAGTGTGTGACTTACCCTGACTAGAGTGAGGGCTTTTGCTTGGACAGGAGGTAACCTGACTGCCAACCAAAAACCCCATTTCTAACAAGGATGAAGGCCAGTTTGGGCAGGATTGCGACTAGAGAAGTCTATACAAATCTTGGTTTTGAAGCAGGTTTGTTTGCTCACACCTATTACTCAATCTATGTACATCACATATTGTCTCAACTCTGAAAAAAAGAAAGTTAGTTTTTGCCCAAAATAGGCTTTGTATACATCCCCGCCCTTCAATACGCAGATGGTATGGTGCTGCTGGACTGTACACCCATTTGTCTTCAAAGAGCTCTGACTTGCCTACATTACAATAACTGCAATTAAATTCTGGCCTCGATAAATTCCTTTCAGAAGGAATTCGGACGATTTTTGGTCTTCCTAGTAGTGCCCCCTCCCCCCCCAATCTTTCAACTACACCTTGAATTTGGTTTGACAAATCTGATTGAAAAAGATTTACAGTTTTTGAAGTCCTTTTACAGGCTGAAGAGCACTTCACGCTAAGGGGTCCTTAAAGTACAACATTTAGAATGAAATTAAAGATGTCAAATCGTACTTCCTGAATGTTTTTGCAATCCGCAAAGAATATTACTCTCATGGGACGTGATGAATGTATGGCAAAATTAAATTTGCTACAGTGCCTTCAAAACATTAGCCTAGAAAGCAGCGATAAATGTTGTCCTTCTCAAATAACATATCTGAGTTCAGTAATTCCACTGTCTGCCCCACTTTTACCATCCTATTGTTCACTAACTGCCCAATGGTACAAGTGATTGAGCCTGAAACATGAGAGCAGATCCAAATTCTATTGGTCACACTGGCATTGTTGAAATATAGTCAATGAAAGAAGTGAAAATGCTACAATGAAAGAAGTGCAAATGCTGCAGAGAATGTGGCTATTAAGAATCTTTAAAACGCATCATAGGGCATGTCCCTACCTGCTCAGCTAGACTTCTTTGGGCTGCGCCTCTCTCAAATTGATACGTTACTGCAAAAAATATTAAGTAGACGGATTTATTTGAGGATACAGTAGTATCTCTAAACAGATGGATGTATTTAGGTCCGGGCTGCCTGCCCCATCTCACTGTGAACGATGAGCCGGAAACCAGGCGGTAAATCCTCTTTGTGCAGTACAACGCACAGTGCTGGGCTTACCATTTTAAAGCCCTTCCGTGCCATAGTAGTCCACTGTAGGCCAGCGCCACTGTCAGTGACAGTTTCGGGCATTGCAGACTGCATCCCTACGTGAGGCCAGACGGCCATCATTCACAGGTACAGATCCCACCCATTCTCATTCGGCGTTAAAACGTGCCCTATATTTGCACCCCCTTAACATTAATGCCAAAGCATGGATGGATTTTCGAAACAAATGTTAAAAACATTAAGGTAATGCATGTCCGCAATTTAGTTCCCCTTATATTTCACTTACTTTACCTAATCTTGAACTCCCCCAAAAGCTTTAGCTATTTCCATCATGTATGGTTATGTGTTTTTTTTCGTGCATCCTATTACTCTTTTATAGTGCATACATTGAGTCGTGGCAGGCGTTGAAGTGGCCCTGATTGTGAGCTCTGGCACTGTGGCTGAAGGCAGTGCGAGCTTCTTACAGTGCCTGTCAGTAGGATGGCCTCTCTGCAGAGCACACAGAGCAATGGTCACCTATTCCAGTTGCCAGTGAAATTCTCTGTAAATGAATCTGAAGGGGCTACACAGTTGTCAAAATATTTACGAGGCAAAAAGTAAAAGATAATAAGGGGCCTGATTTAGTTTTTGGTGGGCTGGTTACTCCCTCACAATCTCATAAAAAAGAATGGAATTTAGATTTCAGCAGAAAGGATATCCGTCACTGTTGTACTGGAGTAACCTGTCCGCCAATATCTAAATCGGGCCCAAAGTTCTTATATGTGAGTGCAGTGTATACCTGGGGGTGGTGAAGTGCGTCCAATGCAAGGAGGTGCATTCTGGGGAGAGGGAAGAGAGAGGGCGCTAAAGAGGGAAGAGATGAGATTCAAGATGTGCAGATGGATGAGATGTGGAGATAAAAAGGGCACACATGTTGAACAGTGCACACAACTGAAGACCAGTAACCTTCCCGAGACCTCAATAATATTTCATTTATAGGCTAACGTTTACAATTTTAATTTTTACAACAAATTGTTGCTACTCATTTACCTTAAACAGCTAACATTCATTTCTCAAAGCCAATAGTAATGGCTGGTTTTAGTTGTATGTCAGTTGTGTTATATCTCCTGATGTAATAACATCTTAGAGAGAATCTAAAATGCTGGTCGGGTGACACACTATTAAAATCACAGAAATTTATTTTACATGTTACATTTTAAAGACCATCCACTTTCCTTATTTTTTTTTTTTTTATCCCACTTAAAGACCTGGCTGCACATATTCCTATATTGCAGCCTGTAGCTGTGGATGCTTCCCGAAGCCTGGTTAAAGCATTTTCTTCCAAAGCCGATGCTGCACACAGTGCAAGACACAGGGCAAGCACACACTTTAAAGGGCCTGAAGTTGTAACGCTGTACAATTTGTGCACTGCAGTAATTGCTGAACACATTAATGCAGTAAGATATTGGGCAGTTTTTAATGTGTTTAAATACTTCAAGGCTATGAGTTCACAATTGCTTTATAAATCTCCTTGCTTTCGTCCTAAACCCTTTAATACAATGTGCTTTAAAATGCACCATTTGCCATTTTTTTTTTTTTCAAATTTATCTCAGGAGGAGGATCCCTCACGCATTCCACGTTTCTCCATTGAGCTTGCTTGCTTTGATCGCCACTTTTATAGCTCACCATTGTCAAATGCCACAAACTGCCACTGCAAGATGTAGACTGCCAACTCATTTGTTGGCTGAACAAATATCTGGACCTGGCAGTCGGGGAGCTAATTAAAATCTAAAGTCGGTTGCACTCAGCGGATTGCCAGGGCGGGGGATATTAATTTTGTGTGGTTTAGAGAAACACTTTAAAATGCCCTTTGAGGACTACTACTTGACACTTTTACATTGACAACAGTCAGTTGATTTTAGGTTCGGGGTTTCATTCTACAAGTAATTAAAGTGAATAGTGGCTTTTCAGGAACAAGTTTTATCAATACATTGTGGGTACCTGTATTTTCGTGACCAGGATTAACGGCATAAAGTCTTGTTAAAATACAATATATTAATTTCAAGGCATGCATAATTACTCATGAGGTTATGGACAATGTGACTATTAATCGAAGAATCGCCACATTATCTCCAGACACCTAGGAAACCTACTGTCACTTTTTTATTTTTATAAAAAGTTTTACTCAACTTCCAGAAGTTGTAATTAGTTGAATTTTTAGGATTAATCTTAACACTTGTATAACAGCTGTTCGGATAAACACCCACATTTGTATGCTTTATGCAATTTTTATAAAATTGTTTTTTACACCTATCAAATTAATTAACAAATTAAAAGTGCTGTTTTTTCCTAGACAAGCGTCATCTATAGGCAATAGCTTTTAAGAACGTAATGCAAAACAGTTGTGTATTGTATGTGGCCTTGTATAAGCAAATTGGTATATTTACAAAGCCCTAATGCAATTTTCCTTAGTTTCCATTCAGGAGAATCTACAAATTGGTTTCTTTTCTATAGTATTTATGCAGTAGGGTTTATGCTATAAAGGGAACTTACAGTCTTCTATGTCACCAAGATTACCCATTGTGTTTGCATGGTTTTATATAATTTTTGCAATTATTTTAATTAAACGAACAAATTAAGTTTACTTATCACTGTGGAAGGCTGTAGACGGACATTGCCTCTGCCAGAGTTCTAGCAGGTTAACAAATAGATCTCTTCAAAATGCTTGCAGCTCAGAGATCCATCGTAGGCCCTTAATAGTAGAAAAGGAGAAATCTCAAATCAACAACACAAGTTACCATCTGAATCAGAATTACAGGTTTTGCAGGAACTCCATACACCCAATTTACTTTCCACACACATTTTACCAAGAAAAAGATGGTGAAATCCGCATGGAGTCTTGGAATAGAGAAAACACCTGTGCTGATTGGGGGAGAAAAGCAGATACAAGCAGTTATGCATGGTTCCAATGGGGTAAAGTCATAATGGAGTAGTACACCATCCAGAAAATACCACACTTATGGGATATCGGGATACGGAATTGTAAAAATGTATTTGGCAATTTGGAATGCCTTTACGTGGGTAATACAAGAGCCATAGTAGTAATGCCAGAGCATCAAGGCAATACTCTTTTGGAAACTTGGCCATTTTTCTCCAACTGTCAGTACTGAGTTCTGAAAATACACACATTTTTTACTCAAATACACACTTTAAAATGTTGGTTTCCAAATATTAACTCAACCATGCAAAAGATTCTAGTTTAGTTGACTAGGCTGCATACAGGAGAGCTGGAGGGCTACCAGTAGCTCACAAGCTACTCGTTGGCGAATCCTGTATTAATGCATCAGGAGTTCAGAGACTTTCCGCCAGTCCAGTAATGAGGATCATATTTGTACTTTTGTGCCTGCAAGGTCAAGGCACCACCAGTCATTAGTCTCATTTAACATAGGAAGAGAATTCAAGACATTAAGGATTTCAGAGAAACATGGATTGGGGTGCCGTGGTTAGACAGAATAGGCGATGCGCCTGAGCTCGTCCTTAAGTAGGTTGACGCTAATGAGGCAGAGTGGAGCAGGCAAACAGCGGCTTCATGTCGCATCAAAGTCCAATCAGCACAGATGAGATGGGCAAATCCTCAGAGTCCGCACAGTTTATGCAGAAACGCAAATACATTTCCACTGAAATGGTCTGCTTAAAGGTCACCTAGAAGGCGAAGTGCCCTGGCATTTCTCTTGCAAATGGAAATGAAATCAAAATGGATTTTACAGCATTTCCGCCTTCAGCTTTTGTGCTGCGTGTCTATTCTTTGTGCTTTTGATTGAGACAGCCTGTCTAAAACTGATGCAAGGCACATGCAAATGTGGTTTTTCATCTCGGAGAGCAAGTGACTGGTGCCAAAGATCAGAAATGCCAAGCCCGCTTAAGAGGTCCTGGCTAGGCTGGAACACTTACCTATTAAAGGGCTTGTGTTTATTTGAAAGTGGCCTGAATTAGTTTACTTCGGTCTGGTTTTAGCTGACATAGAGTAGCTGAAAGACTTAAACACTGGGGCGGACTCCATTAATCAATAATGGAATGAGGGCCAAGCCCCAATAGGATTAGAGCCCTGCTTCACCATCCAGGTCTTGAGAATTGGATGGGAAGTCTGTGGTCAGTCACCCAACCAGTAGATTTGTGGCGCGCTTCTGGTAGCTTGTGAGGGTATCCAGGCGCTGCACTGAAAGCCGGGGCGTAGCTTGGTCAGTATGGGTTTGGGAAGAGTTTAAGATTTCCCAACAATCACGCTGGGACATCTTGTTAAAACGCATTATATGAGAAGCCGGGCATGTAGGGAGCTTAAGGGGCAGTGGAAAGAGAGACGTGTGCGGATTGTTAGGGGAACTTAAAACACAATATTTTTTAAAACAAGTCAACATTTTTTTAAGGTCTCAAAGTCATAGGGGAGAGAAAGTTTGCGTGTTTTTGTCAGTGTGGCCATGTAAAAATCACAGGTTATATCTGACAGACACTTCACGTTACCTGACTGAGAGTACTTGGACTCAACTATTTAGTACAGAAAACATTTTAGTGGGGTGTAACATCCCAAACTATCCCGCTGGAGCTACGCCCCTGACTGAAAGGATGTTCGGGAGGGGATTAAGTAATAATCATTTGCAGTCTCTATGCCTAGACACATAGTGACTTAATGTCCAACTAATTTATTTTATTTTTGTAAATCAGGTGGCGTGAACCGTTCTGTGGTTCAGAACTCAGTGCTAGTGCTGGATTAGGAAAAGTATGGGAAGACACGGGGTAGATAACAGAATTGCTGTATGGCAAACAATAACTTTGATCTATAGTGTTAGTAAATGTGTGGGCAGGGAAGCTATCATCCTGCCCACTGGAATTATGCGGCAGAGGAGGACTAAATTATGTGGCAGGGTTTACTAAATTATGCAGCAGGAAAAAGAAAATTGTGCTTCACAATACAGCACATTCAGTAATAGTATTAACTCAATATTTTGTTAATTGTAGACGCTAAAACTATCTGGGTAAAGGTTTCACCTCTTCAGTACCAGTCTGACACCTAAATAATAAGCAACATAAAGATGACCAGTCAACCTTTGCCAAGGCGCTTACGTTGCGCATGTTTTTAGTAACTTTTTTGAGGTATTTGAGCTAGAAATGACTTTTTGTTACAATTACAATCTGCAGATCATGCAACAGACGATGAAATATGTGGCAGATATACTTAATTATGAGGAAAACACCATAGCTGAAAAATCACATAATTCCGTGGTCCTAGCTATAATGCTGGTGGCGTGGCATGATCACTTGGGCAGGGAGGTTGCCTGTGCTTATGCATAGCCTACTTCTGGTCTGAGCCAGGCTGGTGCATAGCCTCCCAGAATCTGATCTGGATTGGGTGATTGGCGTCCAATACAGCTACAGTGCTGTTGAGTCAGCCTGCTGTGCTGCATTTCAAGGGCTCCAATTTGCAAACCTGAGACTGGGATTCCTGACCTGGCTTCTAATGTATCCTGCATGACGTTACAAAAGCAGGCCTGGTCTGTGGCACTGGCAGGAACCTCTGATAAGCATCAGTATAGAAGGGCCTCAGCCGAGTTTTAAGTAGATTCCCAGGTGGTCCCATCTATACACAAATAGACGCATCCTCTGCCTGCTGCCATGGATGCTTTATCAAATTGTGCGATCCTGGGAAAATCATTTTCAGCTCCCAGTGATCCGGTTCACATCTCTGGCATGGCTTTGGATCTGAACACAGCATTAAAGTGGCCCTGTATGACGAAGCATGGCTTGTATCTTCTGCTTCCACTTGCTCCTGGCGCACAGCCCACTCACCAACGCTGGCTGTAACTCATTCATTGATACTGTCCTTTCTGAATGAAGTGAGTCCACCAGGAAATTGAAGCTCTCTACAGTAGAAGATACAGAGCCACCAGTTCATGATTCCTCTAAGTCATGGCCATATGGCACTGTTCTTCATCCCCAATACTGTAGGTTGTGTAAAGATAGTGTTTGGGAGCCCCCCTGCGTCTTTTTCTTAGCTTTTACTAATTCAGAAATGGATTTATGTAATGCCATACCTGACAGGTGAGCTTGTTACAAGGATTGGCAAAGCCAATCAGTCTGTCTTTATGTGGACGTTCATGAAAGAAAGCACACAAATGTGTTGTTTGTACGAGTTCACCACATTAAAGCCAAACCTGCACAAAACTTGTTCTAATACAAATAGCTAAAAAGCAATGTATCTCACACGTGTCATTATTCCTGATACACGCACGATGCTCTCAAACAGACAATGCGCTCACACACAGAACTATAAGGAAGTTTGGTAGTGGTGGTTATGCCATTGTGGGTATGGTAATAGTGGGTAAAATGTGCACCGTTGATGTAGTGATGTTATGGTGCTAACTGCGGTGATTGTGGTTGTTCCAGCTGTATTGTGGTGGTTATTGTAGGGAAACACTAAGTAGTCAAGCTCTCAAAGGCTGTGCATTGGGACTGTGTAACCGTTTGAGCATGACCATGGAGGGAGTCTGCTAGGCACTCTACATCCCAAATGATCAGTCCAGAAGAAACTTTGGAGACACTGTCTTGCACCCATCTTTGAAAAGGCATTAACAGTCTCTCAAGCATGACACCGGAACTGGCTGGTGAGGGCTGTGAACCGGAGTCTGTTCTGAGCCACAGTGACTTGATCCTAAGCAAGCGGTGCAGAGAAGACGCTAGGAACACCATGAGCCGTGGTAACCTCGAGGACGTGGTAGAGCAAGATCTAGGATCACTGAGCTACGGAGAACAGTGTAAAACAGGAGCCTGGGCTTCCAGGATCCGCAGCAAAAAGGAGAGTGGGTAGAGCGGAAGCTGTGTTCTCACAAAATATCAGAAGGGCCTCTGGCTGTATTGTTGTCAGGCCCCCTGGATGTGTGAACCCCAAAAAGCATTTAGGTGGCCATTTTTATGGTAAGTCTAACACTTGATTCGGTCCAGAGCTTGAAAAGGCTTCTGCAGTGATAAAAAAAAAATAACCAGAGCAGATAACCATGTTTGAAATAGATAAATAATTTGTGATCACAATATATTTTTCAGATGTAGACTAGTGCCTCACCTGTTACATTGAAACCACTTCGCATGAGGAGGACTGATACACAAAACAGACAATAGTGTGAGGTGCGAGACTGATCAAATATATGACTGATTAAAGACTCAAATCACTGGCAGAAGGTGGCTGACTCAAACAAGCTAATGGCTGAAGGGGGCAGACCCAAAGCTCACTCTCTCTATTAGAAACAATAGACCTTGTAGAAAGCTGCACTGTACAGTCAGACCAAAAAAGCAGTGACCGTTTTGATGGTAGATTATGAAGAATATATTCCTGGGTTGAATCTGCTGCAGAGGTGTCTGTGTAACTTTTTGGTCACTTCTTCAAAACCTCTTGATTGGGTCGTTTTAGCCAGATATTGCCTCCCAAGTGCTGTTTATGAGGGAAACGGCAATGCCTGCTATTTATGGAAGGTAAGTTATGTTTCATCAAGCATTATGTAAAGCACATAGTTATTATTCCAGTTTTTTTAAATGATTGCATCTCTGAAAAATGCAATCGGCTCTTTTTAGAACGTGGTGAAAGCACCCGTCTTGCTGACTCCGTTTTGTGCCCTATGATTCAGAAGAGTATTCTCCGGAAGCAGGCTCATTATTCCTGGGTGTCCCAACAAGGACAGGCCTAACAAAGGCCCTCCGCAGTCCTCGCGGTGCGGAGGGAGGGGTCGAGCTCCAAGGGCCCCCTCAGCAAAGTAGCCTGTGCAACAGGGCGGCAGGCCCGTGACTAAGTCCAGGGCGGAGCCTCTTCCCCCGCCCCCCCAGTTACTTTGAGGGGGATCAAGTTTCGTTACGTCACTGGACAGCATTGTTCTCTTTATGTTGTGGAAAAAACGGAATTAAGTCTCACAATTTCTCACTGAATACTGCAATCAGGTTACATAAAATAGTGAAGGTTTTATTCTCTGTGGTAACACGTGTAATGTGTCAATACCTAATAATACCTTTGACCCTGAACACTTCTAATGATTAGTAAGATCCAATAAACATCTAACAAATGATTTAAAAAATCAAAAATACTGAAAGCTAACAAACAATGTAACAGTTAAGTCCATGTCTTTGGCTACCCTTTACTGTGTAAATACCGCTAGGAAAACTGAGTTATATTCTTTAGTGATAATTCTAAATGAACATCAGATAGTATACAGAGCAACTGAGAACACTCCTCTACCTCTGAGGGTAATAAATGCGTTTTATTTATCTCCCCTAGAACAAATGTATTCTTTATTTATTCAGCAATATATGATGGCAATTTAACACAAGTTGTGCTTGCCATGGTTCCTCTTTACATATGAAATATTGTAGTTATAACCGTTTGGACTTATTGATCCTCCTGTAAGGAGGAATCAGACTATCAAGCGGTGGAAAGGAGGTTATTGACCTGAAATGATCTATAACTGAGCTCCCCCACTGGGGGGGGGGGGAGATATATATATGGGTGTGTGTACACACACCCACACACTTTTCTCTAAGTCTATCATTTCATTTCCTTACCTTTGCCTGATAATAGAATTAAGTGTGAGGTAAACGGTGTAACAATGCTATCGAAGAATACAGATACATACCTTAAAGGCATAATAATTTGCAATAACATTCTGACAAATTCCTAAAAAGAAATCTGCACCAAAATGAAGTAAATCTTGTAGGGGCAGTGGAGTTGCTCAATAAACTTCAATATTTCTACGAGGATCATGGACTAAAGCAACTTTATGAAAGAAAATCAGAATGCGGAAATTCCCAACAAAGTGACAGGAGTCCTCTCCTTTGGGCATGAGCTGGAACTAGGGATCAATTGATGTTGCCTCACAAGCGCACTCGCTTGGATTTAAGCTGGCATGCATCTGTTTCAAGATTTTACATCTTTCTCAGAGAGCAAGACATTGCCCCAGGCAGAAAAAAAAAATACATCACCTCACCTGACCTGCGAAGGAAATAAACTTTGCCCTAATGAACAGCAGGCATAATGCCCATCAGGACTGGTGGAGCAGCACTGTCAAGCTGGTTCCCCTCCGGACAAACGGACCGTGTGTGTCTCACATGACACCAACCCCACACGCTCCTAGCAAGACTAAAGCTCTCCTTTCACTAATCTCCCTCTTGTGTAGATGTTCAGTGAAGTTAGGAAGAACATGTGGGTTCATGATAACTTAATTGAATTCTTAACTAAACTATGTGAGACTTATTGAAAACTATTATGTATTGACCAGACACATAACCCAGGTACAGAGGTTACCAGAAAGGGATGGCTCTGTACGTCTATTGTCAATGCATAGCGTACTGGTCATTAATATCTAACTCCTCTGCCATCTTAATGACCTGCCAAAGTGCGAGACAGTCCCTTGGTAACGAGAACTGCAAGGGGAAAATGAAATACTGTTTTGAATAGCGTAAAGGGACAAAAATTGTGTTAGCAAGGCTCAGGACTGGAGTGAATGACCACTTGAAAATGATAATTGGTAGCCCTTTGGTTGCCACTTGCTATACTCAGTTGTTAAACTAGGTTTAATGAGTTAAAACACTTGTTCAGACACCATGAATGTGCATTAAAGTAACAAACTGGCAAAAGAATAATGCCACAGAATGTTCTGCCTTATGCTGCATAATTTGCCTTTCTTGCTGCATTATTTAGCCAGTCCTTCTACATAATACGGTCTTCTACTGCCAAACTGATTGTGGTGGAAAGAAGTGGGTGATGGTTATAAGGATGAAGTGAGAGCTGACAAGAGCGGATGGAGATGAAATGAATGTAGGGGAAGAACGTCACAGGAGTTGTGAAGATACAAATCTTGAAATACTGTGCAGGTATACCATGCTGCTCTTGTTTCGTTTGTCTCTCAACTCCCCCTGCAATTTTTTTGCCAGAAGGTTCATGAGCTCTTACCTCTTAGCAATACCTCAAATTGCAGATTAGTGCGCCTCAAGGTCGTCATTTATGCCATAAACCTGTGAACTATTCTAACCGCTAGACACTGGAACTGGCCTGCTGACCATGTCCTCTTCCTGGGCTATGCCTGAGAGCACTGCAGGAGCTCCACCAACCTGCCTTGCTGCCAGTCATCCCCACCATGGAAACCTCAACCAGCCCAAGGTGTCCACAGACACTTAAGAATGATCGAAGCCTGCTCTCTCACCATGCGATCACAGAAGTGTTTCTGAAGAAATCAACCTCGGACACTGGCATTTACAAACTCCTTACCAGAAATGAAGGTGAGCTGTTAAAGAGATCAGTTGCTACATGTCCAGGTACTACTGTGGTAAGCACACCACTCGCTGCAGAAGCTATTTTTTATTATATACATTTTATTTACTCCTTGCTGAGTGAAAAGGTCCAGCACTCAGTCAGCTAACCAGCCATATTTTTGTGGTCTGTTCTGAAACTGGTGTCCTGTTGTGCCAGTGGCCCAAGTTCAGGATCTGTGTGGTCTACAAAGGCGACACACTCAAACTCTGAAACTCTATCCTCTTTCTTTGCAAGTTTGCTGAAAGCTGTAGCCCAAATTGTGTAACATTCAATTTTTGGTGTCTAGGTGTTCACAACCATTTGAAGTCGCACATCCTAATTAATATTCAAGAGATACAAAGTAACCTACTTTTAAAGCGAACACTGTGGTCCTCCAATTTGCTGATGTGTCCGTTGTGTTGTTACTGAACATTAGGTTTTTGTGAACATTGTGTTTCTGTTTCAATCCTGCATTGTTTTGGTTTTGTTTCTTTCCATTTCAGATTTGTGAGAATGTATGTGTGTGTGTGTATATATCTATAATCTTGTTAAAAGTGGTTGTCCTCTCGCACAACTTTATAAGGACATTCTTCATTTAATGCAACCGTGATAATTCTGTTGCACTCAGCAGGAGTCTCTCTACCTCCACACATGACTTCAGCTTCGGCTGCTGGTCAGCCTTTACCCAGAGAGTCGAGGGAGGCCTAGGTGAGGCCCATCTTTTAGCTGTATTGGTCTCAAGTCTAAATCACAAGGGACCCACCCCTTCTTCTTTAAAGAGAACTTAGCTGGGCTTGCAACCCCACAGTCACAGGGACCGACTTGACAGGCTTATTGATAGGTTTATTGATACATTGACAGGTTTATTGATACATTGACAGGTTTATTGATACATTGCCTTCCCACTTGAAGGAATGTATGACACAGATTTCATGCTGCAGTTGGTTGTGGAATATTTGTGTTCTGCATTATTTGCATTAATTGTTACTCTCATTTTTCTTTGAATTGAATGTATTGTGGCTCTTCAAGATCTCTTTGCTTTCACGTGTTCTATCTCAAGGGAGAAGGATGTCTTGTGCTCTGCGCTTCCTGACCAGGCGAGCAGAATTGCTGGATGTCTGTTTTGCCCAACCATGAGTGGTAAACAATTGACTTCTCATGAAAATATAAAACGTTGAATCCTTATTGGATTGCATCCAATATTTCCAATTTGTATGTATACCTTTTAATAATTCATGGAGCTCAAGACTCTTATTTTACATTCTAGTAGGCAATGTTTATGTACATCTAATCTGACCTGGCCTTTGCACGATTATTGTTAAGATGTAGCTCTGTTTTCTATTTTTCATGTTATTGTTGTTATGCATTTTCTGTGCATGCTTTAACCGTAGTTGTTTCTGGGTGGGATGTATGTTTGGCGCCCACTACAGGACTTTCCTCATTTCTAGATGCATATTTTCGTCTGTAGTGGTGCTGCACTCCTTAATATACCTGCCACGTGGCCCGTGTCACGTGCGAGACCTTGATTAATTCCTGTGTTTTTTAACTAACACCACTTTGCATGCTGGTAAGTTTAGTTTCACGTTTAATACTGCAGCTGTGGGCTTAAGTCTCCAAGCATGCTAAATGTTGTCTTCTGAAAACCCAGACTGGCTGAAAGTTTTATATGTGACACAGGATCCATCGGCAGCTGTTGTGGGGAATGCAGAGCTCTGTAAAAAGGGCCCAGGATTCCCCAAATCTTCCCTTCTCGCCGACAACAAACTGCCTTACTCCTTCCTCATTTATGGTGCTGTCTAATCATGCTTTGTCAGTTAGCATGCACTGTCCATAGGAATAAATCACGTGCTTTCCATCCATCAGTTATAATTGAGTACACCTTCTGACCACAGCTCATCTTCTGTCCAGCACACCTGTCACTTAGCGCTGCTCAAGCCCTGCCTCGGCCCTCCATTCACCCCTTAGATAAAACAGAAACTGGAAGGTAGCGGGTAGAAAAGAAGCACCCTCTTTTTCAAGTATAAGACATTGAACCAGGCACCTGCAGCAGCGCACAGCACCACCGGCAAAAACCTCGATAGCTGAAGATACGCAAACTTTGTGAATCAAATGAAGTGCCCAACTCACCAGGCAGAATGCCTCGACTCATGAACATAACATTTATTTATCGCTCTTTTATTGAAAAAGAAAAAAAAACTTTCACAGAAAGTGTACAAGTTTGACACTAAAATTTAAAAAAATCATGTCTGCCTACAGTAAGGTAAAACGTCCCACTTATCTCTCAGCCACCATACATTGCCGCTCTCATAGTCCTATTGACCTTTTACATTGTAACCTAAAGAAGCAAAAGTTAAATTAAAAAAAAAAAAAAACATGCATCCAGTACACGTGCCGATACTGTTTTAATGCTTATACCTGACTTTCACTTATCGAAAGCTAACAGCAATCCACTTATAACCATAAATGGCGCATTAGTTAATTTTCTGCTCTGTGCTGGTGACTTCATTAATATATACTGTTCTCCCATTACTTTGCAAAGCCGGTGGAAGGCTCTATCACACTATTGTACGTATAATGAAAATAACTTACCATCAATACAACTAAAACTAAGGGCATGCAGTTTAGAAAGGGAAAAGGGAATATTTGAATGGTACGTGTTAGAAATGTGGCCTTTTTGCGGATCGCCCAGATTTTTGCCACCTTTCAATGAAAATGGTGTTGGCCATAGGATTCTTTGCACTTTACTCCTAACCAGTGGTAAATTGCTTCTTCTTTCCCTCTTTAAACATGGGAAAATTGGCATATACCTAATTGGCACATTTAATTGACTTATAAGTCTCTAGTATATGGTACTACATGTAAATTAAATGCCCCTTGTGGTTTTAGCTTCATTGTGCCAACCACTGAAGACTCACTGTAAATCATGTCTCCAGGGCTGCCATCACATCTTAGGTGTGAAGTTCTAAAACTGCATTTTCCATCTGGCAAAACAAACCTTTTGCCAGGCCTAAACCTATTTTTTTTTTTTATACAGAAGTCACCCCTAAGGTAGGTCTTAAATGCCTGTATGTCAGTGTGCATGGTGCTTAAAAAGTAGGTCATGTGTCATTTGTTTTGCATGTCCTGGCAGTGGGAAAACCTACAAAGTTGTTTTTCACTGTGACACTCAGGGTGTTGCCCCCAGGTCCTGAATTCTAGTGTTGGAGTGTACTCCTCTCCACACTACAAACACTGGGACCTACAACCTTATTTGCGATGATCTTACCTGGAAGAACCAATGGAGATGAGGATCAATGTTGAATCATCGGTCTTCCTCAGCTTGCTGGTGTCTCTGTTGAATGGCAGCGAACTTCCAGAGAAGTTTCTAAATCCAAACTTGGACGGCTTCATTGGGACTAATGCAGAGCAGTATCCCAACAAAGGCATTCATGGGCACAGACTTCAGAACTCACCCACTCGGACCTTTCCCGACTTTGTTGGGGACCACACTAAGTCCCTACTCTTCAACAGCCCACCCTCATCAAGCCCTGCTTCATAGCCAGCTTTTGCAGTTTGTTTCACTATCATCTAAGTAATGTCCACTTTCTCTCCATAAAAATTTCTAAGTTGAAGCTAAACTTCCCACTGAGACGCACCTAGTCCTGCTATCTGACGGGTGATCCATCACAGTTCGCCTTAACTTTGGACTTTGACCTGGTCAAGCGCAACCAGATAACCACAGGTGGCACTTTGTGCTTTATAGCACTATTTTTAATTCAAGCTTTAAAAATTCAGATCTCTGATTCCGCTAATTAGGTTTGTGTCATTTTAATAAAATTTACTCTATTTTTCTAAATTGGTTGAGCATATTTCTTGTGTTGTGTTTTCACTTTATTACTGCATAAATACTTTACTCATTGCCTCCAAGTTAAGCCTGACTGCTTGGTGCCAAGCTACCAGAGGTTAAGCACTGGTTTATTTTAGTGACTTAGGTGGTTCACCCTACCATGCATGTGATTATTATTCAAGGTGGGTTTTCACCCCATAATCTAATACTACAATTTCTAACATTATATCTCAACACCAAACATATAAAAGTATCATCATATAAGTATCTGAAAAACCTGTATAATGCAGAAGAGGAGTGAAGAGGAATGACATTGCGTCTGAGAAATGTCACAAAGTTTTTTTTTTGTTTTTTTTTAATGCAGAATACCTGTGCACTAAAGTCAGTTTATTAGGATTGGGGCAATATTTGTCAGTGTTATTGTCCTCTACGAAGACGCTCCTCTATCCAGCTTTTAAAACACTGGATGTAAAGAATCTCAAGCCACTATTTATTGAGAATACTCTTCTCAGTACTGCAGGTGCTTTTAGATTTTTATCTGAATTAAATTCGGATCAGGTGGCCAAGCAGCAACTTTATTTTCTGAAGGATTGCAAGAAGGGTGTGGCCGCAGATGATTGATTTAATATGCTGCTCTTTTCTTTTTTTTTAAAGAATGTATTATGTTTCGTTTTTAACGTGATTGTATTGTGATTTGATTGAGTTTTTAATTGACTGTTTTATGTGAATGAAGAGTATTGTTTTTATGGACAAATATGTCTAATAAATACTCCTTGACTAAATGGAGGGCGTTTTCAGGCCCCAAATTGAATGTATTCTTGTTTTTAGGGTCAAGTGCGTGCAAGTGCTCTGGACCATATTGTAACCTCTCTGTGGGCGTCTAACCATGCCCATGTCATGGCCGTCACTCTCATTAGTTTGTGGGCTTGCCTTTTAAAAATGGATTGATTCCATTTGTGAAAGGCAAGCATGCCTCATGCCTTTTCTGGTGTTTAGCCCTCACTGAGCACACCAGTAAACTACTGAAAACTTACGAGACTCCATGTTTTCAGCTGGTTTCTGGACTACTTTATCTTTTCATTTCCTGCGCAGCACGACCTCGCTGGGCAGAAGTCGAGCGCTTTGCATGACATCGACCCTGTTACATGGATAATTGCACTTTTGTCGATAAGTTTCACTGCAACCAAACTTCTGTTTCCTTTTCCGTGTCTCCTTCACGCTCATTGAAACCATCAGCTTGCATATGTGAAACTGTTTTACTTTTCATTATTAGTTTATGTGGCAAGAAAAGTCCTGTTAGGAGTTTACAGCGGTAATAGCTCTAACGCGAGGAAACACGAGACCCATTGCATTGCAAATGCTTGTTTTAATTTATCATGAATGTATTTGTCTTCTTAAAGAATCACCCTTTATGTGTGTCTTGTAATGTTATATTCAGTTTCTTTTTAGGGCAAGAATGACCGTGCTTTCTGCGTTGTTTGGTCCAAGTTAATATTTTTTGTATTAAAGCCAGTAACGTCCTTGTCTGTCCGTAGTTGCTGTACAATAAACGAAGGGGGACGATATCTTGTATTATTTTATTATATTTTTATTAAATACTTTTCATAGCATCGATTGTGTCTTCGTAGTTACAATAACACAGTTGGCACAAAATAGCCATATAATTGCAATTTGCCTAAACTATGCAAACCACCCGATTGCTTTAGGTATCATCGTTGTTGATAAAAGGTTTGTGATAGAGATATTAATGCTAACAAATTAAATATGTTATCTTCCATTACAATTTATACATGATTTTCCGATTACTATATTAATCTGCTTAAAATGTGGCTGCACAGATAAATTGTGTTTCCAACCCTCACCTGATTTGGTGTGTTTTAAAGATGTATGTCCTGATCATTTATGATAATGTTATCACCAAATCTAAAACTATGTTCTTCCAAAAACAACGTATTTTTCTTTTTAGGTCATTTGCAGCAAGGCTGAAGAGTATAACAATCTACGCATTCTATGCAATGGTACACAAGAAGGACCTTTAGTCCGGAACCCTGGAAATCACGATAAAAGCAGGGTTCAGAGGCTCCCAACTTCAGAGGAGGTGGAGTTCTGTGTAAGCCTTACACAGTATGATACAGAGCCGATGGACAGGTCAGCTAACCTGAGCTTCAGAAACACATTGGAAGGTAAGATGTTCAGAAGTTTAGTGCATTTCCGTTAAAAAAAAAGAAAAGATTGCAATAGGTTGTTTAACCTAACAATTGAATAGACCTGGCTTATGTTTGGTTTTCGGGATTCACCTGACAAAGTGTAAATTAATCCATAGCGGTAACAACCGCAGTATGGGTTAGGTAGAAATACACTGACTCCTTGAATAGCTATAAATCCCATATTTGATATGTTGGTATGAGATTCATAATCAAGATTGCTACAGCATGTCCTGCACCATTTCTCCTTGCTGCCTGGTTCACCTCTGCCAACTCTGCCGGAGTAGGCTGCAGGTTGGCTTTTCTGCTGCTGCCTCCCTGTGTGCTGTGCTTAGCCCCCTGCTTTCCCGCCATGTTTTTCTGCTGTTCCCCTCCTGCCCTCCACCCACTGCACTCCTCCCACCCCAGGTCCTACTTAATGGCAGTCACACTGTGACCCCCCTGAGCAGGTCCTGCACCAGCTGTCCTTGCTGCCTAGTTCACCCCGGCAACTCTGTTTGAGTAGGCTGCAGGTTGGCTTTTCTGCTGCTGCCTACCTCTGTGCTGCGCTTTCCCCTCTACCATCCTGCCTTCACACTGGTTTCTTCCCACGTGCCCCTCCCTTCCCATGACGTACTTAACGGAAGTCCCATTGCAACTGCACACTGGACACATGCAGCGGGCGAGCTGCTAGCATGCCAAAACCACGCCAAAGACAAGGTCGTCTGCACCCTTTTACACATGGATCGCGCCAGCACCAGAAACTCTGGCTCTCCCACCATCTGCCAATTCGCTGCTGCTGAACTCTGGGCCCTGGCTTCTGTGAGCCAAGACAACAACTGCAGCATCATCTTCACCCCAGATCCCAGTCAGATCTTTTGCCTGTCTCCAATGCCACTTCAACTGCAACTCCTAGACAAGCACCGCTCCTGCACTGCCGCCCTCCAAGCCTGAGAAACAACTTTAGTGCCTACTGCTCAGTGCAAGATTCCTCTGCAGACAGGCCGCCACCAGAGAGCCCACCTTTCACTTCAGAACCTAAGTCCAACATATGCAGCGTCCCCCAAGGATCCTATCTCAGCCCCACCTTCATCAACGTCTACGTGATTCCATTGGCTGAGAATGTTCATTCCCAGGTACTCAACATTATCTCTAACGCCGACAGCACCCAACTCCTACTCTCCCTCTCAGAAGACCACGCAACCCCCAGAAACAACTTCAGCAATTCCATGACACATGTCGCGAATGTATGAAATCCAACTGCTTGATACTGAACACGGACAAGACGGAAGTGATCATCTTCAGAAGCAATCGCTCGCTTTGGGATGACTCCTGGTGGCCCTCTATGCATGGACAGCCCCCGACTGACCACAGCAAACTCACCTTCAAAAGACAGATAAACAAAGTGGCCTCCAGCTTCTACAACCTCTACATGCTACTGAAGATCTCCAGATGGGTCCCCATCGAAACCAGAAGGGCGGTCACCCAAGCCATCATCACCAGTAGACTAGACTATGGAAACTCCTCTGTGACGGACTCCCTGCCCAGCTCCTCCACCACCTCAAGATCATCTAGAACGCAGCAGCGCGACTCATCTTGGACCTCCCCAGACGGACAGACAGACACCCCCTACCTCAGAGGTCTCCACTGCCTGCCTGTGCACAAGAGGTGTAAATTCAAGGTTCTCACAATTACAGACAAAGTCCTCCACAACATCAAACCCAATCTCATCAACCACAGATTCTCCTTCCACCAGCCCACCCCGGAACTCCATTCAACAACTCTCACCTTCGCTCATGTCCTGAGAGTTTGATGCAGCGGCAGATGCTCCTTTTACCTCACTGCCACGATCTGGAACAACCTCCCTGAGCAACTTGTACATACTGTTCGACTTCAGGAGAAAGCTCAATACCTGGATCTTTGAGGAGTAGCTACTGATTCACAGAGGGAACCCACAGCGCCTGGTCACCCCCGGGGTGATAAGCCATGCTTTACAAATCTAATGATTGATTGATCGATCTCACTTGCTGGGCACTCTGTCGAATTGTTTAAAATCCCTCTGCAATATAAAAATATCTGAGGCTGGATTGGTGCATTTTAGATGTTACACTTGCTTCATGCACTGTAAGTAAAAGAAAGAAAAATCTGCCAGAACCCCTTTCAGAGGGCCGCTGGGCAAACACAAGTTACTCAGCCCAACTGCGGTAGTTGATGGCTTTCGCTCCTGATGCCTTGGGGCCCGGCCTTTTATGGGCTCTCAGCAACTGTGCCAAGAACTGCTGCAGCACCGGACTCTCTGTAATTGCACTGATTGAGCAGCCCAAGGCTTCTAAGGGAGGAGGTAGTTGTAGGGTGAATGCAGAATCACAAATCAAAACCCATCCAGCAACCCCAATGAAGTATTGTTCAGACCAATATCTGCTTTTATGAAGAAAGAAGTATTTATCTACTAACACAAAGTACACTTCAGAATTCCACAAACAATTATCTTCCTAAGACTGGCATGCTAGTGTTACCCAGGGTCATTTCTCGAGTCTCATTTCCTTGTTTGCATGTGAAGACATCCAAACTAGGCTCCGCTAACAAATTCAAGTTTTAGAAGTTCCACAGTAACTTTGCACCATACTGCATTAGTCTGGGCACATTTCCTCAGGGTCTGGTGGCCTGGTAATGAGTCTTACCTGCTTTAATTAGAGTGGCAGGTCGGAGTCCCGGGGCGTGTGTCTGTGGCCCCACAGTGAGCAGAAGTCAGGGTGGTGTGGTTAAGATGGCAGATGTCCTCAGCACTGCTCTGGTAATGAAGTAAATCTCTCTCGTAGTCCAGTGGCAGGTTTTGGGTGTTCCCAGATTGGGTAGTTGAATTGTTGCCCTTTTCTCCCTGCATCACAATCAGCAACTCTTTCATGGTTGCATGTTGATCCGGGGCGGCGCCTCTCCACTTCATCAGGGCCTGTTCCTGACAAATGGGCGTCAGAGCAGCATACACAGGGCAGTGGTCCCTTCCAGGCTACAGCACTATCCAGAACAATTGCTCTCCTCTCGATATAGTGCTGCGAATGGGTGACATCTTTCAATCTACACTGTGGCCCTCACCTGGCCTATGGGTGTTGCAAGATGCACAAACAAGAAAATAGCCCTTTCTGGTTTGAAGCACTGCACAAGACAACAGCTCTTGCTTTGACACAATGCAGCACCAAGGGTGATCACCCTCAAATTTCACACATGGGCAAATGGTCAGATCAGTATGAAGGTGCACATGGACAGACAGCTCGGTGTGGCAGCATCGATGGAGCTGAACTCACACTCCACTCCTGGGATCCTTGCTGGACCTCACTAACTCCATGTGAGCTCCTCTTCCTCATAGAGACCTCTGGTCTTTTGCAAGGCAGAAGCTAGAGCTAGAGACTCCAGGCAAGGGTTACTGCTTCTCATGTGATGTTCCCTTACCAAGCATGGCAGACCCTCAATCCCCACTCCTGGACACAATTGGCAGAACTCATGCAGAGCTTCTCTATTTTAATATACAGCTTCAGTTTGACAATTGGAGAATTTCAAACTCCCCTTTTATAATCCTTTTCAAGACACAAATGTGATTTAATGTCTGTCTTTGATGTTCAAGTTCTGGGGGTTACCCATTTCTCTGTCTTGCTTTTCATCCAGAGAGCAGCCTATCACAGCAGGAGTGTCTTAAGATCTGATAGCCCCAAACACAGACCATGTGAGTGAAGAGAGGATCACACCTGGATATCAGCCAGAGTGATATCTGCATCAACATGTTTCAAGTGCCCCATTTCTACTCATGATTCCCTTATCTGTCACAACTCCTTCCTGAGGTGTGTACAGATCTTCTTGACCAGTGACTTTCAGAATCAAACAGCCCTTTTGAAGAGTACTTAAGAGCCTGGCTCTTCCTTGAGCCACTGTCTGTCCCATCCAATTCTCAGGAGTGCCACAATCCACAAATGTCTGGGAAAGGGGTAGAATGGGGGTTTTTGCTCCTCCACATGTTCCTCCAGCACGGCCTGGCTTTCCCAATATGGGACACTAAGGCCCTCATTGTCTGTACCACTTGCAGGTACTCATTACTCATGCATGGAAAGAAGAATGTAGCACTTTTCATACTGTTTCTATCATATATATATTGCATCAAAAATTTAGCCGTGCACTCCACCAGGGTGAAAATAATTCTTGAATTTTATTTGAAACAAAAAAGAACAGAACAACGCGTTTCGACCGGATGGTCTTTGTCAAGTTCAACAAACAATTCACAAAGCAAGTTCCTTTTATAGTGGAATATATTAAACTCATATAGTGCATGCTGGGAGCTGTAGTTAAACAAATGTTACATAAATTAAATACAAATTTTCAGAATTACGTGATTTTGCAAACAATCTATTCATGGTGAAAATACAATCATAATTAAATTTCCATATTCTTTTATTTTTTATTTTTTATTTTTAAAGTTAAATATCTTACAAACTTACTTCATTTGTATATAATTTCAATCTCATATTTCCCCTGTTACCTTCATTAACTCTATACTGATTACTTGAAAAAAAAACAAAAAAAAACAGTATGCTGCCATCACCACCCTTATGCTACTCGCTCGCTCCTGATACGGGTGGTAGCCCTCCACCACTATGAAAGTGGCATGCGGTTTGCCTCTCCTATGAAACTAGACCACAGTCGGTGAGACAGGCCTAGGTCAAGGTGCACACACGATCTGTGCTTGCCCATGATCAACATTTCATTACCAGTGATTCAGATATCACCACAACTGGGGGCACTCAAGGACAGGGATTCATGTCTAGTACCATGAGTGGGACTTTTCTGTCCCAACAGATGGGGAACAAATTGATGTTTTATGTTAATCTGGATAACCATTTTTTGTAGTATATCAAAAAGTATGTAGTAAATTGGCCTTACGTTTGCAAATATATTTCCATTGATGGAAATCATTTTTTGCTGTCTTTGACTTAGCTTTAATCACAGGCAATTGATTATTAGTTGGGTTAGATGGTATTCCCCCACAAGTAACAATGTCTCTATACTTCTGCATCAGCATGGAGTCTCTGCAAAACGCTAAGGCAGAGAAAACTCTGCAGGAAAAGCTTTCACACCCCATAGGTCTCTGGCATTGATCAGGTCTCTTAGAGGGTGTCGTCAATGAAACTTTGACTGGGCTTCAGCATTGATGGATTCTGGCATCAAAGGAAAAACACATGGTGGAGTCAGGCCCACAAGTTATGCACCCTCTGCAACTTGTTTGGCAGTTGGTCCTGGTCTCTTGTTCTCCAGGTAAAAAGTTCCTAAGTTCCCAGTCTTTAGGGTCAGGCAAGAGTTGACACTCTGGCACCAGCCAAATGTTCCAGTACCTCAGTAACAGTAATTGAGGGTCAAGACTCTCATTTAACAGAGGCAAATTGCAGGGTCCATGGCAGGTCGCTGTCGATGAGGGTTTTTGATGTGAAAAGGACCACACAGGACCACTCCGCATTCCGGAGACTCCTCAAGACCTGGCTCTTTGAGCAGCAGTAACCCCTTCCCCCTAGCGCCTTGAGACCCGCACGGGTGAGTAGCGCGCTTTATAAATGTTAATGATTTATAAATGTTAATGATTTGAAGTCCGGTGTTGAGGATGCATCCTGCTGTCGAGATTCCAAAGTGTTGTGAGGCTGTGACATGAGAATTTGCATTGTCGTTGCATCTGCTGTCGACAAGTGATTTGTGGAATGACTGCCAGCGTTCGTGAAGCTTTGCACAATGGTAGTTCCGATGCAAGGTCAATGTGTAATCCTTGCACTGGGAGAACCCTTGCAGCAAAGGTGATTGTGTTGGTTGAACTTGGAATTGTGCCTTGCAGAAGGGGTTATGTGTCTGTTGTGCTGGGCCCTCAGATGGGCTGGCAGTGCACCTTCAGATCCACTTCAAAGAGCCAAGGACTGGGGTGGCAGCACTTGGCAGAGTAGGTCTCAAAGATGGCAGAGTCCAGATTTAAGATTGCTGGAGCCTTCTGTTTCTGAGGCTGTAGTCCGGCTACCAGCCAACTAGCCTTTGAGGTCCTGGGTTTAACAGATGCAGGTCCAATCCTCAGGCAAGAGGGCAGTAGGTCAGCACAGCAGAGCAACAGTCCTTCAGAGCAGCTGTTCAGCAGAGTGACAGTCCTTTCAGCAGCACAGCAGTCCTTCATCCTGGCAGAGTATTCCCAGGTCCAAAAGGGTTGTGAGAAGTTGGTGTCCCAGGTCCAATATTTATAACTTGGCCTTCCTTTAAAGTTGGGAGGTTTCTAGAGGTTTTTCTTTGAAGTCCCCAGGTATCCTGCCTTCCCTGTCTTGGTTCCAGACAATGTGACATAGGCAGCCTTCTGTCTGGAGTAAGGCCACAGCCTACCCAAACATAAGTATGGTTGTGCCCAACTCCGTCCTCCCATCTTGTCAGTGATGGCCCATTCAAGTACACCTAAGCTCTCTATTGTGTGTGGCTGTCTAGGAGGAATACACAAATCCCAACTGTTGGCTACACCCAGTCAGGTGACCCAGAGGCAGGCACTACATGGTTAAGGCAGGAAAATACCAACTTTCCAAACGTGGCATTTTCAAAACTGTAATTTAAAGTCTGACTTCACTATAAGAGAGGATTTTTCATTCCAATTCAAAGACACCAAACATGAACTGCTTACCTGCTCCCATTTGGAATTTATCACTTGTTAGATATAAGGTAACTCCAATGTTATCCTGTGGGAGAGGTAGGATCTGCAATGGTGAAAAATTAATTTAGGTTTTTCACTGCCAGAACACCTAAAACATTAACGTACGTGTCCTACTTTTAAATACATTGCCCCCGTCCTCTGGGCTGTCCAGGGCCTATCCTAGGGGTGATTTATATATATATTGAAAAGGAAGTTTGGGCCCGGCAAAAGGTTTATTCAGCCAGGTCGACATGGCAGTTTAAACACTGCACACACAGGCTGCAGTGGGAGACCTGATGCATTTTTAAAGTGTTACCCACGTTGGTGGCACAATCAGTGCTGCATGCCCAATAGTAGCATTTCATTTATAGGCCCTGGGCACCACTATAAGCCAATTCTGCCATGTTTTAAGGAGAGAGCACAAGCACTTTAGAACTGGTTAGGACTGTTAAAGTGTGCAGGGCCCTAAACTGAAAAAAATGAAGTCAGTAAAACAGGAGGATTTCCTGAAAAAAGTTAGGGGAAAAAACACACCAAAGATGCCATATCTTACGCTTTTGAATCTGTTCATTTGTGCCCTTCTGCAAACCAATCCTACAGTGCCCCTCACTCTAATCCAAATATGACAGAAACTTTCTTCCCCCTCACAGAGCTGAAAATGAAATGAGCCATTCCTCTTTTGTGGCCTTCATCTGATTCTGGGGGCAGCTTCTTTCCCACTGGGGATTGGTGCCTGATTGACTAAAGGGACAAAAGAGGGGCAGGTCCAGCTGTTAGCTACACTTGCCCCACTGATAGGTTCTTCTTTCATTAGATTCCTCGCAGATCACAAAGCAGTTACCACAATTGCCCATGTGTGGGCCCAGGTGTAGGCAATGAAAATGGCCCACTTCACTCACTGCTAGCATGGAAGTAAATTACTAGGAACGGGTGGCCTTCCGCCGCATACAGAACTCTGAAGAATTTCACAGGCTTTTTAGATCACTCTGCAGAATTCTGTGTAGTAGAACTCCACAAGTTCCACCCACCACTACTCCTAAGTACAGTTTGTACCATTTACTAGGAACGTACACTACGTTAACATGTTTTTAGTGGTCAGAGAACCTGAACTGGGCACCCAGTGTGTAGAGTCTAAAATCCAGAAATGAAATCTAGCAAAAAGGGCCATCCTCTACAACAGTTGTCTGTTTTGAAAAGTAGAATTAAACTGTTTTTGCTTCAGTGGTCTTACTTTAAGTAACCTATGAATTATCTGCAATTGTACCTGCATTTATTGTGCTCTAACCTTTGTGGTATTTAATGGTCCCATAAAATATTTTGTGCCATTTTCCTTTGGTCTGAACTCTTATTCACCCAGCCCAGATTTTTTTGTTGAATATATGCTTATCGCGTCAGTTCATATATGTTTTGTGAATTGTCCAAACGAAATGTGGTTCACACAAGCGGCTACCTGCCTATTAAATGATATGCCTACTTTGTTTCGGGAACACTGTCTGATAGATATCGATATAAACATAAACAGCAGCATTTTTACAGTGTTGCTGAGTAGCACATGGTGGTTTCATTTTTAATTTCTTCTGCATAGGTCATTTCCTGGTAAAGTTTGATTGTTTCCTCTGTTTTGCAAGATCATTTAAACTCACAATATTGCTTTTGGTAGCCTCTAATGCTCCTCCTGTAAAATGTTTCTGTCAATGTTTTTTTGTACAATTAATGTCCCACAGGTTGGCATTGCATTTCCAGTTTTGCCAGCTCCAGATTGAACCACCTGTAGGAGGATTTGGGGCCCTGTTTACACTTCCTGATTCATAGTGCCATCTATTTCACTGTGATAGTAGTACTGTGGTAGATTGTCTTCTATTCAAGACCCGGAGTTCTTGGTAGATTCCTCTTTCTGCTTTATATTGTTAAATTCTAGTTGCTAAGGCCTTAGGACTGTTGGGTTTAGCTTCTTGTGTGTGGACAAGGCAATACAGTTTGCTTAAGAGGTCAAGAGAGATACAAAAGCACTTATTGTTTGAATAAGTTGTGGCTAGTTATAGACTTATTCTAAGAATCCAACTTAAAAAATAGAAGAAGTGTTGTTACAACTATAAATACATGGTCTGTTGAGCAACAGGTATATGTTTCTAATCACTTAATTTATTTTCTTGAATTCCACCCATAAAGTGAGGAGCTCTAGTTTTTCTAAGATTAGCCTAATATAGTACTCTTACCCTTGACCTGCAAAAGAGGCTTGTGTATTTTGTGAGTGACTCACAAACATGTATGTAAGCCAAGTCCAGTCATAAAACAATGATAATAAATTTAGTGCTCACTCAAGTAGTCTTAATATCTTGCTGTCACAATGGTTTAGATTTGTTTTAATTGTATACACTTTCCATTAGGTGTTCATTTCTAAAGTTTATTCTCAGATAGAATGTTCCTAATAAGTGGCACCTGAAACCAAGCAGAACTACTTTGAGAATTGTTCCTATTGACTTGAAGTTGTCAGACTTTATTGATGTGTCTTCTCATGCAAAAACAATATTTAACTTGCTTAAACTATATTTTTTCTAATTCACTTATAGGATTTGCCAATCCAAGCACAGGAATTGCAAACCGATCAATAAGTGCTTTACATAATTCTCTCCATGTGTTTATGAATGGCTCCATGTCATCGGTTCAAGGGTCGGCCAATGACCCCATTTTTGTAATTCATCATGCCTTTGTTGATAGGTAAGTCACATGTACAATGGTTAGCAATAGTTTGTTTTGTCTGAAATATGCAGACATATAAAACTAGAATAAAACTCCATAATGTGTTTGTCATTATTTTTGTCTGGTTTTAAGTAAAACAAAAAAGATAGTTTTAAAAACGGTTACTGCAGGAAATTGGGTTACTGTTTGAGGCGGGTGAAACCCCACTCAAGCAGCAACCACAATCTGTCAGCCTGAAACACAAGCAAACCCTAAAATAACCTCTGCCTAACCCCTTGGTAGCTTTGCGTAAAGCAGTCATGCTTAACCTAGAGGTAACATGTAAAGTACTTCAAACAGTAATAAAGTTAAAACAAGAAAAATCCCTCACCAATTTAGAAAAATAGAGTACAATATAATAGATCATTCAACACCAAAACAATAAAAAATTCAATCAGTAGAACCAGAGTAATGCTATTTCAAGTTCTTAAGGTAAGTATAGTGCCTCAAAGCACAAAGTGCCACTCGTGGTTATCTGGTTCTGTGAGACCAGGTGAAAGTCACAAGCTCAGGCAGACAGAGCATGGGCCAGGTACAGACAACAGGATAGTACAGTTGAAACAGTTACCTTCTTTTATATAGCGCAAAGAGTTCCATTCATGTTAGAGGAGGCCACGAGGAGTAGGGATCGTGCTATAGAACAGGTCAGGTTCCTTGGATGGTCATCACTGTAGCGCAAAGATAATGTTGTGTGTCACAGACAGTTGTTGCTGGAGATTCATGTTGGCAGTCATTGAGGGCGGTTGATGCTGTATGACCGCAGTGCAGATCTCCAGTTGTCGTTGGCATCAGCTGTAGCGTTAAGAGTCCGGTTCACCAGAACTTTGATTGGCTGTCAACGTGGGTGGTAAAATCTTGGCCGGAACAGGCACATTCACTATTGCAAAGAGCTTAAACTTCAGGATTTTTCCCTTTCTTCAGAATTGAGATCAACTGATGCCACACTTACGGTTCAGGACTAATATTTAAAATGTTCTACATCTACATGTTTTTGCAATATTTATATTATTAGAAATTTGACAAGTTTAGAAAATAAATGTTTATTCAAAGTGGATTATTTGAACAGGTTCCTGACAAAGTGTTTACAAATTAGCTAACAAATTTGCAATAAAGTGAAAACACACCACAAGAAAATCCCACACCAACTTAGAAGAATAGAGTAAAACCTTATAAATGACTTAGAACCAAAACTACAAAAATTGTTTAATAGAACCGAGGTATGTAAATTTAAAGATGTAAGTGAAAATAGTGCACAGAAGCACAAAGCTTCAAGTGTGATTATCTGGTCATGCCAAACCGGGACCAAATCACAAGTTCAGGATGACCACGATGGGCCAGATGCAGAGGCAAAGTTAGGCCTGCTGAACAAAGTGCCTTAAATCCTTTTTGTGGAGAGTTGTAATCCTGTGTGGAGGATGCATTGAGCATTGGCTGATCCAAAGAAGTTGTGAGGCTGCAATGCAGAATCCTGTATTGTCATTGAGGATGCCATTGAGAGGGGCTTCTGATGCGGAGTCCGATTTTGAGGATGGATTGCACAGCAGGAGTTCTGAGGAAGCTGTGGGGGTGTGATGCGACCACCTGCCAATGAGATGCTTGAGATGTGAAGGCCTCCATGGAAGACTGCAGCGACGGCGGCTCCGCAGCATCAGCAGCACTGCGATGCAAGGTTCTGCATCTGCAATGTGTCGTGCAACAGCAGTTCCAAATCAGCTGCAAGGGGATGTATCACACTATCGATTCTGCTCACAGGACCACAGCTGGGCTGACAGACCACTTCAGGCCCACTTCCAAGGGTCCAGAACTGGAGTGGCACCACTTAGAGGGTGAGACTCACAGCAGACAAAGTCCCGGTGCTGGGCTCAAGGTGGTTGGAGCCTTTTCTGTCACTGTGGCTCTGATCTGGGGCTAGCCAACTAACCCTTGGAGTTACTCTGGTGGTTTTGGGATTGAGATGCAGATCCAGTCCTTCTTACTCAGGCAACAAGGCAATAGAGTAGCACTCCTTCTTGCAAAACAGCACAGTAGTCCTTCTGAATCTTTGACAGTTCCAGAGGTGTACTGAAGAGTTGGGTCTGAGGGTCCATTATTTATACCCAGTGCCCGCTGTGGGGATTTGGGTGTACTATATGATATGGCTGTGGGGCCTTATTGTGCAGTAGACTCATACCATCATGGGTCCAGTCAGGCTTGTTTACTTAACCTTAAACTCGAGACTGGGTAATTGTGGCTGCGAGCAGTAAGGGTTAGCAAAATAATTCTGTGTAAAGCATTTAACAGTACAAAACAACGAAATATGAAAGCAACAACACACAAAAGAAAAAAAGACACCAGTTTATAAAAATTGAATATATTTTGATGAATATTTAGAGACCTTGATGCACAAAATCTGCCGGAGGATTCTGGAGATACAGATTTTTGACGATATCACTTTTAAATGCTACCGCAAATAAGCACTGGGCATCAAAAACTTTGCAAACTTTTGAAAAGTTTGAAGCTGTTATTTTGGCTACTCTGTCACAGGTTTGGCAACCAATTTTGGCAGAGGTCTTGGAGACCATAGTGGAAATCTTGGACAGTAACCTGGGTAAAATATGGCCAAATGATGTCTGGGTTGTGGTGAGCTTGATGGGAGAGAGGGGGTTATCTGTTTGGGTGATCCTTGGTCCTTGAGTGAAGTGGGGCGAGTCTTGCCATAGAGATCTGGATCCCTCAAAGTCTTCTATGCTGCCGATGCTGGGCTACTGGTCATTCTGCGCCGCGGATGGGGTGAACTGCTTAGGTGGGGGGCTAGTGTCTCTGTGGTGTGATGAATCCAGACATGGATAGCACTTCAGGGTCAGACAGACTTCAGTTCAACTTTTGCTTATCTAAGATTTGTCCTTTTGGGTGCTCGACAAATGGTAGTGGCAAAACATCTGTGGTGGCTTCCAACTTGTTGGTTTGTACTACTTCCGTTATTGTGGCCCTGGAGATGGTTCCAAGAGATCAGCTGACTGATCCTTGACGTCACTGCTGTAGGCTGGGAATCAGCTTTTCCCAGAACCAGGAGCTGCAGGCACAGACCAATCTTTGCTAGACCAAAATGCAACTAGTAAAGTCTTTCTGATGGTGCAGCCTCTGTGTGCGTCCAAGGGCAGCTGGGCAGTCCTTCAGTACTTTTTCCAATTCCAGCTTGATCTGTGGTCTAGGGTGCCATATTTATCCCAGGAAAGTACCCAGAGGGTACAATGCGATCACTAGCTAAGGGACTAGTAGGTCCCCTCCTTTTGGATAATGATGATCCTGTCTGGTCCCAGTGCAATATTCTTGCCCCTTCCAAGATGGCACGACCCTTCTTTTGTCACCAGGAGCATGGTAGCCCACTCCAAAGTTGTGCCTACCCAAGGGATACACGCTTATGGGAAAAACAGTACTGATACTGGGTTTCCCTCTCTGTCCCTGTCTCCAACCTGTTTGCAAGAACATAAGGCAGCCTGCTTGCGAGTGTTATCACCATTTGCCCTTCAAAGGCAGCTTCCCCTTTGAAGTCTGCCTTTTGGGATAACACCCCAAGTGACCATCCTGGGGGAGGAGGTCACACCTCACTCTGTGGCAAATGCCATTGTCCCGGAGCCTGGGAGTTGCTCACACATCTCTCCAGGTGGTCAGAAAGCTGTCTCTGTGCCAGGGCCTCTGTGAAGCCACTTTCCCAGCAGAAGTAAAGAGTTGCAACTTTCTAAAAGTTGCTTACCTTTAGTAGTGGTATTAACTTCGACCTGGGCATCATGTCTGGTTCAATGCCATGATTAATTTGATACCTTACATGACCTAGTTAGGTAATCCCATTCATAAGTTCTGCGGGTTGGGGTGCCAACTGGTAACCCTGTGTTAGTCAATAGGGCTACTAACTTTATGCAAGGCAAAACATCAATTTGGAAGTGTTGCTGTTAAAACATATTAAACATATATGTCTTAACAAAATGCAGCTCCCTGCCTTGGGCTCTATAAGCTTTCCTTAGGGAAGACCTATTTATAGTGTTTAGAGATATGGTGACTTTGCCATTGGTGTGAATGGCAAAGTCAAACTGGCAGTGAAAACACTGTCCTTTGAGTCTGCAGTGGCAGGCTGGGGGTCATTTTGTACCTTGTCACACACGGGGTGGCACAAGTAGTGCTGCAGCCCTGGCTGGACACACTGCCTTACATGCCCTGGGTACCATATACTAGGGACTTATAAGTAAGTGAGTGCTTGCCAGTTGGGGACACCCATTTCAACATAAGGGACTGAAAACTGTCACTGATGCCTGGACAGCAGGCCTCAGTCCTCTCTGAGTCAAAACAAAGCAGCAGCTAGTAGTCCGGGGTGAAAAAAAGAGGGGGGGGGCATGCAAAAAGCCTGGTGCCTCACATGAACCCTGCTCCTCAGCTAGTTCATCTGGCACACTTCAACCACACTCTTGGTGAGTCTCCCTTACCATTCAGCGAGGAAGGATGTAGGGAACTGGCTGTCCTATTGCAGGCCCTACTCTGCCTTACATTCTTCTTTCAGGTTAATTCCTACTGGGGAACTGACCTACCTCAATTTTGACAGGACTCATCCTAAACAAAACTTTAGCTAACTCTGTATGCACCTCATTCTTTACTTTGACCTTGTGCAGTGAAGTACCTACCTCCACTAACCCTAACTTAGCCAGGACAACACCGAGCTGACCCACAGAGGTTATCAAACATTGACGTAACCTCACCATGAAAAATAGGGTCAGAGGGCCTACCTTGCTACCTGTCATGGTCCTTGACCACCATGCTAGGGACAGTGCTTCCATAAAGGCAAACAGCCATCGACAGCTGTCAGTGCCCAGAACCACACCCTTAGCTCTCCACTGACAGATGTGTGTGCTATTGTATGGGTTTAAGGTGCACTTCTGCTTTTCCTGAGAAAGAAGCTGCCACATTCTGAAGCTGAAACGCTCCTTTCAATCCTTCTTCTGACAGTTCAAGGGTGCCACCCTCAAAACAATCAGCTGCCTGAGTCTTCAGGACGTCTTGGGGAACAAGCACAGTCTTATTAGTGCCAAATGTTGGATTTTTCCTTACTGGGTTAAAATTTCAGTGGCTGACTGGGTCTCTTCCGAAGAGCTGCTTTCCTTTCCTATCATTCTTTTTCTTACCTTTCTTTTGGCGCCTACTATTATTCCTAACCTTAGGGACAGTACCTCCAGAATCCTTAGGGGAGGCAGTGCACTGGGCAACTGCCTCCTTTGGGCTCAGACCAACCTCTGGGAGGTCATTACAAAAGAGCCAATCTAGGGGAGGTCTGGACGCACTACGACCCAATGCCAACCAAGGGAATTACCTAGCTTTAAAGGCCTAAAAACAACTTCACCTGGGGTAACCCTTACTTTCTTTGTTTCTCCTAGCAAATACAGTCTGGAGACACTAGCCTGTCAAGCACGATGGTTTGACCAGCACAAGAGTCTCTCAGGGCAGTTATTGAGATTCCATTCACCTTTACAGGGGCAAAAATGCTTACTACCTTCAGGACCTAACAACTCACACTCTGGGCCATTGTCCCAGTTAAAATCAAATAGGGTATCCTCATCAGAAGAATCCTCCTTTACGGCTAAACTGGCAATTCCATTGGTAACCTTTCTCTTGAGACAAGCTGCATCTCCTCTGTGTGCCCTACCGGCTGATAATCACTCTGTTTACTAGAGGTGGGGTGGGTTTTGATCACTTCTCTTTTAGGGTTCTGCAGCTATGAGGAATTGTCTTTGGTGGACTTACCACCTCCCTCCTTTCCCTTCTGTGGGTGCAGACCCCCTCTCCCGGGGATCATTTCATCCCCTTGGTGTTTTTAGGTACTCTAGTTCTGGCCCACTCAGCAGCCCGCTTTCCCAACTCTCTAGGGCTAGAATGTTTTAAATCTTCTAAATACCTGTGTAACATCTCAGCGGTACAATTTCTAAGAATGTGTTCCTTCACCCTTAAATTGTATAAGCTCTCATAGGTATCAACTGTGTTGCCCTTTATCCAGCCATCGAGTAACTTCACTGATGCATCCACCAAGTCCACCCATGTCTGAGTTGACCCCTTTGGTTTGCTTCTCAATTTACGTCTGAACTCCTCTGGGGCAAGAAACAATAACTCAATGTGCCCCCTTCATGTGAGTTACAATTCTGCCACCTCATCCTCAAGTGTATGTAATCTAGCTGTCTTGACTGTTGGTAACAATTTCCACAACATGGTCCCAAATTTGAGCACTTAATTTCTCATCTTAAGAATGCTCTCATAGGATGACAGCCACTTGTTTGTCATCCCCTCCTACAAACTTTGGAACAACCCCTTTGGGCGACCTGGGATCATAGGTACTTCTGACTCTTTCTTGTGGCCACCATTCTCTTGGGGAGCTAAACTTAGCTTGGCCCTTCTTTCCTGTAGGGCCATTCTCCTTGCTTGAAAAGCCAACTTCTCCATCTCCAGGAGGGCAAACTGGCAATCTAGTTCCTTGGATCTCCCTGTGGAAGTAAAGCTCCTCTCACTCGCAGATTGTGACCCATTCCTTGATCATGTTCTAGGAACCACACTGTGGTTGTCCCCCTCAGTTTCAGAGGAGTTTGTGCCATTGTCGTCTTCATCACCACTCTCGGGGGTGACGTTCTCTGCCATGTAGGCCTGGGCTCTCCTTGCCATTCCACATGCTTTGAGATCTTTCTCTAATTCATCCTTTCTGGAAGTCATGCCTAGGCCGATTTCCCTTCTCCTGCACATCCCTCTTGAGTCATTGATTTTCAGTGTGGGCAGGGTGCCAAATCAATTGCCCCCATTCTTCATCTTTTAAGCCTTTGGAAAAATGTTTTGCCCTCTATGAAAATTGGTTGTCAACTTCTTTGGCTCTTGGAAAAACAGTGCGTAGTGTGTGTAGAACGTTTGGCAAACCTCTGAAACTGTTACTTCAACTCCACTCAGTGTTCTTTATGTGATAGTCAACCCATTACCTGTCTGGTACAGCGAAATAAAAGTTCTGGATCCCATCGCTAGGCACTAATGTGAGGATTTGGGTGTGCTATATAATACAACTGTGGGGCCTTATTGTGCAGTACACTCACAAATAACATCTTGGGTCCAGTCAGGCTTGTTTGCTTACTCAAGATCAACACTAGGTAGCTGTCTGTGAGTGGTAAGGCTTAGCAAAGGAACGTGTAAAGCATTTAAAAGCACCAAACAATGAAATAATAAAACGACACACAAAAGAAAGAAGGCACCAATTTATAGAAATAGATTATATAAAATTCTTACCACTTGCTGTTTTTATTTGTTTGATTGAATTGTTTAATGCTAAGCAACCTGTTCAATCTGCATGTGATGTTACTGTTGGACATCTGAGAAATTTCTAAACAATCAGCTATATAAGCATTCAGTCGTAAACAAGTCACTTATCGGCATTTCTACCTGCTTTACATTTGCACCCAAGCCTTCAAAAGCATATTGGGATGTGTACATTACTGTTAGAAAGCTGGCATTTTCTTGTCCAAACCATTTGGTGTCTGCAATCTGTATCATGGGTCACATGACTAGAGGTAATTGATACTTGGCCTCTGTGCGTTCTTCCCAGGTAATATCACAACAGAGTCTGGGTCTGGGTGTTGGCAGGGTGGGCCATCCTGACTTAATACTGGGCGGAGCTCCTTCCACACTTTCGCTTCAAAATCAGTGGCTCAGCTCACACACATAGGACTTACTAGCATATTGTGCTTGTAGACAGACTGAGAACAGGGCTGGGAGGCAGAAAATTCCAGACACTTCTGTGGAGGGAAACCTCCAAAAGCTTCTCCCATTTCAAACCAAGTATAAACATGGGACCCTCAGACCGACTCTAAAGTACACTTTTGGATTTGTGGATACTACAGGATGACTGCCTTGCTGCTTGTTGCCTGCCCTGCTGTTTGGGAAGGAAGACTGCCCCTGGACCCTTTATTACAGGCTGAGGTGACTCCAAGGGTCAGCTGACCGACCTCCTGTTCTGAGCTATAGGGACACAACAAGCTTGAGAGGTCTCCCTACAACTGCTCAGCTGACCGGCTGCACTGGACCTGCCTATATCTGCAGCTGGATCTGCCTGAACACTGCTGGCCTCTGCTGGAATGAGTTCTTGATCCCCAAAAGGTGCCCCTCAGGTCTTGGAACTTTGGTGTGGCATCTGTTGAGCTCCTCCCAAAAGAAGGAAGAAATCCTGAAGTATGGCTGTGAAGATGCCTGTTTGTGCCAAGATCTTGTTGGCTGTCAACGCGAAGCTCCGGTGAACTCAACTGTTTGAGCTACAGTGACTGCAAGCAATGACCAGCAACATGAGATCTGCACTTAGTGCTATAGCATCAACAGCCCGTGGTGACCAACAACGTGAATTTCCAGCAATGACCATCTTCAATGGCACACAATCTGTGCACTACAGCGACGTCAGGCCAGCTCTTCATGCTAATGCGACAACCATCTGATATGCCCTCCCTGCACCGCGCAGCTTCTTCCACTGAAAACAGAATTCTTCGTGCTGGACTTTACAAGATAACTTTTTCAGCTGGAAAACCTGGATCCCGGTGTTCAGTCCACGCTCCTTCGTCTTCAGCCTAAGCTAGTGACTTTCACTAGTCTCACACAACCAGATGACAGTGAGTGGCAATTTGTGCTTTTAGGTGCTATTCTCAGCTTTGATCTTTGAAACTGCATATCCCTGGTTTGACTGGTTGGATTTTTATCATGTTGGTGTCAAATAATTTATTACATTTCACTCTGTTTTTCTAACTTGGTGTGGGTTTTTTTCTTGTCTTCTGTTTTCACTTCATTGCTGTTTGTGTCCTGCATAAATACTTTACACGTTCCCTCTAAGTTAAGCCAGACTTTTTTTGTGCCAAGCAACCAGAGGATTAATAAGCACAGGTTAACTTTGTGACTTTTTGTGGTTCACCCTGGCAAGAACTGTGATTATTGCTTGAGAAGGGCTCACACGTCCCCTTAACCAACCACGCAGATTCTCATGATAGTGCATGGCAGTTTACTCTTGTTAAAGGTTACCTTCATGTATAGTTTCTTTTACGAACTCTAACCTTTTACCACTATAGCGGATCCCATAGCTCTATTCGACAAAGATGAAAGGGGGTCAGATATACTGATAAGCACTAGCATGTGCATCTTAATGACTGACAATGAATGTTTGAACATTGGACATTTTTGTGGCATTTATTAGTTTTTTGTACTGCTAGCAGGAGTTATGTTTTCTTTTCTTCAATAGGCATGGCATTGAGGTCAAAGCTGACTAAGCTTTCATGCCTTCTGATGGTACAGAAAATTGCTGTAGTCTTTCAATGTTTCAAGTGAGAACTGCCAGCATGCAATGAAAATTCTCAGCTGACACTGGGTTCAATTCCTGCAAATAAGGCAGAAATCATCAGACAAAAGAGCCACGTAGATGCCTGAAGACAAGCCAGCTCTCTGTTTCCCATAGTGTTAACTGCAGTTTCTCGCTCTGTTTTCTTCAACAGAAGAAAGGAAGGATTAGAAGAATTCACTGAGCACTTGGATTATACTAACAATGTATCAGGAATTGTATGTCGATAAACCGGATAGGTTAATGTGTACATTAGAGATACTGAAGCAATGGAAACAGGTATTCTCATTTTTATGCCAGAAATCCTAATGTATCCAAGATCCAAAACTGCTATGCAGTCACTGGTGCCCCAGGTGTTTTTTTTATTTTTATTATTTTATTATAAAATGTGTTTTGTTCCAGAGTAACCCCCCATAATATTTGAAATCATTGATTTCCGACACTAAAGTTTCACATATTAATGCCCCTAATTTTAAAAATGGTGGAGGTGATTGAATTTTAAGCCTCTGTTTGTATGTGTCTCCCACTCTACCTCAGTAGGACACCTGATAGTAAATTTTGGTGGCGGGATTGGAATGACTACTACCACTTGTCTAATTAAAACTAATAGAACATTCTGTACATTGATAGGGGGAACAGTCCACTTCACAGGAAGGTCAGTTAAAATAATGTGTGGTACTTTCATTCGCATGAAGCCCAGAGATGGCTTTTTTCATTGGAGTTGATCCTGTGTGATTTTCCCTGGACAAGGCTCTATCATAACAGCTGAAAATCCAATGTGTTTGTTGGATTTTGCCATTGGCAATATGAGTGAAACCAGCTTCAAGTGCAAGTGTGGAATCAACGTGTTCTGACCTAAAGAAGAGGTTGCATCTCCATGCTAAATGTTGTAACTTAACACCAGTAATAAGCTGTAGGACCACATAAGATTGAGATCAGCAGAATTGAAAACCTCTTGTAAATGGCTAAATTTCATACAACTTTAAAATGCAAGGATATGTAATGTGAAATATAAATGACGGAAAAATGTTGCTTGCTCTTGCAGCATATTCGAGCAATGGCTTAGAAGACACCAACCATTATTAGATGTTTATCCAGAAGCGAGTGCGCCCATTGGGCACAATCGGGAATACTTCATGGTCCCCTTCCTTCCACTGGCCACAAATGGTGAATTTTTCCTCCCATCAAGAGACCTGGGCTATGAATATGAATATTTAGTAGAACCAGGTAAGATATACTGGTTTAGTAACAGCTTGCAAATCGACCAGTAACACATTCTAGAAAATGCTTGACAAGTTTGTGGGGATGAACACATGTCACCTTAATGTTAATATGTTTCTATTTTAGGTTTGATGTTGTGTATAAGCTATTTGGGCATGGTTCTTTGGAATATAATGTTCAGTCTAAAGCCCTAATTCTCTTCCAGCATAAAACCCATTTTTGAAAGACAGCCAGATTGTTCCCCTTAACCTTATCTGTACATGATATACTCACTCACAATGGGTTTTTAAATGGTGAGTGACAGATTTTATTTTAGGTTTAGTTGACAGCACTACACATCATTTGTCTCCCCATCCTATTAATATGGAGGCTAGAAATTACAAAATGTTAATTGGATAAGCAAGGGGATGTGCAAATGGGATTACACTAAAGGGTAAATATGGATAAGACACTGACTGGCCCTAGCATATGCCCTGGATGCTAGGATTGTTCTACAAGATATTGAGGATAGGAATATCAAGATGTACATATATTGTGGACAGAATTTCAAGGGACAAATTATCAAAAGGTAAGTGCATATAGAGGAAGTACAAATGTACTATTCTCAACACCACATTTATGCACCTTAATTATAAATACATCATCAAGGTACCTAGATGTAGAGTTAGGTAGAGAAAATCTATACTTGCTTCCATTTTGATAGTTCATCCTTCAATTTTGTGTCCATGATATTTCCTGACCTTGGGGTTCCTACCTGCATATTCTGGGGATACACTGATGCTAGTGCATAGGTTCAAGGATAGAGCACATAGTACTTGTTGTTCTCTCCTGCAAGTTATCTTGCTATGGATTTGGATTGTTTAGAGATTGTTGTCTTTGTTAGGCATGGACTAGATATAAATACATTTGATTATTGAAGACATCAAGCATTAGCAAAGGCAATTAGTCTGGCCTCTGCAAATTGGATGCCAAAGTTACATTTTATCTTTTATTGCAAACATATGTCACAAAAAGGAAAATAATTATGGAATCTACACCCTTACATTTTAAGTTAAATGAAATATCGCATATACTTCAGGAGAAAGCATCTGCATCCCCGTCTGCCACAATTCAAAGGATGAATTGTGGCCTAAGAGATGTTTTTGGGGGGGACTGATGGGCCTATCTTAGAAGCAAGTGGGGTCTAATATTAATCTTCAGTTATTCATTACGGTATACTCATGGTAAGCAGGCTCTTTACAAATAAACGCTATGTTAACAAGGTCTGGTTACTGTGGGTGTAGATTAAATGTTTGTTCACTTATTTATTTGTGGAATTTTATATTCTGCCAAAGTGTTAACATTTGGACATCTTTGAGCATTTCAGCACAAAGATGACTTCTGCGTGTGTTAAGTAGCTGGTAATTTTGAGGGAATGTTATGGTAGATTTACTTGTTATCACCATAGAGTTCCCCACTGAAACTTGTGTAGTGGGTGTGGAGGGATAGCTGGTAAGCAAAATAAGGGGGGCTGTGTAAAAGCTGAACTGTTAATGGAGATGAGTAGAGTGAGGCCTTTCTAGTGGTATTGTGTGTTTTCATGCTGCCTTCCTAAATCACTGTGGTCAGAACAGTGCAGTGAATCTCTGCATCTGGGTCATTGATTAGTGTTAGTTAATTTGCATTTCTATTTCTAGAATATCCTTATGGAACCAATCTTCTAGAGCAAAGATTCTAAGGTTGGGCCGATGTGTTGGAGGGTGGGTCATTAGTTGTGTGGCCTGCCACTGGGAACCAACCACCCCATTGTGTTGACTATTAGTTGGTATGGACAAGTAATCACCATTCACAAGCACATAAGAATAACACTCAATAAATGATTACCCAGTCTTTGCTTTATCATTCGGTAAAGTAAAATTACATTTATTACACACTCTCACTACTCAATACTATGCAACAGTTTACAAATAAACACAAGCTGATGGAATTACTTTTAGATGACTGAGTAATCATTCTTGTCTCTTCCAAAATGAGATATAGACCAGCAACCCACATGGTAGAACATTAACTTACATTCCAATGCAATATTTGACTGTATCTTGGAGTGAGAGCACCTAATACTGGCAATAAAGTACATCCACTTTTATTACTAGTGGCCATTAGTCTAATTACTCAAATAAGCATCAACAAGGAGCATTTTTTTAGACCGGTGGGAGTGGTCTGCACTGCTCAGATTACCCTCAGCACGATCTATGCAGTCCACCCTCACTCCTACAGGGTGTGGGCCAAGGTTCATCTTATTTCACAATGAAACATTCAACATAAACATGATGCACAGTTGATACGGTCCCTAAAAGACATCACTTGGTTGTAAATCATTATGTAATGCTATCTTTCCCCTCTAGAGGGTGCCTTTTCATATGACTCTACACAAGTTGTATCATTGGCCACAACACTGCAGCACTACATTTTGAATCACATTTAGCATAAATGCTACCCTTTTAACCACAGTCCCTAAAGGACTCCATTTCTGTAACAACACATGTAATTACATCCTACAATCCATTGTTATGACAATTCAGGCCATAAGGTCTGCAGCCATGATCTTTACCACTAGGGGGCACAGTCCCACCACTCTGAAAAAAAGTTCCAGCTGGGACTCACTTGAACACACATGGAAACCCTTGACGGGTCCTCATTTCCAAGTCCCCTAAAACTGAAGATGGGGACAGTTGATAACAATATCTTCTTTTTTTGGGGGGAGGAGGCTGAGCTCCTTCTGCAACATCCCCCAGACTTAGTGATGCTTTTGGTGGTGACCCTGCACTCCTGGGGGCTACCACCATGCCAAATGAGTGTGTTTTGCACTTTAATTGGGTCAAGCCCTTCAGGGCATTATGGGGTGCTCCCTCTAGAGCCTGGATACCACATGAGGTTCTCCCGCTGATCCAGGGAGTGACACTGTGGCGGTTTTCTTACTGGCTTTTGTTGGGCGAGTGTGAACGGTCCCACTCAGACACCCCGTGGCCATCAACATTGTTGGAGAGCAGCTCAGGGAGCCCACCCCCGGCTGCTTTCGGCCGTCCCTCCCTTACCAGTATCTTTACATGCTGCTGTGGGAGCTGGCTTTGCATTGGGAGCTTGCCCGCTCCTGCAGGCAGACACGTATGGTGCTGCTGTCGGGGGGGGGCAGCTGAGGGGAGTGTGGCATCACTCCCTCCCCCCCTTCATGGCACTATCTGGGCCCAGGGATGGGTTTCTGGGCCCCTACTCACCTTCATGGGGAGCGCAAAGGTGCTCCCTGACTTCCTTTTTGGCCGCTGGGCCCACCCTTTGGCAGCGGCCTTTTTTGTGGTGAGCGCAATGGTGCTCCTCAACCATGCTTCTTCGTGGGATCCTGGAATGGGATCTGTGACCCAACTCCATTTTTGTGGGGGGTGCAACGACGTCTCCCACCTTGGCTTCTTTGTGGGCCCCTCCCAGCATCTTTGTGGAAGGACAGCTTCCATGGGCCCTTCATGGGACCCCATGGGCTTCTTCATAGGGCCCCAGGATGGGGTCTGGGGCCACGCACACTATCTTCACAGAAGGTGCAATGGCATCCCCAGACTTGGCTTCTCTCAGCAGGGCCTCGGGATGGGGTCTGGGCCCCTTCCTCTCACCTTCGAGGGAGCGCAACAGCGCCCCCTCAATGCAGATTGTTTACCAGGGATGTGTGACGGTGTTCCCTGGTTCCATTCTTCTTTGGCCTTGGGTCCTGGCCCACCCCTGGTGCAACACTGGAATCGGTGGCGGAGACCCACGCACTTTGCCTCCAGTCCTCCCTGCAGGTCAAAGGTCCTGTACTTTCCCTCACGGATATCTCAAGCCCCTGTATGCTAGTTTTGCTGATCTTCGGCTCATTTTGCTCCTGGTGGCGACCCCTAGCCACCTGGAGCATTTTAGGCCTCTGGGCCTAGAAGGTTACCAACTCGGTAGGGAGCCATTCTCACTGACTCCCTGCACCAGCCTTTCATCTGGGTGCCTTCTTTTCCTCTGGGCAGTGGCTCTCCCTGCGCCAGAGCCCAGCCTTTCCCCCAACTGGTCCTTGAGGGAGTTTAAGGGGACCAGCTTACCTGGAGTTTTACCCCACTGGGTCTGAGGTCATTCAGGGGCAGAGTCCTTGCCCCAGTGGGCAGTCAGAGGGTTCTTCTTTCCAGTTGTCCATGACACCTGTCTTCAGTCCCAATGTTCTGCAGGGAAGCACAGACCAGAGGGAGTGTCCTTCCCTGTACAAGACTTTTTAATTGGGGGCAGAAGTGGCTAGCAGGGCTGCGTCTCTGGCCTATCCTGATGCCCACATCACTTCTCCACCCTTGTCCCAACCTTCCTGTATAGTCTTCTTGGATAGCTCAAAATGGCGTCGTCCAGAAGTCTGTTGCCACATGTGCTTTGATAAACTCTCCTCCTCCTCCCTGACATTCCTGCCAGGGCCTCTCCCCAGCAACTCCTCCAAGGAGCATCTCCTCGCTGAGGGGCCTGAGGCAGGGACGGTTCCTGGCACAGAATGAGAGCTGGCTTATTGATGCAAGGGCTTTCTCTTGCAGCTGGACAGATCAGTAATTGGCCCTAATACTGAGCTGAGTCAGAGAAAGACGACATTCCTGGATGCGCCAGAAGTGGTACAAATATTCTTTTGTAACCTACTACATTATTATTTTCATACAGGTTACAGTGGAAATTGGTGCAACTTTGGACCCTAGGAAACTGGAGTTGCGCCCTAGGCCAATCTTTTCTCATTGACATATAATGGATTGTCACTACAATCAAGACAGTAAGCACACTGTCTATCCCTCACATGTGTACACCCATTTCATAAGGCCTAATTCAGGTTGCCGGCCACTCTGTATGCTCCCTTCTGCGCCAGGATACCTATGAGCAGGTCTTGAGCTGTGCACACGTGATCAAATATAACCAACCCTCAAGCCTCCTAGCCTTGTTGCATCACAGCAGCCTATGCTTAACAAGGCAGCACCAGTGGGAAACGTGCAGTACATTTTACCATAAGTTTACAGTGGGTGATTCCCAAACTATGAGGCTCCCTCGCAGTAAAAGGTAAAAAAACAGATGATCCAAAAGCAAAAAATCAGGGTAGACCAGATAGTCAGAACGTCCACCCACACAATGTGACAGATCATGTTTGGACTTGCATGTCAGTTAGTAAAATTAGGCTTGAAAGGAAAGGCAGTTTTTATATGATCATTTCCTCCATCTCAAGGATGGGCATAGGATGTTCCATAGCTTCAGTCATTTGATCAGCCTCCATTTGTCTGGTGCTAGAATCGGAGTTTAATATTCTTGTGAGACTTTGACAACTGCAAACTCTTGCTAGAGCACGGTAAGTTGCAAATTTGGGAAGGTACTCTTGACTGTGAGACATTGTATATCTTGCATTGGATTTTGAAGATGATCATTGTTTCAACTAGGAGCCAGTGGAGGGATTTCAGTATCATTGTTGTGTGATGGCATCTTTTTAATTTATGATCAGTCTGCAGGATTCTAGACCTTTTGAAATCTGGTGGTAAGTATTTTCACGAATCCTGCATAAATAAATATTGCAGTTACCCAATCTAGTCATCACCAGCAACCTAATCTATCAGTTAAGCCATTTGGAGGAACAGCAAAGTTATTCTAAGGAAGGAGTGTCAGAAGTTGGGGTTTTGGACAACTTTGTGTTTGGCTATAATTAAAAATGTTTACACTTTATGGATTGGAGTCATACCACGCCCACTACTGTTGACCAGTGTCATCCTTACTGTTGCAAACTATTAGGATTCCAGTTCTAGAGCTATTAAGACAAATGAAATGTTTATTCATTCAAATGTCTATATTATTATGAGGAACATTTTTATGGCAACAGAGTAACTGTAAGAGCCTGCACAGGTAAAATTGGTGTAGTCTGTCTGCCATCTTAACCTTTGCGTTCTCTGCAACCTGAATAGAACGGATGCTCTATGAGCCTATACAGTATGCCTACTTCTGCTGTCTGCCTTAAAGATCTGTGAGTTTTGTGAAGCTTCTACATTTTCCATCCTGCCCAACCCCTTCCATGTAGATGATCAGTCGTTAAACAAGACTTGGAATATACTTGAAAGGGCTGTGGAAAAATGAAAGGAACGTATGGACGCATAGAAGCATGGAGGAGACATTTAAAAAAATTAGATGACGTGTGAATTTGCAACTAATATCATTTTAAAAGGTCTCGAATACTCCGATTTTGACCATTAGAGAAACGAGTATAAAAAAAAACGTAATAGCTTTGAGACAATTTTTCAAAAGTTGTCTTGGGAAATGTGAATTCATATCATCCCAGGGTGAAGAAAGTGGTAAGCGTATTTAGCACATGTTGAATTGATTAGAGTATTGCATGAGTGCCCCGTCATAACTCAGTCAGTTTAATAATAAGGTCTAAAGTGCACGGTTTGCATCCATTTTTGCCAACCTCTCTCGTGGACAGTATACCTCCAAATCCCCCTGGAGGAAGGTCTTCCAAGCTTTTTCTGCTTGTTGCATTCCAGGGCAGACATGTGTTCTCCATCACTTTCACATTAATGTAGGCATCACTGTTCACAGCCATCCTGACCTTGGCATCCCTTGAGGAGCATTGCAGCATCCCTGCCGCGCATTCTAACCCTCTGTACCATAACACGTTTCCCCCACAGTCAAAGTCCGAAACGTATCTAAGGTCTGTAAATGAGTATTTAGCGATGTTGTGTCTGCTTTTGATAAGGAACATCAGGCATGCACGAACAAACTTTTCTAAAATGTGAAAACGGAAGCTTGTGCATTGCTGCATTTCCAAGATATATAATTCTGTGACAGTCGCGCAGAAAATGAATGGAAATTGTCCGCTGAGGATCTTATATTGTAATAAGGCCAGTGGTGCGTGGCATGTTGGACATGTTGACTTGGCTGCAAGGTTAATTTGGGCAGATTATTCATCAATTACCATATTTGAGTCAAAGCCGTTTTAGAAAACCTGTAGGTGGCAGTGATTATGGCACATTTTCGTTCTTGTCTTGATCCGTGGATGTAGTTTGCTCCTTTGAGAAGGAAATCTAAAATCCTCGGTGACAATTAGAGTGTGTGTGCAGTGGAATGGGTGATATAATTATATCCTAGGAGGGAGGGAATTAACCGGTAAATTGGATCCATTATTGCAATACAGGTTGTGTGATCCGCAAAGAAACTTGTCTGAAACGGGTAATTTGATTCTTTGTTTAATTTATGCCCAGACAGTGGTCACAAATGAGATAACCATTAATGAGACACTATTTAGCCATGATCAGCACGTCGCACTATGAACAATCAACAATGCCCTGCAAGCTCGAATGTGAGGAAACAAATCCACTGTCTAGTGCGACAAAATCAGCAATTACACTGGTTTTTTCAATCTTGATTTTAAATAAAAAATTTAACTGCTTACATACCCCAGTATCCTCATCGCATTGTTGATTTAATATAGGCTATAAGCATTAGCAAAATTAAAATAGCACACGCCATTACATGACTGTCATAGAAGCTTTAAAGGTGTACTTGTGCCTTATAATTATTTTAAATGCATGCACATCCACTTTCAAAATCAGGCTTGCAAAGAGTATCACATTGCAACTCCAGCCTCCCTGTCTGAGAGACACCCACATTCCCTGCCTGGCCCCAGTATGGATACATGATTTGCCCATTTCCCCCTTATCAGGACCCTATAGAAAGAACACTTTGCTCCTCTGAGGAGTAACCCCCAGACTTTGGAGCTGCCACGTGAAGCACTCTGCGTCTACTGCTACACCAAGGAGGAAAGATATTGGGCACGTCTGCCCGTTTATAAGTGTCCTAGAGATCACATTGTGCCACCCGATCTTTGTGGGAGACACAGAAACTATTTTCAAACCCTTGACACTAAACAACTGATATTAGATTCATAGTGAATTCCCTTCAACTCTCATGGCTAGTGAAGTTCACAGTGGAAAAGGGGGAGCATTATTTGTGTGGTGCTAAAGGGTAATGTAGTGTTCTCCCTGGTAAGAGTTTAATTAGAGGATGCTTATACTTCAAAGGGACATTAAAGCCATAGGTATTCCATATAATTTTGAATTAAAGAAAGGGTAAGATTTGTCAGATTTGATCAGAACGTTACAGTGCAATATCAGGAGAAGGTCAGCTATGCCATCTTCTCCTTCTTGCATTTATTGGTTTCCACCTTAGGGATGTTGCTGTAGGTGTGATGAGACCCACTTGAGAACCTGAATTTGGCTGATCAGCACGGTGCATTGCTGGAACTGACCACTTTGTAGCAGATGTCCTAATGTTTTGAAAAGTATGCAGATCGGTAGTGGAGCGTCAAAGGAATTCTGTGTACGTCTGAGGCATTTAATCAGTGAATCACCGCTTGAAGGATGTTTTTCAGGTGGTTGAGGTATTGCTCAGGTAATCTAGTGAGCAGGGCTTTGCTTTAATTAAAGCAGTGGAAGATCAAAATTCTGGAGCCCAGCTCTGCATGAAAAGACTTGATTTTAAATAGCCAAGACTGCAGATAAAACTCTGTTTTCATTTGAGGTCCAAAGACACTTCTGTGATTACGCTTGGTGTCCCTGTAAAAGCTCAGGAACCTTTCACTATCTATCTGTCATGGAGAAAGCCACCCAGTTTGATTCATGAGAGCTTAGTGGTCGAAATGTGAAAGGATGTCAAAATCATGTAGAACAATAACATTTGGATCATCATTTTTGTTGATTCAAAGTGCACCATCAACCACTTTAAAAATTTGTTGACTCAGTACTGCTTTGTGGTTGAGCACAAATGGTAGTCATGAAGATGGGCTTTGCAGTTAATCTTCTCATGTAAGTGAATGGCCTTCTAGATGATCATTCCTGTGAATGACAGATATGTCAATGGATAGTAGTTAGGTCATTGGATTCTTTATTGGGTTTTCCAGGAAGGATAGGTTATCTCTTGTTTTAAGAGTCCTGGAAGGCACCTTGGTGGAAAGATGAGTTGAAGATTTTGAGCAGTGGTATCAGAGCTTTCACTGTTGGATGCCTTAACCAATGACTAATGAGGTTCTTGCTGCAGGTTACCTAGGCATCATTTACAACATTTTCCTGGGTGGTGCAAAGTGACATAAGAGTCATCAGGCATGAAAGCTGCATGTAATGCCACATTTAGTGGAATCTAATGTTGACTTTGCTAACATGAAACCACTTGGCTGTACCATGGTGCAGAGGGGTCTGTGAGGTGGTACTTGAATGAGACATGGGCATCTACTAACAACTGGATGTTATCAGTGAAGTTGAAGAGTGGAGCTCCAACACTGGCCTCTGAAGTAGAGGTGCATCCCAGATTGGTCATGCTCTTAAGCAGTGTGTTAATGTTGGAGTTCTTGAATTATCTACTTGGTCAATTACATGTTTGTTTTTGGCTGTCGTCTTTGGGGTGTTGCAAATCAAAGGTTATGGCTACTTGGTTGTTGTGATCAATGAGCTGAGAGGCATGGTATGTGGAGTTTTTCATGGTGGTCTGATAAAATGCAAGGTATTGCTTCTAGTATATAAAAGCAGTATAACAAGCTGAGCAATCTCAACAGTACCCAGGTGGTTAATAAACACACCCTTCGTAGTGTTATTCACGTTTGGAGGTTGATATTGCTAGAAAGATGGTATTCGTTTAGCTGTGTGACGCTGATGTGATGAGGTTGTCATGAAGGTGAAGGCTAGGTTTATTTATCAGTTGAAAGGTCCTGGTCTTCAGTGCTGATGGGAGAAGAAGTAGGAGTGAGCTTTAAGTAGGTGAAATATGCCCAACCATGTTTAGTCATTACAGTTGGTGGATGAACCTACTGTTTCATGTCCTGGTGCATCCTGTCCTGTTTGAGCAGCTGATGTGCTAAATTCTACCTTTGCTGCACCACAACATAGGCGATGTGGGAAGTAGCTGAGAAATCCAAGTCTTCATAATAATTGCATTGGGATTATGATAACTGATTAGGTCTACACTGTGTAAGAAAGTGATATGAGCATTGAGCAGGATGAAAAGCAGCATGTGGTGAGTGTGCCCACTCACACAGTTCTATCATTATATAAGAAACACTGTACCCAATCGACCTCACAATGCATGAAGCAACACATTAGCAACAGGACTCATTGGACATCCAAAAGAGAGACTGAAATAGAAATGTTTTAAGGAGTTTCCGGAAGCTGAGTTGTGGTTGGTTCATTCCACTGAGAGGGCGTTCCGGAGTTTAGTAGCTAAATAGGCAAAGGGTCATCCTCCACTCCTTGCCCTCTTAATCCTGGGGAACTGCAGTAACTATGTTATCCCCAAAACATAGTGATCTAGCAATAGAGGGATTTAGCAAGAGCTGTATTAACTGCAGACCCTTCCCGTGCATAGTGCGATGGGCTAGACAGAGTGTCTTGAACTGGATTCTCTTACACACAGGATGCCAATGCAGAGCTGCTAAGGCTGATGCCACCTACTGGTACTTTGGAGTTTTAAAGAGAAGTGGGCACTGGTGTTCTGGGCCACTTGAAACTTCTTTATCACAAACTTAGGACTTCTCAGGTAAAGAGAGTTTCCATAGTCCAGATGTGAATTTACCAGTCCTTGCACAACCACTCTCTGGAAAAGGCATGGTAACCAGCCCAACAGTTCTTTGAGAGGTCTAAGAAGTCCAAAACAGCTTGATGTAAGTTTCCTAGCCTGTACCTCCATGAAGAGTTTATTATAAGCCCAGAACCAGGGGCTTTTGCCTACAGGAATATGGGAAGGTTGTGTGCCTAGATCGTCAGGCCAGCACAGTTTCAGCGAGAAGAGAGGTAATTGCAGATACTTAATACCTCTGTTTTTTCACAGTTTAATATCAAGCTGATGGCAGACATCCAGTCTGTTACTTGTTCCTAACAGGTATTTAGTGGATTAGAGACTTCATCAGTATCCTAGTTGAGAGCTATGACAATCTGTGTGTTGTCAGCGGAGGAGACCAGTGCTAGGCCATTAGCCCACACAATCTCCGCAAGTGGGAGCATATAAAGATTGAATGGTGTAGGGCTTATAGAGGAGCCTGTCAAACCCCACATTTTAGGGGGGGGGGGTTTAAGGGAACAGGGATTCCTCAAATACCTGGAAACTCCTGTTTTCAAGCAAGGCAGTGAGCCATTTGAGTGTGACTCCAGAGAGTCCTGCTCCTCCCTCCTATGTATTAGAACTAGATGGGATACGATATCAAAGGCCGGCTCAGATTCAACAAAATCATAGCTGCTGAGCCACCTTGATCCAAGTTTACCCTCAATTCTGTGCTGCTTCCAGGACTAAAACCTGTTTGGGTTGGATGCAAAATAGCATGTGTCTGTAGAAATGAGGACAACTGCCCGTTCACATACTTCTCCAGAACTTTGCTGGCTCCAGGAAGAGGGGAAATAGGTCTGTAATTCTCCAAATGTAAAGGATCAGCAGAGGGTTTTTTTCAGCAGGGACCCGCAATTGCATGTTTCCATGCGGAGGGGACACTCCCGCTTTCCAGGAAGGGATCAAAGATATTACTCAAACTGGACAGAATTATTTTTCCCCCTTTCCTAAGTATGTCTAAGGAGAGGGAGTGGGGAGGGAGGTTGGCTGGGTCAGTGGTGGTGCTGATTTTATTGACTTTAGAATCTCCTTAGTGGCCTCTTTGCTGACAGCAGCAAAAGCGAGCCTGGACTTACTGTGAAAGGTATTTTGCTAAGAGCAGAGTCCCCTGGTAGGGAAGGAAGGCTACTGTTTACTTTTCCAAACAATAAGTTGCTGAACATATTGCAGTGCTACACTGAAGGTGGGGGGGAAGGAGGGGGGGTGGAATGATTCCTAGCCACAAGGCTGTTCACCAGCTTAAATAACTCTTTGGAGGAGTTGAGCGAATTTTCAATGTTGGCTGAAATAAGAGACTCTAGCTTCTCTTATTGCATACTGGTATTTTCTCATGGCTTTCTTGTAGGGTTACCTTCATAGACTTGTCATAAGTTTTCCTCCAAACCCTTAACAACTTTTTGCTTCCTTTTTTTGTTTAACAAGCTCAGATGAGAACTTGGGGCGTGTCCACCAGGCGACCAGCCCCTTGAAGTCTCAAAGGGACAAGGACATCTGGGGAGTGGTATGGCCAGCCCTCAACATTTTTGTACCTTTCTGCAAAGTCTTCTTCAATTGTAGGGGTATAATTAGCTAGAGAGCTTTCCCACAATGCTGCATCAAGCTTTGCCCAGCAACAACTAAGTCTGGGTGGATGAGCTTGGTGGGCTTTTTCCCCAGTACTGTATAGGCAAAAGGGCACTATGGTGATCATGTGATTATCTGACCATTATATTGGAATGGTGGTGTCTGTGGCCATATCACTAATATTTGTAAAAATTGGATCCAATAAATGGTCTAATCTGAGTGGGGAGTTAACAAGCTGAGTCATCTAGATAGCGGTCAGGTCATGGCTTACATTTTTTGCGCTTTGGCAACTATTATTAACAAAATGCAGATTTAAGTCCCCCAATAACATGAAGTCGACCTATGGAAGTTCTGCCACTAGATCAGTTGGCTCTTGAATAAATTGAGTAGCTGGGCCAGGAGGACCGTGCATCAATATGCCTGGGAAGGTGAAAGTAACCAAAAGCTCCATGGAGAAAAGCAAACCTTCACTCCCAGGAATACAAATGGATGGGAATTGTCCTTTCAACTCAGTCTTAAAGACTATGGCTACTCCCCAGCTCTTTTCTTTATGCAATCACACCTTGTGATTGTGTATCCCTGGGAAGAGACATCGCAGCATCTTGAATGGAGTCCTCTCTGAGCCATGCCTTAGTGATAAACATTGCCTCTGGTTGCTTATCATCCAGAAATGTAAACCGCTTGGAGCTGTGCCTCAGTAGTGATCTTCAATTAGGCATATACATCTGCCAGTAGTGGTTGTTACTCATAGCTTTAAGTTCCCTAATGCCCATTTTTAATAGTTTAAAATTGTGTACACCCAGTTTGCACCTTTTCAAATAAAAGGGGCACTGTATGGTCTGAAGTTCTGCCATGGAAAAAATACACCATTTTATAAGTAAATGGAAAGTAGCTCTGGCCCATGGGTGGACACAGATGAACAGATTGGCTTGCCTGTAGTGCGCCCACTGCACCCGTCCACTTTATGTCTGCATCCTGTGGGGGGCATTAAATATCTGGGCCGTACTTGACAACGAGAGTGCTAACCCAAAATGGCAGCTCTAGATGTCTCCGGTGGAGGAAATGGTACTGCACATGGCCAAAATCACCCAATTTAGTAGATCTCAATTAAAACGGCCCCTGCCCAATACCCCCACCAACACAAAAGGAATACAACTTGTAAAGTTTGGGAAGTAATGTGCAGAGTGTAAAAATAGCAGCACAATGTCAGGAGATGCAGAAGAGAGCAGAGTCACCTGTGTTACTAGCCCGTCTGCGCCCCGGAGTGTATCAAGATCCGCGCTGGACTTGACAACTAGAACGCTAACATAAAATAGCGGCACTAGTTGTCTTAGTAGGGACATGGTGCCAATCTGTAGCCATGATATGAAAACTTTGTGAGCGTACGTTGTTTTTTTTTTTTTTATATAGCAGTGAGACGCAGCTTCTGAACACATTTATTCCTTCATAGAGCATGAGAGGAGAGCACAGTATGAAATGAAGACAAGGAGGCAAAGTGCAAGAGGAAAAAGGATGTGATCTAGAGCATACATGAGCACTACAGAACCAAGGATGAATTCTGTTTGAAGATATTTTTCCTAATGACATTCACAACAAATTTAGAAGCTTGATGGTCTTAGTAGTTTGTTGTAGGCAATGGCAATCTCTGATCTTATATCCAGTGGTACGGAGTTCACACTTTCACCTCAAACTGGCCCATGTGCCTACAGTTTCATTAGTTAAAATATTTTTGCTGCTAAACATATTGATATTGATTACGGTTGAGATATTACTAGATTCTGCCAGATAATCCTTTATATTTATTGAAGCTAAGAGGAATAATGAGTGGCTATTGTTAGCGCATCGGACCTTAATAAGTAAACTTACAAGGGAGACCCGAATAGGTTGATGAATCGTTTGACTCGCTTTGAGGTTTTCCCACCATATATCCCGTAGATGCAGATCAATAACCAATAACGATCAATAACATTAGTAATCATTAAAAGTCAGTAATTGGAACACATCATGACCTTGAGGTCATGAATAACCACACCTTTATATAAAAGTTAGCATTGTAAATATAGGGAAATAAATATTCTAAGATAATATAGGTTAATCTCAAAGTCAATTGATAAACATACAGGAACAACACTGGCTGGCCGAAATGACAAAAGAACCGCAATCTAATCAAAGTTTGATCTGCTACACATTCTAAGGTTACAGTGCAAATTAATAGCAACAATAATTGTGCAAATGATATTACATACATTTAGTTTAAGCAAAGAAAATACATCAGCTGTTATTTCATATAGCGAACTTCATCAGTGAGAACCCTAACTAACCCCAGTTTAGAATTAGCATGTTTGGGCGTCATGGAAAACAATTTAGTCAACACAAACTTGGAAAACATCTAACTATGGCTCTATCAAAATAGTGGTTGGTACCTAGAAACAAAAGCAAATAGACATGACAAACTGTATCATAGTCAAAATACCTATCCTCAGTTTGGATCAAGAAGCGGTGACAGTCTTCGTCATTAGGACATCAGTCTGGTCAGCAAAGCATCAGGATACAGGATCAAAGTTCAGAAAAGGCAAAGTCTTTTAAACAATAAAGTTAATCATGTCTCTTCTCAAGAAAGAAATTGGGCAAATGTGTTGTCAAATGGAAAAGTGCTGTCCTTTTCTCAGTGCAGTCTAGCTAAGTAATATTTCCTAAAACTTCTTCCCAAGTCCCTATTGGTCAAGGGATCGCAAGTTCACACTTTGTCCAATAAGACTAAAACCCTTAATCTAAAGTTCTTCTACTACATGTCAGTGACTGGCTCATCTTGTCCCGGTCTTGTCATTCGGCTTGTCAGGTAACAATATTGTTGCAGCTCATACTCCACTCAGTGTCTCCTTTGTATTCTCCTGAGAAAGTCAGTCTTACACACATTACATAAAACAATGTTACATTAGCAACTACATCATCTTCTAACCAGCAGTTCTCATGAGAGAGACTTTTAGCTATGAGCACATGGGCAGTACAGTGGAAAATCACAAATTAATTCCTGAAGCAGACATTTTATTAAACGCCTAAGAAATACTGCTTGACGTAAGGCCGTGCAACTAGGCCAAGACATTCGCTAAGTTAAGGCCCACAATTAATAAAGCTACTACATAATACATAACCCTTAATATGACATATTACTACATTAATCAAACATAAGCTCAACATTTCATACTAATAAGCCACTAATAAGTACGCTTCGTGAACACTGGAGACCACTTACGTGGTCACACTTTCAGATGTGTGAATTATTTTTCTCTAAGTTATTGCATTTTCTACGCAAATCCAATACTCAGAATACATGAATATTCATTAATAAATTCAGCGTTAACAATCCCTCCTCTGATGACTAAATGTGTCATCACACTAAACCTTCAAAGACAAATTTTTGCATCAGCTAAAATTCTGTCATTTCTACCCCTTCAAATCATTGTCCCTTTTTCAAATTTCTTCTTAACAAATGTTCCCTTTTCATTTCTTCCCTCCTCTGATAATTTTTCAATTTCCTCAATTTGATCCCTTTTAAACAATTTACATATTCCCCATATTACAATTTAGCAAATCACGATAATCAATATCCCTTGTATTATTTTCAATAATATTCCTTTCCCAAGGTTGCTGAGCCAATTTCCCACTGAAGCGAATCCTTTGCCAACTTTCTCCCAAACACCTGGCTCCTTCAACTCTTTCAAATCAGCACTCTCATTAGTCAGATTCGTAAGTAAGCTTCTAATTTCTTTACTATTATCAGGAATAAATGAACAGCAATGCTTTGAATTAAGCATTTTGCAAAATGCTTTGAATTAAGCATTTTGCAAACTCTGCCATCCTTTGCTAAAAGAATGTCTAACGCAAGGCGGTTCTGAAGAGTCATAGCTCTTTCAGCAGCTAATTCAGTATCTATCTGGATCATTGCTTCTGAAAAAGTTGTCAGCATGTTAGCCACAATAGTAGACAACTTTCAAATCTTTATTGAATTCAGAACAACTTCTACTGAAGGAGTCAGTGCTCCAAATATATCTCCCACTATACCAGAAGGAGACTCTCTCCTTTCTTTAATGTGATGTATTTGTCATTTTTTTTTTTTTTTTTTTTTTTTTTTTTTAAGTCATCAAGTTAAAAAATCTTTGGTAAGATTATCCTCAAGTAACATGTCCCATGCCATCCTCTTGGAAGATGGTAATAAGTATTAGGACATCAGATGTAATAAATGCCAGGAATTGCTGGATCCTGTCCATTCACCATGTATGTCCATTTACTCTGAAACAAAAACACATCTACAATCACTAGTTCCCACAAATAAAGTGCCAGTGCTACATTTAGGCCTATATACACAAAGTTTCCCTACACCTAAAGCTAACTTCCATTGTGTTTTTATTGCACTACAAGCATAATCATTCCTAAAAGTCCTTTCCTCTAAGCCCTTTTCTAATTTCTCCTTCAATGCCTTTCTCCTGTCATCTGTGTGATCTAAGAAGCTCCTTTTTAAAGGTGTAAGTAAGCATGTCAGACTGTGTGCATAAGCTGTGACAAAAGTTAATGTGGGTTCAAAGAAACCTCTCACTAATACTATGTCATTATCTTTAGCTACTCTACTCAAATACCTAATTATAGGGACAAACAAAAACACCACATCGTGGGTGGAGTAAAAGTACTGAATGTACTCTTGGTTGTAGAATTTTGTTAGTAATAGACTACAACCTATCCCATAAGTAAGAGGCAAACTATGATGGGTAACTCCTTCTTCGACTGATGAAGGAATCTGCGTACACACATAATTTTTCACATCCATCGTCTCAACGTACTCACTCAATAAGCGATAGAAGACATTAGGAAGAAGTTCCCCTTGTGCATTTCTACCTACGTGCAGATACTTCTCATCTAACCTAAACGTCTCTATTGCTATTAATGCAGTAGTTGTCTCTAAAGCTGAAGTATGGTTGGCTTTTACTCTTATCAAGAACAGTCATACACACAATCAATATCACGAACAATATCATACACACAATTGCCAAACCAATACTCATGTATTTACAGCACGTCTTCTTCCTACCCTGCTGGCTAATGTTACTCAAGATATGTAAAGAATCAGAAAGCAGAAGAGAAAATTTACAAAAATGCAGCAAAAATCTTCTTTTGACAGTTATTTACAGCTTTCAGTCACACTTCCAGGATCCTTTCTCAAAATCGGTAAGCTTGTCAAAAATCAGTTTAGCAGCTTGTCAAATCAAGTTATTTGTCAAAATCAGGTTATCAAAAAGTCGAATAGGTTACTTTTAACAGTGTCTTTCCCCTCTGCACCCTTTCTCAATTTGTCTCAACAGTTCAGTTCATCGGCTTCCTTCAAGTGCCAAAATATTGACCTGGAATGTTTCAATCAAAACAAGAAGACAAAAACTTTCTTCCACTCACTTGTAGTTGCATTCGCCCATTCAGGACCTGCGTACCTTTGACTTGCAATTCTGTTTCTTTTCAACTTTCGATCTCCATTCAATTCTCCTTCACTTAGGTCTCCTCTCTTTGTTAAATCTACTTCTACCTCGATTGTTGTCACAACAACTGCTTCCTTTCTCTTTGCTTGTGACTCTGGCCACTTATCTCCTTTCAGTGGACCCTTGGTCAATGCTCTTTTCAGAGTTAGATCACATTGACTTTGATCCGCCCCAACTACTTACCCCTCGAGGTCTGGCAACTGCTCTGTTTTGTCTCTCAAAATCATCTGCTTCTGGGAAAGCCCTCCTCTGATTGGGCTCTCCTGCTGCATCAATTGAGATTGGCTCACTGTCACTCTCTTGGCGGTCTTCTCCTTCGTCTCTCACAGTAGTGACTGAACCGTCCTCAATGGGCTCAGATCTGGCCTCAGTTCCTTTTCTCCTCCTTCTGGCCCTGAGGCTTGCCTTGTTGTAGTTGTTGGTACCGTCGACTCCTATTCGCGGTCCAAAGGTCATGCCACTTTTTTTGTGTGACTGTTGTGGATCCAGTTCGGAACTCCAGCACACTTCACAGCTGTGGTAGTGGTCAGAACTACCTGGAATGGGTCTTTCCAGCGAGGCTCCAAACACGTCTTCTGTACATGTTTCTGGACCACAACTCAGTCACCGGCTCTCAGGTTGTGTCCTGCGTCATGGATTGGTGGCAGTTTGGTGGCTTCCACCTGCTGTGAGAAAGAGCAAACCACACCAGCCACACCTTTGCAGTAGTCCAACACCATATCATCTGTAATGCTCACAAGCGCATTTGCAGGCACCGATGGCAATCTCATTGCTCTGCCCATGAGTTTTTCATGTGGTGACAATTCTGTCTTCCTGTTGGGTGTGTTTCTCATTTTCATCAGTACTAACGGTAGTGTGTCAGGTCATTTCAGATTTGTGGATGCACACATCTTCGCCGCTCTGATTTCAAAGTACCATTCAGCTGTTCCACAAGTCCTGATGCTTAAGGGCAGTAACTACAATGCAACTTCTGCTCAATGTTCAGTGCTGCACACAGTAATTTAATTACTTCATTGTTGAAGTGACTTCCCCTATCTGATTCTAAAGAGATCGGAAACCCAAAATGTGGTATCCGTTCCTTAAGCAGTAGTTTTGCTACAGTGAGGCTGTCATTTCTTCGTGTAGGGTATGCTTCAACCCAGTGACTAAAGATGCAGACAATCACCAACACATATCTCAAACCTCCACACACAGGCATTTTAATAAAATTCTGCTGAATGGACCCCCGCTGTTCCGATTTGGCTCAAATTAACTACTGTCTCTTTTACCGTGTTCATTTGCTGGCAAATGACGCAACAATGGCAAATTGCTTCAGCAAATTGTCTAAACCTTGGGTTGAGCCAATCATGTTTAAACAACCGAATCATGGCATCCCTCCCAACATGTGCTTGACCATGATAATACCTAGCCATTTGAGACTGTGTGGCAAAACCAATTGACCCTCTTTCGAAAACCACAATTCGTCTTGTCTTTGCACACATTTCATTTTGCTCCAGGATAATTTTTCCTCCTTGTCAACTTTATTCTGCAATGTTTTCGACTCTTCCATTGTATCTATCACATATAATGCATAACTTGGACATGTTTCATCTTCTTCTGGTAACAATTCCCACTTATCTTTGAATGATATACAGTTCAATGTGCAAAACCTTACAACATGATCCGCATATCCATTCCCCATTGACACAAAATCTTGCATTTCACCACGGCAATCTTTTTAGGCATTTGGATAGCTTTCAACAAATCTTTAATTCTCTCACCATTTCTCACTGGTGAACCAGAAGAGGTCATGAAACCTCTCTATCACCACAACTGGCCAAACTCATGGACTTTTCCAAATCCATACTGGCTATCCGTATAGATGGTAACTTTTAGTTGAGTAGAAACATGCCACACTCTAGTAAGGGCTACCCGTTCCACTACTTGTGCAGAATATATTCCACAAAGCCAAGATGCTTCCAGTATACCAGTAATTGTGCGTACCGCATTTGCTGCTCTCAGTGTTCCTGCATTGCCTCTTAGACAAGAACCATCAACAAAGATAATTTGGTTATTTTCCTCCAATCGGGTGTCTCTAATGTTGGGTCCAGGTTTGGTGCGCAGATCCATCACTTTAAGACAGTCATGCTCAATGTCTTCCAACTTTTCAATTTCAAATTTTCATTTGGAAGCAAAGTTGCCGAGTTCAGCACTGTACATCTTTTCAATGACACACTTGGTGACCCTACAGTACTTGTCTCATATCTGGTAAATCTTGCACCCGTTTCATATTTGGTTTTGGTGCGGGTAAGTAGAACTTCGACTGAGTGAGAGACTGTTATTGTTAGAAGGTCTCCCAACACAAGGCCTTCACACTGTGTGAGGCTCTGTCTAATGACTGCACTCAAACAGCCTGGTAAAGCTGCTGCTACTGGGTCCAAAGTAGCTGAAAAATATGCTACTGGGTGGTTTACACGTCCATGGACCTGCATCAAGCCAGACCATGAACACGCATCACACGCATGACAAAACAACGTGAAAGACTTAGTGTAATCAGGCATACCCAAAGCCGGAGCTCTGCACAGACTCTCTCTCAACTCAGAAAATGCTTTCATGCAAGCCTGGTCTAATACTATGGGATTGGTGACCTCCTTAATGGTCAACTTCTGCAAGGGCTTGGAAATGACTAAAAAATTGGAAATCCATTGGTTACAGTAGCCTACCATCCCTAAGAACATCCTGACATCTCTGTGTGGTCGGGGGACTCGTCTGTAATACGCCTGTGACCCTCTCTCTGGATACTTTCCTTGACCCCTTCTCAATCTGGTGACCAAAATATTTCACCTCCTTCTGACAGTACTGCAATTTAAGTGGAGACACTTTATGACCATTCTTTCCCAAATGGTTCAGCAAGGCAATCGTGTCTTTCTTGCACTCATCCCTTGTTCTGGATGCAATCTGCTACTCATCAATGTACTGTACCAAAGTTGATTGGAAAGGCAATTCCAACGACTCTAAATTATTTTTCAGGATCTGATTGAATATGGAAGGTGACAATGAAAACCCTTGAGGAATTAAACACCAACAGTAAACTTGGCCTAAAAATGTGAAACAAAAGATAAATTGGCTGTCCTCATGAAGAGGCACAGAAAAGAAGGCTTGTGACAAGTCTGACAGTGAACCACTCAGCATTACAAGGAATCTGAAGCATTATCACAGCTGGATTTGGCACCATGGGGCAACATTTAATCACAATGTCATTTCTCAATTTTTGGACAATTTGAACTTCCCAAAGTGTTTTTTTCAATTCCATTATTGGTAAATTACATGGGCTGCTCAACACTTCTTTCAAAACCACTTGTTTCACAAATTCTGCTATTATTTGAGCAACCTTTACAAGGATATCCTGTGGCATGTGATACTGGGGAATTGGAGGTAAAATTGCATTCGGCTTTACAGGAACTTTAACTGGCTCAACTCTCTTTATCAGACCTATCTCTTTACCTGTCAAATACCACACTTTTTCTTTAACTGTTCCCTGTAGGTCAGGAGGAAGCTCCTTCACTGTGAAAACTGGAAAGAAATTAATCAGAGGATGCTCCTCATTTATTGTCTCACACTCGGTCTCTGGAGCTGGGTCATCCTCATCATCACTATTTGTCTGTTTCTCAATTCCATCATTTGAGTGAGTAATTGGGCATCTGGTTTTACACAGCAATTCTCATCCCAGTAAGGATACCAGACTTGAATCACAGACTCAGAATTTGTGCAATCATTTAAAGTTGCAAATCTTAACCTGAACTGGTTCTGTAATTGGGTTGGTCAAGTACTGATTCGCTACTCATACAGTCTGGACTGTCTTTCCTGAAAGGGGCAAGTCTGGTACTTCTGCAGTTCTCACTGTAGAGTCTGTAGCTCCTGCGTCCATAATGAAACCTTGTGACCCATTACTTTTCCCTTCACATATGGACCTTTCTGATCTACTTGTAGAGAAGCTGCAAGCACACATTCTTCTTCATCTGAACTCTCGCTCACCCAATCACCGTTTATTCCATTCTCACTGTGTAAGGGGAATTGGTGAACTGTGTTATTACTTTGGTTAGACCTCTGACCTGTGATCTGTTGAGGAAGCATCACCTGCTGCTGTTCCTTTGGGGCTTGAGGTATTTGAATTTGCTGTCTAGGTACCATCGGGACTTGCTTTTGCAATGGCTGCAACTGTCATTTGTACACGTGGCATTTGTACCAGCTGCTTTTGTTGAAAATTCAGATTATGACCTCTCATTCAGGATCCTCTCATATTTTGAAACTAATTGATGTCATTAGTTTGCTGAACGACACCTTGCTGCACCATCATCGGACACTCCAGCTTCTAATCTCCAACCACTCCGCAAGTGTGACAAGGCAACAATTTCTTCATTCCCTGCACATCATTGTGAACCACTACAGTATTCAAATCAGGACTTCCATTTCCTCTGCAACATCTACCTCTTATCTAATTCTGAATGACCAAGTCTCCCTGCTTCTGCTGTTACTGTGGAAAATGTCCCTGCATCCATGTTTGTGCAGCTTTAATCTGCATCACCATTGTGTTTTCCTTCAGCTTTCTCTATTTTAACTAAATCTTGTCACTACAGTACTTTGCATACTGCAACACCTCATCAATCTGCTTTGCTTGCCAGCAAATCAAATGACTCTTAATCATCTGGCTAATTTCAGGTCTCAAGTCTTCCACAAATCTGAAGACAAAATGAAGCATGTCTTTCGGCTCAATTGTCTCCGTACCACTGTAATGCTGAAACAATCTCATCACACGCATGTATCAACTCCTTGGCTTCTTGAGCTGTTCTGTCTGTTCTCTACCAGTCAATGTTTTTGGGTAAAATTCTCGTTTTCAAAAATTCAATCACCTTGTAATAATAATTCATTACCTCGGGAGACGGCGCACCCATAGTCTGATCTCTCTCTGGTCCCTTCGTCGGCCAAGCTATACTCCTCTTAAACTCCATCCACAGATCCGCTGGAACTACTATCTCTAATAAAGTGTTCAAATCTTCCCAAAGGCACTTCGCAAGTTTCACAAACCTGTCTGTCTGCTGGTACCATTCTACTGACTTCTCTCTCCACTTGGGATAATCATTTGTAAAGGACAGAATGTCACTTCTGCTCCAACGGACATGAACAAAATTCCCTCCTGGAATGTCTCTCATTGGTAAGATTTTCACTGGATCCTTGTCCTGCTGCACATTTGCAGTCATCTCCACAGAATTCCTTTTTCTTTTATCTCTTTTCTTTACCCATCTGCCTTCCCATTTGTCTAATGCTCCTCAGGTCTGGGCACTTTGGAGCAACTCCCTAAGGTGTGCCTTCATGCCTGCAGATCTCATGTGTTCAAAATCTTTAGTCTCAAAATCTAACCTGAAACTCCATTTCAAATGTTTTGTTTCCTCTATTTATATTCTGTACTTCTCTGACAGGTCTGCCAGCTTTTGATGCACATTGCTCACCTCCCTTGTAATCTTCGGGCACAGATACCTTAACTCTGCTCCTGTGTAGGACTCTAATCTGTTCACACCCATAGTTCCTTCAACGAGCTCACCCACTTCCATTCCTACTCTCGTGTAGTTCAAGTACTCCTCTCCCCTGGGAGCACTCTGTGGGGTATTCAGCTTGTCTAACCATTCAGTCAATTGCAGGTCAGTCAAACCTTGCAACAAAATATTGTTGGCTTGGACAGATGGCGCTTGTTGTACCACTGTATTCGAGGTCTGCAGCATCATTATTTCAGGCTCTGACTAACATTCAACCCTATCACGGTATCCAGAGGAACTCTGCGTGGACTAAGGTATAGCAATGATCTTGATCCGTCAAATGTCTGTCCCACAGGAGAGGTTACTTGTATATTCTTATTAAGTCCTCCCCTCATTAAACTCTGACTCAGGACTCCCTGTCCATCTACACTAGATTTCTCTTGTGCGAACAAAGGTACAATCGGAAAAATAGTAACAGGTACAGATGCAGTATCTGGGCTTGGTCTAACATTCAGGTTCTGTGGTTGTGTAATTCCCATATTCTGGTGCATTAGAACAGACATATCTGTCTGGGTCCCTGTAATCGGAGTGTACTTTGGCATTGTCTGTAACTGCAATTGAGGCAGTAAAAGTGGAGTTGGCTCTGTCTGAACCAACATCTGTCTCGGGAAAGCTTGTCCCGTTGGCTCTATTAAGCTTGCGGCACTTTCCACAATGGGCACATCAGGGTAAATTCTCTGGACCTTTGACTGTGGCACCTGCGTTCGTACTACTGGAGTAGTAGGTGCATTAAGACTGCTCTGCACTGGGCTCTGTGTCGGGTTAGGATTAACCTGCGCTGGACTCATTGTCACATTAACCTGTGTCGGACCTGAAGCATCTGCACTTGTACTCGGACAACTCTCATGTGCTGCATATGGTGGTGGATAACTTCTCAATAACTGTAAAATAAACTCATAAACTCATCATCGTCTGACTTCCTCAAATGTCATTGATCCTCTAGAGTCCTTTGGTCTCCCCTCCCTACTCTCAGAAGGGCTTCTGTTAGTCTTTCTGGTAGCTTTCTTTCCTTCGACCTCGCTGTCCTGTGTAATGAGCGAGAATAAATCAATCCCCTGTAAGGTCTCGGTTCTCCAAAACCTCTGGTCGTCATCCCACTTAGCCTCCGCTAGTGTCTTTTTTTGCCTTCCTCATCCTCCTTTCAAATTTCTGTTGCTGTCTGGCTACTAACTCCCAGATTGCCAATGCCTCAAACTGTGCTGGTCTCGGAGGGGGCTTCAGATCATACAGCTTCGTTCTCAGATTCTCTAAACTCCTCAAATTAAATGTTCCATTTGCAGGAAAGGCTAGGCTCCCATCCTTTTCTGTCACTTTACACCATTGATTTAGCCAAAGACCTAGTGCAACAAACACCTTTTTCTTTGATTACAATGTAAGCTGATGTACCTTCTGGTGGAGCAATGTTTCCTATACTAGTTGTAATGTATGTATCTCCCTTTAAAGTACTCTTTAAAGTATTGAAAAATTTCATCTTTTCGACCTTTGTTATTCAAAATCAAATCAGGAAGTGACTTTGAAATCCAGAATTTTCTTCACCAACCTTCTCAACCAATTGCGCTCCACGGATGGCTGTCCATCCGTGCGTGACCCTTTTCACTAACCAACCTATCCCAGTGCGGCTCCAATGACATCACACTTGCACGTACTGCGGCTGACAAAGTCTTGCGGCTTGTCCTCCCAAACTCAGACTCCGACGAAACTAATGCAAAATTATTGCGAGCACTAAACAAAATCAAAACCCAATTTGTCCGTTTACTACAGGTAAGGTAACACCATTGCTTCAGAAACTTTACGCATTTTTCACTGACTGCATTTCCCTCTAACAGCTACTCCTTCTTTCTCGGTTTCCCTGATGCGCAAGCAAAATTCGACCTGCAAATTTCACTCTCAACTGATCAGTGGGTCTGTCTTGGTGCACATAGGACTTGCCAAATCTCAGTCGAAAATTCTCTCACTCACTTTGACTCACATTCTGACTTGTCGACCACGTCCGATCGACCTATTAAACCAGACAAATTACAACATAAACCAAGTGTCTCATACACTTTTCAATATACTCCGGAGTCTTAGATCATGCAGGGTCCATACATCAACAACCACGTGGACAATTTTTGAGCACAAAGCGCCACACACATGTGAAGTTCAACAACTTCCCTACTCTCACACTGCGGAGTACCCACATTCCTTCTACAACTTCGTTTGGAGTATGTAAACTCCCTAAACCCTCACAAACATCACAATTCACCTGCGATTTGCATAAGCTGTGCAAGCGCGAAACCTACTTCATTCACACCGTCACTGGAGCGTCATTTTAGGTACTTAGGGGCACATTTTCTCTCCAATTTGTATCACTGAAAAAATAAATCAAAATCTTCACCAATTTCACCAAATCTGCGAATTATTTTGATCTTTGTAAGGTATTAATCCTTACACTGCTACCATCTCTGGGGACACCTCTTATTTCTCGCTTATAATCTCTGGGACGTAATACTCTGCTACTAGCTCTTCCTGGACTGTATGACGGGCTCTTAAGGAGACAAACCTGTACCTGGCATCTATGCTGGGCTCTTAAGGAGACAAACCATGTACCGGGCATCTATGATGGTCTCTTTTGGAGACAAACAATTACCTGGCATCTATTGTGGGCTCTTAAGGAGACAAACCATTGATCTATGCTTCCATCTCTGTTAGCGCGTCGGACCTTAATAAGTAAACTTACAAGGGAGTGCGAATAGGTCGATGAACCTTTTGATTCACTTCAAGGTTTTCCCACCATATATCCCGTACATGCAGATCAATAGTCAATAACACTCAATAACATTAGTAATCAATAGGAGTCAGTAATTGACACACATCATGACCTTGCAGTTAGGAATAACCACACCTTTATATATAAATTAGAATATTTATTTCCCTATATTGCTAATGTAATGTAGGGTAATCTCAAAACCAATTGATAAACATACAGGAACAACACTGGCTGGCCGAAACAATCAAAGAACAGCAATCTAATCAAAGCTTGAGCTACTAAACATTCTAAGGTTACAGTGCAAATTAATAGCAAGAATAATTGCACAAATGATATTACATACATTTAGATTCCGCAATGAAAAGACATCAGGTGTTATTCCATGTAGCGAACTTCATCATTGAGAACCCTAACTAACACCAGATTAGAATTAGCATGTTTGGGCTTCATGCAAAACAATTTAGTCAACACAAATTTGGAAAATATTTAACTATGGCTCCATCACAATAGTGGTTGGTACCTAGAAACAAAAGCAAATAGACATGGAAAACAGTCTCATAGTCAATATACCTATCCTCAGTTTGGATCAGTAAGCGGTGACAGTCTTCGTCATCATGACATCAGTCTGGTCAGCAAAGCATCAGGATACAGCATCAAAGTTCAGAAAAGGCAAAGTCTTTTAAGCAAACACGTTAAGCACATCTCTTCTCAAGAAAGAAATTGGGCAAAAGCGGTGCCAAATGGCAAATTGCTGTCCTCTTCTCAGTGAAGTCTGGCTAAGTTAGATTTCTTAAAACTACTTCCCAAGTCCCTATTGGTCAGGGGATTGCATGTTCTCACTTTGTCCAATAAGACTAAAACCCTTAATCTAAAGTTCTTCTTCTACATGGTTCACATGTCAATGATTGGCTCCTCTTGCCCCGCTCTCGTCATTTGGCTCGTTCGGTAACAATATTGTTGCAGCTTATACTCCAGTCAGAGTCTCCATTGTATTCTTCTGAGAAAGTCACTCTTACACACATTACATAAAACAATGTTGTAATAGCAAGTACATCATCTTCTAACAAGCAGTTCTCATGAGAAAGGCTTTTAGCTACAAGCACATGGACAGTACAGTGGAAAATCACTATGTAATTCTCTAAGCAGACATTTTATTAAACGCCCAAAAAATACAGCTTGACATAGGGCCATGCCACTAGGCCAAGACCTTTGCTAAGTTAAGGCCTACAAGTAATAAAGCTACTACATAATACATAACCCTTAATATGACATATTACTACATTAATCAAACATAACCTCAACATTTCATATTAATAAGCCACTAATAAGTACACTTCGTGAACACTAGTGGCCACTCATGTGGCCACACTTTCGAATGTGTGCATTATTTTTCTCTAAGTTATTACATTTTCTACACATTCAACACTCAGAATACATGAATATTCATTAATAAAATCAGTGTTAACACCATTAACTGTCTTTTTGTTGACCATCATTTTGTTCTTAAATTTGATGATAAATAAAGTTGTGAAACGTGATACATTTCTTTAACCAGATATTTTTACAGTAATGCAAAAACAACAACATAAGATCCTTTTCCTTGTCTAGACAAGCAAGCATTTAAACACACTCCCATTGAGGACAATGACCGTCAAAAGTATCCTTACTTTTCATGATAGACTGGAAGGCTTCCAACCTCTGACACAGCTGACCTCAAGTCAGACTGTTTGTATATGCTGCCTGCAAAACTGCGAACTCATTCTAATTCATTTGTAAAACAGGGATGTACGTCAGATTTTCGTTGACAGGCTACTGTCTGACATAATTATGGTTTCCCATATATCATCTATGAAATCGTTATCTTCAGAATGATCGTTAGGTGGTAGTTAGTCCACAATGTTGTGGTACCATACTGTAAGAAACTGCCACACACTCATACTCAGAGGACCTCAGGAATGACATCAAACTCCATCACTAATTGAGGTCACAACCAATAAAACAGCTTCCCAGGTATGTCCTGGAAGTCTAGGTAACTACCTACTCGACAAGAGGGAGAGTAATATAGGTTCTAGAAAGAACTAGGAGACTGCGATAGAAATGTCACAATACAAAACCAACAGAATCTACTTCCTCAAAGGAATGAACCTGGTTTTGTTCTGTGTATGTGCTGGGCAGGCTCCGTGTGTGTGTGTGAGGGGGTGTTTACTGCATCCTGCTCATGGTCTTCTTCAAACCACAAGTGCTTGTGTTGCACATATCATACATTGAAAAATGATTACAGGCATATTCAAATGAAAATGCTTAATTAAACTGAAAATCTCTTGTGCAAAGACATGTACTTGTATAAAATAGTTTGCAGTTGCACTGTTCTTTTTTGTAATTTTATTCTCTGAGTAGACCTCCGTCTTCAAAACGTTATTTGTTAGTGCTTACATCTTTATTTTCTGTCTGCTAGGTAATGGAGCATGATGGTTGAAATAAATTTAAAATATGCCATCCACTCTCTTTATGCTTTCCAGAGGATTTTTTGACAGCTGTGTTAAGTTGCTGCTCTTCTGAAGAATAAATTATATTACTGTATAGCCTATCTCTTTTATTTTGTTCTTAAACAATGTTATCTTTTTATAAATTAGAGATTCAGATGCCTGATTTTATCAGTGCCTTCGGGGCTCAGAGGGCATTTGAAGACACTGTTTGGCCCTGTATAGTTCTGTACTACAAAAGTGACCACAGATGATAGATGGCCCCTTTGTAAGACCAGTTGTGCAGATGAACAGTTTCTGGCAGCGAGCTGTTAAGGGGTAATTCTGTCTTTTGCAGAGAGGTGTGGCCCCAGGCCAAAGAAGGAAAGCCTTTGTCCACAGGAACTGTATTGCAGGTGAGGTCAAATAAGCAATGACATCCTGGAGATGCACACTAGCTTCGTGCCACCTAGGACATAGTGCACCGTTAATTGCCCACCAAGACCGTCTTGGGGGTTGTGGCATCTATCAAGGATCCACCTACATACCCATTGACAGGGGGGGTTGCAAGCATGCACTACACTCACCTAAGGGTTTTTCTTTGCGAGCTCTGTCTTTCACTGTAAAGCTGACCACACTGCAAGCTCAGATTCCTAGGTTTTATCTTTTCCCACTAGGATACATGGTTCTGGACTTTTGGTTAAAAGTGCATCAGTGTTTACTGCGTATTAGACCTGGAATCCATGGTGTGGTGTTCCCCTAACTTTTTGCCTTCAGACCTCCTGTTTTTGCTGTCTTTTTTGCTGGCCATAGGACTCTGCACACTTTACCACTGCTAACCAGTGCTAAAATGCTGGTGCGCTCTCCTTAGAACATGTTACATGTAAATTAAATCTGCCAATCTAAGTCCCTAGTAAAACCGCACTACCTGGGACCAGAGCCCAAATATTAAACACTACTAATGGGCCTGCAGCACTGATTGTGCCACCCACTTACGTAGCACTTTAAGCATGTCTCAGGCCTTCTATTGCAGCCTCTGTGCACAGTTTTAACTTGCCATTTCAGCCTGGTAAAATAAATCTTTTGCCAGGTCCAAACCTTCCTTTTTAATACATATGTCACCTCTAGGATAGGCATGGACAGCCCAGAAGGAAGGGTGCAATGTATTTAAAAAGTAGTGCATGAGCTTCTAAGTTTTTTTTTTTGTTTGTTTTTTTTTACATGCCATTGTAGTGAAAAACTCTTACATTACTTTTTAACTACCTCAAGGCCCACCTTTCCCGTAGGATAACATTGGAGTTACCTTAATACATTTCAGAATTGTAACTTTCACATGGGAAGAAGTAATCAGTTTGTGTTTGGTGTCTCTAGAATTGTAATGAAAAATCCTTACTTATGGTGAAGTGTAATTTCAGATAAAAAATTCGAAAATACCACTTTTAGAAAGTTGGCATTTTCTTGCCATAGTCAGTTGACATTAGGCTTTGTGTATTCCTCTTAGGCAGCCAAACACAATGTGGACTTAGGTGTGACTGGATGGGCCATCACTGGAAGGATGGGGGGGTAGGAGCCGGATCCGGCCCCACTTACATTTGAATAGGCTGTATCATGTCTTCACACAAAGGGCCCCATACCCCCTGTAGTTAGTCTGGAGCCAGGGCCAGGAAGGCCGGGCACCTGTGCACTTCAAACGGGTGCTTCTAGAAGCTTCTCCCATCATCAAAGGCACAATTGGGTATAAATACTGAACCTCAGACACCAAAGGACTGGAATAGCATCTTGAATCAAGAGTCCAGGGTGACTGCACGGGCTAGTTTTCTGCCCTTCTGATCTGAAGCCTCAGGGACATAACAGCATTCTAAAAACCTTGCATCTAAACCTGGACTCTGCCATCTGTGAGTCTACTCTGCCAGACCGTGCCACCCCAGTCGTGGACTCATGGAAGTTGGCTTAATGTGCTCTTCTAGCTTCTGTGGATCCAGAGGAAATGATGCATCTCCTTTGCATGGCGCAACCCTGAGCAGATGCTTATCCGCTACTGTGTGAATTGCACCAGTCGCCGCCACAGCCCGCAACACCTGTGGAACTGCCACTGTGTGATATATCTTTGGCACAGACCCCTGCATCCCTTTTCGAGGGCAGCATGAATAACGCCGGACTACACATCGCAGCTCCTCGGAACCGACATCACTCCGGCTGCACGCCGCATCCTCAACGCTGGACACACCATCACAAACCCCACTGATGGGATCCTTGATGACAATGCAGGCCCTCACTCTGCAGCCCCGCTGCACCTTGGAACCAAAGCTTCACTTTGGTTGCACGAAAACATCTTTAACACAGATCTTCACAACCCTCCACAAACCAGAATTTAAGGTACTCTGTTTAGCGGACCCAACTGGGTCCCTGTAGCTGGCCCATACTCCACTGTGGTCAACATGAACTTGTGCTTTATTCTGGTCTGGCACAACCAGACATCCACAGTTGGTGCAGTTAGAAATTGGGTATCTAGTTGGTAGATGTATGCACCCTGTTCAAGCAGGGACCACAGTCTTAGTTGTGCTAAGTCGGGTACACACCCTAAATTCACCTGTGCTCACCCTTTGGTAGCTTAGAACAGAGCAGCCAGGCATAACATAAGAGGCAATGTGTAAAGTATTTGTGCAACACTTAAATAACTGAAAACACCATAAAAAGACAACACGAGTTTAGAAACATAGAGACCATATTTATCTGGGAAAAACAAGACCAGAACAACAAAAATCCAATTAGTAGGTCCTCAGATATGCAATTTTAAAGATTTAGGTGAAAATAGAGCATAAAAGCACAAAGCTCCAACTGTGGTTATCTGGTCGCGCCAGATTGGGACAAAGTCAAGAGTTCAGCCAACTGTGATAGAGCAAGGCCGGATACAGGGACCCACTTAGGCCCAGTGAACAGAGTATCTTAAATTCTGGTGCTCGGTCAGTGCTGTTGATTTGCAAGGCTTAGCAGCAGTTCCAGTGAGGACCCCAGAGGTCTCCCACCTGGCAGCTAAGACCTGGAACAACCTTCCACTGCACCTCAGAGCTTCACCATTGCTCCAGCAGTTCAGGAAGGACCTTAAGACCTGGATATTCAACCAACAGACAAACATGAAGCATAATCTACCAGAGCCTTGATACCCTCATGGGTGATGCAGCTACACTCTTCAAATCCTGATTGAGAGAGCAGAGCACTGTAGGCCCACTTTAGAGGGTCCAGGACTGGGGTGGTACCACTTGGCATGGCAGACTCTCACAGATGGCAGAGTTCAGGAGCAGGTTGGCTGGAAGTCATTTATGTCCCTGAGACTTAAGAAAACTGGAGGTCAGTCAGGTGGCCCTTGGAGTCGCTCTGGGTTGTATTGTATTGTATTGTATTGTATTGTGATGGTATTTATGTAGCGCTTATTACCCCTGACTTGGCGTCGAAGCGCTTTTCTGCGAGTAGCATGCTACTCCAAAACCCAAAAGGAATTAGTGGTGGATTAGTATAGGGAAATATGAGTACAGTTTTAATATTATTATGAGTTCATTTGAGCCGTGAATATGTGAGTTTGTTAGTTGGATTGGCTGGAGTAATGGAGGGATGGAGGAGGGAAAAATCCAGAAGTGTTAATTGGGAGTTTATGGTAATAGGATTTAGGCTTGGGATGAGTAAAGGGGGGATGAAAGAGGGAAGAGTCTGTGGAAAGGGTTAGGGAGATTATAGTAGCAGGAGGGGTTTTGGATGAGTTAACGGTGAGATAAATAAGGGAGAATTTAGTAGGGTTGTTTGGGAGATCATGGTAGTAAAGTGAGGTTTGGGTGAGTTAGATGTGGAAGAGGAGGGAAGAGCTTAGGCAGGGTTATTTAGGAGATGAAAGTAGTAGAATGGATTTAGGATGAGTCAGAGTGGGAATGGAGGATAGATTGATAGAGACATGACATATGGTGATGAGTAGACAAAGTGTGATATAAAATGAGAGCAGGGATTCATAAGTATCTAATATAACAACTTATCTAGGACCTATGCAATGACCTATGAACGTGTTAAGCATAGAATAACGTGTGTGTGTGTGTGTGTGTGTGTGTATGTATATATGTGTATATATATATATATATATACATATACATATTTAAACCATGAGTATATATACATTAGTTAAACAGGTTTAAAGAGTATGTGTGTAGTTTATTGTTATGACATAGTAGCGATACAAATTTTCTAAAGAACTATATATAACTAGAACAATGGTTCCCAACCTTTTGATTTCTGTGGACCCCCACTTAAACATTAATGGAACCCAGGGACCCCCACTGAATCATCATTGGAATCCGGGGACCCCCGCCGGAGTGATTACTGGAAGCTGGGGACCTAATTTGTCAATATTTGTTAATATTTTTTCATTTTCTAAGCTCTCGCGGACCCCCTGAAAAGGCTTCGCGGACCCCCAGGGGTCCTCGGACCACAGTTTGGGAACCACTGAACTAGAATATACATATAATCAGATAAAAAATATTTATCAACATAGGCATATGAGGTCCATAGCTGTTTGAATATGGTGGTTATGAAGGAAAGAGACAACTCTTGAGTAGTTTTCTGAGGACAAGATAGTTATCTGTGGCTCTTATAGTTGGGGGTAATGAATTCCATAGTTTGGCTGCTTGAACGGAGGAGAATGTACCACCTATAGTCTTTTTCTTGTATGGTGGTGTTTTAAGGCCAGCATAACCACAACAGATAAACTGGGAATGCAAATCAGTGAATTTTTCTCTGCCTACAAAGTGAACAGAATTTGAAGAGCGATTTCGCTCTGTCAGCCATGGCGGCCATGACAGTTGGTCACAGAGCCAAAGTGTCTCCTTCCCCTCACCCCCAAAACCATCCTTCCTCCCAAGCAACAAAAAAAAAAAAAAACACTAAAAACAACTTGGTGCTGTAGAAGCAGGAAACAGTTCTTGATCAGCCCTAGGGTAGACCAAGAAAATATCAATTTTGAGAGTTCACTGAAAGGGTAGAGCAGAGCTCTCTCTGGAGACTCCCTCACACCTGAAATGTAGTAGAAATCTGAGCCTCTTGGAGGAGGAGGAGGGGAGCTGAATGAAGTTCAGGATTCTTCAAATGAGGTGGATATGCTTTTAAGCTGTTGTTCAGGCACTGTTGGCTGGTCTTTATATTTTACAGGGATTCCTAGCCTGATGACCGGGAAGGATTCAAACATGTGACGATATGAAAGATGCATTGTTAGAGAAGCAATACCTAAGACGTTACAGGAGCAATGTTAAGCTCAGGTTGACAGCATATCATTACATCACATGACAGAAATTGTCCATTTTCATTTATCATACAGCCACCCCTACTTAGACATTTTGACTGCACATTCCTAAAGGTGAGCCCAATGTACATTGGTAAGAAGGGATCAGTTAGACAGATCTCCCTTCCGTTTTTCCCCTCTATGCCTTCACAACAACCCAATCAGATCAACTGCATCATTTCACAAGAGCTGCCTTGCTTTATCCCTGTCAAGCAACACTTGATACTCCAGTTCCAGGGTAGTCTTGTAACTTGCTATATCATCATTGTCTACTCTGCTAAGTCTTATCCTAAGCTTCTTATGACTCTTCGGTTATCTAGTATGTCTTTTAACAGATTGTTCAACTGTGGCTCCCTCAGTTTCCACCAGCATATAACAATGCACCTTTTCACCAAGATTACTCTTAGTGCTGTAAATGTAATCTGCATTTTCCACCTTTAAGGTTTAGGTATATTTCTAAACAAGCAGTTCTTTGGAATTATTCACCTGCTGGCCAGTTATTGGACACAGTTTAGCTAGAATGCATGTCCAAATCCTCTGTACTAACATGCAAGACCATGCCACTTGCAAGACGCCTGCATTGTTCTAACAGTAAGGGGCACTCCCAGATTACTCTCTTCAGCAAGAGTGAGGTATGCTCTATGTAAGTAAATAAATTGATCCAGAACTGAGCTTTTCTGTAACTGTAGGCATTCTGTTCCCCAGAATGCCCAGAACATAGGTATCTTCCACTGATCTCGAGCTTTAAGCGACTCACCCCTTTATCGCTCCTATGCATGGAATATATGGATGCAACCTTCTTATCTCCAGAGGCCAAGCTGAGCATCATCATTAGGGTCTGTTACTGCAGCCACCTCCCTTGGCACCACAACTGCATGCCCTGTACAAAGGGAGCTCTTTTACAAATCCTTCAACACTTTCATAAATCAATAGCTCCAGTGAATGCAACTTTATACCACCAAGCATTCTCAAAATTCTCTTTGAATACACGTGCCTTTAAGCAGTTTTCTCTCCCAGTTGGAGATCACTAAACCTCAGGCCGCATTCAGAGTCTGGCAGCATCAAGTCACCTTTTTTCTCTGGAAAGCTTCACTGTTTCAGGCCTAAGCCTACTTGGCTTCTCTGCCTATAATAACTAAGGGCCAGATGTAGCAAAGGTTTTTTCCCATTCTGTGTCTATGGGGAAAAAGTGTTTGTACATATGGCCCTAAGTCACTAAGTGACCTCTTTAAACAACTGTGTAGTACTGGATTAATTGCTCCTGGAATGGAAAAGAGGCACCTTGACAAAACGACCATTTTGGCCAGAAATACCAAACTCATTACTGATGAGAACAATGAATTCCAGACCACGGACGTCTTCAGCCCTGGACAACTGCCCACACTGTGCATAAACTATTCCTTCCCTATGTGCCACACTTAAATCCCCAAGTATTTGAGGCATTATGGCTTCCCCTGAATATCTACTTTGGATCTTTACTACTTTGTAGGCTGCTCGATCTTGCAATTCAGTCCAGTAAGTGCCAAGCCCCAATACATCATCAAAACATTCCATTTCTTTACTTATCAAGAAATTATAAACAACAATGAAAAACACTTATGGCAGTACCCTTCAGCATCAGTCCAGTTATCTCGGAGGTTGGGGTTTTCTTTGAAGTCTTTTCCAATACCAGCAGCTCTAAATCGAGCACTATCGAAGAATGCAGTTGTAGAGATGCAGGTCTAGTCCTTCTCACTCTGAGGCAAGAGGGCAGCAGGCACAGGTCAGCACAGCAAAGCTGGAGTCCAGCAAAGTATCCTGCAGAGTGACAGTCCTTTTAGCAACACAGTAGTCCTTTCTGGCAGAGAATCCACGGGTCCGAAAGTGTACTGAAGTAGTGGTGTCTGGGGTCCAATATTTATCCTTTGGTGCCCTGGTTCTGGAAGGTGGAAGAAGTCCTGAGACTGTGGTTTTGAAGTGCAAGGACTTCTGTTCCTCCCCTGGTATGGCTCCAAGATGGCTGGTATGACAATATATGGTTGATAAGCCCTATTGAGTGTGCACAGAAAAAGCCTATTCAGGTGTGAGGCAGTGCTAAGCTCTGTGCCCATCAAGCCAGTTAATGGCCCTTTAAGGCCCATCAAGTCGCACCTAATCTCGGTTTGTGTGTGGCTATATAGAGGGAATGCACAAGGCCTAGCTGTCACCCACCCCAGACGTGTATTGAGGCAGGCATCAGGCACACAGGGCTCAGAGCATAAGAAAGACCAACTTTCTAAAAGTGTCATTTTTAAAATTGTAATGATAAATTTGACTTTACCATTAAAGAGGATTTATTATTACATTTCCATACGTACTAAACATGGCAGCTCTACTTTCTTCCAATCATGAATTACACTTAATAAATACATTAAGGAACCCCCAATGTTTTCCTACTAGAGGGATAGGGCTCACAGTAATGAAAAGTGAATTTGCTGGTTTTTCACTACCAGGAGATGTCAAACTAAAAATGACAGGTCCTACCTTTCACTTACATAGCACCCTGCTCTATGGGCTACCTAGGGCCTACGGTAGGGGTGACATATGTAGTAAAAGGGGAGATGAAGGCTTGGCAAGGGGTTTTAAATGCCAAGTCAACATGGTAGTGGAACACTGTATTCAGGCTGCAATGACAGGCCTGGGACATGTGTTAAAGTGCTATTTAAGTGGGTAGCACAAGCAGTGCTGCAGGCCCACTAGTAAAGTTTAATTTACATGCCCTGGGCACATGTAGTGCACTTTACTAGGGACTTACAAGTAAATTAAATATGCCAATTGTGGATACACCAATGTTGCCATGTTTTAGTGGAGTGAGCACATGCAACTTGACACTAATTAGCAGCATTAACGTACCTAGAGTCCTAAAGTCAACAAAACAAATTCAGTAAAAAGGGGAGGAGGAAGTCAAAACATTTGGGTGCAACCCTCCAAAAAGGGCCATTTCCAACAAGCGCTTTGTGATTTTTGGTGCTATTTTTACTCACACCTTTGAAATTTAATATCTCTGGTTCCACTAATTTGATTTTTGCTGTTTGTCTTGTTTTATTTATTAAAGAAAATTCTATTACTCTAACTTGGTGTGGGATCCTTTTTGGTGTGGTGTTTTTACTTTATTACTGTGTGAAGTGTTGCACAAATACTTTACATTTTGTCTCTAAGTTAAACCTTAATGCTCTGTGCCAATCTACCAGAGTGGTTAGCAAAGGTTAATTCAGGGTTAGCTTGTGCGTTTCCCTGAAAACTATTGTGGTTGTTGGATGACCAGGGTTCCCACCCCAGTCAACCAACAACCCAATTTCTATCATCGGGACAATGTGGCAGATTGGTACTGTGGTGCCAGGTGATCTAAAATACTAAAACTACTCAAATATATTTGCTCCTACTACATATTTTCTTTACAGCCCTGTGGTAACAATGTTTGGTTTTAATTCATATGTCAAATCAGGCTTTTTTTAACGCTTTTTTCCTCATCCATTCATACAGAAGCCTATAAGAAAGGCGCATTCAAATTAGAAGGCTGTTAAGTGGCAGCGCAAGTAAGAGATTAAATAGATTCATGGTAGTGTGGCTTGCAGCTGATTGCGCTTCGTGATGGCGGGCCTGGTCTCCGGGCATCATACCCAAATGTGAGGGCTACAGCCATCTTTGAGACACTGTAGATGAAGGCAGAGGTGGCATAGCTTCCAGAGGCAATCTGGCAAAACCCTGAGGCAGAAGAATGCAGAGTTTAGCTGGCATGGAGTGGGCTGGTCCACATTAAAAATGGCAGCCACTGTGGCCTGAAAGGAGGACCGAAGCTTCTGTTCCCCTTGGAGGAAAACAAAAAAGGCCTTGAGTTTGCTGCCGGCAGGCGTGGATGACTCCCTCTACCCTATTTTACATGTGGATGAGAAGTAGGCATGCAAGCATGCCTGCTGAAGGTGAGTGATGATGTGCAGCTGCTGCCAACTTAGGCAGAGGACTGGCATATGAATGCCTTAAATTTCTTAGCCTTACCAGGAACGGGGAGAAACCAGGCCTTCCTCTTTACCCTGTGGCCTGAAATAAAGACTAAAAGGATGTCTGTAGTGCATATGCTGGGAAGTTGACCGTGTGTGTGTGTGTGTGTGTGTGTGTGTGTGTGTGTGTGTGCACTGTGGATGTGGCACCCACTGAAAAGCAGATGGCAGAGGTATGAACTGAGACAGTTAGGGTGCCCATTTCTTAGGTGTGCAATCCACATTATTGCCAAGGCACACCTGGGCCCCACAATGAGGAGTAGAAGGCCCTTAGACAAATATAAGCAACTTATATTTGTAAGAAATGTGGCAGAAAAAACATGTGCTGAGGAAGAGGAGACCTCCTCTAAAAGTAAATGACACACATAAGAAAATTACACCAGACGGACTGGAAGATACCTGAAAACAATACCCAGAGTACGCTTTCAGAGGTGGTGGAGAGCATATAGGACACTGAACAAGGGCAGGCTGGGGTAGAGTGTTCAGCACCCCAGCTGAAAGCAGCAAGGGGGAGGCCCCAGAAACCCCCAGAGTCTTTAGAGAGGGGGGAAGGCAGGCCCTCCCGGCACCACCTATTAAATATCACCAATGGAACTTCCACTGTTTGGGATAAGGATGCACTGCACCAGGGGATTACAGGATCCAGAAACCCCAGGAGTCAGGAGAATGCACAAGGGGACCACAGGCCCAAGAATCCTCTAAAGTCAGGAGGAGGAAGAGGAGGAGGTGGGCCCATTCTGCACCACAAGCTATATAGTGCAATCAGAACTTCACCCTCGTGGGATAAGGACAGACTGCACCAGGGGACTACAGGCCCCAGATAGCCAGGAGCCAGGAGAGAGGAGGATGAAGTGACCGGCCCACCCTTCACCACGTTATATGAATTTTCGCTACATAGTATAAGGAGAGACTGCACCAGGGTATTACAGGCCCAAGAACCCTCTTGAGTAGGGAGGAGGGAGAAGGGCCCATCCTGCACCAAAGCTATATAGTCCATCAACTTCCAGCATGTGTGATAAGGACAGACTGCACCAGGGGATCACAGGCCCCAGAATCCCTTGGAGTCAGAAGAGAAGGGGAGGAAGTGGCTTGCCACCCTTCACCACATGGTATATGGTGCCAATAGAACTCCCACTGCATGGGACACGCCGTGGCCAGGGGTGGGCCTGTTATCTGGAAGAGGCTGGGCCTACCCTTTTGTCTTTGATCTTTGGATAAGGGGCTATTTATATGTGCTGCTTATCTGCTCCAAAACCATAGTAAGGTACTGTTTTTTCCATCTTACTGGTCTGGCATTTGGCTACATTTGACTACTTTTTGTTAGCACTGTGATTATTTTCACTATTTACTGCCTTGGTAATATTACCTAGGGACTAGCTTGATGGGATGGGCAAAAGGGAGGCAACAACCAGAGCTAATGGTACTCAAAAAAACAAAACAAGGATTAAGGATGCAGCTGAAAATTGTACTACCAAAGAAACTTACAACCTGATTTGAAGAGGTGGAGTCCCTGTTGGGAGAAATACACCAAGTGGAAACTTGACTCACGAAATAAAAAAACAAGTACAAAAAGTTTTGCTCATTAGAATAAAAACTTCACAAGAACTAGCCACCTGATCTCCTGCTTGTCGATAGGCTTTCTTTGTCACCCTTCAAACTGACAATACACAGAGCAAGGAAGAGCGCTCTAATCGTACCCTAACTAATGTTCCCTGTTCAAATAGATCTGAAGTGCTACTTCCAGGAGAGTGGGGACAGGAATGAGTAAATTGGGAGTATGGATGGTCTTACGGATGAAGGAACACAGCTAAGGTTCGCTGTTACCAACCCTCTCTGCTGTAAAGAAGTTGGTGAACTTATTACTTCAATAAAATCAGAGATATCAAAGTTGAAACAGCTGCTGGAAAATCTGATAAATCAAGTCTGAAATTTCCGCTGTGCTGCATCTGCTCCACATCTACGCAGTCTCCAAGTTTCCCAAAACAGTGACCCAAATTGCAATAGCATCTCACGAACCCCACAAGCATGCAAGATGTGGTGTTGTCTAAAAGAGATTGACCAACTGAGCCACCTATAGGACATGCACTTATGGTTTTATGCCTGAATGCATCACACCCAAAAATGTTTACAGGGTGGAACAAGCAAAGTGGTTGGCACCTAAACACAGGGGTTCTCTAACCTCAGGGTGGCCAATGAAGTTTGCAGGAGGAGCCACACCAAGGGTTCAGGACATGGGAGGCACCTTTTGGGGTTCAGGAAATCACTTCTGCAGAGACTGGCAGATCCAGTTGCAGCAGGTCAGGTAGGCATTTGCAGAGAGGCCTCTGGAGCTTGTTCAGTCTCTGTAGCGCAGAACAGGAGGTCAGTCTGCTGACCCTTGGAGTAACTAAAGCCAGGGATGAAGGTGCAGGTCTAGCCTTCCTTCTCAGACATCAGGGCAGTCCTTAAGCAGCAGGGTAGCCCTCTGGCAGCAGGGCAGTCCTTCTATAGTATCCACTGGTCCAGGAGAGTGCTGAAGAGTGGCTCGGAGGCTCCCCTTTTTATAGCTGGTGCCCACGTTGAAGTGAAATAAACTACTGGAGCCTTCCCCCTACAGAGGTGTCTGTAATTTCCTGCCCTGTTCCCACTCTGTCTGTAGGTGCAATAATCTAGTGTAAAGTCTTTTATGTGTGAGCTAAGCAGCATCTTTTGAAGTGCAACTGTGACAGGTGACAGCTCTGCCCACTCATCAAGCCAGGATGGTCCAACCTGCTAACTCCCAGGCCAGCTATGGTGATGCTGTCTGGGAGGAATGCACCAAGGCCAGTTGGCAACTACAGCTAATCATGTGACCCAGAAGACAGGTTGCAGGCCCCAACAGTTACGATAAGAAAATGTCAACTTAAAAAGGGGCACTTTCTGAACGGTGACTTAAAATCCAACCTTACAATTTTGTAGATTTGAAATGACAATTTGTCAGACACCAAACATAACATTCCTATCCATTCCCATACAAAGTGTATCACTTATTAAATGTAATAGGCTGACCCAGTGTCTCTCTATGGTAGAGGTAGGACACAAATTTGATAGGTTTTCACTACCAGGATATGTAAACCTGAAAGGTACATGTCCATCTTTTAAATACAACACAACCTGCCCATGGGCTGTTTAAGGTCTACCCCAGGGGTGAGTTCTATGTACTAAACAGAAAGGTTTAGGCCTGGCAAAAGGTTTATTTTGCGAGGTCGAAATGGTAGTTTAAAACTGCACACACAGATTGTAATGATAGGCCTCAGACATGTTTTAAAGGGCTACTTTAGTGGGTGACACAGGCTGCAGGCTGCAGGCCCACTAGTTGCATTTATTTTACAGGCCTTGGGTACCTGTGGTAATATTTACTAGGGACTTACACTTAAATGAACTTTTCCAATTGGGTGTAAGCCAATTTTACCATGTTTAAAGGAGAGAGTGCAAGCACTTTAACACTAGTTAGCAATGGTAATGATTGCGAACCCCCATCAATGTGTCTCTGCCGCTTCTCTGTCATCTCTTTTGATGGGGTGTGAACATCTCTGCACCCAATCATGTCTCCCAGATGAGCCTCCCCGACGTGTCTGTGCATCCTTTGCAAACTCCTACAATCTTTGCATACAGTCAATCAGTTGATCTGTGTTCTGCAGTGCCAAGGGGTCGCTGTTGATCTTCCTAGAGCTTGTTTCCTCTGTGAATGATGCATAAAATGTAGAATTCTAGACCTGTATCTGTTACCAGCAGTGTGTAAACCCCTCGAGAACCACATTACTTCAACTATGAGCACTCCTCCAAGATACGCTCTTCTTGGAAGCAAGAAATGAGCATACAGCCTGCTCACATGATGGAGCCTGTGCTCATTGCTACTCTAGGTGACTTGTGATTGGAAGTAGATCAAGGCAATACCAATGCAGTAATCCTGCTGGATTTATTGTCTACGTTTGATACAGTGGATGACTATATTCAACACACAAATTGAAGTCCAGAGTGGTTCCGTCATTGCCCACCATCCTACGTCCTTCCTAACTGCCCGGATCCGGTCTGTTAGTTTACCCATTTATACTCCACAAATCCTCCAATTAAAATACCCACAGGGAACTGCACTGTTTCCTTATCTTTGCAAGGTGTGAGGATCCTCTTGCCAATTCAATTCAAACAATGGAGTTCCTCATGTACGCTGATAATAACCAAATACTACTTCCACTAGGCGGAGCTTTGTACTGAAGCCAAGCCTACCAACTAAGTATGCAGTTTATTTGGACTTGGATGGATACAAACTGGATAAAGTTAAATGATGATAAAACAGAAGTGGTGGTGTGAAATGGTAAGCAAATCCTACAACATGTCTCCCATTGGCCTTGTGGGTTGGGCAGTCTCCACTTTACTGGTACCCGCAGTAAAGAATTTAGGTGCAAAACCTGACAATCTGAACAAATCTCCTCAATTGTTTTTAAATGCCATTTTATCTATTTTCCTAAGGAACAGTATTCCTTTTGTGGAGAAAAAAAATGGTAAGAGGTGGACGGTATCGGTCTTATTGCGTCTTGCCAGGAATGTGCTAATTTTTATTACATAGATACCCCTGCCTACATTCTCCCTAAGCTATGGATCATCCATAAACATGCTGCTTGCTTATCTCTGAAATAACAAGGGCGTGGGTATAGGTCATGTTGTTAGTCACCTCGCTTTCTCATGCTATCATCCTTTCCCTTTCTTTGCTTTATTTCAAGTGTGGGTAGACATCCCTAAGGGGGATAGAGGAACCACCATAACTACACAAGGGAGAGGGCCAATATGTTCCCCTGATAATTACTATTCTAAACAATGTCCTGTGAAACCCTGGAGGGAAATACAAAAATCATTTACCGTGAAACTGTCGCACATTCTGGCCCTTTTCAAGTAAGTTGTCATGGCGAACTGAATCTACATATTCCCATCTCATTACACCTTGGGGACATATCTTCAGTTTCAAAGTGTGGTGAAACTACACGTAATATTTTAAATGCATATTTAGTATAGCCTAAATTGCACTGTTACTGATACATCTCAGTTTTGAATGGAAATAAATCGTCACACAAAATATCATGGTATATGGAAGAATTATACTGTACACACTTGGCCCTTATTGTGAATATTCTGATTTAGGTGGAAAAGTGGACTTTACGCCCCAAACTGTACTAAGAGGTATTCAATAATACCGTAAATAGTCTTAAACTAGGTGATTGAGGAGGGACCAGTTCACCAGGTTAAACCTTGTTGAACTTGTCCTCAAAGAAACACCCATAATTTGGGACTATCATGATGAATCGGGTGCAAGAACTATAGTTAAAAGGTTAGATGGGCTACATTCTCCTGAAATAAAATTAATAGAAAAACTTAAGAAGTGATGTTTAAGCGATAAATGCACGATTGTCCAAAATGTAAAAGATGTGTGTGAGGTGGAACCAGCACTTAAAAAATAAAAAAAATACAGAGACGAAACTTTTTTTCTTTGAGAGATCCTCGCTGGTGCTTTCCGATGTCAAGGCTTGTCAGTGTTTAGTCCACTGTTTTTAGGTCGAACCTGCGACACCGCATGCGCTGCATGCACTCTTGCTTATGAGAGATATTGCTTACAGTAAAGAACTTGGAGTCTGCCCATTGTTTACCATTCCTTAGCTTTATAGTCCCTCCAGTTTGCTGTATCCTTAATTGGTCAACGTGGCCATGCATCACTTCCTTTTATTTGTGTGGAGCACGGACCAGGCACAGATTAAGTCATCTAAATTAGTGTCTGTCGGCTGCACACATTCACATTGTAAATCAGGCACTTTTGCTTCTTCTCCTGCCCACACACCCCTTCTACCTGCTGCTTTTTACCCCACTCACTCACGCCTTCTCGGTGTTACTGTTTCCCCCCCGTCCCTATCATCGTTGCTTGCTTTAAAAAAAGCATTATGATGATTTGTTGGCACTAGCTGCGTCAAATCGCTTTTTGTTTTTTAATTACAAATTTGTAAAAGGCCAGTACTAACAAACACTATTTGCAAAGCTCATATTAACTCCAGGGGCATTAACAACTCATTAACAACTTACTTTTAGGTACAGTGAGATTAAGTGATTTGCCTAGAATCACAGGAGGGTGAGCAGACGCCAAGACTTGCCGCATATTGTGTTTTTAGTTATTTGGTGTAAATCTGTTCAGTAGTTTTTGGAATATTAAAGGGAAAATAAATGTGTGTATCTAGGGCAGCGGATCCTCCCTGACGACTTGGCGAATAATAACAAGCTTGTGCACTAAGCTGCAGAGCTTGGATTGACTGCCAACACTTCAACCAGGAAGTGTTGGCAGCCATCTTGGGACTCGGCTTTAGCCGAGTCCCACCAAAAAAGTAAAAGAAATAAGACAAGGGGCAAGGGTAGAGTCTCTGATGCTATGGTCCTGCAAATTTGCAGGAATTATTATTATTATTTTTTATATAAACACAAGCGCTGGCTGACACACTTTTTTTTTTTTTTTATATAAAATTTTTTATTGGCTTTGTTGAAAGGAAAGAAGGAAGAAGAAGAAAAAGGAGAAAACATATTGCACAGGTAAGGCCTGGCACAGCAGCTTAGAGTCATACTTATAATGACAATTTCTTTTAACCATATGACGGATCCACAAAATTTTTATACAGTACAGAAATACACAGTTTCTTCACGGGAGAAGACTCAACCATTTCCCCCACACCTTGTGTGCTCATGAGGACAGCCCCTCGCCTCGTAGACTGTTTTTTTTTTTTCTTGGTTTGCACACCAGTCAACTCCGTGCCTCCATTTCTGGAGGGATGGCCCCTTCGGAGAGTTCCAGGTGGCTGCAATGTCTCTCTTGGCCACCAGCATGGCAGAACCAACAAACGTGCAATCAGCTCTTGTGCCTTCCAACTCCTCCATCGTGCCCAGCAGGACCAATTTTTGGGGAAATCTGTTGCTCCCATCCAAGCACTACATTCAATTCGGAATTTATCTTACCCCAGTACACCTGTATTAGTGGGCATGTCCAGACCATATGGAAGAAGTCTGCAGAGTCCCTTGCACACTATGCACATTGAGCGAAATGACAAAGACCCGCCTGATAAAGCCAATCAGGGGGACAAAGACCCGCCTGATAAAGCCAATCAGGGGATAGGTACACCCCATACAAAAAGTATAGCTGCACTGCAAGCAGTCTTGCAGAAGCTGCCAATATTCTGGTTGTCATTAGCGCTTCCATCCAGTCAGTCTCCTCAATGGGTCCCAAACAGCCCTCCCATTTGTTCTTGATATGGTTTAGGTTGCCTGGAGCGTTGTTAATTAACATCTTGTAAATTTGGGATACTCCTATTCGCCTGCCCCCCCCCCCCCCCCCCCCAGGCTCCCATTATCAGCTTAGCCTCTAGTGGACTGTATTCCGCCACAGAGTCAGTGTGTGGACAAGTGCACAAGTGTGGACAAGTGCTTGCCCAGGTCATGCCAGAGTTGGAGGTCTCTGAAGAACTGCATGTGGGAGAGTTGAAAGTCAGATTGCAAATCATGAAAGGATCGCATGGTATCCCCTTTCCATACATCCCCTAGGTGCAAAATGCCCACGCGATACCAATTCACAAACCCTCCCAATGCAGCCGATTCGCTAAACTGTGTGCCGTGCCACAGTGGAGTCTATTGGGTGATGACATTGCTCCACCAAGTATGTCGCAGTGCCTCTCGCCAAGCGAGAAAGACCGCCCTGGTCACTGGATCCATATCTTGGAAAAGCAGCGAGCCATAAAGAAGACCTAGAATACGTGGAAATCCCAGTGTGTTTAGCTCTAACTGATAGGCCGGTTCTATCCACATCCCATTAAACCACTCGTGCGCCACCAGGAGTTGTCGCCAAGTAGTACAGGTATGGGTTAACCATACCCATCCCCCCCATCACAAACCCCCCTCTGGCAGTGCTGTAGTGCTATCCGGTGTCTCGCGCTATACCAGAGGAATGAGCTGGTAGTTCTTTCCAGTGTCTGGAACCAGGGACGTGGGATAAAAAACTAAACATTTTGGAGCACATATAAAAGGCGTGGTAGGACCATCATTTTATGAGGCCACGCGGCCCAGGGTTTTTAACGGCAATACCTGCCATCTTTGTAGATCTACCTTGATTCTGGATAGTAATGGTGTCAGATTTAGGGTCCAAGTGAGTTCCGGAAGTAGGGCCACCATATAACAAGGTATTTAAAGCTCAGCTGGCGAAATGGGCACCCCCCTGCCAATTATAGCAATTTCACGACATCTTTAAGGGCACCAACACCGACTTGGCGGGGTTCATTTTGAGCCCCGATACCTCTTCATAGCAACCCAGAAGGTGTAAACTCCTTGGGCCAGTTTCACTGGGCTCCCTCATATAGAGCAGAACATCGTCGGCATACAGGGCCGCTCAGTCTTTAGAGGATGTTCCCCAATTCCAACCACAATATAGTGGGTCTATTCTAATCAGTTGTGTCAAAGATTAAATGGCCAGGGCAAAAAGGAGAGGGGACAGAGGGCAGCCTTGCTGTGTTCCATGGTGGTTAGGAAGTATACAGGATAGGGTACCGTTGACCTGCACTAGGGCCGTGGGGTTGGCATATAAGGCATGGACTAGTCGGCGAAATCTCTGCCCCAAACCTGCACGCTGTAATATTAGTGTTAGAAATGGGGTCTTTGGTTGACAGTCCGGTTACCCCCTGTTCAAGCAAGGACCCTCACTCTAGTCAGGGTAAAAGGGAATCACCCTCAGCTAACCCCTGCTTGCCCCCTTAGTAGCTTGGGAGAGTAGTAGGCTTAACTTCAGAGTGCTAGGTGTTGAGTATTTGTACCAACACACACAGTAACACAATTGAAACACTACAAAATGACACAACACAGGTTTAGAAAAATAGGAAATATTTATCGAAACAAAACAAGACCAAACCGACAAAAATCCACAATACACAAGTCATGTCATCAATAAAAATGCACAAAGAGTCTTTAAGTAGTTTTAAACACACACTAACACTGTTACCGTGAAAAAGTACTTTGGGTGCATCAAAAATAACCCAGCACGGGCGAGTGTGCATCAAAAAGGGCTTGCGATGCGTTGATTCCACTCACGAGCGGGACCTTGCATCGTTTCTCCTTATGCCGGGTCGGGGCACGTTGTTTCTTCTCTCCGCAGGAGAATGATGCGTCGATCCGGTCAGCACTCTTGGGTCCGGGCAGGCCTTGTGTTGTTCTCACACACCCATCGGTACTTGAGTCTGAAATCCAGCCGCACGATGATCTGAAAACCCCACAGTGCAGGTTGCAATCTCCCAGCCTCCGTCAGCGATGCTGCGCGTCATTTCTTGTGCTCCGATTCTTCGCTCACGTTTCCGGCGAGTGTCTATTCTCAGCTGCGGAGCCGCGGCGCGTCGTTTCTTCAGCCGCAAATCGGAGTTGCGTCGATCTTTTCCCCGCACAGCGCTCTGTGCGTGGGTTTCCTTGTCTTTAGGCTGCCAGCTTCTCCTTTAAGGGTCCCAGGAACTGGTTGGGCACCACAGGGCAGAGTAGGAATCACTCCAGAGACTCCAGGTGCTGGGAGAGAGAAGTCTTTGCTGTCCCTGAGACTTCAAACAGCAGGAGGCAAGCTCTAAATCAAGCCCTTGGAGAGTTCTTCTCAAGATGGAAGGCACACAAAGTCCAGTCTTTGCCCCCTTACTCTGGCAGAAGCAGAAACTGTAGGATAGCTCCACAAAGCACAGTCACAGGCAGGGCAGCTCTTCTTCCTCAGCTCTTCAGCTCTTCTCCAGGCAGAGGTTCCTCTTGTTTCCAGAAGTGTTCTAAAGTCTGTGGTTTTGGGTGCCCTTCTTATACCCAATTTCTCCTTTGAAGTAGGCCTACTTCACAGTAAAGTCTCTTTTGAATGTGAAATCCTGCCTTGCCCAGGCCAGGCCCCAGACACTCACCAGGGGGGTTGGAGACTGCATTGTGTGAGGGCAAGCACAGCCCTTTCAGGTGTGAGTGACCACTCCTTCCCTCCCTCCTAGCACAGATGGCTCATCAGGATATGCAGGCTACACCCCAGCTCCCTTTGTGTCACTGTCTAGTGTGAGGTGCAACCAGCCCGACTGTCAAACTGACCCAGACAGGAAATCCACAAACGGGCAGAGTCACAGAAATGGTGTAAGCAACAAAATGCTCACTTTCTAAAAGTGGCATTTTCAAACACACAATCTTAAAATCAACTTTACTAAAAGATGTATTTTTAAATTGTGAGCTCAGAGACCCCACATGTCCATCCGCTCCCAAAGGGAATCCACACTTTAATCAGATTTAAAGGTAGCCCCCATGTTAACCTATGAGAGGGACAGGCCTTGCAACAGTGAAAAACGAATTAAGCAATATTTCACTGTCAGGACATATAAAACACATTACTGTATGTCCTACCTTAACCATACACTGCACCCTGCCCTTGGGGTTACCTAGGGCCTACATTAGGCGTGTCTGACATGTAAGAAAAAGGAAGGTTTAGGCCTGGCAAGTGGGTACACTTGCCAAGTCGAATTTACAGTTAAAATTGCACACACAGACACTGCAGTGGCAGGTCTGTGACATTATTACAGAGCTACTTATGTGGGTGGCACAACCAGTGCTGCAGGCCCACTAGTAGCATTTGATTTACAGGCCCTGGCACCTCTAGTGCACTTTACTAGGGACTTACTAGTAAACCAAATATGCCAATCATGGATAAGCCAATTACATACACATTTTGTAAAGAAGCACTTGCACATTAGCACTGGTTAGCAGTGGTAAAGTGCCTAGAGTAACAAAAACAGCAAAATCAGAGTCCAGCACACATCAACAACCTGGGGAACAGTGGCAAAAAGTTAAGGGAGACTACGCCAAGGATGAAAAGTCTAACAACTAGGAAGAGAAATCCCCAGTCAACAGTGTTGAAGGTCTTTTCAAAATTAATAAATAAAAGGGGCTAGGTTCTGGGGCAACTGGTGGCGCCCAGCTAGGGCCATGTGTAATCGACGTATACAGTGCTGCGTGCTTCGGTTGGCTGCGGTGCTTTTTTATTTTTTTATTTTAAAGAAGCCCCCAAGTAGGCTAGGTCCCAGGGGCATTGACATTTTGAATGCAGCCCCAGGGACTGTCACCTTCCCAGGGCACAATTTCTCATCAAATGTGGGGCCCATCCGGCCTCTTCCACAGCCCCAATTACCACCACCTTCCTGGGACACATGTTAAAATCCAATGTGGGGGGGGGGGTGCATCCGGCCTTCCCACAGCCCCGGGGACCGCCACCTTCCTGGGGGCAGATTTTGTAAATAAATGCGGGTGGACTGCCCGGCCCACCCTCAGCCCATGGGACCGATAGAGATATATATCTTTCTCTTTCTCTCTCGTCCCCTCCCCACCTTGCAGGGTATGGACGCAGGCTGTGCACGGCCGAAGGCCGGATTAACATATAGTAATAAAAGCTACTAAACGTTAAAACAAAACATAGAAATTCACTGAAAAAATAAAGGTTACAGGGACGTTATAGTTCGACTCACGTTTTAAATGTACAAGACCATAGAAATTCACCTGTTATAGTTAGTTATCTCAAGTAACTATAACTCGTGCCCTAAGGTATATATAACTCACGCCTACACCAGGCACTGCTAATTACCCCGAAAATTACGGCACTCGTGACACCTTTGATAACATCATTGATAATATCAATGTAATATTTGCAGTAACATTTTTGACAAAAAAAACTGTGCGTGGTGGGGACGCAAGTTAGTTACCTTAGGGCACACATTATAGTTACTTGAGATCACTATAACAGGTGAATTTCTATGGTTATGGTTTTGTACATTTAAAATGTGAGCCTAACTATAATGTCCCTGTAACCTTCGGGTTTTTTTTAGGGTGTGTATGTGTGTATATATATATATGAAATATTATATATATATATATATTATATAATATTATATATATATATATATATATATATATATATATATATAATATTTCAGCATTTTAGTTCTGACAATCCAGAGAACATATATATTAGGCATTTCACACTTGCATATAAAGTGTTTAAAATCTTGGCCTTGCTCTAATATAAAAAGCAAAAACGTTGTGAGGAGTGTCCCAACAGCTTGCTTCAATGCACCAGTTCTATTTTAATTTTTTATAATGGACATATGAAGAAACAGTGTCAGGGAAGCCGTAAAGATGTCTTGTGTTGGGGCATGATAGTGCTTCAATAATGCAAAGTAAGGATTCACCCTTGTTTATTATAGATGGCACTCTACTCTCCCCCCCCTCTAATCTATGCCACTCTACTCCACATCACTCTACTCTTCGCCACAGCACTCCATTCCAATATGTGCCACTCCACGTCACCCTACCCTACTATCTAAAAGATATAAGCATATTCAATAGCTCTCGCATAAGCAAGAAATATTGTTTTTGCCAATGCTTGTTTACCCTGCTCCAGCAGGTTCTTTTTAGATCTGGACGCTTAAAGAGTCTTGCCAGCCTTATGTTTTCCAAAAGATTCCTAACATGCATTGGTAATGCAAATAGGCCTCGCTTTAAGGGAATGCTGGATGGTAATCTGAAGCATTACAAATAGCACAGGAAATGAATATGTATTTGTGTGGAGGCAAAAACCGGTGCATATTATAGGTGGGTGACAGTTGCACTTTCAAGCCAGACCTAAACATTCATGTAGGTTAAGGACTGTCCTACTCCCATTTGTGCTGCAGCCAGAGAGACACATCATAAAATATGTAATCTAAGACACTTTAATAGCATTACAGTGTCATATGTGTGCCTCTAAAAGTTAAAGCTCAGACAGCTGGATAAATAAAATCACAGCTGCATGGAGGGCAAGAACTTGTTTTGTGGAAGCGCTCTGCCCAATCAAAACCTGCTCTCATGGCTCCCATCGTGTGGGTGGAGCTAAAGTTTCTCTTTAGTGATACTCTCATAATTGGCGACAGCTGAGCTGTGAAGCCAGACCATAATGAAAATGTTTGGCTATAAATGTACGTAGAGAGACTTTCTGTCAGCCCTCTTCGGCCGCTGGTCTAAGTGTAATTTACATTTTGTTTCTGCCCAAAACAGTATACCAGTATACAGGACATGGCAAGAGTCAATCAACTTTAGCCATAGGTTCTCTTAACTGTGAGTGGAGCACTTCTGCTCTTGCACATGTGCACATTCATGTAAAAATGAGTCCACTTCAGTGCCCACGGTGGTAGATGAATCTCTCCCATTATTACATATTTTAATTTATTTTTGCAAATCTTTTTTGTTATATTATTTTTGTTTTACAAATACATTCACACCACCTTCAGGTGGTGGCACGTTTATTTTTTATTACGTTGACACTTTCAATGTTCATTGCATAAGCTAGCAAAAAATGAATTGCAAAATGTCACAGGATTGCCAAGGCCGAACCTATTGACTTTGCCAATGCTTATTGATCTCTTTTGTCCATTGGTCACATTTTCTTATATTTTTCTTTTTTTTTTCCCTTTTCACCATCTTGCTCTGGATCAATGTCTCATGATGAAAATAAGTAGTGGCCACCAGAAATGAGTACTGGTGCCCACCAACTGAAACCACCAGAACAAATTTAGTACTCCGTGGGAACTGGAAGGGATGTGGGGTGAAGTATGTAATTTAGAAGCAGATGTCTTAGTGTTGCTCCTTGTACTGGAGTGACTCCAGCAGCTTTTCAAAACTTGTGTCTAACTTGTGAAGGAAAGTGTAGGAGGTGAGGACTTGTTAAGACACTACTTGCAAAAGATATTTTGTCTAAAACAGATTGTGACTGGGGATAAGACACGTTTATCAAAATATATTTGAATGCAATAGTACAAAGAGAAGAAGTGTCTGAGAGTTTTCAACCAGAAATGGTGTTTACTGCAGAAGGAAAAAGGAAAGGGTCCAGGCACCTTGCGCTTAGCTTTCCCCCATTAAAGGAACATTTTTCCTTCAGATCTGATGCATTGGCAGTGTTGACCACCACTAAGAAGTTCAGGAGTAATTTTATTTTGCTCAAAGTTTAATTTTTGGACCAGAGACTTGCTATTTTGATTTGAGCAAATAATCATAACCTGGATGTCACACACACACACACGGGGACGCTTGAGTGCAGCACGCTTGGCTGTAAAGCTGTTTCTAACAATTCTCACTAAGCACTCTTTTTGCCTCATTGTGTGTGACTGATTGAGCAGCAGTTGTGAGGAGTCCCTTGCTCCACCAAGATCATGTCCATTCTCGAGAGTTGGATGTCCCGCCCTCTTCCGCCACACCAGCTCAGGTCAGATGTTGATGCCACTGGATCTTTTTCTGGCTTCCCTCAGATGCACGGCCTCTTCATATTGTTGCAAGAACCCATGAGCATCAGCCGCTGGAGCACCATTATCAAATGCTTCACACAATGCTTAATTTGTAATTAGAACATTGGAATATTGGGAGCTCCATTGAATATGGAAAATGTAAACATGAGTTGATTCGATTAAATTGATTACCTTAAAGGTATTTACTGCCACAGCTGTAACATGTATCTGTTTTTGTCTGTAAACCTAAGGATATTATAAATAGATTTATATATACCAGTTTTTCAAAATCAGATCTAACCCTACAACAGCTCCCCACGTAATGCCCTAAATACATGACACACACATTAGTTTGATTTCTAATTGAAATGGGTTTCTTCACCATGTGAGTCACTGTAGTACATTGTACAGTCTATTCTACTTCAGTGAAACATTTCTGGTGCACTCGTTAAAGAAGTGTACTTTTATTGTCAGTTTGGTAATTTTTCGCCTGATGTTTCTGAAGCCCTGTGCTTTAAAGGGGCCGGCACTCGCCGATACCGAGTACCAGCACTTCTTAGTTTTCTTCCACTGAGAAGCAGACATTTTCCTTTGGGCAATGAGAGTACCAGTAATCTTAGTGGCAACAGGACTCGGACTCTGAAGAATGGGTATATACCGTGCAAAAGCTGCTGAAAATAAGCCTTTCAGATGGAGTGTGTCTATGGTGGTGCTCTGCCAGTTTATAACAGCCCTGGGTTGTTGCTGCGGCGTTGTGATCTAATTGGCACCGCAGCAGGAATGAGAAGAAGAGCTGCGGACAGTGGAACTGTAGAACCAGGTTCAAATCCTGGCATCAGCTCATCATCCTGTGATTCTGTGGAAACCATGCTTTATTCCAAAACTTCTGATTATGTAAAGTGCTCAGATTCCCTTGGGCCAAGTTCCCTCTTTATCAAACTGCAAAGAATTAGGACCTGCACATACGACAAAGAAACTGATGCCCTGCCATGTCTCACAACACACACAAAATCCCAATGTACTTGTTGGGAGATGACTGTTCTGTGGCCTGGCTGAGTCAGGGGGCGGCGAGTTGAGACACAGCATGCATAAACGGGATCACATCCACGTTTGTGTAAAAAGAAATTGTTGAAGGTTGCTGCAAGAGTCGATTTGAGTGTTCTTGTGTATGTGTTTATACCTGCTGTCACAGGCCCACGGGTAGAGCTATAAGAGACAAGCTTGTTTACTTCTTCACATGCTCAATTCTAGAAGCGGGGGCAGAAACGGGGATTAGAATGTGGGTGTCATGATGACATAGTTTACAACGATCCAGGAGACTACATTCGCAGCAACGCATCACTTTAACTTTTTGTGTACTGTAAGATGTTTGCATGGTGACCTTTCATTTCAAAATCAATTGTAGTTTCTGCAAATGTGTGTCAAAACTGCAGCACTTAGCTAAACGATCAGCAGCCTTTGATAGGCGCCGAGATAATTTAATAGTTGAATGCCTGCTCAACAGTAACGCCCCTATCAAATTTGTGAGTACGGGCCAATCAAATGAGTGAGTACCGGCATTTTATTTTCCCCATTGAAAGCACTGCATCACAGCATCCTCAGGACAGCGCCACCAGCAGTTCCAAGACGGTGTTGGGGGCATCAGGTTTTGTTGCTGGAGAGCGACTCGGCCTCCAGCCACCCTTTCGTGATGTGGACTTTAACGTGGGAAGGCAAAATGCCGTCGCCCAAGGTGTCTGACGCTCCAAGTCAAATTTGAATGACACTTGCAGCAAACCACTTGCTTAAGGGAACTAACCAATTGCCCCCAAAATGTGTGCGCTGTCCTGTGGCCTGATCGCTAACATGAATGGAATACAAGAAAGCAATAGCTCAAGTAGGGGTCTGAAACAGAGACCCTCTCTGTGAATTTCTGTAGTTATTAACTTGAAAAGATCTGAAGCACAGCTAACGCAGTTAGCGTGTCTGAAAAAATATTCAATTGTAAATAGATTTTTTGTGCATGATAAAATCTACAAATTCGTGTAAAGTCTGGAAGAAGCATTCATCTGTGCAAGTATTGTACTTAAAATGTCACAAGTAGAATGTATATTGCGTTCAAAATGCAATAAAGAAGGAGGCTTACTTTCAAAATAATGTGCTGCCTGGGGTAAAACATGTAGGAGCCGGCAATCTGTCAAACCTGCCCTCCAAGGATGAGCGACACGAACATTTCGCTGCACGTCCCCGGGTTGCCTGCATAGACACCCGTTTCGTACACCTATGTGCCATTCAATGAATTACCTTACATTTTTGGCGGCTTGGACCCCTAGTACTCCTGACAGTATCTACAAAATTGCATCCTCTGTTCATTTTTCAGGCATTAGAGGCTAGCTTTTAAATCAATGACTTTGTGGGCTGTGAAAATGCAGAGTCTTCTCCGCCTGGTAATATTTTCATTGCTCGTCACCAACGGCTGTGAGCAGAAGCTCTAAAAAGAGTATTTTACAATCTATTTTGAATTGCTCAGAATCATTAAACATGAAGAGCGACCTACATCATCGCGACAGCAATATGTATTTAATATGATCTTGCCGAAGCTTAGAAGAATTGTTTTTTATACTGCTTATAAAGTCGACCTGAGGTAGAGGCCTAGCGTGAGCCGCATTCTGTTTCTAAATTACTGCGTGGGATTTGTTTTGCAGCGTTTTCTTTATTTCCAGTGCATGTATGGTTTACGAACACAGTAAAAAGAGGCCAGGGTTTCTTCGAACGTTACTCTCTGCAGGTAACTGAGAAACAGTCTGACACTTCTGTTTTTCTCTGTTCTGTGGCGATTTGCGTGTTTGAAGTTTTCGGCGGGCAATGATGCGGCTGCCAGAAAATTATGCATATCCAAGTGAAACGACTTGGTATAAAGGAATTTAATAAGAGTGTCTTGTTTTGCATTGATGGAAAAGCGCTTTTTACTCTGCAGAAGAAAGGCTTCCAATTTCTCTATTTTGTAGCGCAGTTTTCTTAACCGGTATCCTGTGATTGCAAAAGCATCAATGTGATAATACCCTCTTTTCTGAGTGCCTCAATCTTGTTGGACTAATGCTGCCGTTTTTTAGGTCGAGCGTAAATGCAAGGCCTCTTCTATACTTTTAGTATACTTCTGTGGGCTTAAAACCATTTTATTTGTTTCAGTGTCCTTTAAAAATTCCTGCTTGCTAGTGGTCAGTCATGCCTCTATGTTCCTCCTTTTTCCCTTTGGGAGCAGGGACTAACTACTGTATAATTAAGCTTTGTCATGTTTATCTGTTCTTCGGGGTACTTTCTTTTTTCTTGCTTTCCTGCTTGTGTTCGGCAAAGGTTCCCTTTATGTTTGCAGAACATTCATGATATCAGCTAACTTAACCATGTTGTTCCTGCATACATTTCATATGCTTTACTTGATCTAGCATTCTTTGAGTTTCCTTTTTCCAGGATGTTGCTACTTATTTTTTTTCAGCCAGCATATTACTCTGGTCTCCCCTCTCTCATACCCTGAATGCACAGCGAAAACTTTTCAGAAAACGGGCGCTGCACTCCATTTTTCATCATGGTGCTTGAAAGTCATTGGGGATGTGTGGAATTCAAGACTGCAGGGTGCAGTACCTTATGTGGCCAAAAGAGGTCCCAAGGGAACACCTAGAGACAGCCTGTGGTACTACACCCTTTCCCTGCTTCGTGCACATAAGAATGGTAAATGTTGCAGGTTTTTTCAGCGAGCACGTTACACGTGTAAAAGCATTAACATAACCATATTTTTCCTGATGACATTTCACATGCTTTACTTAATCTTGTTTTTTTTTTTGGTCCATGCTTTCCAAAGCATTCCCACTGTAATTGGCGCTCTCCGTCAACAGATTTCCTTAATGTGGCGCAGAGCCAAAGCTGGTCCCTTTGTAACTGGGGAACAATGTGTGAGTGTCGGCTCACCATCCCGTGATTCTGGGCAATTCAGATAATCTCACTGTGCCCCTCAAAAAATGAATCTCCACTTGTGTAATATAACTGGTGCTACTGTAAAGTGCTTCAATGCCTGCTGGTTGAGTTTGCATGATATAAAACTGCAAAAAATCCTGAGTGATTTTGGAGAAGATTTCATGTAGATGCCGACCTTGTAGTAGATTTAAAATGTATACCCTGTCAACCTTTGTGGGATGGAAAGGTGCTTTCAATCGGGTATGGTGCAGTGTCTGTCGGATTTCACCAGGAATTTTTACACACAGGCAAAAATGCGTCCACACTCTCTCGCTCTTTCTGTTTAGAAAGACTTCAAAATTGATGGTCTGTTCACAAGGTAATGTGCTTTATCCCACTTACTACACTTACAAATCCGCATTCCTCTCTCTTTCCGCTGCCCCTTAAGCTCCTCTCGTGCACCCTGCTTACCATATAATAGTATGTTTCAGCCACTGAAAGGGTGAGATGAAAAAGGGTGTTTACACAGATTAGTGCTTGTCACATTGATTAAAAGCCATCCCCCAGTTCCAAATTCTTCTTAGTAACAGCAGCGAGGAGATATCTGACAACACAACTCAATTTTGCTTCATGTGAAGCTCCACGTCTGTTGTAAACTCTTTAGCGAACGCTTTTCAGGAGAAGAACCATCTTCATAAGATGTACTCTCCCAGCTTCTGACAAGTGCAGCCTAATCCACTTTCCTACTTGTGCAACCACATTTATCATACTTTTGCCCTAGTTCTCCCCTGGGGCATTTTAAGGATTTTGGGGGCCCTGGGTCAAACATATTTTGGGGGCCCTGCTGATAACAGATTAGAATTTATGATCCAGTTCCAGCTCTTTCTAGCCCTTGTTGGCCAGGTCACTGACAATGCACAGGCACACCCTTCCAAATTCTTAATAATATGTTTACATTTAATATTCGGGGATAGTGATGTGTGTTTTCAGTACTTGTAACAGAGCAGCAGCTCACTAATATTACTGCAAATAATCTCTGACACCTTTCCATTTCTCGTGAGATGTCCTCTTTTGGTCTTAATGAACCTTTTTTTATGGATGCTGTATGAAAGAAACACAACATTTCTCTGAAAATGTCAGTAACAGTCCCTCACACATAATCCAAGTTAAAAATAACCCAAAAGAACACTGTACTAAAAATAATCTAAGAAATGTTCAAGGTCATCAGGGCAAGACTCTCTGCAGTAAATGGAAGTGCTTACGTTATATTCAGGGCCACAGCAATTATGTGGCTGAGAGGACCGAGTTATTCGTCAGGATTGACCAATTTATGTGGCAAAAAAAGTCCAGTTATGCATTTACAACACCAATACCTCTAACTCAAGCAAATGCAAGACCTATTGCATTGCAAATGCTTGTTTTTTTTTCTGTGCACTGGGACTCTGCTAACCAGACACCAGTGATTTTGCTCTGGCCCCTAAAACGTATTAGTTATACTTCTAATCAGCTCATGTAACTTGCCTGTAAGTCCCTAGTACATGGTACAGAGAGTACTGAGGGACTCGGAGTTAAATGTCACTAGTGGACTGCAGCACATATTGTGCCACTACTAGAGTGATAGTGCAAAACGTGACTGCAGACCCACCACTGTAGCCCATCTGTGCAGTATTAAAACTGCAATTTTGACCTCACCCCTTTTGACAGGCTTAAAACACTTTTAATAAGTCACCCCTAAATATGACTTATTGCCCCAAAAGACAGGGTGTATGGAGTTTAAAAATAGAACATATAAATGTTTTTAATGTGAAAAATTTCCTTACAGTGACAAACCACCAAAAGTTATTTCACTGTAGCAGGGTTAGCTATTCTATAAGAAAAGACAATTTTTGCTGATCTCATTTTTGTTGACCTTATGACTATGCACTTTACCACTGCTAACCAGTGCATCTCTTCACAATCCGGGTTAATGTACTGTGTTCAGCGTGCTGGAGGGGGTTCCTGTAGCTGACCCTTGCTCCATCACTGTCAGCCAGAACCTGTGACTTTGTCTGGGAGGACCAGATAACCCCATTTGGCGCTTTGCGTTTTTTAGCACTATTTTCACTGAAATCTTTAAACTTGCATATCTCCGGTTCTACTGACTGGATTTTTGTTGTTTTGGTGGAATTTTTCTTGTGTTCTGTTTTCACTTTATTACTGTTTGAAGTGCTGCATAAATACTTTACACATTGCTTATAAAGGTAAGCCTGCCTGCTCTGTCCCAAACTACCATTTGGTCGAGTACAGGTTAATTTGGGGCCTGCTTGTGACTTGACCCTGACAAGGACTGTGGCTGCTGTTTGACTAGGGCTCACACCCCAGTCAACCAACAACCCTATATTTTACATTAGTGATGAGCAGTGAGGATCAGGACTTGTTTGTGCAGTTCCATATAGTGATGTTGTGTACTCTGCCATCCCATATCTCAGACAAATTTGAATTTTAAGTATTCCTTGGTTTGCCTATTTGTATTTTTGAAAATTTCTCCCAGACTGTTGTGCCTAAAACCTCACCTGCAAGAATGAAGTTTGAAGTACACTGTGACCCAGTTCAAGGAGTTCTGCAAGGCGAGGGGACTTCCAGCAAAGCCCCAACTGGAAGGTGAATCTCCAAAAGGCACTGAGGGCCTGTGCAGAAATCCACTAGTCGCTGGTTGGAGCTAGAGAGAAAGATGATGATGATGATGATGATGATGATGAGATGGAAAGGCCTGGAGAAGATCTTCTTGTGTTGCCACCTGCAGTTAAGGGGGATGACCTGACCCGAGAAGTGGAGCTCCCTGCCTGGGCAGAAAGCAGTATGTGTTCCCACAGAGGAGCTGTTGGAAAGAAGGGAGGAGAGAGTGTTCAAGCTACAGATGGCGCAGTTGAGGATGGAGGGATAGACACTTGCAATGGAGGCAAAGAAGGCTGAAGCAGAGGACACCTTAGAGGAAAATAAAATGTTGGCTCATGAACTGAGTTTGAAGGACCTGGAAATCAATGCCAGACAAGCAAAGTCCAGGAGTGATGGTGCCAACATTTCTACAGTGTCCTCCTGAGACAAGAGAGTCCATATTCCCAAAGGACTGGTGGCTACATTTGTTGTGGGGGACGGCATCAAGAAGTGGTCTAAGGCATATTAGGTGGCCTTGTATATGCATAGGACCCCTGAGGACGATTGGGGGGCTAGCCTGTGGAAGCACCTCTCTAGTGAGGGGTGGGATGCCCTACTGGCCCCAGATAAGGGGGGCATGATGAAGTATTCTCCCATGAGGAAAACACTTGTCAGGAAGTATGACCTTACCCTGAGAAGTGCAGGCAGATGTTTAGGGACAGCCAGAAACTGCCCCAGCAGTCCCAGGTGAATTATGTGGACTCGTTTTGCACAGCGTTGGATGGTTGGTTGAAGAACAGTGAAGTAAAGGATTATCAGGGACTGTACAGTTTGATTGTGTAAGAATACATGTTCAGCCTTTGTTTTGCAGATTTGTGCAAACACCTTATTGACAGTAAGCTCACTGACCCCCAGGGAGCTTGCTAAGAAGGCAGACCACTGGCTCAGCACCAAAGTTCATAAGAAGGTACCTGGGAGTGACCCCAAGAAGGGCAGTTCAGGTTTCCCCCAGCAGATTGAGGGGGGAGGAAAGGGTTCCCATGGCCCTTCTGAGAAACAGGAATGAGATTCTGGTGGGCTGTCAGAGTATCTTGATTTGATTTCCTCAGGAGCAGAAGATAAATCCTCAGTCCCAACCCAGACTACTTGCAATTAAATAGAATCTCAGTTTTGACCACCCTGGAGGGGGAAAGGGGAATGGGATTTTGAGAGATTGCACCAGATATGGTGTTTCTTCTAATACTCAGTCTGCCATTCACTTCTTATTGTAACTGGATAACAGCGCCTGCAAAATTACAATTACTAGGGACACTCTATTGTCACTAGATCATTCATTTACATTTACTAATGATTAATTTCAATAACTATTATTTCACACTTTCTTACCCGGAGTTCCCTGAGGATCTTGCCGCTCTCTCTTTCTCCATTACTGTTGGATGTTGAATATTAGTAATTAATAGAAAAAATGGAGAACAACTTCTAAGGAAATCATTTATTAAGTGAAGATTAACTTAATTCTTAACCTTCGTGCTGACATATATTTTGAGTTTGTTTGTTTGCACGTTCTTAAATACTTTTGAATAGTTGCTCCAGTAAACTTTTTGAACTCTGGTTGATAATATCTTAATATTCTTTGAATGTTCACCAGAAACAATTCCAGCCAGAATTATTTTATAAGCTGCACAAACTTTGTCACTGCCTCTGCTTTTAAATTAGTAAATATTATCTGTAGTTAACTTGAATAGTCCGTGAAATGCATGCAAAGCCAATTTTGCCTCAAAACGTTTACCTCACGAGTGCTCTCTTGACACATCTGGATTCCTGTCAGGTCACAGTGGAAGTGCGAAGCTTCTCTAGTGGCACACGCATATCATAGCAACAAAACTGTGTGCAACACTAGAACAACAACTTAACGTTTGAACTCCTCGTCGGCCATCTTGGATTCCTGTCTTCCGCATTTACTTTGCAACGTGTATCGCAGGACTCAACAATCTTTCTTCCAAGAAGGACATCGCCTTTTCCACAGCGGATACTTATTCACCAGCACTTCTTTTGATGGTATTACATGGCAAGTTTGAGGTTTCTTGACAGTACTCCCCCTCAAGGAACAGTTCTCCAATTTAGGTTTGTCTGGATAAGTTCTGTGGAAGTTATTTATTAATCTTGAGGCATGCACATTGTCATGAGGTTCCCAGGATCGTTCTTCCGGACCATAACCTTTCCAGTCAATACAGTAGTATAACTTGCCCTTTCTTATCTTGGAATCTAAAATTTGATTGACCTTATACTCATCTGCAGAGTTAATCTGGATAGGATTTGGGGGAGTGTTTAAACGCAAATTTGGATGACTGTTCTTTAGCAATGAAACATGGAAGACTGGATGTATTTTTAGATATGATGGTAACTGCAACTTAACTGCCACATTATTCATCATCTTGTCTACCTTAAATGGACCAATGAATTATGGCTGAAATTTTCGGTTTCCTTCGAGATGTAAGTGTTTTGTGTGGATAACCAGACTCTGTCCCCTCTTGTAAAAATTGGACTCTCTTCTTCTTTTATCTGCCTTAGCTTTATATGAGTTTTTTGCTCGAGTTATGTTTTTTCTAGCGCTAACTAAGGTGGTCTGCAATCTCTTCATTATTTTGTCTACTCTGGGAACTGTGTTACCTGCTTTACCTAAAATTACATTAGGATGTCTGCCTTGATTTAGATAAAAAAAGAATGAACCCAGTGGTTGAATGCACAGCATTATTATGAGCAAATTCAGCTGCCCAAACCAACTCCGGCCATTCCTTCTCTTGATCAAATAAAGAGTCTTAAGTATTGTTCTAACTCTTTATTCTCTCTCTCTGTTTGTCCATCTGTTTCTGGATGATAACTGGTAGAGAAACATGACTCAATTCCTAATCACTTAGTAAAAGCCTTCCAAAAGTGGGAAACAAATTGGGATACCCTGTCGGAAACAAGAATTTTTGGAATCCCATGGGCTTGTACTATATGTTGTGTAAACAACTGGGCAACTTGTGGGGCTCGAGGAATTTCTTTTAAAGGAATGAAATGAGCCATATTGGTGAAAGTGTCCACAAAAACTAAGCTAGTACTAAAACCTTGACTACTAGGGAGATCTACAATGAGGTCCATAGTAATAGTATGCCAAGGATGGGGTGCTGTGGGTAACGGTCTTAAAATACCTTGTGGAGCTGTTCTGTTGGATTTTCCTTTTTGGCACCTTTCACAAGTTGACACATTGTCATATCTGAGTTATCATTTGTGGCCACCAAATATTTTGCTGAATCAAATCTTGAGTCTTTTGAACTCCTTTATGTCCAGCCAATTGATGATCATGGCAAGCCTGAAGAACTTTTTCTTGTAATTCTAAAGTTGGTATATACAATGCATCTTTATAATATGGTAATCCATCCTTAATCACTCTTTCTGGAGCTTCTTTGGACCACTCCAACATCTTTTCTGGAGTTAATGTTTCTTGAATTTCTTTAGTCAATTCTGCATAATGAATGGTTAATATAAACTTCTCTTTTGGAATGATCAGACCTTTTTCTGGAGGTTCTTTAGATGCATCAATATCAATTTGCGACAGAGCATCTGCCTTGCCATTTAGCTTTTCCAGGTCAAAAGGTGATGACAAAATCAAAGTCCACAAAATAAAGGGACCAACACAAATGTTTTGCTGTTAATGTATGAGCTGATTTAAAAAAAACTGTAAATTTCGATGGGCAGTGTAAACATTCTTTATGCTTAGCTCCCAAAATATAATGTCTCCATTCACAAAAGGTCTCCTTGACTGCCAAAAGCTCCTTATCAGCAATAGAATAGTTTACCTCTGGCGGAGTTAATTTTCGAGAGAAAAAGGCAACTGGAAGCAATTGCCCTGTATTTTTATGACGCTGAGAAAGAATCCCTCCAATAGCGACGTCTGAGGCATCTGCTTCCACATAATAAGACTCATCTGGATGGGGGTGTAGTAATATTGGAGCCTTGGTGAAGGAGTCTTTCAAAAATATAAAAGCTTCATCTGCTTCTCTTGTCCACTCAAACTTCACTCCTTTTTTATTTTTTAAACAAACGAGTGACGGGAGTGACTTTTTGAGAAAAATTGGATATGAATCTTTGATAGAAGTTGGCAAATCCCAAGATGCTCTGGATCTCTTTAACATTGCAAGGAGGAGGCCAATCTCGAACTGCCTCTATTTTAGCTGGATCCATACTGACTCCTTCTGGTGAGAAAATGAATCCAAGGAAGTCAACTCGTTCTACATGGAATGCACACTTTTCCAATTTCACATATAGATTGGGAGGGGCCAGTAATCTCTCCTCTTTTCAGCTCTCTGTTCTGTAACCGATGGTCAATTAATTATGAAATTTCAGTGGGTCGATTTGGAACTTGTGCCAATGCATCCTTCAATTCATCTTTTAAACCCACAATAGAATATTGCAGCCCTCTTTGACTCTGGCCAGTTGGTTTCTACTATGAGTTTATTGAAATGAGCTAGATAAGCCACTTAATCTTTATTTCCTTGCTTTATTTCCAAAAGCTCATTATTTGTAGCCTGAGCTGCAGTTCGACGATTTAATATTCTTAAAAACTCTTCTTTGAAATTTTGAAAATGATATAAAACTGGATACTTTCTGGAAACAATTGGCATGGACCACGCAGCTGCACCACCTGTCATGTAAGACAATATAAATGCCATCTTGGATTGGTCCTCTGAAAAAATAATGGGTCTACATAGAAAATGCAATGAGCATTGAGTTTAAAAATATTGCACTTCATTTGGATCTCCACCAAAACGTTCAGGTTGTGCCAGAGGAATTCTGGGAGAAAAAGCATTAATTACTTGAGTAGATATACCTGTGGACTGTGAAGTACTAGGGTTCTCTGAAAACGCTGAGTCAGTAGGCTTGGAAGTATTTCCTAACTTATTTATTCTTTGTTTTATCTGTACTGTCTCTTCTATGTTATTGTTTAACTGTTTCTGAGACCCTTACAAAATTGTAGCTAGTGCCTTTACATTAATTCCTTTGGCCATTCTGCTCAGGACGTAATCTAACTTCCCATTAATAATAGGGAGGGCACTTCAATCTGTCAGAGTACCTTGATTTGATTTCCTCAGGAGCAAAAGCTAAGTTCTCAGTCCCAACCCAGACTACTTGCAATAATATAGAATCTCCTTTTTGAGCACCCTGGAGGGAGAAAGCGGAACAGGATTTTGAGAGTCTGCCTCAGAGATGGTGTTTCTTCTAATTATCAGTCTGCCATTCACTTCTTATTTTAACTGGATAACAGCAACTGTGAAATTACAATTACTAGGGACACTCTATTGTCACTACATCATTCATTTACATTTACTAATGATTAATTTCATTAACTATTATTTCACACTTTCTTACCCTGACTTCCCTTAGGATGTTGCCTCTCTCTCTTTCTCTTACTGTTGGATGTTGAATAATAGTAATTAATAGTAAATGATTTCATTAGACGTTGTTCTCTGTTTTTTCTAAGTGAAGATTAACTTACTTCTCAACCTTTGTGCTGACATATATTTTGAGTTCGTTTGTTTGCACATTCTTAAATACTTTTGAATAGTTGCTATCTATCTATAAATATATATATATATGTATAGATATAGATAAAAGTCTAGTATGATAGAATAATGCGTGACAGTTATATTTCCTGTTGTCCGTTTTATTTTTTTATTTTCTGTTATTAATAACCTGTACACTTCTTGAAATTTGTCGTGTAAATATTCTCCAGTAAAACATTTTGAACTCTCCTTGATATTATCTTAATATTCTTTGAATGTTCACCAGAAACAATTGTCGGAATTTTTTTATAAGCTGCGAAAAGTTTCTGTCACTGCCTCTGTTTTTAAATTAATAAATATTATCTGTAGTTAACGTGAATAGTCTGTGAAATGCCTGTGAAGCCAATTTTGCCTCAGAAAACATTTACCTCACAACAAGCGCTCTCTCGACTCATCTGGATTCCTGTCAGGTCACAGTTGAAGTGCAAAGGTTCTCTAGCGGTGCACGTGTATCATAGCAACGAAACTGAGTGCAACACTGAAACGACAGCTTAACATTTGAACTCCTCGTTGGCCATCTTGGATTCCTGTCTTCCACATTTACTTTGCAACGTGTGTAGCACGACTCAACAAACTCTTCCAAGAAGGACATCGCCTTTTCCACTGCGGATACTTCTTTACCAGCACTCCTTTTTCTGTTATTACATAGCACGTTTGAGGGTTCTTGACATGGGCAGTGGTCCAGGCCCCCCCCCATTTCCAACCCCACTGCTTTGACTGTTCTCAGCTAGAACACAAACGGGGGGACTCGGTTCTAAGAAACCACCCACTTGTGGGACCTTTACAGGGGTGGCCAATATGGCCCTAGGGGTAAGTAGTCACCAGAGGCAGGTCATAGACCATGCCATGATCTCCTTTACCTGGGAGTTAGACTCGGAGGTGAAATGGTGATACCTGAGCATAGGAGTAGTCACTTCCATCAGGTGAAAGTGATGGAGGTGCCAATCACTGTTCAGAGGGACAGCGGGGCTAGACAGACCAAGAGAATGGAAAGGCTAGTTTCGCAACAGCAGTACACCAGGAAGGTGTGTGGGGTAACTCTGGCCCATGGGCAGGACGTTTTCCTCCCTAGGGCCCTGGTATCCCTGGAAGTGGCCCAGGGGAGGGTCATAGTTAGCCCCAGATGCCTAGAGACTGCATGCTGGGGAATGAGTTGCTCCCGGTGTCGGAGGAACTGAGAGTGGCGACTGCCTAGGTCACCCTGATAGTTCAGATGTCTGGGGATGCCACTCCCAAGCGGAGGATACGGGAGCCCAGATGATGGGGCAGGGGGAGGAAGGACTCAACCCCTTCATTGGTACAGCCTCAGAATGCAGACCCTGGGCTGAGAGGCCAGTCTCCGGATACCACTCCTGAACTTGAGTGAGGTAGAGTAGAAATAGGGTGCAAAACATCAGGGGCTACACTCCCCATTGTGAGAAACCTTAGGTCAGAAAACCATGAATGGTGAGGGGCCTGGCTCTTGACACTGACAGCTGCCAGTAACATCTATTGGTTACTGTCCTTAAGGGCAGAGTTTTCTTTGGGTTGGGGACAGAAATCTGATCTAAGGTGTGGAACATCACCTTGTTGGCCATGGGGGTACTGTCTGCCTACTAGGATGTATGTGTGAGAAAGTAAAGGTTAGGTGCTGCACCGATGGGGTCCACAGATGAGAAGGATTCCACATGGGTCTGTTCAGTGGCTCAAGAGAGTATAGACAGAGCTCAGAGAGATGCAGAACTGACAAGTGCCCCTGCATAACAGGTCCTTTGTCCATGATTTATCCCCTAAGCAGGGAAGCGCATCAAGGTATTGATTAGTCTACCCTGGCTTTCTCTGGAGGGGTGTCATGCTGGAATTTACCCTTACTGCAGGGTCATCGACAAAGTTTTGCCTTCACCCTTCTGTTTTCTGAACCCGTTTTTGTTGAGTTTGAGGACTCTGCATACTTTACCACTGCTAACCAGTGCTAAAGTGCTTGGGCTCTTTCCTTACAAACTGGTAACAGCGGCTTACGCATAATTGGCATATTTAATTTCCACATAAGTACCTAGCAACCCGGCAGTACTTGTACCCAGGGACTGTATATTAAATGCTACTAGTAGGCCTGCAGCACTAACTGGTTCACCCACTTAAGTAGCACTTTAAACATGGCTTAGGGCTGCCATTGCAGCATGTGTGTGTACTTTTAATATAACCTTTCAACCTGGCAAAATAAACCTATTGCCAGGCTCAAACCTTCCTTTTTAGGTCGAGCGTAGTGTTCGGCGTGTTGTATACTTTTTAAGTATACTTATACTGTGGGTCCAGCAATTTCATTTGTTGGTTCCACTGTCATTCAAAAATCCTTGCTTGCTAGTGGTCCGTTCTGCCTCTTTGTCCTGCCTTTTTCTCTTTGGGAGCCTCACAAACTACTGTATAATTACGCTATGTCCTGTTTATCTCTTCTGAAGGGGACTTTTTCTTTCAGTATTGGCCTGTTTGTCTTACACTGTGGGTGTATAATCAGCCCCTCCTCCCCTCCAGCTCCCTCTGTAAACATAAACCAACAGCAGTGGGGGCTTTTCCAGGGCCAGCTCACTCTCGCTCTCTTCCCTTTCTTATTTTCAGTCTGTGTGGCAAGAAAAGTCCAGTCAGTAATTTACAATGCTAAGAGCTCTAACTCGAGCAAACACAAGACCTTTGCATTCCAAATGCTTCTGCTCACTCTCAGAACGAGCCATTAGTAACCATTTGATTGTGGAAATCTCGGATCCCCCCTAGAGCCGATAATTTCGGCTCTCCCATGAATCGTTACACTTTTTCTGTAATAAACCCAACACGCACATTCCTCTACGGCATTCTCACAGGCGAATATCGAGGAATGGAATAACAGGCTGAACACTAAGAAAAGTAGAATGTGACAAAACATCCAACATAATAAACGAAAGAAAGTCCGCTGTCTCCAGCGCACCAGCATACATTTAACGGTGGGTTCCACAAATGGAGGCAAGCACACACTAAAATGTCTCTCCTGTTAAACAATTCACCCTCTCATGCTGTAGAAGCTGTAATTGCTAATGAATAGACACATTTCGGATGCGTTCTTAAGAAACTTAAAAACAGGCAATCTATAACGGAATCTGTTACAGCATGTGGACAATATCTTTTTCTTTTTTTCTTTTTGCTGTACTGTTTCCAGCATTTCAGGACAGGGTTTCCAATGAGGCAAAACAAACCCGTGCTAAATGTATCAGGCTGTCTTCAGAGCTACTACAAAAAACACAGAGTTCAAAATCTGTAGTCTGGTGAAGTCAATAAATGCAATGCCTTCACCGGCTTCTGGCACTTTGCATCTATTGCACCAGCCATCCATTGTTTCAGTCCCTGTGTCTTCCGTTTGGGTAGGTGTCACAATCCAGTTTTAATGGGCCTCTTTGTGCGAGTGGCCTGCCATCTATCGTTTTTGAAGCCGTCCCTTTGTGAGGCGCATTCATCGCCTGCCTGGCGGCATGAATACATGCCACTAGTGTGGGTGGAAAGTGTGGCATTTCACTTCATGTCCTTATGCCTGAAAGCACTGACCCCCGTTTGTGTAAGTGCTTGCGATCTTCTATTGTTTCAATATCAACAATCCTTAATTATTCAAATACCTTCCATTCATAATGATGCCTCGTTTTAACGGATGCCCTATGCACAAGTGTTCACCCTTTGTTTGGCTATCTTTCTATTTGGACAAACATAACAGTAGTCACTATCCAATCACCACTCTGATTGAAGCTGGACACACCCCTTAATTGTTTTAACTCATGCTCCATGTATATGTGCCCCTAGGCCTTAATACATCTATTAATATCTCGTCGTACAGGCGCATGGTTCTCATTTAGTGTTTGAATGATAGACATTTATATAGTTACTCTCCTCTTTATACACTACTGAGACACTAGACCGTTGTATAGATAGATGCCTGTACTATGTTTCAATACATAACACTTTAAAAGGTGCCCGTGTATGGTGCACAATTCTCCAGTCCCCGAGTACCCGCCCCTTTGTATCAGTGCACAACCCTCCGTTGCACACTTTTTCTGCCCTCTGAAAGATGCCCGACACCTAAGATGTAAGGCATGTCCCTTGTGCAGAGGCCTCCAATCTGTAGCTTGAAATAGTAAGCTTTACCATCAGGTTTTATTCTTATGTAGTTTGATTTAGTCCCTTGGCATCAGCATCAATTTATGTCGATACCTTGCTATAGGTACATTAAGACACTCGCTGCTTATCTGACTGTCCTTTTGTACAAATGACTTATCCTGCCGACTAAGATCGTATCGTTCCCTTCTTGTCACTGATTTAAAATAACCCCTTGAACCACCCCTTCTTCCGGACTTTCTACCAAGATTCACATCCCCAAAAACCTTTACTGGGCTGAGCTCACACTTCCCATATTCAGATACATTCTTGTTATCGAAACTGCCTGTAATGATTAGCTGTAGTTCCCTTTCTGGGCATGCCATCAATACATTTAATGCCCCTTAACGTCAGGCATTCCATTGTGTTTGTAGCCTACTTCGCGTTTTCATTCACAAGCACTTTTTGCTTTGTGTACACAGAGCACTGCTAAAGCTTAACACAATGAACCAACCCCAAAACATGCCCTACGATCCCCGCACTTCTAATAAGGCCCGTTATATTATCCTAGATTTTATAGACTCGTAAATATATATATATATATATATAAATATATAAATATCACCATATCTTCCAAGCATCAATGGGCCAACAATAACTTCATGTCTAGAGCCATTTGTAGATGGTAGGCCCCTGTGCCCTTCCACCGCCTGATATATATTCCCCTATCGCATTCATTGTACAGCCCGTCATGCAATGTCCTACTTACCACTCGGAGACTGCTGTGACTGGTGCCGCCAACATCTCACTACAGAGAGCGACCTGAAGTCTCGGTGCCAATTGTTTACAAACAGTGACTGTTCCCTCTGGCTTCAGCACCTTATTGCCCGATAATCCTGTTGAAAGCACCCATGTCATTTCAAAAGATACCCAAATTCGTAATATATGCTAGCCACCCTACATACACCAACGGTGATTATCACGCATGACATGGAAACACTTCCCACGTAGGGTCAAAACAAAGGCAAAAATCCCACACCCTGCACGTGCAGCATGTTGCCTATGTAGTCAAGCGCTTTACTCTGATTGCACTTATAAATTGCTAACTGGTCCCGACGAGGCGCTGATATGGGTAAGTACTCTACAAAATGGTAAAATGCAATAGCTCAAGCCAAGTATCCTAAGGTTCAACACTCCATTGACAGTCCACAGGGACGTCCCCTATCCAAAAATTGTGTTGGTAAAGTTCCAAGGTGGGTACTCTGGACTGATTAAGCATTCTCTCAGACTCCCTGTCTGACATGTGATTCTCCATAGGTGTAGCCAAACAGTCTTTCCTGATCCTTAATAGTAAAATTCCACTAATGTTGCCATGTCTTTATCTATAAGCTGACACCCAAACAAGCCCCTTGACTACTCATAGCTAGAACTCCAAGAGTCTGTCACTTTGCCTCACACTCCCAAACAAAGCTTCCCACTGTCGCAACATGTGCAGAGGTGTGTTAATGACCATCTCTGCCCCTTCACTACCCTCTTTCCGATCTGACAGCTCAATCACACTCCTGGATACTGCTTTCACACCTTTACCAGCACTTATTCCCTTTGCCAATAACTGCCTCATGATACCTGCCTGGCCAGCTCCTACACCTAGATGCATGCTTGCCAGCGTGATTAGAAGACATTTCCTTAACAACGCCTGATCATGCACATAGGCACTACGAGGCATGGTGGATCCTAGGAGAAGGTGACCACAGACACATCCATTCAGCTGGACATCATGTGTCTGTTCTGTTGGGGTGCTCTTCAGACACCTTCCAAACCAGCCATTGAATGAGTGACAACTTGTATATTAATTGCCTTGTTATAGTTTCAAGTTGGTGGTTATTTACAAACACTTTTTTATACTATATTGTTCATGGTGCATATAATTTGCATGAACTCAAACACTTTATTGTATAGTATTTAATATGGTGTAGTGCGTATATAAAAAGATGTTCTTATTTGTCACACTGTGCTTCCTTTTTATGGGCGAGCGCAAAGCGCTCCGTCCCATTCTGTAGTCTCTCTTTGGGCTCCAAACCACGCCCATGTCACGTCAGTCACTTTCATTGGTTCATGGGCTTGCCTTTTAAAATCCGCTTGCTTTCATTTGTGAAAGGCATGCATACATCATGCCTTTTCTGGTGTTTAGCCCACCTACACAGCACCGGTAAACTACTAAAAACATATGAGGCTCGATGTTTTCTGCATGGTGTCCGGACTACTTTATCTGTTTATTTTCCACGCAGCGCGTTCGCGCTGCATTTTTTCTCTCTGTACAACGCTAATAGCTCCAATTCGAGCAAATGCGAGACCCGTTGCATTGAAACTGCTTGTTAATATGTATGTCGCCTCTAGGGCGGGCCCCAGACAGCCCAGAGTGCAGAGTGCAATGTATTTAAAAAGTAGGACATTTAATTTTAAGTTTCACATATCCTAGTAATGAAAAACTCTTACATTTATTTTTCACTAGTGGAAGGCCTATCTTCCCAATAGGATAACATTGGAGTTGCCTTATTACATATAATAAGCTGTAATCTCCAAATGGGTACAGATAACCAGTTCATGTTTGTTGTCTCTGGAATTGTATAACTTATGGTGAATTTTGATTTTAAATTACAATTTTGAAAATGCCACTTTTAGAATGTTGACATTTCCTGCCTTAACCATTTGATGCCTGCATCCTATCTCTGGGTCACATAATTGGGTGTGGTTGGCAGTTGGGTTGGGCTTTGTGTATTCCTCCTAGACAGCCACACAGAATAAGGAGCTTAAGTGTGTTTGAATAAGTCATTACTGGCATGGTGGGAGGGAGGAGCTGGGCCCATTCCCACCTACACTTGAGTGGGCTGTGTCTTGCTCCCACACTAAGGGCTGCATATCCCCTGTAGTTAGCCTGGAGCCAGGGCCAGGATAGCAGGGCACATGTGCTCTTTAAAGGCCTGCCACTAGAAGCCTCTTCTTACTAGAAGGACACAACTGGGTATAAATTCTGGAACTCTGACAATAACTTTTTGTCACACTTGTGGAACCATGGGTACTCTGCCAGGAAGAAGGGTTGCTGTGCGGCTGAAAGGACTGAAACTATGCTGGACAGCTGCTCTGAAGTACTGCTGCCCTGCTGTGCTGACTCGCTGCCCTCCTGCCTGGGTGAGAAGGAGTGGATCTGCAACTATTGAACCCAGGATCCCAGAGTTGACTCCAACAGCTAGTTAGCTAGCCCCTGACTTGAGCCTCAGGGACAGAAGGCTCCCACAATTTCAACCCAAGCACCAGGACTCTGCCATCTGTGAGTCTACCCTGCCAAGTGGTGCCGCCCCAGGCTTGGACCTTTGGAAGTGGGCTTAAGGTGCTCTGCCAGCCTCTGTGGACCCAGAAGAACTGACACAATGAAGCTGCTGCATGGACTGAACCTGTAATCAAAGACCCTCATTGCCTCCACAGCCTCTTCAGAAAGGCCGCTGCACAACACATCCTTTGTGCAGGCCCCCATATCCCACGTTGACAGCAGCCTTGACAATGATGCTGGACTCTGCATTTCTGCCCTCAGAAACGACTTATTGCCTCAACAGTCCGATGCATCCTTAACGCTGGACTTCACATAGCAAACCCTCATCAATGGGATCCACAAAAATGCAGGACACCACAGCCTTGCCATATCTTCGAACCGACGCATCGCCTTGGTTGCACAACACATTTTGACACAGATCTTCGCAATGCTCCACAAACCAGGATTTAAGGTACTTTCTTCAGCAGGCGTAATTGGGTTCCTGTAGGTGACCCACGCTGTATTGTGGTTGACCTGAACTTGTGACTTTGTCCCAGTCTGGCACGACCTGATAGCCACAGCTGCCACTTTATGCTTTTTGGCTCTATTTGTACTAAAGTCTTTAAAAGTGCACATCTCTGGCTCTACTAAACGGATTTTTGTTGCTTTGATCTTGTTTTATTTACTAAAGAACGCTCTACTTTTCTAACTTGGTGAGGGATCCTTTTTACCTGATGTTATTACTTTATTACTGTTTGAAGTGTAGCACAAATAGTTTACATTTTGCTTCTAAGTTAAGCCTGACTGCTCTGTGCCAAGCTACCAAATGGACGAGCACAGGCTAATTTAGGGTTCGCCTGTGCGTCACCCTGACAGGGACTGTAGTTGCTTCTTGACCCGGGCTCAAACTCCAGTCAACCAACAACCCAGTTTCTTACAGGGTGCATCACCAGTGGGCTGAAATTTGTTGTAGGTCCTTCTACGTTCTTCTCTGCAGCAGCATCGGCTTCAGCAGGAACCAGTGCAGACCAGCATCTGAGTACATCAAATCCTCCTCAGCTACAGCCTGTAGCCTTGCCCACTGAGGAAATTCAACATCCAGAAAAGAGTTTAAATCCGAACAAAGAAAGCCTTACCTGGACAGACCCAGAGTAGCATCTTATTAAAATCGTCAACTTCCTGGGTGCAAACTCCAGACTTTTCAGCTCTGAGCTTTATCTCCTATAATCAATGGTTTCACAGAGACCTCATCTTTCATCATCCCCTCATTGATAAGCCAGTCTTCAGGTCCAGCCTGAAGCCTTACCCTGCGAAAGACTCTACCGTCCCTGAAAATGTATGTGAAGGTAGCTTTCCCTAGTTATGGTCTAGTGTGACCAGTTGCATGCGGTTTGCCTTTTATGCACTTTTGTTGCTCTTTTCATTTAAAACTTTAAAAAATCATATCTCCAGTTCCCCTTATTGAATTTTTGTTTTTGTGTCATTTTCTTAATTGAAATATTATCATTTAAAAAAAATTGCAGTAGGATTTTTATTTTGGTGTTTTTTTGAAGTTTCAATTGTTTTGATACTTCTAAACGCTTTACACAATTTACTAAGTTAAGCCTATCTGCTTTGTGCATAGCTACCCAGGGTTGAGCTCAAGTTTAAATTACTGAAATGTTTATTGGACCTAACAAAAATAGTGACAGTTGAGGTGGGTGGTATTCCACCACAACTAATAATAATACTTCTCCCTCTCAAATTGACTTTATAACACCAGATCCCACTGGTCTTTATGTCTGTTATGTAAAGACTGATTTAGTATGGTACAAACTATAATGGTCTCCTAGGCCAGCCTATCTATAGACTACACAATGCACTCAACTGTGGAGCAGAAGCCACCATATTGTGACTGAGGATATCCCCCTTGCCTCGAGATCTGATCTTGGTGCTGTTCGGCGAATGCCCTACTTCCAAAACCAGTGCATTTTCCGCAAAGCTCAAACTGGGGAAAAAATGTTCCCTGTGTTTAAAGCTAAACATTTTTTTTATTAACAGACAGAGGCAAACGCTACAAGTAGCTTCACTACTAATTGCAAAATCTCAAGCGACACAACGTATATATTTACATAACAACCTTGTGAAATAACTGAAGCATTTTAAACAAAATGCGAAAGTATGTTGACGTTACTCTGCCTTCATGTTGAGGTGCTGTACGATACATAGAAGCATTCATAGGGCAACAAAAAACAGATTAAACAACCAAGACACTGAAGAATCCATCGGATTTCCTTCTAACAATTTACTGGAATACATCTCTCGACATTTCAACCCTGTTGTCACCAGTCGGACATTTTGTTAGTCAGGACGGCAGCATGATTTTATTGCAATATGTGTCACCATTCATAGTTGAACCTGTCGTAGCAAAGGCCATCAACGGTGGCTGACAAATTCAGAAAACTCCTTTCAGTAGCCAGTCTGAATTAATCAGTGCACTGTACTAAATGCCGGATGCTTGTTAACAGTGCACCGCGCGCAAGGCTGCAAATGTAACCACGAGTCTGTGCGTGAAAGGGACTTTCAAGATGTTTGCCAAGAATAGGGGTTTGGCATTCTGCTGTGTGCTTGAAGATGCCAAGGATCCGTCTACTGGATTCTGCGAGTGTTGAGTGAATATTGCTGTTATGTAGCCCATAAACCACACATTATGGGATATCTGAAACCCAGACTATGGAATATCTGAAGTGCTTTGTATGAGGCTGGCAAATATAAGGTACTAATCTGACAAAGATGATGGCATAATGACCATGATTTCATTTAGAGCAAAAGGCCGCTTTACTAGGACAGGTGGAACAGTCGAAGCTTAAAACATCTGACCATATTAAAAAAAAAAAAAACCTAGCCTCACTATTACAAAGTTTAAAACTATCATCCCCCCCAACCCTTAAGCATCCCTCCAACAATAAACAACCCAACAAATCATTCAAACCTTTATCTCGCCATTCCCTCTCATTTCATTCACTGTATGCTCATGCCTGCCCCAATCATCTCGCCCCTGTGTTCCCTCTGCCAAAGTCCTGAACCAACAATACCAACATTGAGTAAAGTTGAAAAAACTACCACCTTAATTTAAATAACATCCTAACAGAAGAAAGAGTGCGGGAGGAAGAGGTGAAAATTTGCAGCTAACACTTGTCAAAAAACTTCCCTAGCTGACAGGACTACAGTGTGCTTGCTTTGACTGAAAAACTGGCACCTGTGGCAAAGAACATCTTCTCCCCTAACTCCTCGCACCCTACCCACCTAACCAATCACAGGTGCAGCGTGGGCCTGGATTGCCTCACTTGTCCAAAAACTCAATGGGTGGACATCCATGCGGACACCACCCTCGTGGGACACAACGGACAAAGATGATGCATAATGACAATGATACAGTTTAGAGCAAAAGTCCGCTTTAATAAGAAAGGTGGAACAGTCAAAGTTTAAAACATCTGACAAAGTTAAAAATCCCCAGCCTCACTAATACAAAGGTTAAAACTATCACCACACCACCCTTAAGCATTTCCAATGATAAAGGTTTTGATGATTTGTTGGGTTGTTTATCTCACCAGCCCCTCATTTCATTCACTGTACACTCACGCCTGCCCCAATCCTCTCTCTCCGTGTTTCTCATTACCAAGGGTCGCCCGTCTTGACCCAACTCTTATGGCTCATTGTGTGATCCTTCAACTTTCTTGTCACCCAGGAAAAAACCCTAACAAGGGTTTTTTCCTGCCCCCCTTTTACACACTTTTAGTGCTTGTGAGAGACAGCCATACATATATTTGAAAAAACATTGATATCGCTCAATCAATAACAAAACCATTCGCCAACTAACTCAAACTGGACCTTGCTATATAAGGAAAATATACAGAAAAATAAGGGATGTCGCCCTATAAAAGCGTGTACCATTTGCATCAGATATTGTGTTGACTGACTGCCAAATCAGCCTAGAAATACTTTGTCAGAGTGATTAACACCAAGGAGAAACTGAAAGAATAGCCGCCGAAGCCTCTTAGCGTCAACAGATGTAATTTGTTTACCATAAAAGAAAGATGCACCTCATCTTGTCTGTAGAACTTGAAGTCCCTGCTCCATATATCATTGTGCTCTACCACCCCAAAAGTTTTTTTTGTATGCAAAAGCGTCTCATTTCTAGATTCCCTTTTCTCCTTGCTCTTTTAATTGCAGTATATTTCACTGCTCCCCTCCAAACCCTCCTTGGCATCACAGCTGTCCAACAAATGTAAGAGCCAGTCCACCTTTCTTTAATCCGTTCCCAATTTTTTTTTCAGTTCCTTCAATAGGCCTAAGCCTATAAGCTGAACAAGATAATTTTCCCCCACGTGAATCAGTAAGACATCTGAACAGGATGTCCCCAGTCAATAAAGCAGAAAGCCATGGTAACAACTGTCCCTATTTCACACCTCACCCATTCCCACCATTCAGTCCCAACCTCTTTAGAAAGAAAACCCAAATTATTCCCAAAAGGACAATTTAATGCCTCTTTAGCTGCCTATTTTACAAATGAATGTCCAATAATCCACACTGAAAAGAGCCAAGCTGGGCATTGGCAAACTACATGAAAAAGAAAAAGGAGGTGTTACCATTCTTATCAAATCAGATCTAAAGTTCAATATCTCTAATCTATCTTTTGCAGCATACCAAAGACCATCTACTCAATTTCATGACTTTTGAAGCAAGCAACCCAACCTGTTTGCTTCTGATGCTGCCCCAATTCCACAAGAATGAGTTCCAAATTCTCTGTGCTTCTCACCCATTATAGTTAAACCCTTTTCATACGTTTAGTACTTGATGAGACATCAGCCTTTTACCATTCATATGTGTAAAAATAAATTTTGAATTGCACCCCCCCCCAACAATAGTTTGAATTTTTTCCACGCCTCCACAGATGCTATTGGATATGGTGTAAAGACTAATAATTTTCTACCTGGTCTGTCTTTGACTTTGTAAGATTCACACATAAATGATCACTGCATTCAGTCACATCTTCTACTTTCATACCTTGGTAAGAATTTTTTCCCAGTAGCTCTGAAATGTGAAATGCGCCAAAGAATAGCCATAACATGCATAACTGAAATAGCTGCGATTAAATTTCTGACCAACACAAATCCTGCTGTGTTCTCACCAGGTCAATTAACCTCTTAAAAGTGATCGGTTTCCTCTTTCTGGAGCGTATCTTCCTTTCGTTAGCCCATCTTTGTAAAATTTGACAGCCTATTTCCTCTGCAGATGCTTCATATCCCCAGAAGAACTTGCCATAAAATGTTATTCCTGCCAGCTTCTTAGTGATGGTAGTGGGAGAAATCCTCTGATCAATGTTGATCATATGAATTCTCAAGTAAAATGAAGATCCTCAATCGCCCAGTTCCCATATCTCTTTTGGGACCTCTGTTCTCTGCCAAGTTGCTCCACACACTACACCACAGAATTTCAGCCACTGTGAACGAGATAGCATGTCAGCAATAGCGTTAGACTGACCTGAAATATGCCGAGCTCTGAACACAATATTAAACATGAGACAGCCTAACATAAATCATTTCAATAGTTTTAATAGTCTCTTGTCCCTTACTTTTTGACCGCTCACTGAGGAAATCATTGCAGTGTAGTCAACACGGAAGGTTACTGTTTTGTGCACAAGTTCTTTCCCCATAAAGCTAATGCCACCAAAACTGGAAAAACGATAAGAATGCAATGGTTCTACCCTGTTGAATCCAATGGTTTGGCCATCTTTCTGAGCACCACCGTCCTTCCCAAAACAGACCCAAACCATCCCCACCTGCTGTGTCGGAAAATATTTCCATTTGCCAATGGAAGTGTTCATCAGCTAGCCACATGGTTATGCCATAAAAGTATTTAAAAACATCTGCCACACCTCTAAATCCACTCAAACTGCAGCCATTATCCTTATTCTGTGGTGTGGCAGCTTGGCACCTGCCGTAGCAGAACCAAGTCTCCTCTATAAGGATCTACCCACACTAAACACTTTGCATGCGAAGTTGAGAATAACCCAACAACTTTTGCATTTCTCTCAACTGAAGTTAAGGTTTTGAAAGTGTTTATCTAATAACTGAAGTATCTCTTATTTTAGCCTGAGGTGCTCTAGCTTCCATTTTGACTCTATCAAGCTCAAGTCCTAGAAATAACAAGGTTGTGCTTGGGCGTTCTGTTTTCTCTGGTGCTAAAGGCACTCCCAATTCTTTTGCCAACTTTGAAATTGCTGGAGACCCCACCTCTATTCTCCGCATCCTGCAGATCCCACAAACAAAAAATCGCCTAGGTAGTTAGTAATCAGTTCAAGTTTCATTTTGGCTGTGACACACCACTATAAGAAAGTACTAGAACATTTAAACAATCTGCATAAAACTGCACAGCCCACTGGCAAAACTTTATCCACATAAATTCGCCCATCGAATTATATCCTTAGCAGTAAAAAATCAAGGGGATGTATCAAAAGGAGACGAAATGCAGACTTTATATCACGTTTTGCCAACTGAGAGTTGTGGCCACATTGTCAATTGCATGGGTACATCAACAAAAGCAAATTATACCATGGCATCTTCTCTGGCAATAAAATCGTTCATAGACCGGCCCTCCGGCCATGATAAAAGATGAATCATTCTACATTCCCCTGGTGTTTTCTGGAGTACAATCCCCAATGGGAAATCATGAGATCCTTTAATGGCCAGTAACTAAAGGGGCCTGCCATTCGTCCTTCTGCTACTCCTTCAGGAAAGTTGTTATGAATCACCTGTGGACATTCTGCAGCTGATTTCAAATTATCTGCAAATCTACGCTGCCTAGGACCCTGATAACCCCGCTTGAAACCTATTTGAAATCCCCCACTCCAACATTGCTTCATCTTGTCTGTTTGAATAAATATTTAACTACTCACATAAAGCCTTTATACTAATTGGAGTAAATGCCCTTGTGGCCAGGTTGGTTGTAACCTCCTCTCCCTCTCCTTTGGCCCATGAAACCATTATGCGCATGTTCTCCAAAGCACTGGAGGACCGCATGTTTCCCGCCACATTTCGCACATTCATGCTTGTACTTGCAAGGGTGTTTGGGGTAATGAACCCTGTTGAAATTCCAACAGGCTCCTGAACTTCGTGTGTATTGCTTATTCCATGAACCCACCACCTTGGAGTGGATCTGTTAAGAAAGGGCTGATAATGATTTGCTAGGCCACTAGCCACATGCAGTGTCGTGGTGGGCACTCCAGGTACATCCATTGAACCCATAACTCATTATCTACTTCACCCCATGGCTTATCTGTGCATAAACTTAGCCTGGCCCTGAACTCCTCGTCATAGTGCTGCCAAGCATAACCCCTCCCCCAAATGCACGTTAGCGTTTCTAATAATGTCCATATATTTAAATATTGAGACTGATCTATCCAGATATTTTTCACAATAGAAACGTGTGCATATAGGAAAACTCAACATCCATGTATCGATGTTTGTAGGCACTCATGGACGTTTAGGTAACTCCCACGATTCCTCCGTTTGCCCTCTCCTGTATTAACTTTACTGTTTTCTTGTTTTTCATCACCCAAAATTCCTTCAGTCCCCAAACCCTTAACCATCATCCCTGTCCCGATACACTTGTGCACAATCTTTACTAACTTTCTATCGATCCACTATATCCCAACATTTCCACCAATTTAGCTCACCTGATTTATATCCTCATAGCACTCTGTTCAATGCCTGATCTTCGCTTCCCATTTCAACTTTCCTCTTTATTCTGATTTGCTCAGGGGCTCTGACGCCTGCAAGACAGAATTCTGTGTGGATACATTAGCTAGCCCACCCCCTTTTTCTTTAGCTAATGCCTTTTCATGACACTCCACCTATTACCAATATGGAATTTCACCCTTCCATGCTCTTACTACCACTCAGCTTTTCACCATCACCACCATCAAATTCATTCCAATCAATTGTTTTATTATCAGAACCCTTTATCAAACTTGCATGGTCCCTCGACGACTGGACAGGTGCATCAGACCTCCCCCTTTTCACAGCCTGGTGCTGAGAAGCCACTTCTTGCCTGACCTGTGTCTGGATCTTTCATGAGGCATACAGAGCCAGCATCTGTCTCTCGTCGCTTTTGAGTTTGTTCAGACTTAAAAGAACTGTGGTCCTCTGAGCAGTCCCTGAAAACCTGCTGTTGTCCTGTGACCTGACCTTTTCTTCTGGTACCCAAACACATTGCCCTATAACCTCAGTAGCCTGTCTGCCTCGGATTGTTGCCCCGCAGAAATCTTCTCTGCCTTTCAATTGTACTCTTCATTGTTTATATGGGTATCCAACTCCATTTGTCTATTTTTCTTTAAATTACTTAAAGCCTTTTCAATATCCTGCATGCCTGTGCCATCCAATTCAGTCACCAATATGTTCTTTATAACTTGCCCCTGCTTCACAAGACCTTTCTTCTATCCCTTTCTAAAATGTACTTTCTATATAGCCTTTTTATTATAAATCAAAAACCTCTCAGGAAAAATGTGTTGTCTTTTTAATGCAAAACCCTCATGCAATTCAGACTGAGGCTACACCCTTATGTTTTGTTCCCCCGAACCAACCCGTCTGCTCACCGGCTCTGACTCCGCCTGTGGCCGTGTACTCAAAGCCACTCCTTCATTCACTGCATCTTTGAAAAACGCCTCTTCAGCTGCTCCCAATGCAAGTTTGCGAGCACAACCTGGCTGAGACGCTTTCACCGGTTTTTAAGTTTTTTTTTTTTTTCTCCTTTTGTTACCAAGTTATCCAGTGCTTCCTCTTTAGAGGATACGCTCGCCACCTACCTCATAATTCTCTTTGCTTTAACAGGTTTATTGCCCGGCAGTGAATAGGGTATAACTGCTGCCACAACTACTCCTGCTGCTTCCCTATGCATCCTCGTCAGTCCCCCCATGCCTCAGACAAAACTCCTGGCTGGATGGCTGGATCAGATCTTCCCTACCTGCCTGTCTTTAGAGCACCCCTTACCGCTATGCTCTCCTTAGATGTAACTAATTTGGCATCAACAAACCCGGTCTACTTTATACCAGCCAAAAACACCACAAATTACAGATAACACTTCTCTAAAAACATACCTACCGGATAGGACCACATCGCAAATGCCGTGACTGACAAACTGTCACCTGTTGCAAAGTGCAAGTTCTCCCCTAATTCCTCATGCCCTCCCCACCTAACCAATCACAGACGCCGCTCGGGTCTGGATTGCCTCACCTGTCCGAAAACCCAGGGGGTGGATGCTGTGCGCACACCCCCTATCCCACGCCCCTCAGTCGTACCCATTGGGAAAACATCTGGTTTGTTGTCGGTGATATGTGCACCCAACAACCTAATTACTCTCTAAACTAGAACTACTGCACATGTGTAATATTATGCTAGTTCTCTTGAAATGTGAATAGTCCGTTAAGTAGGAGAGAAGCAAGATAGGCATGGCAGTCAGTTTCCAGTAGCTAAACAAGAAGGGCATTGCAGACAAACAGTCTGGAATAATCACTTAAGGAGAAGAGTAGTAGGATAGGCATAGCAGAAAACAGTCTGGAATAGTCAATTAAGTAAAAAAGAAGCAAGATGGGCATGGCAGTTAGTGTGGAATAGGCACTTAAGTAGTGTTTTAGTCCGCACAACCTGGTTACAAGGAGGAAAGCCATCTGTATCAATAGTGCATGCAATTACATTGCATTGTCTGTTGGTGAGACATACATGTTTTGTGTCCTAGGGCCCCCTGGAAGGAGGGTTTTAATATGGGAAAATAGTCACGGCCACAGAAATTATGCAGCAGGACCTAGTTGCTTGTCAGGTTTAACTAAATTGTGCAGCTATAAAAGGCCAATTATGCGTCATAGCGCAGCACATTTTGTTGCCGTATAACTTCAATATTTTCATATTTTTGAGCATTCATGCTGTCAGGTCAAAAGTTCACCTCAGTCTATCATCAAGGTGACCAGTTTCATAGAGCCTATCACTACGCAGTAACCCACTTGGCAGAATGTTTAGTATATATTGATCCATTTGAGCTACAAAAATGAAACTACATGAGTGAGATAAAGAGATTGAAAGTATTGCGGGGAGGAAGGAGACGTGACAGTAAACCAAGACTAGATAGCCTTGGTGTTGTGCATCCCCCACAACAGTGGGCTCCTAAGAAACAACGTTGGACACCTGCACTTAAAATTATATTTATATTTTTTGGACCACTAAAAAGCAGTTTTAATTTTGATATATAAAAATGTATCCACTGGTATACGAATGAAGGAATACATCTGTGTATTAGTTGGACAAGCTTTTTCTCATGTCCTTTTGGGTTCAATACTGGACCAAGACAAAATCAGAAAATCAAAACATGCAAAGTCTAGAAATTATTTCCCTATAGAGATCATATTCTTCACTACCTTAGAAAATCATGTTACTGGAACCACAGCTATCACACTCCACTTCGTTTTAGCAACCAGATGCTCACAAAATCTAATACCACCCGTTCAACATGTATGTTTGCATTCCCTCCTGTTAATGCTTTTTGAGTGTTCATGAAATACAGTATATGCAAACACCAAACCATAGTTATTCTTTTTACCATTTTCACACATATGACTACCACTTGTTTTTGGTCTTTGTCAGTGCATGTTTTCTATGAGACCCTTAACTATACTGTATCAGAAACCATTCAATCGTTTTAGGTCGAGTCCACAAGAGCATGCTCTAGCATGTGTGCTCTTGCCTTCAAGACTCTCGGTTCTAATAATGGGCTTGAAGCCTGCCTCTTATCACTATTTGGCATCGCTGTCCCTGTTCTTGCTGCCTTCTCGTTGGGCAGCCCTGGACATACAACACTTCCTATTCTCTCAGTGGCGCACGGAGCAAGTACAGATTAATGAGCTTTAATAATTAATGTCCCTCTGTTGCTCGCGCTGTGATTAAGGTTCTATTTTGCCTTTTTAATGAATCCTCTTCATGATGCATTTTCTAATGTAGTCACACTGCAAAGGCAGTGTAAAAAAAAAAAAGGTTAACGGAGCACACTGCAATGTGGCCCAGCCGTCTACTCTCGCACTGAAGCAGCCTCGTCCAGCAACATTGGGCGAGAGGGAAAAATAACCAGGCTGTGTTCAAGAGACTAAAAGGCCGCTTTATTGGATGGGTAAGCAGTTCTGAAACTTTTGAAACATTCTACAATGTATAATCCATGGCCTCACTAATACAAAACCCAAAACACCCCACTCTTAAACCTTCCCCCCCCCCCAAACACCACAAATCCCCAGAGCAGTCTTTAATGCTTCAATCTTCCCCATTCCTTTTCTTTCATCCACTGACCTTCCCTGTGACTCCCCCAGCACTCCCCGGTGTCCCCTCTTCCAACCCCTACTGTGTAATACCCCTAATCCTTCCTGCTTACTGTTCCCCCACTGACTGCCACCTGTCCAAGCAACAACAAAGTTTCTGGACTGCAAACCTGGGATCAACAAAGCACAGCGAGGTACCTGTAAAAATTGTGAGGGAGGGGCCAAATTTATCTTCCCTGAACTACCGAGCGACAGCGCCGGAATGAAGCGTTCCAAACCCAGCGGTTATTTTTAACCGTTACTCTGCCCCCTCCAGGGACAGCCAATCAGTAAATCCCAATGGGCCTGGGATTTACTACTCGCCTGAAGTTGCCTGAGGGTAGACATCCGATGGATGCCACCCCCAGGTCCCCTATCGGGCGAGAGGGAAAAATAACCAGGTCATGTTCAAGAGAGTAGAAGGCCTCTTTATTGGACAGGTAAGCGGTTCGAAAACCTTTAAAACATTTTACAGTGTATAATCCATGGCCTCACCAATACAAAACCAAAAGTAACACCCCACACCTGAACCTCCCCCTAAAAAAAAATCCCCCCCCACCCCAAACAACACAAATCCCCAGAGAAGTCTTTCAGGCGTCAGTCTTCCCCATTCCCTTTCTTTCATCCACTGACCTTCCCCGTGACTCCCCCATTGCTCCCCGGTGTCCCCTCTGCCAACCCCTACTCTGTAATGCCCCCAGTCCTACCTGCTTACTGCACCACCAGGAAAAACCCTGATAAGGAGTTACTTCCTGACACCTCCCCCCCACACAAAAACTGTTTAAGCTTGCAAGTTGTTTAACAGAACTTAAATCCAGCAATCTTGTTTGAAACAAAAGCTGCCATCGAAGCAGCTGGGCATAAAAAAATGCCTTGAAGTTGATCCGAGAAAAGCAACATTTGTCCCCCAGTATGTATTTCACCAGCACCACCATTGTATAGCTAAAGTTGACGCCAACTTTTCTCTTATTTCAAGCAGATATAGCTCTGTCCCCATCAATGAAAGACGGACCCCATCTTGCCTAAAGAATTTAAACTCTTCCTTCTTAATATCATGATGCTCCAACCAAGCCAGTCCCCTGTTCTTGCAGAAGTGTGACATTTCCCTGTTAACCTTGCGTCTGGCCCTCTCCACTGCTGTGTATTTCACAGCCCCCCTCCAGACTCTTCTGGGCACTAACGCTGTGACCACCATTTTGGTTCCCGACCAAGACCCCCAATGATGTCCAGATCCTTCTTCATTTCTTTAATCAAGCCCAAACCTGACAGTTGTACCAAATCATTTTTGATTTAAATGCAACAAAAGCACATCAGGGCAAGCTCCTACAGAGACCAAATTTGATAAAAAAGGGAGCAACTGCCCCCATCCCATGTCCCCTCCCCACCCCACCATTCAATTTTTACTTCATCGTTCCTGAAACCCAAATTCCTTCCCAAGGGTCCACGGCCAGTTTGTTTTTCAGCCCACTTAACGAACGATTGTCCAACTATCCAAATTAACATTAAAGCCACAGCTGGGATAGCTACACAACCTGAAGTAAGAGAAAAATGTTAGATATGCCATACAATTTAAGCATCCTCAATATCTCTAATGAATCAAAAGCAGCAATGGGATGACCAACAACCCAGTTTCTTCACCTCTTTGATTGAAAACCCCAGTCTTGCTTCTTCAGATGCTGCACCTATACGGAAATAATGTGTGCCGAAATGAAATGGATGTAAGCTTATGTGACCAAGCGCCTTTCTCATGACACCCAAAACTTGCGTGGCCGTGAGTTTTCTGCCATCCGGATGAATAAATACAAAACCCAACTCACCTCTTTCAAGTGCCTTGAAACTCAGCCAGTTATCTACTGGGCACACTATTCCTCCAATCCTCTTCAGAGACACAGTAGCCCCTTTTTTCTTTTGATCTGTCTTAGATTGCTCCAGGAATATTTGCACATACTCACCAGTAGCCTTGACATGCCCTTTCCTTAACCCCCCTCCTGATTTTTACCCAATAGCTCAGATATTCTAAATGCACCAAAAAACAACCATGACATACATAACTTGAACAATGTTTGCTCATAATGTGAAAAACATCCATGCCCTAAACCTTTTACCAAACTTACAAACACCTTCATGGAGTTAGGATCCCTAGCTGACCCGGGGGGTTTGTTCTCTTTTGCCCATCCTTGCAGTAATCTCCTACCCATTTCCCCAGCTACAGGCTCATATCACCAGAAAAAACTTTCCATAAAAACACAAACCAGCTAACTTACCAGCAATAGTTGTGGCCTAAATCTTTCTATCAATATGTTCATTATGAAGGTCAGCACATCATCCCTCCTTTGCAAACAGCCCGGTTCATCTCTGGCCCTACGAGCCACACCTATGCTCAAGAATTCCTCCCATGCTATCCTGTAAGCTCTTCTAGTGCTCTCTGCTAGCGACTTCTCAATCAGTGTCTACATTCTCAATCTGCAAGATCCCATTTCTCCTGTGGGACCTGTGTTTTCTGTCATTCTGTTCCGGGCGCCAAACCACGGAATCTCCGCCACTGTGAACAAGATAATGCGTCCAGTATATTATTGTTCACTCCTGGTACATGCTTGGCTCTGAAGACAATATTGAACATCAGACAACCAAGCATAAATCTTTGCAGTCGTCTTAAGAGGTACTTTTCTTTGACCCTCTGACCGTTAACCAAATACACTACTGTTTTGTTGTCTACATTGAAGGTGACTGTTTTCTTCTCTGACTCCTTCCCCCACACAGCCAAAGCAACCAACAAAGGAAAAAACTCAAAGAATGCAATGTTTCTTTTCTCTTTTATGCATCTCTCTGGCCATTCTTTTGCACACCGTTTTCCATCCCAAAACACCCCAAAGCCATTAGCAGCTGCTGTGTCTGAAAAACTCTGAACCATCCAAACACAATCTGAGTCAGGCGACCACATGGTTATCCCATTGAAACCTCTCAGAAATGTTAACCAAACCACAAAGTCTTCTCTCATGGCTGATGTAATCCTGATTCTATGGTGTGGCAAACTGACACCTGACATTGCAAAACCAGGCCTCCTGCAGAAAGACCTTCCAGCTCCTACCACCTTACAAATAAAATTAAGGAGACCTAACAAGCGTTGGATTTGATGCAATTGCAACTTGGGAGTTTGTAGTGCTTCATCCAATGTCTCAATAATCTCCCTGACTTTCTCCTGTTGGCGCCTTGTGTCCATTTTCACTATATCCAACTTGATTCCAAGGTAAACCAAACAAGTACTCGGGTCCTCCATTTTCTCTGGAGCTAGAGGTACACCAAATGCTCCTGCCATGGCCTGAAATTGCTTCAATGCATCTGTACATTCCCCACTCCCACCTGAACCCGCCAGCAAAAAATCATCCAGATACTGTGTAATGAATTCCTTTCCTGTTGTATAAGTGAAACACCACTGTAAGAAGGCACTAAAAAATTCAAACAAACAACAAGAAATGGCACAACCCATTGGTCAAACCTTGTCAAGGTATAACTGATTCTCAAACTGGATTCCCAACAATGAAATGTCCAAAGGATGCATGGGTAATAGTCTAAAAGCTGACTTACTATCACATTTCTCTAGTTCAGCTCCTGGACTCACTGTCCACACATAGCTACATCTACTGAGGCAAATTGAACTGTGGCATTGTCAGGATACTTCAATTCGATTTCCTCAGAAGCAGAAGATAACTCCTCAGTCCCGACCCGAGCTACTCACAACTAATATTAATCCTTCGTGCTGAGTACCCCGGAGGGGGAAAGGGGAATGGGATGGTAGAGAGACTGCCACAGAGATGATGAACGCCAGTACTCAGTCTGCCTCTTCACATCTAAGATTGGATACAGCACCTGCAAGAGTCACAGTCGCAATTACTAGGGACATATAACATCAGTTTTTCACTTTCTACTCTCAACACTTAATTCTCTTTAATTCTATTATTTCTTCACTCACCCTGAGTTTTCTGTAGCCTTGCTTCTCTCTATAAATGATAGCTCTTCTTAAAATAATGCTTATTACTGATTCTGGAAGAACTTCTCAACCTTTGTTAGAGATTGGTTTTATGTTGCTATATATATATATAGTTGGTGATAATGCGTTCTTCAAATCAGCTGATGTTATTTAATTTCTCCTGTCTTATTGTGACTTCTGTCAATACTTGTATTTGTAAATGCTTGTTCATTAAAGTTAATTTCGCCTTTCTTACTTCGACATTTGTTGATAACTTGTATTTGTAAATGCTTGTTTATTACAGTTAGTTTCTCCTTCCTTACTTCGACATCTGTCGATAACTTGTAGTTGTAAATGCTTGTTTATTTAAGTTCGTTTCTCTTTTAAACTCTATCTTGGTTTATTACCATTGAATTTGTAAATGCTTATTTGTTAACAGTTCGTTTCTCCTTTAAACTTGGCCTTTGTTTATAACCTTGACATCTGTAGATACTTGCTCTTTTAAAGTTCGTTTTTTCTTTGACTTTAATATCTTAAACAAGAACCTTGTAAACCTAAGGTTAATTCATACATTAACTCTGTAGCCTTGCCTACTTCCACGGGAACGGTCTACTATCAAACTCTTCAAATAAACCTTGACAATATTTATCCGTTTTCTGTAATATAATCTTCAAATGTAATTTTACCTCACAGGAGTTTCTGTCCTGAAGCGCGCTCTCTCTCCACACAGCTGATTCCTGTCAGACCTCAGTTGAAGTGCAAGGCTTCCAGCTGGAGAGCTCGTAACCTAGCAACCAACCGATTGCAAGACTAGAACTGTAACTAACCTTCAGGACTCACAGCGGCCATCTTGGATCTTCTCTTCTTGATTCTTCCTTTGAAATAAGCGCAAGATTACTCTGCAAACCTTCTTCCAGTTTGGGCTTTGCTGTCTCCACTGAGGATATCTCTTTGCTTTTCTCATGCACTTCTTTGATTTGACTTGGCAAGTATGTGTGGTCATGACAGTACTCCCCCTCAAGGAACAGTTCTCCAATTTAGGTTTGCTTGGGTAGGTTCTATGAAAGTTTCTCACTAATCTTGAAGCATGTACATACTCGTGCGGCTCCCAGGATCGTTCCTCTGGACCATAACCTTTCCAATCAATTAGATAATAAAGCTGGCCATTACGGATTTTGGAATCTAAGATTTGATTGACCTCATACTCTTCTGCAGAGCTAATCTGGATAGGAATTGGAGGGGAGTTTTGACGTAAATTTGGAGGACTGTTCTTTAACAAGGAGACATGGAAAACAGGATGTATCTTTAGATGAGCTGGCAACTGCAATTTAACTGCCACTGGATTGATCATCTTGTCAACTTTGAATGGGCCTATAAATCGTGGCTGAAATTTGCGATTTCCTTTGAGACGTAAATGACGAGTGGATAACCAAACTTTGTCTCCTTTCGAATAAATGGGGCTCTCTCTTCTTTTTCTATCAGCCTGAGTCTTATATGAGTCTTTTGCTTGAATGATGTTTTTTCTAGCCCTAACTAACGTGGTCTGCAAATCCCTCACCATCTCTTCTACTGCAGGCACTGAATCATCTTCTTTACCCAACATTACATTAGGATGTCTACCCTGGTTCAGATAAAAGGGAGTGAACCCAGTGGTGGAATGAACAGCATTATTGTAAGCAAATTCAGCTGCCCACATCAACTCTGGCCATTCCTTCTCTTCATCGAATAAATTGAGTCTTAAATACTGTTCTAACTCTTGATTCACTCTCTCTGTTTGCCCATCGGTTTCAGGATGGTAACTGGTAGAGTAACGAGAATCAATTCCTAATCTTTTACTAAAGGCCTTCCAAAAGCGAGAAACAAATTGGGACCCCATGTCTGAAACTAGAATTTTCGGGATACCATGGGGGCGTACTATGTGTTGTGTAAACAACTGTGCAACCTGTGGGGCTCGAGGGATTTCTTTCAAAGGAATGAAATGTGCCATTTTAGTGAAAGTGTCTACAAAAACTAGGATAGTGTTAAAACCTTGGCTACTAGGGAGGTCCACTATAAGATCCACAGTAACAGTATGCCAGGCATGGGGTGCAGTGGGCAAAGGTCTTAACAGACCTTGTGAAGCTTTTCTATTTGATTTCCTTCTTTGACATTTGTCACAAGTTGACACATATTGTCTTATCTGAGTTTTCATTTTTGGCCACCAAAATTCTCGTTGTATTAGATTTTGAGTCTTTTGAATTCCTTTGTGTCCAGCCAATTGATCGTCATGATAAGCCTGAAGAATTTTTTCTTGCAGCTCCACAGTCAGAACATACAGTGCACCTTTAAAGTATGGCAAACCTTTTTTGATTTCTCTTCCTTGGCCTTCTTTGGACCACTTCAGCATTCCTTCGAATGTTAAGTTTTCTTGAATTTCTTTGGTTAAATTTTCATACAATATGGCAGATATGAACTTCTCTTGTGGAATAATCAATTCTTTTTCTGGAGGCTCTTTAACTGCACCGGTATCAATTCGAGATAGAGCATCTGCCTTCCCATTTACTTTTCCTGGTCTGAAAGTGATAACAAAATCAAAGTCTGCAAAATATAGGGACCAACGCAGTTGTCTAGCTGTTAGAGTTCGAGCTGATTTAAAAAACTGTAAATTTCGGTGGTCCGTGTAAACGGTCACTTTATGCTTAGCTCCCAAAATGTAATGAAAAGTTTATTTGACTGCCAATAGCTCCTTATCCGCAATTGAATAATTTATCTCTGGTGGTGTTAATTTTCGAGAGAAATAGGCCACTGGATGTAATTGACCTGTATCTTTATGACGCTGGGAAAGGATACCTCCTATGGCAACATCTGAAGCATCTGCCTCCACATAATATGGCTCATCTGGATTGGGGTGGAGCAAGATTGGAGCTGAGACGAAGGAATTCTTCAAAAAATTTAAAGCATTTTCAGCTTCTTTTGTCCACTCAAACTTCACTCCTTTCTTCAACAATCGAGTAATGGGTGTAACTGTTTGAGAAAAATTGGATATGAATCTTCGATAAAAATTAGCGAACCCCAAGAAACTCTGGATCTCTTTGACATTGCAAGGAGAAGGCCAATGTTGCACTGTCTTTATCTTGGCAGGATCCATACTAACTCCTTCTGGTGACCAAATGAATCCTAAGAACTCAACTCGTTCCACATGAAATGCACGCTTCTCCAATTTTACATAGAGATGGTTTTCTTGCAACCTTGTGAGGATGGATCGAACATGGGAAATGTGCTCCTGTAGATTGTCGGAAAAGATTAAAATGTCATCTATATAAACCACGGCAATCCGGTCGAGGAATTCTCGGAACATATCATTAACGAAATGCTGGAAGGCAGCAGGAGCATTGCATAACCCATAAGGCATCACTTGATATTCAAATAATCCGTATCGAGTCCGAAAAGCGGTTTTCCATTCATCCCCTGAAGCCACTCGAATCAAATGATATGCTCCTCGCAGGTCCAATTTGGTGTAGATTCTAGCATTCTTTACTTGATCTAATAAAACTGACACTAAAGGCAGTGGGTATCGATTCTTGATGGTAACCTGATTGAGGGCTCGATAATCAATGCAAGTTCGAAGACTCCCATCCTTCTTTGGTATGAAAAATAGTGGGGATGACACTGGAGATTCAGAAGGACGAATAAAACCATTAGCAAGATATTGATCCAAATACTCCTTTAAATGTTGATTCTCTGCTTCTGTCAATGCATATATTCTGCTACATGGCAATATCGCACCTGGCTCCAGTTCAATTTTGCAGTCGTAGGGTCGATGTGGTGGCAATTTCTCAGCCTCCTTTTCATCAAAAACGGCGACTAAATCCTCATATTCTTTTGGGATTTCTGCTGTCTTTAGTGCACAGATCATTGAAGAGTGTGATGATAAACAGGCTGCTTGGGACTTGGTGGACACTTCCACTCCATCATGAAAGCAATTCTCTTTGCAGTAAGAGGAATTCATCTTGATCGTTCTTTTGCTCCAATCAATTTGTGGATTATGTTCTGTAAGCCAGGGCAGACCGAAAATGAGTTGAAATTGTGGAGCATCTATCAAATTAAAGATTATCTGCTCCTGATGTCCACCAAAACCTTGCATCTGAATTGGTTCGGTCTCATGGGAAATGGGTCCTGAAGAAAGATTGGTTCCATCCACAGCTCTTACTACTTCCAAAGTAGATTTCTTGATAAATCGAATACCCATTTTACGAGCGTATTTGATATCACAGAAGTTGCCCGTAGCTCCAGAGTCTATCATAACTGAGATCCCTTGAATTTCCTTCTCAAGGGTCTTAACTGATACTGTTTGTACCAAATGTGGCGCTGCGGTTTGTAAGGTATTTGCCACTCGTTGATCTAAAGGAGTTGTCTTGGGTTCTGCTTTCATCAGGGCAACTCCCTCTACTGATGAAGCTGGCCTTTTCCCGACTGAAGAGCTTTGGGTTTCTTGGGACAGTTTTTAACAAAATGCCCAGATGCACCGCAATATAAACATAGTTGATTCACTCTTCTTTTCTCTTTTTCTTCCTTAGATAAAGGACCTCGGATGGAACCAATTTGCATTGGTTCTTCTATCGTTATCCCTTCTGCGGCTCTCGTATGATCATTTCTTACACGATCAATTCTCAGGGGAAATGGTCGATACTCTCTTCTCTTTTCTGCTCTTCGTTCACTTAACCGGTGGTCAATCTGTAACACAAGATCAATTAACTCCGAAATTTCGGTGGGTCTATTTGGAACTTGTGCTAAGGCATCTTTCAATTCATCTCTCAGTCCACGATAAAATATGGCGGCTCTTTTTGACTCCGGCCAGGCAGTCTCTACAATGAGTTTATTGAAATGAGCCAGATAGGCTACTAGATCTTTATTACCTTGCCTGATTTCCAGTAGTTCATAGTCAGTGGCTTGAGCTGCAGTTCGCCGATCAAATATTCTTAAGAACTCTTCCTTGAAATTTTGGAAATTATATAAAACAGGATCATTTCTGGAAATTATTGGCATGGACCATGCGGCCGCATCTCCTGTCAGATAAGACAATGAAAAATGCCACTTTGGACTGGTCTTCGGAAAAAATGACTGGTCTACATAAAAAATGCAATGAGCATTGGGTCAGAAAAATCTGTGCCTTATTTGGATCCCCACCGAAGCGCTCGGGTTGAGCCAAAGGAATAATAGGGGAACCGCATGAATTACTTGAGTGGATATACCTGCAGACTGTGAAGGGCTAGGAATTTGTGAAAACACAGATTCATTTGATTTAGCGGTGTTCCCTAACTCATTTATTCGCTGTTTTATTTGGGCTGTTTCTTCTATGGTGTTATTTAATTGTTTCTGTAACCCTTCCAAAACGGTGGCTAATGCTTTTATATCAATTCCTTCTGCCATTCTGCTCAGGAGGAAATCTGTTTTTTCCCTAAAATTAGGGTGATGGCACTTCAATCTGTCAGGATACTTCAATTCGATTTCCTCAGAAGCAGAAGATAACTCCTCAGTCCCGACCCGAGCTACTCACAACGAATATTAATCCTTCGTGCTGAGTACCCCGGAGGGGGAAAGGGGAATGGGATGGTAGAGAGACTGCCACAGAGATGATGAACGCCAGTACTCGGTCTGCCTCTTCACATCTGAGATTGGATACAGCACCTGCAAGAGTCACAGTCGCAATTACTAGGGACATACAACATCAGTTTTTCACTTTCTACTCTCAACACTTAATTCTCTTTAATTCTATTATTTCTTCACTCACCCTGAGTTCTCTGTAGCCTTGCTTCTCTCTATAAATGATAGCTCTTCTTAAAAGAATGCTTATTACTGATTCTGGAAGAACTTCTCAACCTTTGTTAGAGATTGGTTTTATGTTGCTATATATATATATATATATATATATATATATATATATATATATATAGTTGGTGATAATGCGTTCTTCAAATCAGCTGATGTTATTTAATTTCTCCTGTCTTATTGTGACTTCTGTCAATACTTGTATTTGTAAATGCTGGTTCATTAAAGTTCGTTTCTCCTTTCTTACTTCGACATTTGTTGATAATTTGTATTTGTAAATGCTTGTTTATTACAGTTAGTTTCTCCTTCCTTACTTCGACATCTGTCGATAAGTTGTAGTTGTAAATGCTTGTTTATTTAAGTTCGTTTCTCTTTTAAACTCTATCTTGGTTTATTACCATTGAATTTGTAAATGCTTATTTGTTAACAGTTCGTTTCTCCTTTAAACTTGGCCTTTGTTTATAACCTTGACATCTGTAGATACTTGCTCTTTTAAAGTTCGTTTTTTCTTTGACTTTAATATCTTAAACAAGAACCTTGTAAACCTAAGGTTAATTCATACATTAACTCTGTAGCCTTGCCGACTTCCACAGGAACGGTCTACTATCAAACTCTTCGAATAAACCTTGACAACATTTATCCGTTTTCTGTAATATAATCTTCAAATGTAATTTTACCTCACAGGAGTTTCTGTTCTGAAGCGCACTCTCTTTTCACACAGCTGATTCCTGTCAGACCTCAGTTGAAGTGCAAGGCTTCCAGCTGGAGAGCTCGTAACCTAGCAACCAACCGATTGCAAGACTAGAACTGTAACTAACCTTCAGGACTCACAGCGGCCATCTTGGATCTTCTCTTCTTGATTCTTCCTTTGAAATAAGCGCAAGATTACTCTGCAAACCTTCTTCCAGTTTGGGCTTTGCTGTCTCCACTGAGGATATCTCTTTGCTTTTCTCATGCACTTCTTTGATTTGACTTGGCAAGTTTGTGTGGTCATGACAGGCATCCTCTTTCGCTATGCAGTCATTAACAGATAAACCTGTAGTGTGGTTAGTTTTACGTATTCTTTGCGCTTTAGCTTTAGGCTTTAGGCCTTTGTGCATTTTGCCCTGAATATATTTTATTCATTTGCTGACAGCTTAGAGCCTCTGTGCACTCTGCTCTACATGCTTTTTATTAGGCTTCGTACTGTTATTTTTCACATAGCCAGTTCTACGGTGTTGTTTTTTATTCATATCACACTGTTTTGCCTACTTCAGCACTGGAGTTCTCCATAACATATTTACTCTGTGCTTCAGTCAAGGATACAGTCTGGTACATTGCCGATAGACGTGGTAAGAGTTTAGACTTGGCATTCCTGCGTAGGGACGCAGATCACGATGACATGTTAGTTATAAAATCACTTCCTTGTCCCAATACACGCAAGAGGGAGATTCCGACCAGGGAACCACAACTTGACGCTGACTGCCTTGTTGCAGATGCTGAACCAAGATCACAGGCCTTTGCTCAGGTATGAGTGTATCAGTCTCCCTAGTGATACAGAAAGGCAAGCTGAAAGCTTAACATGCTGTGCTCTAAATAGAACAAGCAGAGGGAGAGTAGAAACGGTTAGGAATTATGATAGCTTTATTTCTATGTTTTACTCTCCTGGTTACTATATCAATCCTACTATGTTGTGTTGTATTCTGGTTATTGCGGCTCACGCCTTAATATCTAAAATACAGTCGTTTTATTAAAACATTATATAAAACTTATACTGTCTTTGTCATTTGTATATGAGACCATATTGTGAATGAGAGAGTTGGTTTGGATCTGAGTGACCACGACTTCCCTGAGAAGTTCCAAAGATGTCATGCGCTCGGCTGCCCAATCATTTCTTCCCCGTGGGAGAAATGAGGCACTGCTAGTTAGCCGGAGCAACAACCGGATTTAGGGTGACAGAGTTCCTTACACGTGGGTCAGACTCAGTCCCCCACACCGTTATCGATCCTGCTGCCTAGAAATCCAGTAGTCTCATTTAGGATAATGAGAGCCAACGCGACAAACCTTCTGGCCAACAAATGTGATGTATCATCCGAAACTCACCCTATTTATTTTTTTGTACCACCCCTAAAAGAGAGATCATTAAGTCAGTTAAAGGCCAATAATCAAAAGGGCCTGCCATTCTGCCTTCTGCCACTTTCTTGTCCAGTTTCTCTTTTATGATACAGGGATGCTCTTTTGCTGATTTCAAATTATCAGCAAGCCTCGGTGCTCTTGGGCCTTGGTAACCCAACCTGAAACCTCCTCTAAACCTCCATTCCAACTTCACTGCATCCTCTCTGTTGGGGTGAAATTTTAACCAGTAACTCAGGACTTCCAATTTAATTGGAGTAAAAACCCTTGTGTCCAGATTGAAAGGTTTCCCCCCCTCTTCCTACCTTGTCCACCTGTACTGAAACCTCCTTGCTCCCCAAAACATTGCAGGACTGCATGTTTACCTCCGCACTTTGAACATTCGTGTTTGTATTTGCATGGATTTCTCGGACAATAACCTTTATTGAATCCCCAACATGCATCTGAATTGGCATTCTGACCGTGTAACCATGTGAGCTGTCTTCTTTTTTTCTACATTATCAGCATAATTTGTCCAACTTGTAAAATATAATCCTTAGACATGCTTTTAGCGTCCCCCCACAGCCCCCAGACCTCTTTGTCTTCAATACTTTCAATTCTCTATTCCCTTGCCAAAAAGGTATCTCCTTTCCTCCAATTCTTCCCTTTCTTAATCAAAGTCTAACTCGCACTCCAGGACCTCATTAACCTCTGAAACACTCACACCGGGATGCTCCCCATCTCCAACCTCTCCATCAAAACTTTTCCAGTCAATACTTTTCTTATTTAATGCAAATGATGACGTTTGGTGCTACTTCACTGTTGGGAAGGTTGCTCCGAACCTCCCCCTCACTTCATGGCAATTGTCCCAGGTCGCTCCAAACCTGGCCGGCTGTTCCTCACTGCATCTGCGCTGTTCATGCAACATGCTCCCTATGTCGCCCTGCAAGTCGCCCATATCTGCAGAGACTGTGGCCCTTAATGTTCCCTGAATTAAGCTCTCCTTACACACCTCAATAGACTCGGGCACCCAAAGCCATCTACCCAACCCAGACTGTGGGGAAGAACCACCAGTGTATTCAAAAGACCCTTCACCTAACCCTGTGCCTATGAATTCTTTTTGCCTTTTTATATTTGGTATTTCACTCTCCACTACATCCTCAAGGGCTCCCAACACCTTTCTCCGTCTCTTTACATTTCTTATGAGTGACTTTCTGGTGCTTCTCATTTTGCACCCCCACCCCCCTCCCATGGCCCCTCCATGAAGGTCTCATGTGCAGAAGCGATCTCTCAGTACTTGGAGCAGCTTTTGGAAAATGTTCTGTTCATTGCAGAAGGCTTTTACAAATGTGTACATTTGCCTTCCCACTTTGTTTAGACGCCCTACTGAGCAGCTGCTCCGTTTCATGCTCCCCCTCCTGTCCCCTGCTTCTCACATTGCGATCAGCGGGCAGTGCTGACGCGGCACGCCACTTTCTTTTTCCTGACTGGAATACCCCATGGCCAGCCCCTCGCTGACAGACCTATGCCCAGCAGCCACTGGTGCACACGCGCGGCCCGGCCTCGCCTCCCTTCCCAGACTAGAGATGCCTGAGCCGGTAAGCCGCTTGCCTCTTGCGCTGCCTCCTGTTTTCTCCCCTTTCTGCTGTCGTCCCCTAGGCAACGAGCACTCACATATTCATTACGTTGTTGCGGCAGCGAACAAGCTAGTATCACCGCTACAACACCGCCTGCTACAGCACGCTTACGACGCTCCAATCCAACCCAGGCTTATGAAAAAACGACTGGTTGGATAAGGTCCTACCTGCCTGCCTCACAAAACACTCTGAGAGCTCCCCTTACCGTGGCCGCCTTATCCACCATAACATACATGTTATAACATACAAAACCCTGGGGGCCAACATTTTTCTTCCCTCCACTACCAGGCCACAGTGCTGGAATGACACGTTTCAAACCCAACGGTTATTGTTAACTGTTACTCAGCCCCGCCGCAGAGACTGCCAATCAATAAATCCCAACATGCCTGGGATTTACCACTCGCCCAAAGTTGCCCGAGGGTGGGCATCCGATGGATGGCACACCCAGGAGCCCCCATTGTGAGCTGCGGCTGTCAACTCTAAATATTCACTCCATCATTCCTACATTGTGCGAGGCAAGAAGCTGGAATTGCTCCTATAAGGGATCACTTTAATAGCACGAGATATGCCTTTCCCCCTTTGTTACACAGAGTTGTAAGTCAGCACTTGTGCCAGCTCGGAGATGTCTCTCCCACATACAGAACGTGATGGTGATGCAGCCATTAGTATTTCTGTTATTGGGTTTTTATTATTGTTTTGTTGTGTTTGCAAGTCATAGTTAAATTTAAAAACGTGCTTACGGGTGTGCACGTGTATTGCAGAACTAAGTCGTGCAACTGCATGTGGAAGTAAGTGCAAACCGCAGCCCAATAATGGATCACATCTGGGCATAATTCTGTGGGACCCTTAATGTCAACATTACAGACCACCATATGTAAAGCAGCCTCTTATGTTTGGGCTTGTTCATATTTTTGGCAGCCTTACTAACTCTGGGGTGGTATCGGGACCCCTGATGTTAATGCGGGAAACACGTTAGCATGCCTTCATTTACAAAGAAAGGGCCAGCTCTCGGCGGCGTATAAAGTGCCTCTCCCTTTATTCCCTTTGGCTTTCATGCATGTTGAAACTCTGAGCTTTCTTCATGTGTCAATAGTTGGGTGATTAGAAAGCACACACTCTTTCATTCTGATGTTTTAAAACAATACATAGCTGATCAGTGTTTACAGAGATCCTGATTGCTCTAGAGGCAGGAGAACCCCAGAACATGCAAGGTAGCTCATCGGGGAGGAGTGGAGCTGGACCGTGAGATGGCTCGTATTAACACCACTATCTACTCGTTCCCATCCTTTACATTACCACAACCAGGTACTCCCATTCCACACCGCAGGCCCTGCCCCCCAAACCTGAGCCACTGTTACAAAGTACATGCGCCTAGGTCTTACTTTTACTGCCCCCAGTTACCGCCACCCCATAAAATTTACTGCCCACATGTGCTTTTTTTCTCTGCCTTAAACCATATCACTCCAGTTACCAAGCCCTCCTGAACCATCAACACTTTAGGCGCAAACTCCCTCCCCCCTAACCCTCACCAACAGGCACATAACCACTCCTTCCTCAAAATATTACTGCTGCAATGCACTGAGCCTCTTCCCAACCGATATGACCCCCTGCTACTGATCACACCTTGTTTCGTTCCAGTATATTGCTTTTACCACCAGCACCAACAACCCTGCCTCTGTGCGACCAGTTGTTTTTACCCCCTGCCATTGCTTTTACCTCCCCAGTGTTGCTTCCCCCGCCCCGTTTACTTTAAAAAAAAAAAAAAAGCTTCCATGCGATTTGTTTTATTTTTATCTACAGTTCAACTGTGATCGGTAGATTAAAAAGAAAAGACACAGGGGCATATTTATACTCTGTTTGCGCCGTTTTTTTTTACGCAAATCCGACGCAAAGCTAACTCCATATTTATACTTTGCCGTTAGACCCGTCTAGCGCCAAAGATCTTGGAGTTTGCGTCATTTTTTTGCATGGACACCTACCTTGCGTTAATGATATGCAAGGTAGGTGTTCCCGTCTAAAAAATGACTCCAAGGCATGTGCGCCTTATTTAAACTCCCGTGCAAAAATGGCGCACGGGAGTGGGCGGGTCAAAAAAAATGACGTCCAGCCGCTTTTGCGTCATTTCTTAACGCCTGGTCAGGGCAGGCGTTAAGGGACCTCTGGGCTCGGAAGGAGCCCAGAGGTGCCCTCCCATGCCCCCAGGGACACCCCCTGCCACCCTTGCCCACCCCAGGAGGACGCCCAAGGATGGAGGGACCCATCCCAGGGAATTTAAGGTAAGTTCAGGTAAGTATTTTTTAAAAAATGTTATTGTGGCATAGGGGGCCCTGATTTGTGCCCCCCTACATGCCACTATGCCCAATGACCATGCCCAGGGGACAGAAGTCCCCTGGGCTTGGCCATTGGGTAAGGGGGCATGACTCCTGTCTTTGCTAAGACAGGAGTCATGTCAATGGAGGGTGGGAGTAAAAAAAAAATGGCGCTAATCGGGTTGAGGCAGATTTTTTGCCTCAGACCGACTTGCCCCATTTTTTGACGCCCAAGCTCCATTTTCCCCTACGCCGGCCCTGCCTGGTGTGGGTCATTTTTTTTTACGCACACCAGTCAGCTCCGCCGGCTAACGTCATTCCATAAATAAGGCGCCCGCATGGCGCTTTGGAATGGCGTTAGCCGGCGTTAACATTTTTGACGCACAACTGCGTTGGCACAGTTGTGCATCAAAAAGTATAAATATGGCCCACAGTGCCCCTACGAAATGACGCCGATGGCAGTGTGCAGCATAGCTCAATATCATTTGGAAATCTGATTTGTCAATACTTGTGTTGTGACTTTAAATTCAATTAGTAGACGTTGTTTCTTTTCCAATTTTAAAAACCTTTTACAAGTTATAAAATGATTATGTTGCCTTGTGAAAAATAAGTATTTACAGTAATCAAGCTAGGCGCCAACAGTAAAGTACTCCACAATTCTTACAATGAAGTTGAGTTCAGGGAAGAGTTCTGTAATTGCTAGTCCTTTGGAACAGGGACCACTGACTTGCCCATTTAAATTTGCAATTTCATGCTCTGCAGCGTTGCTAGGGTCAAAAGTAAGTAGAATGTTGGAATGTCTGTCACACATTTTTAATTGCTTGGTTGTGATGCATATGTGCTTTCGTTCTTGTGCAACCACCAAAGCAGCTTTCATTCAGACTCCAAATTGAACAACCTGTCTCGTATCGACATAGTAATGACGTATGGCAAACTCACTTTATGGAATTTAATTAGCCCCGTACGAAAATGCAACCTGGCCTTTTCTTTGACAGCCTTATTAGCAAGGTATCCCTCGAGGGAAGGTGATGTGGGTAATAAACCTCTGCTTTCCTTGGAAGCTGCTGTGGTTGTTAATAAAAATCTGCCTCTTATCTTTGCAGCTCCTGGCACCTTTCAAGATTTTCTGGAACCCTACCTTGAACAAGCCAGTCGGATATGGCAGTGGCTTGTGGCAGCCGCCTTGCTTGGTGGTGTGATTACTGCGGTGATTGCAAGCCTTGTCACTCTTGCCTGTCGGAAGCGGAAGCGACGAAGCAACCCGGAAGAGAGGCAGCCCTTACTCATGGAGGCAGAGGACTACCAAAGCACTTATCAATCACAGTTGTAGTAGACGACAACAATCTGACATTGAAAAGGATTAAATACATCAAGTGTATGGAATGTAAATGGAGGGCTTGCTCCCATATATATACGACTAACTTTCTTTCAGATGACGCAGCAGCATTATTGTGGCCTATTTGACAGCAGGTTTTTAAAAGTGTCCTCGTTCCCGGATTTTTACACATTCGTGTGTAGAAGATTACATTGAATAGCAACCAACTTTTATTATTATTTCTTCTGTCTCCCTAATATATCTTAGCTAAACCTAATGTGCATGGAACCAAAATATTTTATAAAAGCCTTAGGCTTTTCTTAGCTGACCTGCTGCCTTGTATGCATCATCTGCTGTGATGCACATCTGTAAACTGTTGGTTGGTGTGCCTTTAAAAAAAACATGCCCATTGGGTATTCAAATAAAAAGGCATGGATGGAAACACATACTATGTGCTGATTTGTTTTCTTTGTATGCTTTGTCTACTGCAAGTAGATCGCGGAAGAGGCACAAGCAAAGTGGGCTCAATGTTAATAGATAACGGAGCACTTGGTGTAGTCCTTGGGGTGTGATCTTGGAATAAAATTGCCCTTAGGTATTCAGTATATTCTAATCATTTTTCTTTTTTGACCCAACTTCACATCCTAGTTTAAAGTCTGGGGCTAGGAGGTGGGTTAGCAAGACACAATACTGGAGGTATTTCCAAATATTTAATTGCCTGTTCTCACATCCCTGCACCTTGTATTGTGGCTGGAGTGGAATGGACAGTGAAAAATGAGGGTTGAATGGGATACACAGCCCTTTATCCTTCCTGCTTCCCCAGCTCATGAGGATGGGTATTTTAATGCACTCAGGGAAGTCACTGAAATTTGTGATCACTGCTTCAAGCACCACCATTGTGACACCAAATCCTAGGTCTTCAGTGGAGCAGTTGGAACATGATGGGGAATCCTTTCTTTAGCTTTCAGTAGTACCTGATCTCCTGTCCTTCTCGAGTAACCACAGTTTTAAGTCACAGCAGACTTGGTGGAGACATTGTGACAAATTGCCATGGTGTCTTCATTGCAGTCACCCATCTCAATGATACTCCAATTGTTTGGGTGCAGGTTGGCAGGAGGCACAGAATCTGCCTAGTAATATCAGTACTCAAAGACACAGAGATAATTGTTGACACACAACAGTTGTATTGGGCCTCTAAGTGGTTTCCTACTTGATTGAAGCTGGCACTACATGATTTACTGCAGTCTAGGGTAAACCAGACTTTTCTGAACATATTCAGAATTTCTCAATATCTCTCTACTCTGCAAAGGAATATGTTATCAATCATGATGTTCTACAGGTCCTATTTCCCTTGATGTTTTCCTATAAAATCAATTTTCAGTCTAAAGCCAAATTCATCTGCTCCTGTTGAATCCAGTTTTATTTCTAGGCTGACAATACTAAGATTCTGCTTTGGTTGTTACAGGGATCCGTGAGCTCATTCTCTGTCATCCAACTCTCTGTATTGGATAGGGACATAATATGGAGCAATTGGGGGGAGCTGAATGCTTATAAAACGTAGATAATCATAAACAGTGAGGTAATCATAATGCACTGGAGATGACATGTCGGCCTTCTTGGTATAGCCCAAACAATTGGGAACTACAGAAGCTGGTAGAGGACCAATGGAAAAAGCATGCTCTCTGTACCAGATAGCAAATGGGCTACCATAGTTAATGCATTAACCTCTGCATACCTGGATTATGGCAATGTTCTTCATTTGGGACAACCAAAACATTATGTAAATTGCAGCACAAAATGCAGCTATGTTAACTGTGAAATATGTCAATTCTTTTCACCTGACCCTCTGCTGCTGGTGGAGCAACACTTTAATTTGAACGCGTGTGTGTTGCACACAGTCTTTAATCAACAGACACCTCTGTTCTTGGCAAATATATTGCTATGTCCCATACAGGAGTAATTCTGAAGGAACATAAAGAGGCACTGTTTACACCTCTGAGTGAAAAAACATTATTTGACAAGTAAGAGATGTCAACTGACCTCCAACCTCCCAGTTCTGTTTGAAATTCCAGAAAAATCTGCCATCACACAGCTATAATCATACTTGGAGTTAAACAGTATTTTATGCAGATGGCAGTTAAAATTCAAAGCCAAGTAGGTTAACCACCTCCAACCAGGACATTATGAACACTGTAAAATATTTATGAATGTATCCATAATGAATGAGTGAATGAAAGAACTACCAAAACCTTATGTAAATAGGTAAATGGGACTAACCAGGATGAACATGCTCTCACCAAACCCAGTAATAAATTGCAAAAAAGGATGAAATTCTGAACATTCAAACAAGAAAAAGCATAATTTTTGGAACTGTTGGAAATTGGGATTCTGGTTGACAGAGGTATGCACCTTGATCAAGCAGGAACCACAGCCCTAGTCAGGGTATGTCAAACACACCCTAAATCCTGTCCCCCTCCACCATCCTCCCCCCACACTGGTAGCCTGGCACCGTGCAGTCAGGCTTAACTTAAGAGGAAACATGTAAAGAATTTGTGCAACACTTTAAACAGCAAAGCAGTGAAACCACTGCACAGAAAGATACCACACCTTGTTAGAAAAATATACCTTCATCTAATAAATAAAACAAAACCAAGACTTCAAAAAGCAAATAAGTAAAACTTGAGTAATGAATTTTGAAAGAATAAACTGTAATATAGCGCCTAAAAGCATAAAGCTCCAAATGCGGCTATCTGGTTGCGCTAGACTGGGTCAGAGTCAAAAGTTCAAGTCAACCATGATGGAGCGCGGGTCAGATACAGTCCCATATTAGTTCTGCTGAAGTTTTAGCTTCTCAAGATTTGTTTCAAGAGTCCTTTTTCACAGGTAAGGAGTTCACCAGGAGCAGGGAGAGCATTGCTGGCAACGGTCGGCGGGGCGCAAAGAGCTGGCCAGGCGTCACTGATGGGCAAGCTGGAGCCTCACGATTTTGAGCATGTCCAACCTTATATTTCTTTTGATAATTTATTTATAAAGTGACACATATAGGGTAACCATCAATTACCCTTAGAGGTCAACCAAATCTTTGGACTTAGATAGGAGTGAGATACTATCCTAACAGTCAACATCAATAAGATCAAATCAATAAACATTACTTTCAATATTGGAGTCAGTGATTTATACGAACCATAACCTTTGTGGCCATGAATCACCACACCACCTAAGTAAAGTTCAAACATTTATTGCCCTTTCGATTACCAATGCTAAGATCACGTAAATCAAACGCAAGACCAAATGATAAAAGTACAGAAACTATACAGGCTGACCAAATCTGCGAAAGAATCTTAACCTAGACAGAATATTTATCATTAAACATTCAAGGACCACCATGCAGAATAACAATAATAGATGAACAATAGAAAAAGAATACATTTAGTTATTGCAGATGAATTGGTTTACAATCAACATATATTAAACTGTCTAGTTCAGATTGTGACATCCTTAACTATTTCTCTAATTTGAAGAGCATGTTTGGGCTTCATGCAAAAATAAAAGAAGACAAAAATTAATTTGGAAAACATCTGACTATGGCGCTAACGAAAAATAGCTCTGTTTGATTTTTTTAAAGAGAGAAAACATAAAAATCTGCAAGAAAGTTAAATGCACATTTTATACCTCTTCTAAATGGATCAGCAAGCAGTGATGTTTTCATCAGTGGTGCATCTTCTAGTTTTCTGCATTGGACAATGACATAATAGGGAACAGTTCAGCAATGTTTGGCCTTAATGCATTTGAATTGACAGAATCATAGGCAAAGAACTAAGGCAGCACTGAAGTTAAATGGAATCTCACCTCCCTCACCTAAATCTTTGCTAATTAAAGTCCTAGAAAGCAACTAGCTAAGCTTCTATTGGTCATTCTATGGGTGGTTTAGGTCAGAGCCAATTAAAACTATTCCACGTTCTCCGAAGTACCTTTTCTTCATTTTCTGCATTCACGATTGACTCATCTTCTCTCACTGCAGTCACCAGTTTCCTCAGTAGAATACAATGGTTGCAGGTTCTACATGAGCACTGAAGACTATTGTTCCTGGGTACACATTATCTCCTCATAGGAAGACAGGCAAATGTTGCAACATAAGAACATAATTTTTCCACAGTGAGCAAGTCACACACAGGATGCTTAGAGAAACATCTTCTTGAAGCTTTAACATTTTAAAACATTGCCTTTGAAAATTTACTTAAACGTGAGGCCTTTTTAAAAACCAATGCTAAAACATGAAGAATAAAACATTTCATAATATTTAGAATATTAATCCTTTTTGTATATATTAATACTTTCCCAGTACATTTAAATATGAATAAACAAAATACATTTTCATTAGACAGTTATTTATTATTATGTTGAACCATATTATGGCTGACACCAAGGTGATCATATTTTCCAAAACACACATTGTTCAGTTTAACCTTTTAATACATGTCATTTGATTATGTTTCAGTATTACCATTTTTATTAATAATGCTTGCACTATAACACGATCGCCAGCGGTGAGACTTGCTGAGTGAAGAAATGAACTTGCAGCTGCTTGCTCTAGATTTCTAGGCAAGTGACGAGGTTCGGGAGTGAATGGGCCGTTCACATTCGTGAAGAGCCCAAAAGCTTGCCTTAGAGCTGGAAAACCTCATCCAATGGCACAGGACCTGAGAGGCGCCTCTTCGGGGTCAAGAGCTTGATGAAGATGGGTCAGGGAGCTGTGGGGAGCCTGTTATGTCGCTTAGGCTCAGATCAGGAGGCCAGCAGATTAGCCCTTTGAGCTACTCTGGGGTCCTGGGAGCAAGATAGAGGTGAAGGTGAAGTTCTTCTTCCCCTGGCAATGAGGGTAGCAGGGCAGCACAGCTAGGCAGCAGTTCTTCCAGAGCAGTAATCCAGCAGAGTGGCAGTCCCTGTAGCAGCACAGCACAGCAACACTTCAGGGCCTGGGTATCTCCAGGCCCTGAGGTGGTAGTCTGAGGTCCAGTTCTTATACCCAGTGGTGCATTTGAAATGAGTGAAATGAGGGACACTTCCAATGAGCCTTTGAAATGCCCCTTAGGGCTTCCCCTCCTGCATTGTCTCAAGACTTAATACATGGGGTATGCAGCTCTTTGTGTGGGGACAGGACATAGCCTATTCCGGTGTAAGCCTGAGCTTGTGGCCAGCTCCTCCTACCCACCCTGTCCTGATTGCCCATCTGAGGCCATCAAGTCACACCTAAGCTCCCATTGTGTATGGTTGACAGACTGCAGGCACACAGGGCTAAGAGCAGGAGAAAGCCAACCTTCTAAAAGTGGCATTTTCAAACTTGTATCAGGATTTATCATTACAATGATTACCAAACATGACAGATCACCCCTTCTCAGTTAGGAATAACAGCTTATTAAATGTAATAAGGAATCCCCTATGTTATACTATGAGAGGGGTAGGCCTCACAGTAGTGAAAGGTGAACTTGAGAGTTTTTGCACTACCAAGACTTAAAGCTTAAAAGTATATATCTTGCCTTTTATTTACACTGCACCCTGCCCCAATGGGGTACCTAGGGTCAACTGTAGGGAAGATGTTTAAGTAATAAAAGGGAAGTTCAAGGCTTCGCAAGGGGTTTTGAAGGCTAAGTCGACATGGCAGTGTAACACTGCATGAAGGCTGCAATGGTAGGCCTGGGACATATTTCAAAGTGCTACTTAAGTGGGTTGCACAAACAGTGCTGCAGGCCTACTAGTAGCATTTAATTTGCAGACCCTGGGCACTAGGGACTTATAAGTAAATTAAATATGCCAATTGGGTATACACCAATCAAGCTATATTTTAGAGTAAAAACACAAGCACATTAGCACTGGTTAGCTGTGGTAAAGGGTACAAAGTCCGAAGGCCAACAAAAACAAGTTCAGCAAAAAGTGGAGGGTAAAAGGCAAAATGTTAGGGGTTGACCCTGTGGATATTTTAAAACTATAGTGTACAATATCATTAAATGCAGTCTGCAGGTCAAGTCACAGGAAACAAATTTTGTTTGTAGAGTCATACCTCAAAGCTCATTAACTTGTGATTATTTTAAAACCTTTTGAGGAATGCAAGTTCTTTAGGAACCAATCACTATTTATAACATTGTATAAAAAAAAAACAGATCCGTAAAAGGAGCATGTACTGCTTCCATTACAGCAGGAGCTTTGAAGGATTAGGACACCACCTAAAAATACAAGAAAGTGTAAAATACTGACCAGCATTAAAAACACATTTTCTGACATATTTGATAATGTTTCTAAATTGTGAGCAATATTCAGCATATCTAGTATAAACATTTGTTCATCAAACATATTTTATACCTTGTAAGGGCCAGAAAATTTGTATTTTACAAACACTATTTTGCGGGATTGCCATATTACTTGTCATTAGACACAGAGAAACATTTTTAAAATCCAATATTAAATTGAATGTTCAAGTGAAAATAGCTTTCCATTAACAATCTGTATCTGTAAAAAAAAAAAATATGCTGAACATAAATAATTACATTATTTCAAAAGTAGAGGTGCAAGAAGCTTCAATCCTTGAGCTTCAATCTCATTATTGTGCTTCTGCCATATAAAATCACATTGTGAAGTACACCACCATAACGTCTGTGTGAGGAGCATGGCAAATCGTGGCTCTAATAAGGGCAGGGAGAGAGCTATGATAGAAATTATTTATGGTATCTATTTTAACTGATGATGTGAACTGAAACGTAAAATTACTCAAAGATAAATAGTCCCTTTTCCTTATTAAGGAACATAATACATTGTTTAATTTAATCATCCATAAGGATTATTTTTTCCTTAATTTTTGTATTGTCACCTTTGCATTTTGTAAAGCACTTGCTAAACCAACAAATCTTAATTTACGCAAATCTACAAAGATATGTACATGATAGATTTGACTAAGTTTATTTTTAATCCTTCTCAGATGTTCTGCCCACCTTCAATTCAAAGGTGCTGTACCAATGTATTGGCTTTAGGTCTTAACTACCAGACAGCTTTATGCTGTCTATAAGCAAAAGTCTTGTGGGCCACATCAAACACATTGGTTGGCTTTTTTGTCACTGTCATTTGCTTTTTTCTTATTCAGTGGCTTACTTTCCTCGTCTTGTTTTTGTCCCTGCCTTGCAGCGTAACCTCTTTACTTTTTTTTAATTTTTATTTCCAAAAAGAAGCAATATCGACTGTACATAAGAAAAGCCAATTCATTATTATAGAACATGCTAGACACTTTTTTTTTTACTATAGAAAAGATCATCATTGTTTTAAGGCATTGTAAACAGTTCATTATCAAAAACAACAGCAAGGGAAAAATCAGCAAAACCTATACATGTCCAGCTGGAGCATTGATTAAGAAGAAGCTCATCATAATTAATTAATCCTAGCTGCAGTCAATATTCATAAGTTAATACAGTAACAGATGAGATTTTCACCACGTTCAAACTTACCCCATCAGGAGCATCCAATTCTCTGCGTTCAAATAGGCCAAAGCAATGGGCCTGTTTCTACATACTCCACTCCCCTGCACTGGCTGGGCCAGGAACTAACCAGTCATCAAAGTCCAAATTATCTGCTATCCAAGATATAATTGGGGATGAAATCCTTCTACCCTGCCGCCTGGCTCCCTCCCCTCACAGTTGTACAACAACTTCTCAAAATTATACAAGCTTAGCAGACACCCAAACCATCGTCCCATGAGTGGTTCAACACTTTTCTAAGCTGTTGCTATTAGCAGGCCTTCTACCTCCAAGGAGATGAAAGTGAAATACTGCTGCCCCTGATCTTGTAAGGAGCAATACTTGAGACCAAACGGGATCATGGCTGGAGTGATGTGGGTCTATTTTTCAAACTGCTTCTTCCAGAAGGCCCTTAATACCCTCTTTGAATTCCTATAGTCTGCCAGACAAAATAAAATATGGGCAATATTGGTCAGACCTTCTCCACAGTGGGGACACCTATCATCCTCCCTGCTACCCCAGCTGAGCAGCTTGGCTGACGTATAATAAAGATTAAATATGGTTTTGTAGTGCTGGGTTCTCAAACTAGCTGAGAGAAATACTTTCATCCCCCAACCCAATTGAGGCCTGCAAATCTGTATGCCCCGTCCCGATCTTTGCTGACCATCTAGCCTCTTGCAATTCTAGGACATTGATGACCACACCCCTCTGAATTTTGTAAATGTGGCCAATCTTATATCCCGGCAGCTGGAAGTTTATCTACAAGGGGAATTTTTTCCATCAAAACGGTTTCCTCTAAAATTCCCTGACCTGTAAATTTTTCAAAAAAAAGTCCTAGCCCCGAGCCCAAAATTGTGCTGCAGCACACCAAATAAACACAACTGCCCCTAACAAGAAAAGATCTCCCATCCTTACAGATCCTGTCATGGAATGTTACCGGGAACAATGGGAATGCCACAGTGGAGTATACTGATTGTATCTTTTAAACCCGCTGTTTCTTAACCCTGTTCCAGACCCTCCACACTGCCACCACAGTCTTAAATCTTACTTTTTTAAATAGCTTGGCTCGATCTGCCTTAGGAGAGACCCCCCAGGCCGACCTACCTAGAGTTAACTCATAAATAGTTGGAAGCTCTGGGCATTGCACCAAATCCTCCATCCTACCCCACCCTCCCCCTGTCGTAAAGAACCCCATATGCTACAGGAGCACTGCCCAGTAATAAACCAGGAGACTGGGTGCTGCCCACCCTCCCCTTTCTCGTGGAAAAGTTACAAATTTGACGGCCCGCCTTGTCCTTTTGTACTGCCACACAAAGTTTACACAGATGGCATCTAGTTTCCTGAGCAGCAACCTTTTTAACTCGAAGCATAGTTCTGAACAAGTAAAGTACTTTTGGAAGCACAGTCATCTTTAGCACGTTGCATCTTCCCACTAGGTTAAGATGCAACCCATTGATATGTCTGAGATCTGAACTGACATTGCCCAACAGCGTATCAAAATTAATCTTCTAGATGAAACCAACATTGGATGAAATTCTGACCTCTAGGTACAGAGCTGTCTCAACCCTAAGGCTATATGGCATAGATATGTTATCCATGCATACAATCTGAGGTTCTTTTCCCTGTTAAGAAGGTAGCCCAAAATTGCCCCTAAATGTGTCCTGCCAGCTTCTTCACCTCTGGCACAGCAGTTATGGAATCTGGAGTGACTACTGCAATGTCATTGGCATATGCTCATACCTTTGTGTCATAATTATTGACCCTCACCGGCTTGATGTTAGGATTCCTCAATAGTTGCCTTAACAATGGGTCACTTTGAAGAGCAAAGAGAATGGGGGAGCAGGCACAGCCTTGCCTTGATCCCGGGCTAATCACTTTCCTTCCTGAATCTAGGCCTGTAGTTTTAAGCTGGGCAAATGGGGAGTGGTAAAACCCTTTATTGCCTTGACCAGCATTGGACCAAATCCCTTGGGCCTCAGTATCCCGACGATAATAACTACACAACACTCTATCCAATGCTTTTTCTGCATCGAGGAGGTTCATAGCCAGAGGGTCTCCTGTTACCGTAGCGATATCAAATAGTGTAATGACCCGTCTGACATGGTCATTTGTCCCTTTATCAGGTATGAACCCATGCTGCCAAGGCGAAACCATCTGGGCTATGACCTTCCCCAGGCTCACCACAAATATTTTTTAGTACAATTTGGTGTCAGAGGTAATCAGGGAGATTGACCTACACAAGCCTGGATTGTCCAGTGCCTTATCCTTTTTCCTAAAAATTACAATGTTGGTACCCTGCCAAGAGAATGGTGGAACCCCCTCTCGTTGAATTCCCACAAACCTATCTAGCAAGGTCATCGCCAATTCTGTATGAACGTTTGATAGAATTCTAGAGGTATTTTATCAGGGTCTGTCGCTTTACCTGAAGTGAAGGAATTTAATGCACTAGAGACTTCCTCTAACATAATATCCTTGCCTATCTGGATCCTCCCTTCCTCTTCCAGTAGATCTTCTGTCTGAGCTACAAAGGTGTACTATCCTCCCAATATAGTGCCCTGTAATAATCTTCAAACACTTGAATGATTCCACCAGGCTCTGTGACTGAGGTACCGCCGCTGTAGGAAAGTCCTCCTTTTTACCCTGGTCACCCCCAAACTTTTTGCACAGGTACTGGTGGTTACTGACTCTTGGCTGTGCCCTGGGTACTGCTTACCAGTCCCAGGGCCAGTGCGCTGTGTAAAGTGGATATGCAAACTAGGCTAATTATAATTGGCAAAATTAACCTACCTATAAGTCCCTAGTATATGGTAGGGCATGGAGGTTTAGGGACCCCAGCATAGGTAGTGCCCACATAGGTGCACTGCTGAGGTGCCCAGTGTCATTTTAAAGGCATACCTGCCTTGCTGGCTGCTTTTAAATTAAAGTTACATCTAAATTCGACTTTGGAATTAATAGTAGTTCCAAAGTCTTAAACTACCTTATTTTTACATATGTCACCCCTAAGGTGTGCCATATGTGCCCCTAGGGCTGGGTGCCATGTAACTACAAGCAGGGACCTTATACAAATAGTTTCATAAGCCTTGGTGAGGTAAAACAGCCAAATTTGTTTTTCCCTCATTGTAGTGAATGGCCTCCATAGGCTAGAATGGGAAGACTTTATTTTAATTTTAAAAGACCCCTTAAGTAACAGATACCAGAAGTTTGGTATCAAATGGATTGTTATAATAAATCCCACAACTTTCAGTTGTGGGATTTAATATAACTTGTTCAGGTAAAGAGTTTTAAACTTTACCTGAAAAGTTGCCAACTTCAGCCCTGCAGTGTTTTTGCTGCTGTCCTCTGATTGGCCAGCCTCTGGCAGCCTGGCCAGGCTGCATTGATGAGGTGTGAAATGGCCTGGCTCCACACAAAGAGATGTGCCTGTGGGAGGAGATCTCCCCTCAGATGGTGAAGCAGGAAGGGGGAGGGCTGCCAAACTGGTCTTCAAAGGCAGAGAAGGACATTTGGAGCAACCCAGTAACACCCACACATCCTGCAAACCCAGACAATTAGGTGCCCCCTTGATTAGATTAGGAGAGGGGTGTGTTTAGGATTTTTAGCCACACCAGTTGGCGGGCTCAGCCAGATGTAACCTCCAAAAATCACTTTCAGCCATGATGTATGTTTGAGGAATGTTGCTCCCTGGGATTGATTTTTGCCACACTTCCCAGGAAGTGGTCATCACAGGGGGAAGGACCCTGCACCTGATTGGGGAACCAGGATCCCCCATTTTTCACCCAGGAGCAGGGCTAAAACTAGCGGACCTGCACCCACACCTCAGATCCCCATCAGATTCCAACAAGGAAGAACCACAGGAGCACGACTGCCCTGCTGGACCCCTGGCCTGCACCTGGAGCCTGCACTCTGAAGGGCTGCACACTTGGACTTCACCACAAGAAGGACTTTGCCTGCCTTCAACTGGTTCAAGGAGGGCCTCCCTGTTTTCTACAGGTGAAAACATGCTAACCAGAGTCCCCTGCACCAACTCCTGAAGAAACCAACCAGCTGACCACTGTCCAGTGGCCAAAAAGGAGTTTGCGCCAGGTGCATTCTGGGAGTTGTAGTCAACACCCCCAAGGAGCATATCAGAGCTTCTGGAACCTTGGGGAGAGCTGTGGACCTCAAAAGAACCTTAAAAGAACATCTGGAAGAAGATCCAGAAGTTTGGAGAACTTTGGAGAACTTTTGAAATAAAGCTCCATAGAGAGACCGACCTGCCGTGGCAACTCTAGCCGGCTTGCCTCAACCGCGACCCGGCCTGACTTGCGGGTTCGTCCCGGTGAAGAAAATCTCTAAAAAAGAGACTAAGTCCGAACGTAGGAAGTTGACAGGGACCTCCCAGCCAGTGTATCCGAGGAGGGCTCCAAGGACGTCTGATCAAGATCCAGGTTTGCCCCGGTCGAAGGATTTTCACCTCGAAAAAACGACTAAGTCCGAAGGTAAAAATCTCCACAGAGGGCTCCAGTGACACGTATCCGAGGAAGAGTTCCAGGAGGTCAGATTGGACTGGCGGGTTCGTCCCGCTGAAGAAAATCTTCAGAAAAACGACTAAGTCCTAAGGTAAACTTATGACCGAGGCCTCCCGCGGGCTGTAGCCGGGCCGGGCTCCATCGTGGTCAGCCTTAAACTTTGACTTTGCCCTGGTTGAGGTGCGACCAGATGACCAGATTGGCGCTTTTTGTTTCTAGGCGCTAGAAAGCAATAATTCTTTAAAAAATCATACCTCCGGTTCCCCTTATCCGATTTTATTTGTGTTTGCGTCATTTCAAGGATAAAAATATAATCTATTTTTATAAATTGATTTTGGATTTTTAAACTGTTTCCTGTGTTTTATTCAATTACTGTTTTGTGATATTTGAATGTTTTACACTCTGTCTCCTAAGTTAAGCCTTGTCGCTCGTTGCCAAGCTACCAAGGGTTGAGCTGGGTTTAATTTACTGAGACCTAACTGTACCTAAGTGGAGGTTTGTGGCCTATTGCTAAGTGTAGGTACTTACCTGCCCTTACCAATAACCTATTTTCCAACAGCCGCCCTTCTTAATTATATTGATTTTCTATTGATCTCCCTGTGCCAGGTGTGTAGGGCCAGTAATCTACCTACCACCTCCCTATATTCATAACTTTCAGCTCTATACGGCTGAAACCTTTCCACCAACTTCCTGACATAGTAACTATTAATCGTGGCTTTCACCACCACTATTTTCTGCTGACTTTCAGAAAGACCACAGCCCATTGTAATCTCCCCAGTATTTTGGTTTTCAAGGATGGTTAACTCCTCATACAGACCATTAATCTCCTTAGCCTGCTGTTTCCGGTCATGTGCGATAAAACTAATGGTCTCACCTCTCATTCCTGTTTTTAATGCATCCCAAATCACCCTTCTTAAAGCACTAAATCTATTAGCGTCCAGAAAATCCTTTATCCAATTTCACATGTGGTCGATATAGTGGGTGCTTAAAAGTAGCTTCCGATCAGATGCCTTTTTGTCCTGGGTCCTACTTGCCCCCAAACCAGATCATTCCAAGCCTAAGGGATTATGGTCAGAGAAGAGCCTTGGGAGCTGTCTAGTATCAGCCTTGCTCAGTAGGCTGGTAGATATAAAAAAAAAAATCCAACCAGATATACTTCTTGTGTGGGCAAGAAAAGTAAGTATACCCAGGGCTTTAGTTCCATCCCAAACATCCACCCACCTATGACTGCCCATTAGATGCCAAAAAGCTCCGTACATCTGAGGCTTTCTCCCCTGATACTTAGTTTTGAGTTTCCTGCCAACCCCAAGATGCCAAATTAAGTCGGGATGGGCCATATCGCCAGCTCCTCCTCTAGATCCTCAATATGAGTTAGTTTATCCTGATTAGATCCATAAATTGAGAAAATGGTGAGTCAGGCCACTGCAATCTGGCATTCAATAATCACTCAGCTTCCCAGTTTATCCTCTATTTAATGTTTCTCCCCTAGCAACTGACATGCCCCCTAGCCATTAAAGCTACTTTGGAGGTGTTGTGGGCCATACAGCATGAAGGGTACACCCCACACCTTCAGTAGTTCCATCTTCCCCCAGGGGATATGCATTTCCTGTTCACAAATATTATCAGCTCCCAGGCATATAAGTATCTCCGCCACACCTTTCCACTTAGAATGATCATTTAGGCCACCTACATTTATTGAAAGAAAGGTGATGTTACCTACCTGCACCATAGTGAAACCATGTGAATACCAGCACAGAACCTCTCTCGCCCCCTACTCCCTTATATGAAAAACTCTGCAATTCAAGCTAACCCCTACTGAACCCCAGCTTTGTTGAGTCACCTTTCAATCCCCCTTATCCTTATCTTGGCCTTTACATTTTCTTTTACATTTTTTTTTTTTTTGTGATGCATCGTCGTCTCCCCACCCAACCTACACCAGCACCCCCTCACCCCACTCATGAGATGTGAACAGACCACACATTGGTCTGCTGGAATTTGAGCATCCTCTCCGTCCCACCCACAGAGCACAGCACGCAATCACCATGTGATCTTAACCACCACATAAGTTCATCAAAGACATAGAAGAACAATATACATTCTCCCACAACCTCTCCTGCGCTCCAGTTTCCCTCAGGTTTTTTTTAAGCATTCTTATCTTCCAGAAATTCCTTGGGTTTAATTTTGGACTTAAACATCTGCGTCTTATTGTTCTGTTCCAAATCACCTTTAGTGGTGCAGGATTCAGCAAAAAGGCCTTAGCTCCCTTGTCCTGGAAGGAATTGATTAGCTGATTAAGCCTCCAGCATCTTTCAATGGTTATGTGACAGAAGTCTGACTTGACAAAAAGAGGAGCAGTCCCCTATGCTCAGTTTAGCTTCCTGATATAAACCAGGATTGATGGTGATTTCCCACCTTCCGGCTTAGATTGCTTCTGGACCAGTGGAATTCTACGCACTCACTGGATCTCCGGACCCCAGTCGCAGCCCTCCAGTGTGGGAAAGGCCTTTTGAAACAAGACCACCACAAATAGTCCCTCCTTGCCTTTTGCCACTCCTAACACCCAAAGGTGGTTCCACTGCTGGTGGTTTTCCTGATCTTCCAGTTTATACTGAATATCTATCAGCTGGGCTTCATGTACCTCAGCCTGACCTCGAGCACCCACAACATCGGATTCAAGGGCCGATGCCCTGATTTCCAGGTCAGACATTCACTCCACTATGGCAGCACATAACATAGCAACTTTGCAGACAACTCCTTGTAGCTTATGTGTCACAGCGTGAGCCCAATGGCTGGTGAAACAGGTTTCCTCCCTGTGCGCCATGATGCATTGGTATATGGACTTCTAAGGTGGGGGTATTTAGACTAATAGTCTCTAGAGGGGCCTGTACTGTGCCACCAACTAATTGCACCATCGGTGAGTATTCCCATTTCAGGCCCCTTACCAGCGGCTGCCTGCCACCTACCCTTTTTAGCAGCCTTACGAGCTGTCCGAAGTAGTACCAGCACTGAGCACGCCGGAAGCACTCTCATTGGATTCACTGATCAACTCCAAATCCTCCTCGGACCATGCTGACCCATCCAGCAAAGAGAAGAACCACTCAATTTCATCCACATCCTAGCCACCTTTCCTAGCCCCAGTATGAGGCCTTGTATTATACCGGATGGACTTCTGAGAGTAAGCTGTTTTATGGGGCTCTTCATTGATACCCTTTGGCCTTAGAGGTACCACAGCCTTTGGAGGCTGTACTGAGCCTACCAACGGATGGCCACCATCACCCCTAGTTAGCGCCTCTCCCACCTTCTCCTTAATACTACAGTCAGGGCACAGCAAAGGTTCTGAAATCATCTGCAAGGGAGCAACTGCATCATGACCAGTTACTTCATGTAGAAATAGCAGGGTGGCTTACCTCTCGTTCTCGTTCTAGTGCCTACTGTCCTTGAAAGCGGTCGGCCTCAGCCAAACCACCTCCTTCCTTACAAGTAGCAGTAGCACCAATAAATTCAATTTACACCTGCTGCAGCTGCTACCTTTGAGGTTCCACATCTGTGCCCTCTACTCTGGGTTCAGACCCAGCCATCTGCTGGAGGGCCACCACCGGGTTACACAGCAGGTCAATGATTGTAGTGCCTGTCCCAGACATTCACGGGGAATCTCCTCTCCCTCTTTTCTCTCTTATATCTGTCTTTCCTCCTGGGGGGAGTGCCGGCAAGCCAGGCTGTCAGTATTCTCTCCCATTGCTGCAGACTGCATTAGTGGGCCTGTAACTCTATCCAGCTTTTAATGTTACCAGCCACTGCACTAGCCGCCTTGGGCCCCATTCATCTTGCCGATGTGTTTTTGCTATGACTGCGCAGCCGCAAAGTGCTTCAGCTGCAAGAATCAAGCACTCCCATGCATAGAGGAGCTCTTATCTGAGTAGTGCATGGTTGCGCTGCCTGCTGCCAAATGCGTCTCTCTGGGTCATGGCATGCCAAAGACTCACCACAACACCGGGGAGCATACTCTCTGGACCAGTGGCTACAGCACGCTTGTGTGCTCCTGAGGCTAGACAGAGCTGCATTATGGCCACCTCATACAGCTCCCATCTTGCTTCCCCTACACTTTTATCTCTTTCTCATCCTTTTGATGAGCTGACTTGTATCCTTCCACTGCTCACTTTTAGGGAACTATTTTTTTCTTTTTTTGTTATGCATACCATGAAGAGTGCATGTTTTTCCCAGCTATTTCCTTCATTTGATTCTTCCCCATCAAATACGACATCCCACACTCTGGATAATACATGCCCTGCACTTCATGTCCCATGTTGTTCTTCTCACCACAAAGTCTACCCCAATGCTGTGTTTCTCGCTGCCTCATGTGCTGTTACTCCTTTATTGCCTCTATGACACATAAAACTATTACGATATTAAATATTGCTGAAAACTGTTAAGGGTAGCAATTGTGTCGTAACATACTTTGTATGTAAAGTGCACAAATATCAACTACAAAAATAGTGGACCGAATATCATCATTAAATAGGTTCTATCAAATTAAAAATATTTACCATAGTATAAACCTAAAAAACCATATTAACATAACACATTTAAAAATACATCATATAACCTAAAAACAAGAAATACATGTATTTGTGTTTATATATATATACATATATATATAACAATTAAATATACAAAATAACCATATTATGAAAATAGTTTATTAACAATAGGTATATTAAAATAAAAGTAATAATTACAACTAATTATCTATTTATTGTTAGAAAACAAGCTTATAAATACAATTATTAAAAGTAAATACAATTTAATTAAAGAACTTAGACATAAAACATGCAAGAACATTAAAACTAAAACTACTTTAACATGAAATCACAAAAAATCTGATAGAAACAAAAAACACATTAAAAAAATGATTTTGGAAAGGGTCAAATTCATTATTACCACTCAAAAATTGAGCAACAGTGGGGAAAATGCAGAACTTTGTAGGTGTAAGATATACTGTTCTCACTCACACTGAGCAACAGTAGATAAGTTGTTAGACATTGAAGAATTCAGATTAAATTCTCCTACTCCTATCAGAGCAAAAGTAGGAAACGTGCTGAATTTGGAAGGGTCATATTTCGTATGCCCACTTCTGTATGAGAAAAGTAGGGACTGTGGGGGGCAGATTTACTATTCACCTCCCATTCTGAGCAACAGTGGGGAAATTGGTGAACTATATAGCGATTAGATTAACAGTAGTGTAAGTGTTGAACTCTGGAAGGGTCACATTTACGATTCCTACTCCTAAATTTAAAAAACAATAAATAAATAAAGAGATAAAACATTAAATAAGACAGCAAATCTGTTCAAATATATTTTACCATTATATAAGTAATGTAAATTATTAAAAATTTAAATGACATCACTAACAATTACGATTATAAATAAAATGTGAAAAAGTATTCACCCTTTAAAAACTATATATATATATATATATATTTAAATAAAATGAAAATGAAACAGTTCCAACTCTACTGCCATACAAATCCAACATCCACCAACATAAATAAAAATGCTAGAAACAAAAAAGTACACAGTTCCAAAATGCTATAAAATAAGTTGATATAAAATTACTAAAGCATAATACATTTAGGGGCATATGCATATTTCACAAATAGCTGAATTGCTCTTGAGCCAAGCAATAGGTCACAAGAGTGATGCAACTCTTAAGTTAAGGCCACGCAAGGCCATCTTGCGAGGCCTTGCCTGGCTTTATAAATCTAGAGTAACACAACACAGCACAACGCGTTGCATTGCGTTACTCTGCCCTGGCCATGCATCCACCCATGGATTTTAGCGCATGCCAGATTTACTATTACTGTTAGACCTGGAATGCATAAAAATCCTACACCTCCCCAGCTAAGGGATATTTAATTTCTCCATGTTATTTCCTTTTTCCATTCTGCAGCACACATAAAAAGAGGAATATGCCTCTAAGGGTTTTTTTGTGCAGGAAGAACCCCCTTCGTGCACAAAAAAATCCTGTCTGCAACAATCAGCACATTGTGTACCAGCACGGGAAAAGATAGGAATGCCTTGTACAATGTTAAGTACGGCACATTCCTGTTTTTTCCCTATCACACAGGGCCGCACAGGGCAGGGCAGGGCAGTGCAGTGAAGTGATTCGCTGTGTTGCGTGATTTTGTTTGTAAAATATGCCCCACAATTGATATAAAAAGTATGTAAACAATGCATTTATAGTCAATACTCTAATTACCAATTAACAGTTAAATAATTTTTTACGCTCTTTAAACATTATCTGTTCCATAACTCAAAAAGGAATTATTCACATAATAATCAAATTAACAAATTAAAATTTATAAAATTGACTATTTATGAACAAATAAAACAAATATATTAAAACAACTTCCCAACCTACTCCCCTACAGACCCAACTACCTCAACAACTCACCAATCGGTAAAGTCAAAATATATATAGTGTATATATTCCCAGATCAAAAATAAAATAAACAATACTAAAACAATATTGCATATAATTAATATTAACTCACACCACAAAAAGTAATAAAACAAAGAAACATATTATATACAACTGTATTACATTAAACACTAAAAAAATAACGATATTCTTACCTGCAATATTCCGACTCATATTCCTAAATGACAATATTTTTGACACCATATTTGTGTGCAGTTATATTTTTGCAACGATCTTAATTAAGATTGTACACCCTTTCGTCCCTCCTCCTCCCATCTGGTCTCATTTGTATTCCGATGTAATGCACCCTCATGTATTCCCCATTGTTTACCTCTAGTTACTCCTCCTTTTCTTGTCCGCCCCTCTAGGTCCATCTTAGATCAGTAAATACAAAAATACAATGGCACCTGTGTGATCAGTGGATGCACGCATGCATGGTGAAACATGCACAGGTGTACATCATCAAGCATGCATGCACCTACTGAATGACGCAAGGGCCATTCGATTAATGACTCATAATGTGCTGTTCACTCATTGCATCATATATATATATATATATTTTTTTTTACCAAAGCTGTATAGCTTCGGGGGAAAAAAGCATTTAGCTTTTTACTGATTTAGAACAACATTGTCGAAAAGCATTGGCCAAGCCAATAGGTCCCAAAAAGCAAAAACTATAGACTTTAAAATTAAATATTTACGATTGCATTGTGTGATGGATATACGGAAGCTTCAGTTACAGCTCACAAAGTTCAACATTATATATTTCTTTTCTTAAAAGATCAGAGAATTAATCAGCTATCTAAAATTCAGCATGACATCTATATAGCAAGTATCAAACTTTCGTGGTTTACTTATCAACGCTTTTCTAGGACAATTTTCTGTGTTGAGAAAATGTCAATGCTTCTTGAAGACTTTTAGGTATTATTATTTACCGCATTATATTCTGCTTAGCATAGAGGCCTGTCTTCAGCTGTTTTAGCCGGATTTGCTCTATGGCTCTCATAACTACATTGTGTTACTGTATTAGGTATGTATCCCCTTCACATAAAGCTACTTGTATTCACCTACTGGAATATATCTAACTGTTATCATGGCTTTAATTATAAACAAAGATGATGCTAGTAGGGGTTTCTTGTCTCTGAAATGTCTTTTTATGTGTCTATTTCAATTAAAACAATCCACAACAGTCATGCGCAGGCCACAGAGAACTCCGTAGACATGAGGCCTTGACCTGGGGAAAGGGGGGGGATTCCTTTCCACAGCCATGTGTATGGGGCAGATGGATGCACCACGAAGAATGTCATAAGGTTCTGTTGCACACAGACAGAACAACTACAGCACGTGTAGCTAACAGGGAGAGAGAGTTGTTAAGGGACCATTGTATGACCTCACCTACACAGATGTCAACATGCAAGAAGTACACCATTCTTGGAAGACGAGGCCTAACCATCTATGGAACTATCATACATTCATGTCCTCACATAGGACGATGAACACTTACCTACAAAGTGTGGTTTGCTTCATTAGTGCATTTCTCATTTAGCACTGGGATGTATCCAACATCACTACTATCCTTTGGTTGTACAGCCGTCTAGTAATGGCTTCCCTAGTTTGGATGAGATGATGCTCCTTCTGTCTACCAGTATGTTTTCTCTTTATTAAACTGCCAGATCAATATTAACATTGTGTGTAGGTCGTCTAAAATGTGTTATGGTGCCTCCCAACCACAAAATTAAAAGCAACTGACCCTGCTTGTCCTTTCTATTAGCATGTTAGATCACTCATATATTGCCCGCATGGAGTCAAGCATCTTTCTCAGGACTGTAGATGTTGGTATCCCCCATTGAGTATTGTGAAACGCTCCCTGACTCTTAGTACTCGTTTTTCAATGACATTCCATATATCTTTGTGTTTTCATAAGGATGGGTATCAAAATAGAAATGCCCCTTGTTCGTAGAACAAGAACACTTTGGGGACCAGCAGTGCACTCACTTCCCTCGCAGGACTGGTACCATTTCATAAGTAGCAATGCAAAACAATACCCTCACAGGACAGGTACAAACTGGGGAGCAGCAGTTCAAGCTTTGTTTCCTCTGGGGTCATGTATAATCTTTCCTACCCCACAGAAAGAGTCCATAGCGCAGGCGTCTTGACCCTGCAGTAATAGAGCATATACAGTTCAGGAGTGAGTAGCATCTAGGTTACAAGCTGATCTCTGTAGTAGTTGATTAATCCACTTAGATGAGTAAATCGGAAGACAAGTGAGTGAAAATGTGAGTGCTGACACCGCTTTAATTTAGATGACATTCCATGTCAGAACATTTGTTGTTGCTCTTTTTCACACCTTCTTCTTTCACTTGCAATGCAGTCAGTGATGTTTCGATTTGTCCGTGAAGGTCCTACTGCTGCCACTGCTGTAACTTCTGCTGTCATATCCTCCACGCATGCTGCTGTCATAGCCTGTGTATTCTACTGCTGTCATTCACATATACATTTGTCATATATATAAGATGAGTGAGAAACAGGCTGATACTAAGCACAGGCAAAAACAAAATAATACACCTCTATAGCACACAGGAGCTCCTGCATCTCTTGACTCTTCTGATCTCTTTATTCCCCATCTATTAAATATTATCCTTGCTCTCTCACTATGCAGTATGTATTTCTATACATTCTCTCCCTTCCTCCCATTTTCTCACTTTATATCTTTCCCTCCCTCTCAGGTTAACTCCTTTGGCTTTTAGTGTTTTCTATGTTCAGTGTCTTCTTAAGTTCCTCTTGTTTCAGCCTAATATCTCTATACAACTTTTCTCTTGCCTCCCTCACTATCATTGTTCACACCTGTCTCTCTCCCATCTATTTCTCTCGCAACCTACCCTGTTACACTTACTATCTCTCTCTTCTCATTATCCCCAATCGCCCACCCCTCTATCTCTAATCTACCTCCTCTTACTTCCTCCTATTCCATTCATCCACCCCCTACTTCACCACTTAGAACCAGTGTTGGAATTTGTACCATCCATGCCAAAGGCACATTTTCTACCATCTCTATTAACAATTGTACCACATTTGAGGCTTGTGTCAGTCATTTGATGTCACCTCTGGGTGCAGCCTAGGCATTAATCTAGTTTCCTCTTCCTCAAACATTACCCCAGGTCTCTCTTTTGTATCCCACCACACTCTCTTTCTCATAGTTACTACCTTTAACTCTTTGTTAACCATTCATCTTCTTTACTCTTGTAAAATGCATGGTTTTCATAGTTTCTTCTCAGCTTCTCATCCTGTTACATTCCCTTTCTCTATCACACATTACCTCATTTCTCATCCTTCCCACGCTTTACATTTCCAGGTTTTGTTTCTCTCCATCCTCTGACACCCTGGCTTATCTTCCTCTTACCACTTTCCTCTAACTCACCACACACACCACTCACTTACCGAACGTTTTCTCACTGTCCTCTCACAGATACAATCCTTTCTTACATCTTCCTTTCACATATCCTCTAGCTTCATCCTCATCTTACACCCTTCTCTCTTAGATCCTCGTCTGTCACACACGTCTTACCATCCCATTTTTACTATCATACCACTTTTTCAGAATTTCCCCTCAGACAAGCACATAAACAGACAACCTCCTTTCAAATTCTCTTCCCTTCACAAACCCTTACTTACCCTTTTTACATTTACCCTTCCCTACACTAAGCCTTACTCTGGTCATGTTCCTCTCGTTCTCATCTAATGTTTCTCATAAACACATTCCATTTCCCCCCTCTATTTCCTTTACACAGATGCACACACGAGAATTGTTGTGTTGTTTACACTCCCTACCACCAGTGCAATTGCTGAATTATATTTTTTCAGTCTTATGCATGTGAAAACAAACCTGTCATTCAGAATTAGGCAATGCCAATTTAGAGGCCCTGCTGACAGAGGATTGGAATCTTAAATCACTGCAACAACGATTTCAAGTTGAAACTTGTATTTATTTGTGAAAAGTGAACAAACTAAAGGCTTAGAACCATTTTAATGCTGATGGATTCTTTGGTTTCTTGAAGAGTAGCTTTAAACTAGTTGATCTGTTGCATATACAGCTTCCTAGCTACCACCCAAGTAACTCTGCTCAAGTGAGACACACAGGTACCATCCTCTTCAAGCAAGTTTTGAATGCACATACATTGGGTGTTTTGAAATACTAGCCTCGGTGTTGCACGAGTTCAAAATGTTAAGGGCCTCCATTTGATACACATGTAAATATTTCTAAAGTGCATCGATAGCAGCCAAAATGTATGTTCACCTGGCATGTTCTATTACCCTTTGAGTAAGTCTTTAGTATCTATTTAAGAAGATGTTAAACTATATGGCAAGGGAAAAACGATATTTAATGTGTTCTTTAAGCTTTAAGCTTTGTCTTTTGACGGTTAGCCTACACCTGTACATGACAACATGATGGAAACCTTATAAAAAGTAGGAATTAAGTAAATTAAGGAGATAAGAAAGTATACTTCAATATATCTTTTCTCATTAATTTAGTAATCCTGAAGTATAACATTTGTCTAGAAAACTATTGTGTCTTGCTTCAGTTTCATATCAGAAGAGTTTAGAGTAGTTTTGTAATTATACTATATTCTCTTAATTTCACAAAGTAGGAATAATATCCCTTTTTTCTTTAGTTATTTGTGCCCGTTAGTGGTGCCCTGAGAGGTATACATGTGGCCAGTACTGGGTGCCCTGAGAAGTACAAAGGTCAGCTTCTGGGTCAGCTTTCTCTCAGGTGCCCTTGAAAGGGTTCGTCTGTCTTGTCCCTTGTCCCTTGTGCCCCTGGCCTGACAGATAGATTCTTTAAAAACAATTTTGGGAGGGGAAAGTAATAACTAATAACTGAGACGCTCCTCTGACTTTTTAGCTATATCGGCTATTAAGAACTGATGGGAAAACATAAAGGGCCTCATTACGATTTCGGTGAACGGAAAGCCCACCCTCCAAAATTCTGACGGGGAGGTTGCCGCCATTGTGGCAACCTCCGTTTCCACCTGCTGGCCCAGTGGAAAATGGCCTACAGCATTGTCTCCGGCTCGTAATAGAGCCGGCGGAAATTCTGTAGCGCAGGGTTCACCAGCATCCTCGCAATGTTCACTGCCTGCAAAGCAGACAGTGAACACTGCGACGGCGCTGGCCAGGGGGGCCTCTGCACTGCCCATGCCAAGTGCACAGGCACTTCAGGAGCCCCTCCGGCGGCACCCTGCACCCGTTCTCTGCAAGCCTTTTTATGGCAGTGCTACTGCCATGAAATCACTGAGAACGAAGTCGTAATCCCCCCTTGCAGATTAGGACTGCCAGGACGACTAATCCATGTGGTGTTAGCGGTCTGACTGGAGTCGTAATATGGCACTTGGACTACCCCATAGGTGGCGGTCTGACCACCACCGCAACCCTGGTGGTGATGAGACCACCAGGTTCGTAATGAGGGCCAAAATGACTGGCTAAGGTTCAGGGGGTCAGAATGGTCCCTCCGCTTCTCGGCAGGAGAAATCAAGTATCTTGTCTTTCTTATCCTCGACCATGGGGGCACTGGCGAAAGAAATAAACCATGTGGCGGATGAACTGGCTCATTGCAGTGATTCCTCTTCACTGGTCAGTAAATGAAAAAAAAAAAAGATAAGCAAGACTACAGGAGGATGTATGGTCAGTTATCCTCAGAGAGGTCTACCTCAGGATGAGTGGAGTTGATCAATAATCAATCACAATCATGTCTGGACTCTTATTATGTCAAGTTAGAACTTTTAATTAAGAGATTGTTGGATCCCCTCACAGTTAGGTTTTAAAATCTGGAACATGTGACATTTAATGCAAACAGAGACACGACTCTGGGATCTTCGGGCCCCTCCATAGGTCAGGTGCCAAATACCTTAAAGGACGGTGGAGCTGACATTGTGGGGGAGAGCTTACAAGATGTGGTCCGAAAAGACAGCAGAGGGAAATATCGGCCCGTCCCTAATGATATGAATTCCCAAAAGAACCTATGCCTAGATAATAATGTAGTATACTTGCGGGATGGTGGAGCAAGTATAATCAGGCCAATTATAAAGCAGGTGGGGGTGTTCAAACTGAGTTAAGGCAGAGTGAGAATGAAGGAAAGGCGCTGGATCTACCAATTATAGACCTCCCTCCCAAAGCCACCCTATACGTGGTGGTCTTCAGGAATGTCCCCCCTTCTAGTGGACAAATGTAATGAATTGTTCTAAGAATAAGGTATCACACTGGCTTAGTACTCACCTAAAATTAGTAATGGGGATATGGGATAGTATAATCATGGTGAGGAAAGTGAACTGGTTGGGAAAGAGACTGATGTTTTTGAGGGGTGTGTGCATAGTTGTAACTTTTAACAGCGCAGAAGTGTTAGAACATGTGATGACCTTGGCCCTTCCTTTGAATGGTCTGTGGTTCTTGAGTATTCCTTTTTACAGGCTAGCACATGTTACACCACATAGCCCTCTTTGGGAAACTGCCAGTGTTAAAGCATGTTCTAATAGATCTGCCCCTTTAAGCCAGATAGATGATTGTGACTGTACCAAGTGGAGACTACTCCAGTGAGGCCAGTGTTCCCCAATGTCAAGGCTCCTGAGGGTGGTCACAGGACAGTCCTCTTTAAAGAAAAGGGGTCAGAGTTTTCCTTACTCTGTTGGAACATAGCGGAGTTTTCTTCCACATTCAATGACATTTCTTTTCAAGGATTTCTGAAGAACCATTATGTTATTTACCTTCAAGAGACATGGGAATGCAAAAGCAAATTTCATCTTGAGGGTTATTCAATGTATTTTATTCCAGCAAGGATGGTTATTTTCTGTCCTTTAAGTTAGTAGGGAGGGTAAAAGAGCTATCATCATCTTTCACCTTCATGCAACCTCTTAAGTTTACAATTCTAGGGTTTATAAACTTTGTTTCAGTAAATTGTTATAATGTGAAAAATTGGTCAACAAACGCCTCTTGTATTTACAGTTTGTCTATATATATATATATATATATGTATATATATATATATATAGCATCACTGGGTCATATGAGGGAATGAAGTACAACACAACTGTTGTTGACTGGAGGTTTTAATACATATCCCTGTGGGTTGAGCAACATAAGAGGCCTGGATCCAGATAAACAGGTATAAACCAGTTAAATTAGGACAAAGTGTGCATTGTCTAGCGTGGTTTACTGCACTTTCAGATAATTATAACTTTGTGTATACCTTGGATACAATTACTGACCCCACTAATGGAGTATTGGTTCCAACATATAGGGGTAATGGATGTGCCTCTATCATAGCTTTTATTTTTATCTTAGGGTCTTTATAGTTTTGACATCCTAAGTCACCCCTATAGTGCCCTCAACCCACTTGTGTTAAGGATGAGGGGTATAAAGATGGTAGCTCAAAAGAAATCATCATTTAACCATGTATTAGCTCAGGGCAAGCCCCAGGACCAAGGCAAAAGGTTAAGATGATCATTAGTGGATCCTGATGCTTTTGCATCTTCTTTATTTCAAAGGTGTGCTACTGAGCTTGGGATTTGCCTGGAGCCCGTCTCTTTGGATGAAGCGCAGTTGAGTGCTTCCACCGATGTGACAGTCCAAGTTAATACACTTTTAACTTCTAATAGTAAAAGATTAGCATCTCGGCCCTCAAAGTGGTTTGATCCTCCCTGTTCTCGAGCACTACGAAATTTAAAACTGGCAATTAAGGAATTATCTAAAAATCTCAAGAAAGTGAGATTATGTCTGTGAATCTATAAGGAGGCTTTAAGAAGGAGGAAGTGGGAATTTAGGTTAAAAGTCTTGGAGGATCCCCCGCCAATATTTTGAAAAATAGTTCCATGTTTTGAGGAATAGTGAACCAGCCTAGCTTTGCAGGGGAGAGTATCCCTAAATATGCCATCAAATACAAGTTTAGGATTGGGTGGTACATTTCAAGACGATGTTCAACTGAAGCGGAGATGATAGAAGTGAAAAGATTGAAATAGTGTTTGAAAAATCTAATCTGGTTTTCACTATTGATGAGGCAATGAAGGTTATTAGTGGACCCTCTAGGAATAAGGCCCCAGGCCAGATGGAATCCCCCCAGACTTGTTTATGGCATATAGTGAGGATTGGGCCCCAATCTTAACATTGGTATTAAACGTGGCAGTAAGAAGGGGTCCTTTGGCTTCCTGGTTGTTATCCACAATAATCCCCATATTCAAGAAGGGAGATAGGTCTATAACAACCTGGACTACTCCTATCTCTCTTCTTGATTCTGTAGTGAAGGTGTTGGGAAGGATTCTGTTCGAAAGGTTACGTTCCTGGGCAGAGGAAAATAATATTATAGTGGGAAGCCAATATGGATTCCAACAGGACAAGTCAACTATAGATCAATGTACAAATCTTTTTCAGGTGGCTAGTAAATATACGATTTCCAGATGGGAAAATATGTACCTGGCATTTATGGCCCTTACAGCGGCTTTTGATCTGCTGAACAGGAATTAATTGTGGGTAATTCTGATCGAAATGGGAGTAGACATCAGTATTGTGTCTTTCCTGCACGATTTGCGCCTAGATTTCCGGGCAATGGTCAGATATCCGGCTGACAAAGGCTGCTCTGAAAGTTTTATGACTAGTCAAGGAGTCAGACAAGGGTTTTATTACACCCAGTGGTTGTTCTGTTTATATATAAATAGGTTGGAGAAGGTGCTGGTGGACACCAAGGCAGATTGCCCCCAGCCCGTTACTTCTTTAGTTATACGTGGACGATGGGGTTCTGATGTTGAGAAATTCAAATAGTCTGCAGGAGTTACTAGATTCTTATGACTCCTTAACAGACCGTTTAGATCTTACAACTAATTTGGCCAAATCGCACGTTATGGTGGTGGGCTGTAAAACCCCCAAGCATAGGACATTTTGCCTAAAGGGTTCCCCTTTAGACAAAACAGAGTCTTTTACATATTTAGGCGTCTAGTTTGATTCAAAACTAAATTGGAGGCCCCTGATGGAGGCCAAGAGGAGGAACTTTAGGAAGGCAATTGGGGCAGTTTTTAGTTTTGAGTCTCGAATAGGGTGTCACCCACTGAAGGTTTTAATGAAAGTATATGAAGCAAATGCACTTCCAGGAATTTGTATGGGGGTGAATTGTGGGGGTATTGTCTAGCAAAGGAGTTGCAGGTTGAGGAGAACATTTCTAAAGTGTGTGCTCTGTACTCCTCGAGGTACTTCCAATTGTGTAGCTCATGAGGAAGTTAGGGTAAAGTACTTGTGCAACTCTATTGCCGTGAGGCCTCTGTCGTCCTGGGTAAGAGTTTGAAGCAAAAAGGAGTTGGGTTTAACCAGACAGATTGTGCAAGATTGTCCATAATTATCCAATGTCTTTAAACTCCCTTGGTTTAAGTATCTAAAGGACTGTTTTGTCAAAATGGCCCATGAAAGGATGTTCACGAATCCGGAGGGGCATTGTTAATAATGATTATAAATGGGTTAAAGATTTTTATAGGGAGAGAGCTTGATAATTAAGCGAGGAAGAAAAGTTGTTTAAGCCCTCTGTTTGCCAATATGTTCTGATTACCACCACATGGGACATGGAGCTGTATTTAACCTTGGTATAGAATAACAAGTAGAGATGTTTTTTAACCTGATTTATTCAACAATTAAAATTGGAGAACTTCACTCCACCTAATCCTAGTATGGATCTGTTGAAATAATGTTGCATGATAATACCATTAAAGACTATAAAGGTAATAGAATGAAAATATCATTGGATGACAAAGAAACCACTGTCAATAATTTTAAAGAAGTGTTGTATTTTGGGTAAGGTTAATCTATGGATAGTTATGTTAAAAGGAAAATTTGATTTTTTGACTTTACCGTGAGGAAACATAATTGATTTTGTTTGAATGATAATGCTGTTGATTGCAACATATTTTTTAGAAAATCATATGCAGCGTTAAAGTGGCCATTCCCCCACGCCATATTTACAAACAGGCACAATGCATGCTTTGCGCCACTTTGCAACTCCTTGTGACACCTTATGACTGTGCCAGGCATAATTTATTCGAGGGGGGCATTCCCATGCAGGGCGGCCCAAAAAATGGTTCAGCGAAATTTAGAAGACTTCTCAGGGCAGGTGTGAAAGTGATGCACCCATAATTATCTATGGGCTTGCCTGTGCTTTGCAGCACTAGCACCAAAACTTTTGGCCAGTACTCCAATTAAGCAGAGGTGATAAATCCATGGTTGTGACTATACCTGGATGAGGGAGTGGTATTAAAATTGTTGGAAGGATTTACAACAGGCTTTCAGATTCCATATGAGGTCATGCCATAGAGTTGCTGGGCTGACAATTTGAGGTTGATGAAAGGAAGCTTTGTTGTGAGCAAAACTGAATAAAGAGGTTCAGGCAGGTGGGATGGTGGGTTATTTTGAAGGGAGTAAGGGCCAGATGTATCAAAGCTTTTTACATTCACAAACAGTGTGAATCACAAAATTCCACTGTTTGCGAATGCAAAAAAGCCTTTCAGAATGTATCCCTGAAATTGCAACTCCATTTGCAATTCTCTAAATAGGGAATTGCAAATAGGGAATACCTATTTGCGATTACCAGTGCACATGTATCATGCATTTCCTAAATGCAAATTTGGCATTTAGGAAATGCAATTACCACAAATTGAAGTTTGGTGTTAAGAATGTGCAATTTTTAAAAAATGCATCAAAAATAAATTTTTAAAAATGACATGTCCACAAATATTTTTTGGGGTGCATCAAAGGGGGCCTTAGGCCGCCAGCACCCTGGGATTTGTATTACCTAATTTGCGAATTCCTAACAGGAATTCGCAGATTCTGAAATGCAAAACCATTTGCACCTATGGGCCTACATGCCCATATGGATAAATGGAGTCCCATTCCTTAATTGCGATTCGCTAATAATTGTAATTTTTAAGAAATTGCTATTACCAAATAACAATTTTCATACATCCCATTTTGCATTTCTCAAATAGCGATTTCTTAAAGTTTGCTAGTTAAGTAATGCAAACCGGGAGCTTGATACATCTGGCCCTTTGCTCCCAGACTTAATTAGTTTGCCCCTGGGAGTTTATCCCAAGAAAGTGGAAGGAGAATTCCAGCTCATATACCTTCTGTCATGGTCAGAATGTAATCAATAAATGACTATGGAGGTGTGGGATGGGGGCTGAGATGAGTTTAATAGACATGCAGTCAGACTTGTGCCAGTACAGCTTGAGCATTTCCATCTGCTTTGTATTCAGTTTGACAGGCCTTTCTTTACAAAGCAATGCGGATGGGCTGCTCTTTAACATGTGCCATTTTTAAGATGTTAAGCTCCTCTCTGGAATATGTGTTAATGTAGTGCAATTAGAGAAAATGTGGCCAGATGATTTTCTTTGTTAGCAGAATGGAAGGGTGGATGGGGGGAGTAAAGAGATTGATGAGAGTTGTGGAGGAACCTGATGTTTAGAGTCATACATAGAGTGGGTTTACAGAACTAGGTAGCTTATGCTTTGTCACAATTCCAGTGATCCAGATTCCATGAGTTAGCCCCAGGGTGGACCTACTAGGAGCAGCAGTGCCAGAAAAAATGTGGGACCAATGGAGCTAAGAGTTGAAAGGTTACACAGAGAGTTGCTGGCTCCTTCCACCAGAGGTTGCTACCAGCAGAATCCCTGAATAGGGGGTGAGATAAATGAGCAGTGATAGGGATGGCATGGTAAGCCAGAGGAATGATGTGGTGAATTTTGTGATGTCACTGATCGACAAAGGGCTGTCATAGGGATCCTATGGGGAAAAATAGCAGGAATAGCTTACTACAGGAAGTGCTTCTCGAGATATGAGCTGACTTTGCTATTGGGAGGATTTGGAAGTAGCAGGGATGTGCTGCAGAGAGAAGAGGGTAGGTGACAAGAGTAGGTTTATATCAGTGGAAGTGTTGGAGGATATTTTTGAGCAAGCAAAAACTGTGTGTGTATTTGGAAGTCCCTCATGTACTGGGTCATAGTCTGCATTACGTTCTTTTGAGCTTCCAGAATACCTGACGTGGTGGGGTAAAGGCTCACGTGTGATAGATCATCTGATACTGGGCTGAGAGCAGTTACATGTCGGTGTGCAGAAAAGCAAGATTTATGGGGGGAGGGGTCAGGGTCAAAAGTGTTTTGATGAAGTCAGGAAGTAAAGTTGGAGCTGTGTCCAGAGAAGGCTTATTGGAGTTATGTGGATGAAATGGGTTGGGCACAGAGACAATTTCTATTCATGAGGACAGCAGCAGGTTAACAGGCAGGCAGCAGTTGTATAACATAAGCCCCCATGGTGCAGGGGGCCCTAGCTCCACAGGGCCCCCTCAGCTAAAGTGATAGGTGGTGAGCTGGGGAGAGGGCCCCCTCCATATATTTTTGCAGGGGGACCGCCTCAAGTTACCTACCGCCACTGGTTGACAGGTATTGGGATGTTTGGAAATGTGTATACAACTTAGACAGTGACCCCGGAAAAGTTTTAGTACATATTCGTTTAGGATCAGGGCAGCAGCAGAAGCATATTGGTTTTGATGGGGGAGCGCAGGCTGAAGAGGCTTCAGAGGTGGAGATCAAACAAGTTATGAAGTGACATGGGCAAGAGAGCTTAGGGCAGATAAGCAATAATAAGTTTTGAATGCAGTGGCTACAGGCCTGAAAGGGCAAAGGAGGAATAATGTTTGGATGTGCAGACATTCAGTAATGAAATATACTGGGAACTACATGCAAAAACCGCCATACGGACATCATTTGGATTGAATGAGGAACAAGTGTTGGTGGTTTGAACTGGTTGTAGTAGCATGCATTGAAGGCAGTTGTTTAGATAGGACAATCCCAGACATGGTTTTGATTCATTTGAGGTGAAAATGACTAAATGCAGTCATCTGGTTTGGAACTGCTGAAAAAGATGAAAAATTGTTTTATGCTAATTAGGCAGGTGGAAGTGCACTGATGTTATTAGCATGGATATAGAGAGGTGCCAGAAGCCTATTAACTGGGCACAAAAGGAGATCAACAGGGAGGTGTCTGGTTTTTCCATTACACTAGGGTTGCGAGATAAGAGGGAATTGGTTAAGAATGCCCCATGTTTTGAGAAGAAGGATTGCACCTGTCTTTGCTGGATAAAAGAATGTACTTTGAAAAAGGTGATGAAAGTACTGAAGAACTGGTAGGCAAAGAAAATATGGGAGGTGAACATGGAAAGAACGGATCAAGGGGAGAAATAACAGCCAGCCTGGACCAAAAGTGGACAAGCTGAGAAGAAAAAGTATGGTGATTCAGGGACAAGGGATAAGAAAATAAGTTAACTGTTAAATATGTGTGACGGATGTAGCGTTAAAGGAAGGGGAGGGGACTTTAGAGCATTTATAAGTGTGAGCAGTGTACAGAGATGGGGGATGGGTTTGTGTTGAATACTAGATTGTTGATGAAGGATATTTGGAGTGTTTCAGAAACCAAAGGATACAATTATTGGAAGCTCTGCTTGTTGTGAATAAATCTGCTTTTATACAGATATGAGCATTAGAAGAAGTCCTTCCCAAAATGGTTGGTGGGGGGACCACACACATCCCCACATGCATATGCACACTCACACCCTTGCAGACATGCACACTCACACCCATTCACAAATTTAGATATTCATACATACACACACAAAACAGTCAATAAAAACACAACACACCTGCTGCATCTCTCAGGGGGACACGCCTCAGAGGTGCTTAGAGGGTTAGGACTACTGCCTGCCCTTACTGAATGACATTAAGTCAGCCAGTGAGGGGAGGCAGCAGTCTCTACCTTGTCAGAGAGACTACTGACCCCACCCACTCTGTGACAAGGTGTCAATTATAGACATTCAGCATTGGGCACTTCAGGGCTTAAAACGGAAGCACCCAAGTATGAGTCTGTCACTGACAACCCCCCTTGTCACAAGGGGAGGACCTCGAGAACCTTTGTAGAGTTGAGCAGGTTATGTCCAAAGAAGCTGTGATATCCTGTGTCCAGCAAAGTTCAGCCCAGGCAGCCAGGAGACTGCTCATTTAGTGCATGTTTAGCTTCTGACTGCCTGGTCTGAAAATAAGGAATGTCTGTCAGACTGACCTTTGCTCACCCTGAAAGACACTCTTTATGTCTAAAAGATGTGGGATGTCCCCTTCATCCATAAGGATTGGCCGCTGCTGTAAATACTTCTCTCTTCATTTTTCCTGCTGGCAAATGGTTTTGCTAGTGGTTGGTAGATGTTGCAGCAGCTAACTGGCTTTTTGATTTCCAGAAAATGCCTTATTCTAGTGAATGAACCATCACTTTCATTGTTTTTGTGTTTCTTGTAATTATTTCCAACTCTAAATATTCAGCTGTTTAATTTAGCCATCTACTTGTGCGGACTGATGATGCTCGGGCCCACATTTATATTTTTCGTCTCTGATGGACCTTTTTTGGGGTAGTTGAGAGGTAAAGAGAGTTAAAACAACCCTTCAAATCAATTAACACTGTAAGCTATTTAGTCACACATTAAATCCAGGAGGCAGTAAATAAAGTTCAAAAGTTGATTACAAATTAAGAGCAAACTGATGTAAATGAATCTCAAGAACATGCTACAGAAGTACAAAATCACCAAAGGTGAAGTAAAACATTGAGTGAAATTAAATTGTATAAGCATAAAACATAAGAGAATTTCAGTTAAAGCAATACAAACGATGAGAAATATAATCTGGTGATCAGAATATAAATCTCAATTCTCTTACCTAGTCATTGAAGAAACTAAGTTAATCTAAATACCCTAAACTATGTTACAGGAAAATCCTGATAATCTCAGGAATCACAGGAAAGTGTCAGCATAACAGAAACCTCAGCAGACATTCTAATAGATGGGTTTTGTATGGCATAAAGCCATACAAAGAAATAAGGGTAGAGAGGTTTGTATGCTTCCAAGTCTCAAGGGACCCGGCTCTCATCTAACTAGGTGAATACCAATTATACCTACAGAAACTTCAAGACGTCTACGTCATCAAAACCAGTAGTTTTCCATATTCCATGAACAGGTGAAATTGTCAACTCCCCTCAGGATTCTCATCCCACAAATCGAACATCAAGACCTTGAAAGTCTCATGGAGCCTGGTACACAAACAGGAGTCTTTTCTTCTCAGTTGATTAGTGCTCCCTTGTCTTTGCCAAGGTATCATCCCATGCCCAACTATCTTTCACGCACAGCATGCTTTTCCTTAACGGTACACTCACACAAATGCACTGCAAAGAAAGAAAATTGCAACATGAGCAAAACTCCACATTGAATGTTAAACACAAGAATCAAACATTTCATGTCTTTGGTTATGCTACCTTAATAAGTAATTGAAAGCACATTTCAAATACATGATTACAAGTGTGTCTTTGCTATTATACATGGAACAAAAATCATAAAGGAAACGCAATTTTACGCAGTTTCACCATAACACCATAATCCGAGTACATAAGTGTGCATAAGTACTACATTTCAGCCTGGTAAAGTCACACATTAGAACACACTTGTATATGAATTTCTAATTTGCCGTTGTAAATGCACCTTCAATATTATGATTTGAATGTTTCAATTTATATTAGTAGCATTAAGACACACATTATTTGTGTTGTTGATTACAATATTATGTCACTTCTGTAACACATGATGATGCAACCAAAATTATGCATTACCAATCCCCCCTCTGATGACGAATTAAGTCATCACAATCATAATAAAATCCTTTAATGAGACTGACTAAAACCTCAAAGTTTTCATCAGATTCCATCTATGCTCCACCAGACACTTCATGCCATCATAACATTTACATCGATTCTCTTCCAGCTCAACATCCGCTCTCTTTCTCTTCTTTGCCTGTCTAAATTTCATCCTCTGAAAAATTTGGAACCTACAACTAAGACTATTGCAAAAATGGCAATAACCAACAATGGTTTCAGAACGAAATCCACAATTCCACTTGCTAAGTTTCCAAACCATCTGCCTACAGCAGCAAATCCATTTTCAAAAGCTTTCCATGCAACTGTTGCTTTCGATCCTTCTTCAAGCTAGTAATTCTCTGAATGTATTTCTCCAAATCCTTACTTTTGTCTCAGATGTAAGTACAGCATTGCTGAACTTTTAGCATCCGGCAGACTCCACCCTCTTTTTTGAGGAGAACGTTTAAGGCAAGTCTGTTCTGCAAAACCAAACGTCTTATCACTACCATCTCAGTATTCACAAGCAAAAAGGAATTTGTTGTACTTGTTTCCAGTTTATCCAGTAATGTAGACAGCTTCCTAACATCATTCAGAATCAGACTTACAGATGGAATCAATGCACCAAAAATATCTCCTACCACTTCTCCAGCACTAGCATGTCCCCTCATTTTAAGTTTTGTATCCCATACAGGATCATCAAAATGTTCCACATGATAAATCTTTTCAAATACTATACCTAAAACACATGGACCAATCCATCCCTTGGGAAATTTGAAATAAGCATATTTTCACATATAAAGTATACTCTGGAAATCACAGGATCTTTTCCATCTAAAAGTAATTCACTTTTTTCTCCAACCTCAAAAGTGTGTTCACAATCACTCTTTAATATAAATAAATGATACAAATAACTTTGATAAATTTTCATGCACAATTTTCCCCTATACTGCTAATCTAATGCTAGAGCATGTTGGTTTCCGTTCACTTGACGTTCAAATTCTTCTCTATTCCACCTGTGCTGTTTCCTAAGGTCTTTATCTATTTCAGATGTGGGCTCTAGATCCCCTCTTCTGTCTTCCACTGGATTAAAAAAACTTCTCTACTTTTGTCATGTCACAAATCATATCATGTCTGTGTGCATATGTAGTGTCTAATGTTGTGAGAGATACAAAATATTGACCAGCTATTTCTGCACCTTTGAAGTAAAGATTTGTATTCATGTGTTTAAACAAAGGGACTTCTGGACGAACTACTTCATAATTTTAGAAATAATATTGAAATCTACTCTGTCTTTAAAATATACTCAATAAAAGACTACAGGAAACTCCATAGGTCAAAAGAATGTGATGCCTTGTGAAACTGAGGCAGGTACTTGCGAACAAATGTAGCAATCTCTTGCATCCATAGTGTCAATATACTCATAAAGCAACTTATACAGTTGATCCAATTGAAAGATCTCCTCTAGAAGTGTGTACGTGCAAATCTTTCTCATTTAGTGAGTACATCCTGTCATCAGTAGGAAATGAGGTCTTAGGGACACTCGTAGATCTAATGCAGAGCTTAATTTTAAACAATGGTTTCAGCACTTATTTCTTAGGGTAGACACTTATTTTTCCACCTCAAGCATTTGTTGCAAGCAAAAGACACATATGGGAAAGAGAGAGGAAGAACAAAAATGAAAAAGTTTCACAAAGGGAGAAAGCCAAAAGCTGCAAGAGTGAGTGAAGGGGCAGATAGAGGTGGTAAATGGATTAAAGATGCCACAAGTGTCTTTAGGATTACGCTGCCTCACTATTCTGGGATCACAGATTTAATTACAGCAGCCACATTTCAGAGGATAGCTTTGAGCGCAGGCACATTTTTATTTACAAATCAGGCTCTGAACTAATGCCCTCTATACTAGACTGTGTAGGTGAACTCAACCCTATAACCAAAGCGGTTACTACTATAAATGTCATGGCTAACACTCCTGTAAGTATGTATCTACATCTGCTAGTGGTATTGCTACTAGGTTCCATGTTTTCTCTAATTCCAGACCTGTTTTAATGAAATGCAGCAGCAGTAATGGTTTGCTTGTGTTTCACTTATGCAAAGTGGCAAAACAAAGTCCATGTGATAAATTGTAATAGATTTATTTACAAAGGACTTTGTGAGTCTTCCTTATCCCTACTCCATGTTCAACCCGCTCTTCTTCTGCAAAGTCAGGCCTCAGTACACTTCTTTGTTCCCTAACAAAGTCAATACAAAGTCTCCACATAAGGCACAATTCAAATTCACTAATAATCACATACAGTGAGAAATATCTCAGCACAGAAAACCCAAAGAGCAATTAGAGCCCAGTGTTCCCAAAACTTTCTCTTTCCTTCATTTGCAGCAATGTACGTCCATTCAGGTGTAGAGTACCTCCAAGAGGGCACGCTAGTAATTTTAGATCTCCTCAGTGCCAATCTTTCAGTTTCACTTTCAGATTCACGTTTGCTTAGATCAGAGTTCTCATTGTCCTCTGGGATTGTTTAAGGCACACGTTGCTTGAGCAACCTCAATTTCCCTGTTTCTTGCCTTCTGGGCCAATGGGCTCCAACTTCTACTCGCTTTCTCACAGCACTATGCCCTTCTTCAGGGTCTGAATCTGTAGTTGATTCATTCACCACTACAGCGCGAGGCTCTTCCATCTTAGATTAAACTGTGGTTCTCTCCAGACCCCCGATCAGGCCTATCATGTGCAGTTTCAGGCTCTCTTTGATCTCCAGGCACTTGACTAAACTGCTCCCCTTGTCTCTCTATCACCACTGCTACTTCTGGTACAGGTGATGTCACCTTTCAAGGACACTCAACTCTGCGAATATGGGAAGCGTGTATCCATTCAAGGAAACCTCCACATTTAACAGCTCCCTTTGTCACCAAGATGACTTGATACAGCCCACACCAATGAGACTCCAAACACGTCTTCCTTATGTCTTTCTTCACCAGGACTCAGTCGCCGATACTGAGGTCATGGCACTGTTCCTGATGCAGAGGGGCTGTGGCTGCTCCGACCTCATGAGGCACAGAATGCACTACGTCAGCTAGCCCTTTGCAGTAATCAAGAACCATGTCATCTGTAATGTTCCCAAGTGCATTCGTAAGTATAGCTGGCAGTCTCATGGGGAGACATCCCCCTCTTCTGATCATGTACACTGTGAAAACTCAGCAACACAAGGGGCAAAGCATCAGGCCATTTCAAAGATGTTGAAACATGCACTTTTGCCAATCTGGATTTCAGTGTCCCATTCATCTGTTCGACAAGACCCGAAGTTTCAGGTCTATAGCTGCAATGTAGTCTCAGTTCCACTTGCAATACTGCCCACAACAATCTCAGGACCTCAGTATTGAATTGAGTCCCTCTGTCTGACACTAGAGAGGTCGGGGAACTTGAACCTTGGAATAAGTTCTCTTATCAACAGTTTTGCTACAGTGAGACTGTCATTTCTTCTGGTCAGGTAAGCTTCACCCCAATGTAAGAAGATGCACCTGATCACCAGGACACATTTTAGCCCGTTACATATAGGCATTACAATATAGTCCAACTGCATCCCATTAAAAGGACCTCCTGATCTTCCAATGTGGCAGTGTTGCTGCAGTTCTCTTTCCAACATTGTGCTGGCACACAATACATCTGTGACACAACGCTTCAGCCATCAATCTGAACTTGGGATTAAACTATGTTTGCCTAAACAATCACCCCATGCTTCTCTACCAACATGAGCTGGACCATGAAAATGCCTGGCGATTGGGAGCAACAAACTATTTGGCAACACAGGCCTTCCATCCATTGAAACCCAAGTGTTACCAACTTCTCTCTTGACACAACCTGCTCTGACCCAACTCTGCTGCTTTTCCTCTGGCACCTCTTCCTGAAGCTTCTTTACCTGTTCCCATGTGCCTGTAGTTGTAAACAAAAGATTGTAATTGGTCTTATCCATTCCCTCATTGGTATATTCTCTATTAAAGGTGCAGACATCGTGAGCACAGTACTTTGCGGCCTCCTCAGCATATCTGTTGTCTAAAATTACATGATCATCTCCACTACGGAATGCAAAGCACTTGACCACTGCAACCTGTTCAGGCAACTGTAACACCTCAAGAAGATTCCTCACTTTTTCACCATCCTGGATGGGGGAACCCAGAAGATGTCATAAACTCACTCTGGGATCCTAACTGGCCGAAGTTATGCACAATACCAAAGCTGTACTGACTGTCGGTATAAATCATCACTTTCAGCTGGTCTTGGACACAGCAGGCTCTAGTAAGAGCAATTAATTCAGCCACTTGTGTGAAAATATTCCTTGAAGATAGGAAGCTTCAAGAACTCCTGAAACTGTGCAACTGCATAGGCATCGCTCAAACGTCCTCCATTGTCTTGTAATCATGAGTAATCCACATATAGCACAAAATCAGACTCGGGGAGTGCTCATCTCGTATTTCTAGTCCCAGCTTGGTGCATAGCTCAGTGACATGAGACAGTCATGCTCCACTTTACAATCTATTTGTGGCAACAATGTAGCAGGATTTATAAAAGCACAATGCTTGACATTCACATTTTCTGCTGCAAGGATGGTCTGCTCATACTTTGTAAGGTGCCTACTTGTCAAATGCTCGTTTCTAGTCCTTGTCAACAATAGTTTGACAGAGTGCAGGACATAAACAGCTAATGGGAGACCCATGACTGTTTTCGCACCTCTTTATGCTGACACTGACGGCTGCACTGCTTTAAGGCAATTTGGTAGCATAGATTCTACTGGATCAATAGTAGTAGAGAAGTAGGCACACGCCTTTTGGCATTTCCGTGTAACTGTATAAACATTGAGAAAGTGCAGCTTTCCCTCTCACTGCAGAAAAGTGCAAATGAGTTTTTGTAATCAGGTATTCCCAGTGCTGGTGCACAATAGAGACTTTCTCTCAGTCCTGGGAAGGCAATCAAGTGATCAGTATCCCAAGGTACTGGAACAGACAAATCTTTGTGTGTCAGTCTCTGCAAAGGCTTGGCCACTAGGGAAAAGTTAGGTATCCGCTGGTGACAGAAGCCTACCATTCCCAAAAACATCCTGACTTCTCTCTGGGTAGTTGGCGGATTCATTTTCAGAATTGCAGAAATCCTCTCTTGTGACACTTTCCTTGCTTCTTTCTCAATGTGATATCCAAGATATTGGACCGCTTTCGGACATTATGGCCCTCTTTACAACATTGGTGGTAAATGCCACCTACCGCCGTGCTGATGGCTGCCAACATACCGTGACCGCGGCGGTATACCTCAACGGGTATTATGACCCACACAGAGAAATCCGCCACTACACAGACACCCACACAAGTCTGCCAGCCCAAAGGTCATTGATAAACTGGCGGTACCAAAACCCACACCGTTACGCCAACAGAAATAAGCCCACAGGATCATGACCCACGAATCACCGCAGCGGTCATTCAACCACGGTAAACCATTGGCGTACAGACCGCCGCGCTCAATATACACACACACTAACAAAACAGCACCACATTGGACAATTCAAACTACACACACCTGACACACATACACACAACCACATCACTATAAAACAGGGTCATGGTGGAGGAAATCATCCAGGTAGAGCCACAGCTATTCGGATCACAGGTGCAGCAGAGTTCTATTGCTAGGAAGATGGAGCTATGGTGGAGAGTCGTGGACAGGGTAAACGCCGTGGGACAGCACCCCAGAACAAGGGGTGACATCAGGAAGAGGTGGAACGACCTATGGGGGAAGGTGCGTCCGTGGTTGCAAGACACCAGGTAGCTGTACACAGGACTGGCGGTGGACCCCCACATCCTCCCCCACAACTAACAACATGGGAGGAGCAGGTCTTGGCGATCATGCATCCTGAAGGCCTCGCAGGAGTAGCAGGAGAACTGGACTCTGGTAAGTCAAATCTTTACTAGTATATCCCCCACCCTACCTGCATGCCATCACAAACTCCTACCCCTAACCTCACCCCCATCACTCCACCACCTCACATTGACCCCACTATCACAACCCATCCCAATGCCAAGCCCTGCATGCAACACCAATTCATGGACATCCATCACAGACCTGCATGGACACCCATCACCTCAACATGCACACTAGTGACAATCACTTAGCCAAACCAAGCACAACTCACACAAGCCAAAGCTGCCTTGCTAATAACAATCATAGAGGGAAACATGTCCATGCACAAGATGGCACATGCAAATACAATAACACTGCATTTACATCCCCACAGGACCCCCCCTCAACGTCACGGGAGAGGAGGTGCCACCAACATCCAGTCCCCCCCAGAAGAGGCCCACAGTGACGACAGCGGCTCTGCATGCCTGGATCACGATGACCAACCTGGCCCATCAGGGACCGCTGGACAGTCGGTTACCCTGCCTCAGTCCCAACCCACCACAGAGCCTCCCCCCTCAGGAAACACCAGCACAGCACCCACCGAGCGGGCCCATACCTCTGTCCCCAGGACACGTCAATCAGCAGTGTGTTCACCACTACAGGGACCCAGGCAACCCCACAAACCCAGACAATCAGAGACCTGGGGTCAGTGGCAGTGGGCACATAGTTCAGGGGACAGAGGCACAGGACAACAGGGAAGCTGGGAGGACTGCTGTGTGACAGGGGGAGGACAGGCCCAGGGAACCCACTCTCCACGAGGCACTTGCAGGGATCCTGGGAGGATACCCCCATTCCCAGGAGACCATGGGCCAGATACTGTACAAGTTGCAGGAGACCCAGCGGCTTCAGGAGGGACAGTACCTGGGGATTAGAGAGGACCTGAAAGACATCCACACCACCCTGGTCACCATTGCAGGGGTGCTGGCTGACATGGCCAACACCATGAGGGAGGCAGTGGCACACCAACAGACCCCGACACTAGCCACACTGTAGAACAGCCCTCCACCTCTGCCGGCGCTAGTGGACAGGAGGCCCCGCCACAGGACTAACAGGCCATCAGCACCCCAACCCCTGAAGAAGGAGAACCACCCCGCAAACGGTCCCTGCGATCCTGGCAGAAGTCAGAGAACATTGCCAAGACCCCTGCCAGGAAATAAGACTCTCCTGATTGTCACCCTTGTGTTCCACTCTGTTACCCTGTCCACCTTGAACCTGCCATTGCTCCCCTTCCTATGCCCCCTTGGACAATGCACCTGTGATACGAATAGACTGGACTCTATCCTGGACTTTCCTCCATCAGCAACCTGACCCATTGCAATACCCCCTCCACTTATTAGCACCTATATAAACACCCTTGGAACAAATACAAGTATGAAGTCTGTCAATTGACTGAAATATGTATTCGTTTAACACGCTATAAACATTGCATTTCTATTCTATTGCAATATTAACATAGGTATAACTTGTAGTGGGCAGCAGTAAACACACCAGGAGCCAGAGTGGGGCGCAGAGATCTGAAAATAGAGATGCCAAAGGGTCGGTAAATGGCCATAGACATAGGGTAATCAGGCAGCCATGTTCAATGTCAAATACAAAACTGCAATGGAAGGTGAAGTTACAGTGTCTTACCTGTGTGTCACTGGAAGTACTGTTAAATGAGTCTGTTGTCAGCATCTTCTTCCTCTGCCTCCTCTTCATCACTGTCCACAGGCTCCACCGCTGCCACAAGACCATCTCCAGGCTCATCCTCCTGCAGAAAAGGCGCCTGGAGTCTCAAGGCCAGGTTGTGCAACATGCAACGATGATCTGGCACACCTTCTTGGCTGAGTAGTCCAGGGATCCACCAGCCAGATGGAGGCACTGGAATCTGGCATTCCGCACTGGGGTCAGTAGCCATGAGAGGTTGGGGTAACCAGAGTCACCTGTACATATCGAGGGATACCTGTTAGCCACACACTCACCCTTAGGGCCAAACCCACACCCATATACCTACATCAATTGGGTGGGGACCATGGGCTCACCTATTAGCCACACCCGGTGCCTCTGGAGTTGAGACATCACATATGGAATGCTGCTATTCCTTAATATAAAGGCATCATGCACAGAGCCAGGATACTTGGCATTCACATGGGAGATGTACCGGTCCGCCAAACACACCATCTGCACATTCAGAGAGTGAAAGCTTTTTCTATTCCTGAACACTTGTTCATTTCTCAGGGGGGGGACAAATGCAATATGTTTACCATCAATGGCACTAATGATGTTGGGGATATGTCCCAGGGCAAAAAAATCAGCCTTCACTGTGGCCAAATCATCCACCTGGGGGAATACGATGTGGCTGCGCATGTGTTTCAGCAGGGCAGACAACACTCTGGTCAGCACTTTGGAGAACATTGGCTGAGACATCCCTGATGCCATGGCAACTGTCGCTTGGAAGGAACCACTTGCCAGGAAATCGAGCACTGACAGGACCTGCACTAGAGGGGGGATACCTGTGGGCTGGCGGATAGTTGAAATCAGGTCTGGCTCCAATTGGGCACACAGTTCTTGGATTGTGGCCCTATCAAGTCTGTAGGTCAGGATAATGTGCCAGTCCTCCATTGTCGCCAGGTCCACCAGGGGTCTGTACACGGGGGGATGTCTCCCTCTCCTATTCATCCTCAGCAGTTGAACTCTAGGGTGAAAAATGGTGAGCAGAGGGTCATATTCACACATATGTTAAAATAAAATGCATTTCTTCCTTCACAGAAACAGTATATGAATTCGAGAGTCAGTTGATGTGCCAATGTCTGCTGTGACGCAGTTAGGTGCCATGGCCTGTGCCCCCCTGAAATGGCGGCTGCCTGACCTGTGAGGAGAGACAAGTGGAAATTAGGTAATTCCGCTGGTGTCATGTGCCGTTGCGGTCGGCGAACGCCGCGCAACTTCGCATTGGTTATCATTGGGCCCTATGGGTTCCAGGAGCCAATGGCGATGTACGCCGGTGGTGAGGGTACACACCGCCGCGGACGTGACCGCCATTTTTATCTGTTCACTCACTTGCTACCTGACCTTCAACAGGAGAGGACCTACACTGCAAGTGCTGCTGTGACCTGTGTCTGGAAGTGACAATGGCTTGAGTGCCTGGGAAAAGGGCCCCCGCCTTCACTTTTGGAGTTGGAGAGACTGGTGGCTGGGGACCTACCCCAGTACACTTTACTCTATGGTCCTCGAGACAAACAGGTGAGTACACTGTGAGCATGATGCATGGGCCATGAATGTAGGGATTGCTTTGTGTATAAGCCTCATGTAGGGGGGCTGAGGGGTCCTGGGCAGAGTGCTCCATGTCTGGTGGTCAATGTCTGTGTGTAAGGGGATGGGAGGGATATTGTGGGCCATGAGTGTAACAGTCCGGACGGTATGAATAATACCTTTTCTGCTGTATTTTTTCTGCAGGTCAGCGCCCATCAGAAAAAGGGTATTTGGTGTGCCATTGCCAAGGAGGTGCGAACCCTGGGGGTCTTTGACAGGCGGAGCACCCATTGCCGCAAACGGTGGGAGGACCTGCGGCGCTGGGAAAGTAAGACGGTGGAGGCCCAGCTGGGGCTGGCCTCCCAACGAGGAAGGGGTGCCCGTCGTACCCTGATCCCCCTCATGTTCCGCATCCTGGAGGCGGCCTATCCGGAGTTGGATGGGTGCTTGAAGGCATCACAGAAGCCACAAGGGGGTGAGTACAGATTCAGAATCATGACTTTGCACTCGTTAAGGTTTTACCTGGGTGGCGGATGTGGGCTGTGGGTGCCTCTTGGCCAGGGTGAACTGGCAGGGTAGGTCCCTTGTTGGGCAGGCTCTGAAGCACTCCAACCCCAATAGTGTAAGTAGGCATCTACTACTGGGCAAGGTCCTGTTGGTTTCAGGTGTTCAGCTAATGGCGTTAGGCAATGTACCCCATGGGCTGGTGACTAGCATTGTAACTGGTAGTGCATGGCCTAGTGCATAGGGCTGATCCCTGTGTGTTGTGTACACCAACAGTAGTGTTGTTGCTGGCATTGACCAAGTGTATCCTCTGTCTCTCCCTCCCCTTTTTGTTTTGTCACCCTGTCCTTGTGTGCATTAGAATCATCTGGCGGAGGAGCAGAGGCACCGGCGACGGAGGGAGCTGCATCCTTCCATGGGGCCTGGAGGCCAAATCCACCGACAGTGAGGGCACCAGTGGGACGGAGGGCGAGGGGAGCACCACGACGGAGACATAAGGGGACACTACAGACAGCAACTCCTCCTCCGATGGAAGCTCCCTGGCGGTGGCAGACACCTCCTGTGCCCAACCCAACAACACAGGTAAAGCCGCCACCCCCGTACCAGCACCGCCCTACCAGCAGCCCCTCAGTGTGTTTCCCGTGCCCGCTCACCCAGGAGGGTGGGCACCTCCTTCACCCCAGGCACCTCAGGCCCTGCCCCAGTCAGCCCTGCTGCCCTCAGTGAGGAGGCTATTGACCTCCTGATATCCCTCAGTGTTGGGCAGTCAACCATACTGAATGGCATCCTGGGTGTCGAAAGGCACTTGCAACAAACAAATGCATACCTGGAGGGCATTCACTCTGGCGTAGCGGCCCAACAGAGAGCATTCCAAACTCTGGCCTCCACACTGATGGCAGCCATTGTCCCTGTCTCCAGCCTCCCCCCTCCAACTTCCTCTACCCAGTCCCACTCCCCTCACCCCCAACCTATCCCAAGCACACCTCCAGACCAGCAATCACCCAAATCAACACACAGAAGTGGCTCAGGCAAACACAAGCACCACACTTCATGTCACAGGCACTCACACAAGCACCATCCCCATGCAGACACACCAACATCCACTGCCTCCACTGTGTCCCCCTCCTCCTTGTCCTCCACCTCCCTCCCAGTAACGTCTCCACTCACACCTGCATGCACTACATCCTCATCCACTACCTCCATCACCAGCATGCCTATCACTACACGCCCCTCACTGGCAGTCACCACCCCCACATCCATGCACACATCCCCTGTGTCCTCTCCCACTGTGTCTGTGACCCCTTCCTCCCAAAGTACACAAACGCAAGCACACACCAACCCAACAGCCATCCACCTCACAACAGCATCCAGCTCATGCACCTGCACCCAAACACAACAGACTGACACCTCCTAAAACCACTCCATTTTCCTCCACTCCCAAACCTTCACCCTCTTCCCGGCCCAATGTCCCTAAGAAGCTTTTCCTCACCAACATTGACCTCTTCCCTACCCCTCCCCCGTCCTTCTCATCGGGCCAGGGTAACCAGAAACCAGCCCAGCACCTCAGCCACCCAGTCCACGTCCGCTGTGGTTTCTGCAGCTGTGAGAGGCTCCAAGGAGGCACCCATCAGCCCAGCGAGTGTGCCACCAACACCTGTGAAGCCCAAGAAGGTTCCGCCACCTGGCAAGAGCAAGAAGGGGACAGCAGCCAGCAAGGGGAAGGAGGCACAACCAGCCAGCAAGGCCAAGTCAAAGACTCTTGCTGGCAGAAGCAAGGAGGCACCACCATCTGCCAAGGGCAGGAAGGGGCACAGAACACCAGCCATGGCACTTCAGCCGTCCGAGGCTGCAGGTGAAAGCCTGGAGACTACCATCACAACCGCCAGCACCGCCACCTGCACCGCGGCCAGCAGTGCCACCTGCCCCACCGCAAGCAGCACCACTGCCAGCAGCAGCCCCAGTTGGCAGCCGTCCGAGGCTGCAGGTAAAGGCCTGGAGGCTACCACCACAACTGCCATCACCGCCACTTGCAATGCGGCCAGCACCGCCACCTGCAGCACAACTGCGATTCACTGAGCAGCCGTGACCGCCAGAGAGCAGTGTGTAGTGGTGACTACATGGGTTGCAGTGCGTCCTGGCCCCGGCAAAAGCTGTTGTTGTGACACCCAGGTGAGAGACTGTGACCTTGCACTCCAAAACATCTGCATCACAGGGCACTAAGCCCCCTCCGAACCCAGTGGAAGGAGGCATCCACTCACCCCCTCCTTGTCAGGATGAAGCACACTGGGCACAAGCCCCCCTCCAGAACCAGTGGAAGAAGCCATCCACTCTGCCCATCCTTGCCAGGATGAAGCACACTGGGCACAAGGCCCCTCCAGAACCAGTGGAACAAGGCATCCACTAGAGAGACTGTGGCTTTGCACTCCCCAGGACCAAGCAGTGGGCAAACCACCCACTTGAGAGACTGTGGCCTTGAACTCCGCAGGACCAAGCAGTGGGCATGGAGCACCCTCCAGGAGCAGTGGTGTTGTACCATCTTTCGGCTGGATTTGGTACCATGTGACAACAAGGAGCAACAATGTTGTTCACTTTTTCTTGGTCTTGAATGATGCAATATTTTCCACTTAGCTTCTGTAAGCCCATAATGGGTGAATTGCATGGACTCCTCATAATGTCCTTCAGAACTCCCTGTTGGAAAATAGATTCAATTAACGGAATAATCCCAGCAATCATTTCAGGTGTCAGACTATACTCAGGTGTTCTCGGATTTTCAGCATTTGGCTTTCTTGTGATATGAACGGGTTCAACACCTTTGATCAACCCAATGTACTTTCCTGAAAGCTCCCAAACATCAGATCTGACTGCGTCTTTAAGGTCTGGGGCAAAACATCAATGTCAGTGTAAGAACCATTATTCACCAGTTTGAAGGCGCCACCCTCATCATGAGGTTGCATTTCTACACCTTTTAGCATACAATAGATGACACAGTTGAGCTTGCAAAGGCGGCCTCTCCTCAAGAAACTTAGTGGACTAGAATCACACCCCACTAATCAGTGATTCTCCTCAAAAGACCCTATTGTCACAGGTATTTCTGTGTTTTCTGGGGTTGTCATTTGTTCATTCGCAACTCCTATAACTTGGATCATTTTCTTGAGAGGGGTAGGTCTTGGACTTCTTCTGTTCTCTGAGCAGAATGGGCAGCACCAGTATCAACCAGAAATGTCAAAGAGTTGCCATTCACTTCACCATCTACGAATGGATCACTCTGGTCTACCTCAAAGACTATGTGAAGTATACAATCTTCCTCCTCCCTCAGGTAACTTCAGGCTGACTGATCAGAGCCATGTAGTACACAGGATAAATGCATTCAAATTCATGTTTGGAACTTGATTAGAATTCAATCTAGGGCCACTCGCATTTTGCTGGTACATCCGGGGTTGTGGAACCTGCATCATTGGTGCTTGTGGGATGTTAAAATATGAATGGAGTTGTTACCATTGGGCTGTAATTACCCTGAATTCTGTAGTTGATTAGCTGGGTTAGGATGACATACGCTCTTCCAATTCCTCAGCTTGTTGCAAAAATTGACAAGGATTTGTCTTCTTTAGACTACCCATATCTATCGCTGAACTAGGATCAATTGGGACGCCTCAACCTCTCCCATGCATCACAGTAGTTCCCTGCTGATTCACTCCTTGCATATCACCAACATTTCCTACAAAAGGCTGGATCTGACTACTTCTCTGAGCAGCCTTCATCTGAGCAACCATTAACTTCTCCTTTCGTTTCTTCTGTTTCATCCCTATTGCATCACTGCAGTACTTCGCATATCTCAACATTTCATCAACTGATTTATTCTGCCAACAAATCAAATGCTGCTGAATTCTCATGCTGATTTCAGGTCTCAATTCAGTCAAAACCTCGACACAAAATGTCCCTTATCCTTCTGTTCAAGCGTCTCCATTCCACTATAGTGATTGAATGCCTGCAACATTCTCTCATAATAAGCATGAATCGACTCTTTAGGTTCTTGAGTCATTCTGTCAATTTTGATTCAATCAATGTCTTTGGGCAACAAATTTGACTTCAAGAATGCCATCACCTACTGATACTTTTTAATCACCACGCACAAAGGGCCTTTTGTCATTAGGCTCCTCTGTGGTCCAGACTCAGGACATTCAATGCCTATCTTACATTCTGCCCACAAGTCAGTCGGAATCACAGTGTCAAACAGAGTATTCAAAGCGACACACAACACTTGTGAAATATTCACAAATCGCTCAACCTGCTTGTATCACTCTACTGGTTTTTCCCTCAGCTTCGGAAAGTCGTTAGTGAATGATGCAAGATCAATTTTACTCCAAGGCACATGAACCTGTTTCCCCTGTCTCTTTAAGTTCTTTCTTGCCCATCATCTTTCCCATTTGTTTAACTCATTCCATTTCCAAATGTTGTGAATCAGCTCTTTAATTTGTATTTTCATCCCTCAGGTTCTCACAAGGCTATGTCTTCTTCACTAAAGCATACACAATACCTCGCCTGCAAATCTGTGGTCTTATTCAAGTCTATCTCTTATTTTGAGCAAACTCAGATAGCTTGTCCTATACTTGTCCTGCTCTAGTAACATCCCTATACATGAGTACAAGCTCATTTTCGTGGTAAGAGTCTAAACAAGTCAGTTCAAGATTCCCGCTAATCATCTTGTCAAATTCTAACTTCAGTTTAGCCACACCCACCAAGTTCTCTCTCATAGGTAACTGAATCATTCTCTGACTCAACTTGGAGCTCCTGCTATCACTTGAAAGAGTACTGTATTAAAAGCTGTCACCCACATCTGTTTCCTTAGCACTGAGAGTTCATGACTCCACAGGGACCTTAGACATATTCCTATCTCCATGGGTACTGCTACTGGAATTTAAAAGCAGCTGCCATACGGGTGTACTAGAAATTAGCAGTCTCTGATATATACGTATGGAACTGCACTCTGTAAGGTTCAACGTCAAATCAGCACTCATCACACATGAAGAGCTTGTGTGTGTTGGGACTAGAGGAACAAATCCTCTCATATTGGGACTTTTAACAGCACCTCCTGAGGCACTTGCTGCGCTGGGGACAGCCAAATTATAAGCTGTCTTTCCTGGGAAATAAGGTTCATACATGGGGACCACAGGACCAATAGTAGCTGGAACAGTAAGAGCAGCAGGAGTGTTTGGGATAGGAGTGTTAGCAGGAACACGAATTCCTGAACCTTCTCCCATCTGTTCCTGATGAACATTCACCAGAGTAACCCCCACTGAACTAAAGTTCATGTTTATTGGGACAGTAGCCAATCCAATATTCCAACCACCATTAGTTCTATCGCCACTCAGGTCTCATCATACGGGTCTCATTATAAGGAGGTGGACGTTATGACAATAATACATCTAGAAGGCTATCCCCAGAATCACTGTCAGTGATCTCACTCATATCATCTGTCTCCTTTTGTTTTCATCCTTCACTTTCTTGTCCTTTTGTTTTGGTTTCTCTTTTGCTTTGCTCATTAAAGTTAGGTACAATCTAGCTCCCTCTATCATGTTATGGCTCCACTTTTTTTGTTAAACATCCCATCTAGTATCTGCATGAGTACGCACTGCTTTTAAAGCTCTTCAATGAAACTTCACTTTCACTCTAGGATGAGCAGCACGGTCCCAAGCATTCAGTGCCCACTACTGTGCAGGTCTGGGAGGTAGTTTCATCTCATATAATACCCTCCTCACGTTTCCAATCATTCTCAGAATAAATGTGCCATAACGTGGAAACCTCAATGCAACTTCTTTTTCTGTGATCTTGTGCCACTGACCACTGACCAACACAAAAACATGTGTAAAGCCCTAAAATGTATTGCCATATAATGACCTGGAGTATCTTCAGGAAATGTCTCCTCTACCTTTCTACTAGGTATGGGCACATTTCTTCGAAACAAATCTTATATGACCTTAAAACAATTCACTTTGCAATCAAATATCAAAGATCACAGATAAAATTATTTTGTTCCTGGACCAGGAAATACCTCTTTGTCCACAGTTCTTGTTCAGCAGCAAGAACCTCGGAGCATGAACCCTTGTGACACAGACAACCAATACCAGCACGCCACACTGTGACGTCGATCTCGCTCTTTGCAGTGGCTCACCCTCATGCATGCACTCTTCTCAGCTTCAAAAAACACATAACCAAATACAATATAAAAAACCTTTTTTCTGCTTCACTAACGAATTGAGTATTCAATCACATACCAGTCAACTTAATCATGCACTTCAAACGAAACCTCAACCTGCAGGCTAACTTTCAGATTGGTACAGATTCACCCTGAGCATTAGGATCCACTATACCAACCACATCCCACATTCACGCACAGAGAAATCCCTATTTCAAATGTGCCATCAATGACATCTCTCTACAAGCACCACCAAACAAATTATAATATAGTGTCTTCTACACATTTGAATACTTTCCCGGGATCTTAGGTCACAGTGGACCCAAAAACAACTTTAACTACTTTTACTAACATCACATTCACACAACATTCAAAACATCTCCGCAAAACATCATCCAAACTCCACAAAGCACCGCGAGTAAAGCATGAACCACTGCGACTCGCAACCCTATTGATACTCACTCATTGGCTGACATGACTCTATCCCGATTCACTGGAACTCCACTGATCTTCCAAATTCTGGACATGGGCACTAGGGACTGGGTTCTAGGGACTAACTAATCTAGAATAGAGGGTTCTGGCTCTCCACACTCCAAAACACAAACCATCCTCACTCTGCTACCATCTGATGAGCTCAGGGCCCATATTTTTATTTATCTTCTCTGATGGACTTCTTTGGTGTGGTTCAGGGATAAAGAAAGTTAAAACCCACCGTTCAAATCAATTACCAGTGTAATGTATTTGATCACAAATTAAAGTCAGGAGGCTGTAAATAAAGTTCAAAAGTTTATTAAAAATTAAGAGCCAAATTGATGTAAATGTTGTAAATGAATCTCAAGAACATGCTTTATAAGCACAAAATCCCCAAAGGTGAAGTAATACGTCGAATGAGATTAAATTTGATAACATAAGGCATACACGAATCTCAGTTGAAGCAATACAATAGATGAGACACAGAGGCCCTCATTATGACATTGGCGGTAAATGCCGCTTACCGCTACGCTGACTGCCGCTGCAGTGGCGAATATCTGTTCGCCAAATTGTGACACACACACACACCAATCAGACAGAATACAGCCACATACACAAATCCGCCAGTCCAAAGGTCAGTGCAAAAGTGGTGGTCCCAACACCCATACCGTTACGCCAACAGAACAATGCCCACCACATTATGACCCACGAATCACAACAGCGGTAAACCATTGGCGGTACATACCGCCGCGCTCAGAATAGACACCCATATACAAAACAACATCACATTGTCCAATACGAAAAACACACACCTGACACACATACACACACCACACCCACACACCCACAGCACTATAAAACACACACCCAAATTACCCACAACCCTTTATGAATACAATCATTGCCACCAGACTGACACCAAGACCACTGAGACAACTAGACACACACCACTTACATCCATACATCCCTCAAGCACCCACATTGCACACCCACCACATTACTCAACACACTCTCACCAACACACACCACACAACACCCATGTCCCCACAAAGGCACCCCTGTTTCACTGATGAGGAGTTAAGGGCCATGGTGGAGGAAATTGTCAGGGCAGAGCCATAGCTGTTTGGAGCACAGCTACAGCAAATATCCATTGCAAAGAAGATGGAGCTATGGCGGAGAATCGTGGACAGGGTGAACACAGTGGGACAGTACCCAAGAACAAGGGATGACATCAGGAAGAGGTGGAACGACTTACCGGGGAAGGTATGTTCCATAGCAGCAAGACACCAGCTCGCCATACAGAGGACTGGGGGTGGACCCTCACCTCCTGCACCACAGCTCACAGCATGAGAGGTGCAAGTCTTGGCAATACTGCATCCTGTGGGACTCACTGGAGTAGCCAGAAGACTGGACACTGGTAAGTCAACATTTAACACTTATCACCCCCATACCTGCATGCCATCACATCCCCCCACACTCACTGCCATCACTCCACTCCATCCCACATACTGCACCTACACATATGACTAATACAAATGCCATGCCTTGTATGCGATACCAATGCATGGACAGCCCTCCCAGCCTTGGATCGACACCCATCACAGAAGCATGCACAGCATAGGGAAACTAACAGTCCCACAATACATGGCCATACACAAGAAAAAGGTGGCAGGGCAACACCAACGATAGAGGGGAAGCCAGGGATGTACAATATGTCATACACATGAAGCATAATACATCACTTACATCCCCACAGGTACCCCAGCCAATGCCTGTGGAGAGGAGGTGCCACGACTATCCAGTTCCCCAACAGAAGATGCCCCCAGTGATGACAGGAACTCTGGACTTCTGGATCTGGATGACCAACCTGGTCCATCAGGGACCACTGGACAGCCGGACACCCAAGCCCACTCACAGGCCACCACAGAGCCTCCACATCAGTATCCAACACCACAGCACCCACCCAGCATACCCACACCTCTGTCCCCAGGACACGTCAATCAGCAGTGTGCCCACCTGTACAGGGACCCCAGTTTACACCACACCCCCTAGACAATCAGGGACCTGGAGTCAGTGGCAGTGGGCACACTGTTCAGGGGAGAGAGGCACAGGCCAACAGGGAAACTGGGAGGACTGCTGTAGGCCAGGGGGAGGACAGAACCAGGGAACCGACTCTCCAGGAGGCACTCTACGAGATCCTGGGAGCCTACCAACATTCCCAGGACACGATGGGCCAGATCCTTGACAACGTGCAGGAGAACAGGCAGCTGCAGGAGGGACAGTATCAGGGAATCAGGGAGTACTTGCAGGCCATTAACACCACCCTGATCTCCAAAGCAGGGGTGCTGGCAGACATGGCCAACATCATGAGGGAGGCAACAGCACACCAGCGGGCCCCTACCACTAGCCAGTCCATTGACCAGCCCTCCACTTCTGCTGCAGCTAGTGGGCAGGAGGCCCCACCACAGGACCCACAAGAAACCAGCAGCCCTCCCCCTGCAGAAGGTGAACCACCCCGCAAACGTTCCCTACGACCCAGACAGAAGCCAGAGACACTTGCGAAGACCTCTGCCAGGAAACGAGACTCTCCAGATTGTCCCCCTTGTTTCACACTCAGTCACCTCGTCTTCTTTGAACTGCCTTTGCTCCCCTTCCTATGGCCCATTGGACACTGGAGCTCTGCTACAAACAGACTGGAACAATACCCTGGACTTTCCTCCATCATCACCCCATTCCATTGCACTTTCATCTAAATTTCTTAACACTACAATGTACACCCTTGAACACAACTTGACTTCTAGTATTTCATGTGTTAAAAATGTGTATTTATGGAAACAGTTACATCCATTGCAAATGAACTGTACATTGTGAGAGCATAGAAATAATGACCTGTAGCTGGCTGTAGTCAGCACATCAGTACACAGTTGTTATATCACCAACATCTATACAATGACAAACCATAGGTGCCAGTAAGTAGAGGTAAAAGGAAGTTAATGCTATCATGCCACAGCCACAAGGAATACACCAATAGTCATAGCAGTGTGAAGTTGCACTGTCTCACCTGTGTGTCATTGGAAGTACTGTTGGATAGCTGATGTTCAGTTGTCCTCATTTTCAGCCTCTTCTTCCTCACTGTCATCAGGGTCTACTGCTGCCACAGGGGCATCTCCTGCCGCCTCCTCCTGCAGAAAGGGTACATGAAGTCTGAGGGCCAGGTTGTGCAACATGCAGCATGCCACTACTATCTGGCAGACCTTCTTGGGTGAGTAGCACAGGGATCCACCTGTCAGATGGAGGCACCTGAACCTGGCCTTCAGAAGGCTGAAGGTCCTCTCGATGATCCGTCTGGCTCACCCATGTGCCTCATTATAACATTCCTCTGCCCCTGTCCTGGCATTCATCACAGGAATCAGCAGCCACAGTAGGTTTGGGTAGCCAGAGTCCCCTGCAAATATTGAGGTACAACATTTAGCCACACGCAATCCTATGGGCTAAACACCAAAGGCATACACTAACATACAGTGGGTGGGGACCAAGGCTCACCTATTAGCCATCACATGTGGGATGCTGCTATTCCTCAGAACAAAGGCATCATGCACTGACCCAGGATACTTAGCATTGACGTGGGATATGTACTGGTCCGCTAGGCACACCATCTGCACAGTCAGTGAGTGGAAACTCTTACAATTCCTGTACACCTGTTCATTCTTGCGGGGGGGACAAACGCAATATGTGTACCGTCAATCGGTCCAATAATATTGGTGATATGTCCAGTTGCATAGAATCCAGCCTTCACAGTGGCCAAATCTTCCACCTGGGGGAAAGCAATGTAGCTTCACATGTGTTTTACCAGGGCAGACAACACTCTTGCCAGCATGATTAAGAACAATGGCTGTGACATTCCTGCTGCCAAGCCCACTGTCACTTGGAAAGAACCTGTTGCCAGGAAATGGTTCACGATAGCACTTGCACAAGAGGGGGGATCTCAGTCGGATGATGGATAGATGAGATCAGGTTTGGCTCCAACTGGGCACACAGCTCTGTGATTGTGGCCCTGTCCATTCTATAAGTGAGGATAATGTACCTGTCCTCCAGTGTAGCTAAGACCACCTGGGGTCTGTACACGGTGGTATGTCTTCACCTCCTATTCATCCGCAGCGGTAGGTATCTAAGGGACACAAGAGTGAGTAGGCTGTCATAATTGGAACAACAAAACCACAACTGCAGTACACATGGTGCACGTATGTACTGGGACAGTGTTAATGGCAAAGTATGTGCCAATCTAATCTGTGATGCAGTAATTGTCTATAATACTGTTTCCCTCCCCTGGAGTGGCGACCACCTGTCCTGTATGTAGGGGCAGGTGGAAGTGAGGAAATTCCATCGACGTTGGGCGTCGTGGCGGAAGGTGGTCTGCACCGCGTGCAATTTCTCATTGGATAATATGGGGCTCTATGGAGTACAGTGGCCAATGGGGATCTACGCTGGTGGTGACGGTGTACACCGCCATAGATGTGACAGCCATTTTCTATCTGATTCCTCACTTGTTTCCTGACCTTCAACAGGAGAAGACCTACACTGCATGTGCTACTGTGACCTGTGTCTGGAACCTACCATGGCCCGTGTGACCGGGGTGAAGGGCCCCAGCCTTCACTTCAGAGGAGTTGGAGCGACTGGTGGATGGGTTCTTACCCCAGTACGGACAGTTGTATGGGCCTCCAGATCAACAGGTGAGTACACTTTGGACATGAAGTATGTGAGAAGGATGCATGGAGATGTGTGTGCAAGCATCGTGGTGTGCGCTGGGCTATGTATGTGCCAATGGTGATGGAAACGGGTATGGTGGGCCATTTCTGTGACAAGCTAGACTGTTTAATGGTGTTCTCCTGTCTTTATTGCCTCTGTAGGTCAGCGCCCATCAAACGAATGGAATATGGCGTGCCATCGCCAAGGATGTGTGGACCCTGGGGGTCTATGGCAGGTGGAGCACCCACTGTCAGAAACAGTGGGAGGACCTGAGACACTGGGCCCGGAAGACCGTGGAGGCCCAGCTGGGGATGGCCTCCCAACGAGGAAGGGGTGCCCATCGGACCCTGACCCCCCGATGGCCCTCATACTGGCGGGGTCTACCATGAGTTGGATGATCGCTTGAGGGAATCACAGCAGCCACAAGGGAGTGAGTACAGTGGGTACCATTACATATTTTGGCTGGTGGGGTGGTTTCCGGGTGATGGATGTGTGTTAGTGGGTGCCCCTAAGGCCAGGCCAGACATTGCATCGTGGGTCATCTGAAGGCTAATGGGTGTATGGCACATACAGGTAACCTAGCTTGTTAGCAGTCCCTTTCAGCCAGGGCATCGTGGGTCCCAGGAGTGCTGCAGTTGGCGGTGGGTGGTCCTCATCTTGCCTTAGTGACTAGCAATATCACTGGTAGTGCAATGCATAGTGCTTAAGCCTGTTCCCTGTGTGTGACCGTGATGTGCATGTCAATAGTGGTGTTAATGCAGTCACTGACCCAGTGTATCCTTTGTCTCTCTCCCCCCCTTTCTTGTTTTGTCATCCTGTCCTTATGTGCGTTAGCATCATCTGGTGGAGGAGCAGGGGCACTAGTGACAGAGGGAGCTGCATCCCACAGGATCCAGGAGGCAGAGTCCACCGATGCCAAGGGAACCAGTGGTACGGAGGGCGGGGGCACCACGGCGGAGAATGGAGGAGACAACACAGACTCAGATACCTCCTCTGATAGGAGCTCACTGGTGGTGGCGGACACCTCTGTGACCACCCCAGCTGCAGGTACAGCCACGACCCCTGTACCAGCACCACCCTCCCAGCAGCCCCGCAGCGAGTTGCCCGTGCTCGCTCACCCAGGAGGGTGGCCATCTCCTGCCCCAGGCACCTCAGGCCCTGTCCCAGTGAGCCCTGCTGCCCTCAGTGAGGAGGCTATTGACCTCCTGAGATCCATCTCTGTAGGGCAACCAACCACTGTGAATGCCATCCAGGGGCTGGTATCCTAGATGCAACAATGCAATGCATTCCTGGAGGGCATTCACAGTGGATTGGCAGCCCAACAGAGATCGATTCAGGCTCTGGCCTCCTCTCTGATGTCAGCCATAGTCCCTGTTTCTACCGCCCCCCCCAACTGCCACTTCCCAGTCTCTTCAACCCCAACCCATCCCAGGCACTCATACAGACGAGCATGCACACAAGACAACACCCAAGAGTGGCACAGGCAAACACAAGCATCACACTTAATCCCACAAGCACTCACGCAAACACCATACAGTTGCAGACACAACAACATCCACTGCCTCCACTGTCTCCCCCTCCTCCTACTCCACGTCCCTCCCAGTCACGTCCACACTCAGACCTGCATGCACTACATCAACATCCACCACCAGCATCACCACACCAAGCAGTACACACACCTCACTAGCAGGCATCTCCACAAGAGCCATGCACCCTCTCCACTCCCATCACTTCTCCCTCCTCCCACCCCACCATCCCTAAAAAGCTTTTCCTTCCCCAACTTGACCTATTCCCTTCCCCTACCCCCCGTCCTGCCCATATGTGCAGGGTAGCAAAGTCCCAGCCCAGCACCCCAGCCAAACAGTCCACGGTGATAGTGGTAGCACTACCTACTCGTGGTGGTAAGGATACCACACCTCCATCTTCATTGACGTTGGTGTTCCAGGTGGAGCATAACGTAGAAGATCATCGGGAAAACTTGCAGTTCGGGTTCCATGGCAGCATTGTTCTTCCCTGTGTCTCCGATGGGGAGTCCTTTCTCTTTTGTGATGCGTTTCAGCCAGGCTTTTGATGACGTTGGTACTGCCCCGGAAAAGGTGGCAGATTGAGGGGTCAAAATATGGTGGGTGGTATTTTGTCTTCTGCCTGGCTGTTGGCGGCTACCATCGTGGTGAGTGTTGTTTCCGCCCTGGCGGTTGGTGTGGTACATTGGCTGCCTATGGGAGTTATCACCGTCATGGTCATAATTTGGTGGTACTTACCACCAGCCATATTACCGCCACTTTATCGCTCACCACCAGAGTCGTAATGAGGGCCAGAATCTAGTGATCAGTATATAAATCAAAATTCTTTTGCCTAATCATTGGAGAAACTAAATTAATCTAAATACCCTAAACTAAGCTACAGGTCAATCTTAATTAAATCTCAGGAATTATAGGAAAGTGTCAGCATAACAGAAACCTCAGTAAAAGTTCTGATAGAGAGGTGGTGTACGGCATTAAGCCACACAAAGAAATACGGGTAGAGAGGTCTGTACCCATCCTAGTCTCAAGGTAAACTTCTCTTATCTAACTAGGTGAATGCCAATTAAACCTACAGAACCTTTGAGAAGTCTATATCATCAGCACCAGTACTTCTCTATCTTCCATGCACAGTTGCAATTGGCAACTCCCCTCAGGTTTCTCATCTCACGCATCGAACATCAGGATTGCCTTGAAAGTTTCATGGTGTTTGGTACGCAAACATGAGTCTTTTCTGCTCAGCTGGTTAGCGATTCCTTGTCCTTGCCAAGATATCATCCCATACTCCACTATACTTCGCACACATCATGGCTTTCATTAACTGTCGACTCCAACTAATGCACCTGCAAAGAAATAATAGTGCCACACAGGCAAAATTCAATGTTGACTGTTAAATACAAAAATCAAACATTTCAGGCCTTTGGTTATGCTAACTTAAGAAGACATTGAATGCACATTTTGAATGCATGATTATAAGTGCATCTTGCAATTACACATGGAACAAGAATCATACATGAAAATTGATTATATGCAATTTCAACATACCATAATCCGAGTACATAATTATAAATGTGCATGAGTATTACACTTTAGCATGTTGAAGTCACGCATTAGAACACACATATATTAATTTCTAAATCTCCACTGTGATTGCACCTTCAATAATACGATTTGGATGCTCCACTTTACAATAGTAATGTTAAGACACACAATATGTGTATTGTAGATTACATTATTATGTCACTTCTGTAACACATGATGGTGCAACCAAAATTATGCGTTACCAGGGCCTTTTGGGGTCCCATTCAGGAAATATTATCAGAAGACTATTACTTCAAGTACTCATGAATGCCATTGTACTTAGGGAACAATACTTTATTTCTACAAGTTTTATATGAATATTTCCTGTGTATGCCCATTTACAATGTTTTGGAATGCTACACAAAAGCATTAAAGATTATGGGGGTGATTGTAACCCTGGCGGTCGGTGTTAAAGCGGCGGCCAACCCGCCAACAGGCTGGCGGTCCAAAAAATGGAATTCTGACCCTGGCGGGAACCGCCAACACAGCCCGCCAACTTAACACTCCGACCGCCGCGGCGGTACAGACAAACAGCGCGGCGGTCACCGCCAACAGGCAGGCGGCAGACAATGTACCGCCCACACTATCATAACTCACCAATCCGCCACCTTTTCCGGGGCGGGAGCACCGCCGATAAAAACACGGCGGAAACAGACTACGAACGGGAAAACGCTCACCAAAACACACTCCACGAGTACGGAGGACAGCATGGAACCCGAATTAAACATCCTACCTGCTCTCGTCTACCTTCTCATCTACCACGAGTACGAAGTCCGGCGCAGACGACAACGGTGAGTACTGCACCTACGACACACGGGAGGGGGAGGACGAAAGGTTACGGGCACACACATATGCGACCCCCCCCCCCCAATCATGTACTCACCAATGCAGAGCACCAAGTCACAGTGACACCACCCAAACACCCCTGAAAAATGCTAGGACATAATCATATTTGGAATAAATATTTATGTACCAAAAAGCTCCAGAAAATTAGCGTACAACCATGAAAGATATCCACAACAAAACAAATGACATACACATCAGTGTATAACTGAAGTACCAAGTCCTGCACATCCTACGAATTCAGCATGTCCGTGGGCCAAAGTCTTGAGAAACAAGGGCAAAGCCCACACAGGAGACCTGAGTCCTTTGGAGAGAACACTGCAGGGGCATCAGATGTAAAAACTACAGGCACCTCAGGGGGAAGGGAAGGGGGGGGCACCACAGCCACATGAGTCCACGACGCCAGATCCACGAGGAGCCACCATGCCCACGGGACCATCCTGGGGAGTGCAAAGCCACAGTCTCTCAATGTCCCTACAGTGGGTGGGCTGCCCACTGGACCATCCTGGGGAGTGCAAAGCCACAGTCTCTCAATGTCTCTACAGTGGGTGGGCTGCCCACTGGGCCATCCTGGGGAGTGCAAAGCCACAGTCTCTCAAGTCTCTGCAGTGGGTGGATTGCCCACTGGACCATCCTGGGGAGTGCAAAGCCACAGTCTCTCAATGTCTCTACAGTGGGTGGGCTGCCCACTGGACCATCCTGGGGAGTGCAAAGCCACAGTCTCTCAATGTCTCTACAGTGGGTGGGCTGCCCACTGGGCCATCCTGGGGAGTGCAAAGCCACAGTCTCTCAAGTCTCTGCAGTGGGTGGATTGCCCACTGGACCATCCTGGGGAGTGCAAAGCCACAGTCTCTCAATGTCTCTACAGTGGGTGGGCTGCCCACTGGACCATCCTGGGGAGTGCAAAGCCACAGTCCATCAGGTGGATGACAGTCTCCACTGGTCAAGGAGGAGGCATGGTGGGCACAGTGAACCATCAACGGTGCTTGAGACGGCGGTGCCCTGTTCAGCGGTGCTTGAGACGGCGGGGCCCAGCGGAGCGGTGCTTGAGAGGAAGGGCCCAGCGGAGCGGTGCTTGAGACGGCGGGGCCCAGCGGAGCGGTGCTTGAGAGGAAGGGCCCAGCGGAGCGGTGCTTGAGACGGCGGGGCCCAGCGGAGCGGTGCTTGACAGGAAGGGCCCAGCGGAGCGGTGCTTGAGACGGCGGGGCCCAGCGGAGCGGTGCTTGACAGGAAGGGCCCAGCGGAGCGGTGCTTGAGACGGCGGGGCCCAGCGGAGCGGTGCTTGAGAGGAAGGGCCCAGCGGAGCGGTGCTTGAGACGGCGGGGCCCAGCGGAGCGGTGCTTGACAGGAAGGGCCCAGCGGAGCGGTGCTTGAGACGGCGGGGCCCAGCGGAGCGGTGCTTGACAGGAAGGGCCCAGCGGAGCGGTGCTTGAGACGGCGGGGCCCAGCGGAGCGGTGCTTGAGAGGAAGGGCCCAGCGGAGCGGTGCTTGAGACGGCGGGGCCCAGCGGAGCGGTGCTTGAGAGGAAGGGCCCAGCGGAGCGGTGCTTGAGAGGAAGGGCCCAGCGGAGCGGTGCTTGAGAGGAAGGGCCCAGCGGAGCATTGCTTGAGAGGAAGGGCCCAGCGGAGCGGTGCTTGACAGGAAGGGCCCAGCGGAGCGGTGCTTGAGACGGCGGGGCCCAGCGGAGCGGTGCTTGAGAGGAAGGGCCCAGCGGAGCGGTGCTTGAGAGGAAGGGCCCAGCGGAGCGGTGCTTGACAGGAAGGGCCCAGCGGAGCGGTGCTTGACAGGAAGGGCCCAGCGGAGCGGTGCTTGAGACGGCGGGGCCCAGCGGAGCGGTGCTTGAGAGGAAGGGCCCAGCGGAGCGGTGCTTGAGAGGAAGGGCCCAGCGGAGCGGTGCTTGACAGGAAGGGCCCAGCGGAGCGGTGCTTGAGACGGCGGGGCCCAGCGGAGCGGTGCTTGAGAGGAAGGGCCCAGCGGAGCGGTGCTTGAGAGGAAGGGCCCAGCGGAGCGGTGCTTGAGAGGAAGGGCCCAGAGGAGCGGTGCTTGAGACGGCGGGCCCAGCGGAGCGGTGCTTGAGAGGAAGGGCCCAGCGGAGCGGTGCTTGAGAGGAAGGGCCCAGCGGAGCGGTGCTTGACAGGAAGGGCCCAGCGGAGCGGTGCTTGAGACGGCGGGGCCCAGCGGAGCGGTGCTTGAGACGGCGGGGCCCAGCGGAGCGGTGCTTGAGAGGAAGGGCCCAGCGGAGCGGTGCTTGAGAGGAAGGGCCCAGCGGAGCGGTGCTTGAGAGGAAGGGCCCAGCGGAGCGGTGCTTGAGACGGCGGGGCCCAGCGGAGCGGTGCTTGAGAGGAAGGGCCCAGCGGAGCGGTGCTTGACAGGAAGGGCCCAGCGGAGCGGTGCTTGAGACGGCGGGGCCCTGTTCAGCGGTGCCTATCTCCACGGCGGGGCCCTGTTCAGCGGTGCTCTTCTGCACCGCGGGCCCTGTTCAGCGGTGCCTATCTCCACGGCGGGGCCCTGTTCAGCAGTGCTCTTCTGCACCGCGGGCCCTGTTCAGCGGTGCCTATCTCCACGGCGGGGCCCTGTTCAGCGGTGCTCTTCTGCACCGCGGGCCCTGTTCAGCGGTGCCTATCTCCACGGCGGGGCCCTGTTCAGCGGTGCTCTTCTGCACCGCGGGCCCTGTTCAGCGGTGCCTATCTCCACGGCGGGGCCCTGTTCAGCGGTACTCTTCTGCACCGCGGGCCCTGTTCAGCGGTGCCTATCTCCACGGCGGGGCCCTGTTCAGCGGTGCTCATCCAGCAGGTCAAGGGAGCCAGACCTGGCCTGGACTCCCTGTTCAGTCGCCCTCGGACCGTGACGTTTCTGGACCCTTCGGGGACGGACTCCTGGCCTCCTTAGTGTCCTCCTTCCCAGCTGGGATGTGGCATGTGGGGTCCACCTTCTCTGCGCTCCTGCTGCCCTTCCGCTCCTTTGATGGGGCTCTCGGGCCCTTGCCTCCCCCAGATGGTGTGGGTGGTGAAGTGGCCGCACATTGCTCCTTGGGGGCAGCCCTGTCGGTCCTCGCACGGCGGTCCTTGGTTTTGCGGGTCCTCTTGCCGGGGGGGGGGCTGGACGTGTCCTTGCTGCTGATCGATGTGTCACTGCTGGCAAAGGGTGGGCTCCAGAACCCAGGCACAACAGTGACACCCGAAGCTGGGCTGGTGGTGGCTGCGGTGCTCTTGGGACTCTTTGAAGATGGATGGGGGAGGTCATCGGGGGGAAAGAGGTTAAGGTTAGCCAGGAAAAGTTTTTTAGGGCCAAGGTAAAGGGTAGGAGAAGTGGAGATGGAAGTGGAGGTAGAGGAGGTGGTTGTAGGAGAGTCAGGTGTGCTGTCATTGGGTGAAGGTGCTGGTGCTGTAGGCTGTCGTGAGGTGGATGGCTGTTGGGTGGGTGGCTGCCTGCGTTTGTGTGTCTTGGAAGAGGGGGTGACAGACACAGTGGGAGAGGACACAGGGGACGTGTACATGGCAGTGGGGGTGGTGACTGCACGAGTGTGGACTGTACTGGAGGGTGAGGTGGTGATGGAAGCACTGGCTGATGTTGGGGTGCATGCAGGTGTGAGTGTAGACGTCACAGGGAGGGAGGAGGGAGACGAGGAGGAGGGGGACACAGGGGTGGCAGTGGCTGTTGGCATGTCTGCATCTGGGTGTTGCTCGGGTGAGTGTTTGCGGGATCTGTGGTGCTTGTGTTTGGATGAGCTGCTCTTGGGTGTTGAGGTGTGTGCAGGCTGGTCTGATGGTGTGGATGGGATAGGCTGAGGAACAGGAGACAGAGACAGGCTGGAGGCAGTCAGAAGAGGGAGGCTGGAAACAGGGACAATGGCTGCCGTCAGTGCTGAGGCCAGAGCAGTGAACGCTCGTTGATGGGCAGCCTGACCCGAATGAATGCCCTCCAGGTATGCATTGCTCTGTTGCACCTCCCTTTGCACACCCTGGATGGCATTCAGAAGGGTCGTCTGCCCAACAATGAGCGTCCTTACCAGGTCAATGAGCTCCGCACTGAGGGCAGCAGGGGCAACAGGGGCAGGGGCTGAGGTGCCTGGGGCGAAGGAGACGCGCGCCTTCCTGGGCGAAGCGGCACGGAGCGAAGACTGAGGGGCTGCTGGGAGGGCGGGGCTGGTGCGCTGGGTGGCGGCTGTACCTGTAGAGGCGGGGGGCACGGATGTTGCCGCCACCCCTAGGGAGCTCCCATCCGAGGACGTGTCGCTTTCGCTGCTCTCACCAGCGGTCCCCGTCGTGGTGCTCCCCTCGCCCTCCGGATCACTGGTGCCCTCGGTGTCTGTTCCTGGGCCCACCGGGGCCTTGTGTCCTGCAGCTCCCTCGTGCTCCGATGCCATATCTCCTCCGCCTGATGATGCTAATGCACACATGCACAAGAAGATGAAGAGAAAGGGTGGGGGGAGAAAAAAGAAGACCAGGTTGAGTGCATGCAATGTCAACACCGTTGGCGGAGAGGACAGACACAGGTGCCTAATGCACTAAGCCGCGCATTCGGGGTACACTACTCAGTACTACTGACTAAGACAACAGGCCAAGAGACGTCAAACGCGCACATGGGAGATGCTGGACCTTCAATGGCTGTACTTGTCACCCTACAGAGGTGGGGGCCGGGGGCACAGGGCCATGCCTAAGGGAGAGGACTACACTACAGAAAGCGCCCTGGCCTAATGTCACCCACAGCCCTCCTCCCCCACCCAGACGCCTCCACTGCGCAGAAAGATAGGAGAATGTGCTGATACTCACCCCCTTGTGTCTGCTGTGATGTCTTAAAGCGCCCATCCAAATCAGGGTAGGCCACCGCCAGGATCCGGGACATCAGGGGGGTCATGGTGCGACTGGCACCCCTCCTAGGTTGGGAGGCCATCCCCAGCAGTGTTTCTGCGGTCTTCCTTGTTCCGCGGCGGATGTCCTCCCACCTCTTGCGGCAGTGGGTGCCCCGTCTGTTGTGGACCCCCAAGGTCCGGACTTCCTTGGCGATGGCACGCCAAATATCGATCTTCTGATGGGCGCTGACCTATTAGACATGTACAGGGTGGAAAGGAGGAAATCATCAATGGCCTGCATGTTAGATGTAATTGGCCCCCCCCCACCCACTTTGCCATATGGCACATGCTCACATCTGTCGGGCGTTGCACTCCTCATTCGCCCCCCACCCCACCAACTTACATCCACCCCAATCCACACAGGCATAGCCCATTCCATTAGCACCCGGGGTACTCACTTGTTGGTCTGGAGGACCGTAGAGTAGCGCATACTGGGGGAGGACCCCATCCACGAGCTTGTCCAATTCTTCAGACGTGAAGGCAGGGGCCCTTTCCCCAGTCGTAGCAGCCATTGTATCTTCCAGACCGAGGTCACAGCAGCACTTGCAGTATAGGTCCTCTCCTGTGGATGATCAGGTCTCGAGTGATTAAGCAGATAGAAAATGGCGGTCACGTCCGCGGCGGCGCGTACCGCGACCGCCGGCGCACTTCGTTATTGGCTCCTGAAACCCATAGGCTTCAATGTTAACCAATGCGGCTTTGCGCCGCGGTCTTCGACCGCCTACCGCCACGGTGTGCCCCGCCAGCGCAGTGACCTCGCATCCCATTGTCCCACTTCACAGGTCAGGCAGCCGCCATTTCAAGGGCCCACATGGCTTAATTTTGACTGCGACACACAGGCCTTGGCCTTGCATTGCCACACATACACGCCTTTCAACCCATTGCCATTCTTTAACTGTGCAAGCTGTCTGTACGTACCTGTGGTTTGGCTGACTCTGTGCTCCATGCTGTCCTTCCTAGGCACCGTCTGCTGGGACTTGGGATGAGAAGGAGGAATCCTCGCGTGTACCGACCGCTGGTGGACCTGTCGACAATGGAAGAACGCCATATAATCCTTCGATACCGACTTGACCGTGCCACTATCCATGAACTGTGTGCCCAGCTGGAGCCAGCCCTGATGTCCCCCATCCGCCAACCCACAGGGATTCCCCCTCTGGTGCAGGTTTTGTCAGTCCTCCATTTTTTGGCCAGTGGGTCATTCCAGACCACAGTGGCCATGTCATCTGGAATGTCTCAGCCTATGTTTTCTAAGATTTTGAGCAGAGTGTTGTCTGCCCTGATGAAACTCATGCGGAGCTACATCATTTTCCCCGAGGAGGGTGACTTGCCCACAGTGAAGGGTGATTTCTATGCCCTTGGACATATCCCCAACATCATTGGTGCCATTGATGGGACCCATGTGGCTTTGGTACCCCCAAAAGACGATGAGCAGGTGTACCGAAACAGAAAGAATTATCATTCGATGAATGTCCAGGTGGTCTGTTTGGCTGACCAGTACATCTCCCATGTAAATGCCAAGTTCCCAGGGTCAGTGCATGACGCGTATGTGATGCGAAATAGCAGCATCCCCTATGTGATGGAGCAGCTACAGAGACAACGTGTGTGGCTAATAGGTGACTCTGGTTACCCCAACCTGCCGTGGCTACTGACCCCAGTAAGGAATCCCCGGACAAGGGCAGAGGAACGCTACAATGAGGCCCATGGGCGTACAAGGAGGGTGATTGAGCGAACCTTTGGACTCCTGAAGGCCAGGTTTAGGTGCCTGCATATGACTGGTGGATCCCTAATGTACTCACCAAAGAAGGTGTGCCATATCATCGTGGCGTGCTGTATGCTTCACAACCTGGCTTTGCGACACCAGGTGCCTTTCCTGCAGGAGGATGGTCCAGATGGTGGTGTTGTAGAAGCCGTGGAGCCTGTGGAGAGTGAAGAGGAGGAAGACTCTGAGGACGACACAGACAATAGGGACAGAGTGATACAACAGTATTTCCAGTAACACCCAGGTAAGAATCACCCACGCCATTTCACAATTGCTTCTAGCCTCCTGCATCTATACTTTCTGTAGTTCCCCACAGATGTTTTTTATTAATTTATGCCTTTCCCTTCCCTTCTCAGTGCTGTCTGACTCAGTACCTGACTTCTGCTTGGTTCGCCCATGAAATACAGCGTATTGACATTGGTATGTTGTCATGACTAATTGACAGGACAGAAATTGAACAGTAATATGTTATCCCTTTGTTAATAATACAGCATGACTCAAAACAGGTTTGTGTGCAAAATGTGATTTATTTACAGTGCTAGATACCGGTACATGTGATTCTAAGGGTGATGGGTGGGGGTGGAGGAATATCCATGGCAGAGTCCAGTTCTCAGTCTCACAGGTGCATTGTTCTTTTGCCTGTGGAAGGATGGAGCATAGGCAATTCATGGTTGGACAGGGTGGCAATGTGGGACAGTGGGAAGACTTGAGGGGGTATGTCCTGCTGGCAGGGGTCTTGACATCCTACTCTGTCTTTTTCTTTGGTCTGAGGCTCCTCTTACGGGGTGGTTGTTCTTCAGCAGGAGGTGGGGTTCTGGGGGGCTGTCGAGGTGTTGGGACCTCCTGTCCACTAGCGCCGGCGGAGGTGGTAGGCTGTTCCTGGTCCGGCCTAGTGACAGGGGCCCTGTGTGGTGCACCATGGTCCCGCAACGCGTCCTCTATCCTGTGGAGGGCCAGGACGATGGTCCCCATTGCGGTCCCGATGATTCTCAGCTCCTCCCTGAACCCCATGTAGCGTTCTTCCTGCTGTGCCTGGATCTCAGTGAACCTGGCCAGTACCGTCGCCATCGTTTCTTGGGAGTGGTGGTATGCCCCCATGATGGTGGTGAGGGCCTCTTGGAGAGTGGGTTCCCTGGGCCTCTCCTCCCCCCCCCTGTCGCACAGCAGCCCTCCGAGCTGCCCGGTTTCCCCCGGCCTCTGTCCCCTGGCCGGTGTGCCCGCTCCCACTGCCCCCAGGTCCCTGTTGTTGTTGGGGTGTCGGGTTAGCCTGGGTGCCCTGTAGTGGCAGACACACCGCTGATTGAGCTGTCCTAGAGACAGAGGCATGGGCCCGCTGGGTGGGAGCTGTGCTGGTGTCGGCAGAGGGGGTCGGGTCTGGTGTGGCCTGTGTCTGGGTGAGGGGAACCGACTGCCCAGAGGTCCCCGATGGTCCGGGCTGGTCATCAGGTTCACTGTCGACAGAGCTGCTATCCTCAGTGTGGGCCTGTTCCGGTGGTGGGATGGACACTTCTGGACCCTCCTGGCTGGTGTGTTGTCGTTCGGGTCCTGCATGGGGTAAGAGAGTTTGGTTATTGTTTCTGTGTGTGCAATAGCATGCGTGTTGTGGGTGCCCTTGTCCCCCAGTGCAGGCATTCCCTGGAGGGAGGTGTTGTGAGGGTATTTAGTGGGGGGGAGGGGTTAGTGCAGTGGTCATGCTTAGGTGATGGGTGCCCATGGTTTGTGTTGGCATGCAGGAGTTGGTGTTGGGATGGGTGGGTTGTGCTGGTGAGACATTGTCAGGAAGGATGTGTGCTGGGGGGTTGGGGGTGAGGGTGGGGGTGTGGGTTGGCATGCTGGTGGGGTGTGGGGGATATAGTAGTTGAGATGGGACTTACCAGAGTCCATTCCTCCGGCTACTCCTGCGAGGCCCTGAGGATGCAGGATGGTCAAGACCTCTTGCTCCCACGATGTAAATTCGGGAGGGGTGGGTGGGGGTCCGCCGCCAGTCTTCTGGACCGCGATGTTGTGCCTGGAGACCATCGATCGGACCTTCCCCCGTAGGTCGTTCCATCTTTTGCGGATGTCCTCCCTATTCCTGGGATGCTGTCCCACCGCGTTGACCCTGTCCACGATCCGCTGCCATAGCTCCGCCTTCCTGGCTATACTGGTGTGCTGCACCTGCGAGCCGAAGAGCTGGGGTTCCACTCTTAGGATTTCCTCCACCATGACCCGGAGTTCTTGGTCCGAAAATCGTGGATGCCTTTGGGGTGCCATGGGGTGGTGTGGGTGAGGTGTGGGGTGGTGTATGTGATGAGGAGTGTGTTGGTGAGTGGTGCTTTGTGCTACTATGTGGTGTGTGTGATGGTGTAGTGTGCCTCAGTGTGTCTTGCTTTGGATTGTCTGCTGTGTCTCTCTCTCCTTCTCTCATTAATTGGGGTCGCAGGGGTTTGTGGGTAATGTGGGTGTGTGTTTTATAGTTGGTTGATTGTGTGGGAGTGGTGTGTGTATGTGTATCAGGTGTGTGTTTTTCCAATTGTCCAATGTGGCTGTGTTTTGGTGCTGTGTGTGTATTCTGACCGCGGCGGTGTGTAGCGCCAATGGAATACCGCGTTTGAATGACCGCCGTGTGGATTCGTGGGTCGTAATGGCATGGGCGTATTTCTGTTGGCGTGACGGTGGAGGTTTGGTCATCTCCAGTTTATCGCTGCCCGCCGATGTGGCGGGCTGCAGTGGAGGACGGATTTTTGGAGGTTTGGCCGTTGTGGGTCAGAATGACCGTGGCGGTTGGCCGCGGCGGTGTTATGGCGGTCTTCTGACCGGCGGTAAGGGCATTTTACCGCCGAGGTCAGAATCACCCCCTATGTGGAGTAATATTATAGGAGTTCTACTTTATGTACTCATTAATGCCTTTGAGGATAAGACCCTTTTACAAGAGAATGCACTCAAGTGCAGAACTTTGGGATGCCCTACCTAAATGTCTCAAAGATGATTCCTGCTTGGTTTCGGGATCCAGTGCTGGTACATTAAAGTGTAATGTGTTGGTCGACTCAGTCATCCCTTTCAAAAGGTATAACTGAGTTAGGGGGGGCTAATTCACAAGCCTACTGAAGAAGTACTGCAAATGAGGTACACCTGTAACAAACAAGAGAATAACTTTATGAATTTATTTCTTTAAATAATCAGAAAATCATCTGATACATTGGTGCATACTGTGAAAGATGCCTGCCCATTCTGTAATGAATTGAACTCTTAAATGCACTTAATTTTGTGGTAAATTCCATTGAAAGAACCACTTCAAAAGAAGAGACATTGTACAGAGCATTATGGGAATTGAGTGAAAGTCTTTTCCAGGAGTGCATGCTCTGTATACTTTTATGAAAATCTTATGTCTGAGGTCAACCTTATGACAGAAGATCGACAAATCACAAGAAGTACTGGCTTGCTACTATTAGAAGTCCCAACCAGAAAGCAATTTAGATTAGTTAAACAGTTCTTTTCAGGCTGCCCTCCAAACATATGAAACTCCTTCACTCCCAACATCAGAACAAACCCCCGCGAAAAAAAGATCAAAAAGAGCTGGAAACCCTACTCTTCCACTGTGACCTTCAATCACAAAAAAGCTGAGCAAGAACCACTGCAAGGAAAGTCTGAACTAACATTCTACTCTTGCCTGTATTCTGTTCCATGCCCAATCTTAATTTGATCTTGATTCACTTTTGAAGGAGTTAGCAAATGTATACAGGTTCCTTATAACTTATTGTGGATAACAATCTTCTCTCATATTTCCCTTGTAATAAACCCCCACTTCCCCTTTGATCATTATGTATTATCATTAGCCCCTAAGTAAAGTACTCTGATACACTTTGGTCTTGTTTGCACGATACAAAAACTGTGAGTAAATATAGTAATCTGACTGAGGACTTGGACTTCACCCATGATGGCTTTTTCCTCCATCAAACAAGAAACATCCGCTATTCCTTTTAGCAATACCCTCCCACAGATAGGACACAGTTGTATTGCTTGCTACTTGAAGGCCATCACTATATTCCTTTCCTCAAAGATAAAAGTACCTTTCTTACTGCAGTCTAGGCATTCTCAAGCAATGTTCGTCAATGCCATTGTTTACTGAGACATTGAGTTAGTCTTCCCCACTATATCAAATCATTACAATAGTAAATCTATACCTATACATGCAAATAGTCATCCCTCCACAGCGTCCTCCCACTATTTTAGCCCGGGAGATAGTCACAAAAAGAACCAGCAGCACCACCAAGTCCGAAGATCAGATGTTTATTCCAAATGACACCATAAAGTGCAGGATGCGAGGAAAAATGGCAACACGTTTCGGCCAAAACCTTCAACTGGCCATAGAGTTTCACATTTCCAGAGTGTCCATAAACAGTGGAGTACATCCCACCACCAATTAAAAATTGACTAACATTAGACTGCTAACCTCTCACTCACTCGGTTTCCGAATAGTTCCCAAACGGTTGCCATTTCTTAAGTGTAAATTAACAAACTGTAAACCATATTCACATCCTAAGTTTTTTGATTTTTAAAGAGAGAATTGATCAAAAAATAAACCATAAATCATGGTAAAGTACCAAATAAGCGAATTAAATATTATTAAACGATAATACATTCTGTTCATTTCTGGTATCAATCTTTGTTAACCTGTTATTAATCATAAATGGGAACAGCATCATAAATTAATCATTGATGAGGTACTGTTTTCATCATTATCATTTCCCTATAGTAGCCCAATTCCATTACTACCACAATACCAATGCCACAGAGTACAAACATTTCATCACATTAATAAGCCAAAAAGAACAGAAATTACAAATTCAGTCATGGTAAAGTACCAATCAACATGTTTGATTCTAAATTTTACCACCCCGAATGTCAATATTATTCCCACTTCACTTCATAAAAGGTGTGTTAAACCTTCACAATATTATGGTAATCAATATTCTGGTCACAATGTTCTGGCAAGATGATATTTAAAATTTGATATTATGACATACAGCCGTTGAGTCACATCCCCAACGTTAGCATACACTGTGGTAAAGGTATTGTTTACAACACGAGAAAGCAAGTATTGCACAAAGGTTAAATAATCATGCAGAGTACATAAATCAAGAGATGTAAAGAGGTTAAAGAAAAAAGCATTTGTTTATGTAGACTTGTGTTTTGCACAAAAATCTAATTTAAGATTGAGCACATGCAATACATACCATGACAAAGAAATTACTTCGAATAATTGCTACATTTCAAGATACATTTAGGTAAGTTGATGTGGAGTTATGAATAGTAAATATGTACTTACCATGACAATGAAGTGGTACCAATAGATGATGAGAATTGAGAAATATTATAATCTTACTATGGCATGTGTAAGAAATTGGGTTATAGGGTGAAAACCCTAATCAGGCAGCCACCAAAATCCTTATCAGGGTGAACGAGGAATGTCACTAAATTAACCTGTACTTAACCCTCTGGTGACTTGGTTCAAAGCAGTCAGGCTTAACATAGAGGCACTGTGTAAAGTATTTATGTAGCATGTAAAAAGTGGTAAAGTGAAAACACAGAAAATCCTAAACCAATTTACAAAAAGAGAAAATGTTAATGAATACAATGACACCAAAACAAATTAAGGACATAACTTATTTATGGGGGGAAAAGGTTAACGCTGTCAGGACAACTGTGTATATTATGGAGTATATTACTCCACTGCCCTGACAGAGTGCCTGCCTGCCAAATTTAGAAAATATCACCAAGCCAGTGGTAATTTCTTAAGCATTGGAAGGAAACACATTCATGACAGTTCTTCTTAATGTTTTTTTTTAAATGTTGATGCACAGCTCCATCAACATAACACAGCTGTCAGTCAAACATATTTTTTTAATTTTTTTAAAAAGAAAATCCCAACTCTGTATTTGGGTTTAGAAAGTAAAAAATATACCTCCTTTCACCTTGGGAGTGATCTTCCATGGCAATAGGGGCATCTTTAGTTTTTTTACTGCCCCTTCCTACCTGGATTTGTCTGAAGGTGATGGTATGTGAAAAACAGCTATAGGTCCGCACATCTATATTAGGTGGGCAGACATACAGCTAATTCTCCGATGGCCATTAACTCTGTTGGGGAAGTTTGTCCATGACGGAGATGGAGTAGTTTCTGCCGTGGCCAAACTATGGTCTGCCTGCATCTAAATTTGGCAAATGGACCATTATGTTGGTGGCAAGTATACCCTGTCTCTATTGTGACTGAGTATGCTTACCTACAATACATAAATAAAGCCCTAAATACATTTAGTATAACCGAAGTTATGACGTTTTCAAGTACTTAATGAAATTTAGCAACGAAAAGATCAAAGTGTCAACCTTTGGCCATCTGGTCATGTGAGATAGGGACAAAGACAAATGTTTGGGACACCCGCAATGAAAAGCAGGTTGGAAACAAAAGGCGGATTGGGCCCGGTCTCAGTTTACCTTTGGACTTTGAATAATTTTGAAGAAAAAGTCTAGAAGTTAGATTTCAGTGTGCAAGGCAGCAGGCTGTCAGAGGAGGGGTTATCTTCACCAGGGAGATACTGGATGAAGTCTTGGTGAAGTAGTTGACGATGGTTGGAAAAAGCTCAGGGTGAGAAAAGCTGTAATTCCAGGCTGAAGAGCAAAGTCATCGATGCAGAGCCAGTCATTGTTGAACCCAGTGAAGATTTTTTATCTTCGGATTGGATTTAGAAAACCTTTTGAAAGTTGAAAACCTCCAGCAGGATGAAGCTGCAGGCTATAGCTGAGGAGGGCTCCACAAGGCCAGATACTGTCGCTGAGAGGTCCCACTGAAAATGACTTGCTGCTGTGGAAGTCCCAAAGGTCCTGCTGTCTGGTCAAACACCTTGAATGGATCGGCTGACAGGTAGGGCCTGGTCTTCTGTCGGTTCTCCAGGAAGGTTTTGGTGAAAAATTATTTAAGTTTGAAGGTTTAAGGTTGGGAAGTAGTACCATCAACACCACAAAAGTCCGGGACATGAGGCACCAATTTGGGAGGTAGGGCTGACTCCAGCAGTGGTGAAGTGCAGAGTTCACGGCCTCTGGAGTTTATCATGTCCCTGTAGTTCACACCGGAGTCCATCAAACTAGCCCTTGGAATCACTTCTGGTGGTCCTGAGTTGACGGAGATGATCCAGTTCTCCCTCCAGCAGCAAGACAGTCCTTCAAGAAGCAGGGCAGTCATCTGGTACCAGTAGGGCAATCCCCTAGAGGCAGGGCAATCCTTCTGAAGTATTCCACCGGACCAGGAGTGTACTAAAGAGCTGTTTTGAGGGTCCAATATTTATAGCTGGTGCCAGCTCTAGTATATGGGGTACATCCTGCCCTACACCCACATCTGATTCTGGAAAATTCTTCCCTTCCCCATCCAAGTCTCCCAGAGGTCTGGGGTGACATGAGGCTAGTGTCAAAGTCCTCAGTGTTTGCTAGAGGCAAGTCCTTCACGGAGTAAGTGGGGCAGGGAACAGCATCAACCCAGTCATCCTGACCACATCTAGTCTCTTTTTGTCTCACTGCCTGGGAGGAATACCTAAGTCCAACAGCAGAGTTCTTCTCAATCATGTGACCCAGAACACTGGCAGAAGGCACACATGGGTGGTCATTATGATCTTTGCGGTCAGGTGATCGCCACACTGGTGATGTTCGGTAGTACTGTCACCAGGCCGACGGTAATGACCGCCAAATACTGACCATGGCAGTGATCGCTCCCATAGACAGCCAATATACCACAATAACCGGCAGTGTGGTACGACCACTGAACATGGCGGTAACCACCTACAGACAGGTAGAGGACAAGGATCCACCCACCATATTATGACACAGCACACCACCAGGATTTCTGGGGCGGTAGCAACACCACCAAAAGCCTGGCAGAAACTTATCATATAAAAGGAGACACGCTGTACCATGCCATGGCCGTCCTGGAGCACCAACGCCGATGAAGATGACGACGGTGAGTACAGCTGCCCGCAGACAAAGGAGGGAGAGAGGAATGGGGAAGAGTGACACACACACATACAACACACACCATACACACACACCACACACCCAGAACCAGCTGCAAAGTAAATCGACGGTAACAGTACCCAGGAGCAAAGAAAGCCAGGACACATACCTCCGTTCCAACCACTGTAATCATGTTGGATGAAAATTCAAAATCCAAAAACAAGCACAACTGCATATTTACATGAAGGTCCAAAGACCAGTTCACAGTCTCTAATGCCCACAGGGCAAAGTCCAAGCCCCAACTTGGCTCCTGACATAATTGGGACTGTTCAGGGGCATCATGTTGGAAATGGGCAGGCACCTCTGAGTGCGGAGGGTGGGGGGGACTTCTAATCGGTGGGGGCTCCTTGCCTACTGGTTCTGGAGGGGGCTCCTTGCCTACTAGTTCTGGAGGGGGCTCCTTGCCTACTGGTTCTGGAGGGGGCTCCTTGCCCAATTGTTATTGAGGGGGCTTCTTGACCACTGGTTCTGGAGGGGGCTCCTTGCCCACTGGTTATTGAGGGGGCTCCTTGCCCACTGGTTATTGAGGGGGCTCCTTGCCCACTGGTTCTGGAGGAGGCTCCTTGTGCACTGGTTACTGAGGGGGTTCCTTGCCCTCTGGTGATGTAGGGGGCTCCCTGCCCTCTGGTTCTGGAGGGGGTTCCTTGCCCTCTGGTGATGGAGGGGGCTCATTGGCCTCTCGTTTGAGATGGTGCTCCTTGGCCTCAGTTTTGTGAGGGGCCTCCTTGGCCTTAGGTTTGTTAAGGGCCTCATTGGCCTTAGTTTTGTGAGGGACCTCCAAGGCCTTAGTTTTGTGAGGGGCCTCCTTGGCCTTAGTTTTGGGAGGGGTCTCCTTGGCCTTTGTCTTGGGAGGGGTTTCCTTGGCTCTAGGTTGAGGCGGTGGCTCCATGGCCTTTGTTGTCTGTTTAGGAGGGGGTGGCACTTTAGACCTTTCTTTTGGGGGCGGAGGAGTGTCCTTGGGGAGAGGGGCCAGCGTTGCACTCACGTGCCCCTTAGTGGCAGCTGGAGACTTTGAGGATGGAACAGTGTCAGACTGAGTGCTTGAGGTACTGGGCTGGGGGGTCGGACCTTCCTCTTACAGGCATGACGGTTGTGGAGGGGGAGGGTAGATGTCAAGGTGGGAAAGGAAAAGCTTCTTAGGGCCAATGGAGAGGGATGTGGGAGGAGGGATGGGAGTGGAGGTAGAGGGAGTGGTTGTGGGAGGAGGAGGTTTGTTTGACTTGGGTACAGGTGCATGGACAGTGTGCGTGTGTGAGGTGGGTGGCTGTTGGGGGTCTGAGTTCAAGCGTTTGTGTGTCTTTGGGGGAGGGCAAATAAAGTGGGGAGGACAAACAGGATGTGTGGATGGATGTTGTCTGCAAGAGAGGTGGCTGTGCTGCATGAGATGGTGATGGTGGTGGTGGTGGTGGCTGTGCATCTGGTGTGTGGGGTACATGTCTGCAGGTCTGGTGTTGTGGTGACTGTAGGCATGGCTGTGCAGGTGGCAGTTCCAGGAACTGTTGATGCAGTGCATGCAGGTGTGAGTGCGGATGTGACTGTGAGGGAGGAGAAGGGGGAGACAGTGGAGGAAGTGGATGATGTTGTGTGTGCATCTATGTGTTGGCTGTGTGAATGCTTGTGGACTGAAGTGTGCTGCCTATGTTTGTCCGTGCGAGTCTTGTGTGATATTTTGTGTGCTTGCTTGTCTGAATGTGTGTGTGGGATGGGTTGAGGGTGAGGAGACTGGGACTGGGAAGTGGTAGTTGGAGGAGGGACGGAAGAAACAGGAGCACTGGCTGCCGTCAGTGAAGAGGCCAGAGCCTGAAACAATCTCTGTAGGGCCGTCAAGCCACCGTGAATGCCCTCCAGGAAGGCATTGCATTGCTGCATCTGGGATGCCATCCCTTAATGGCATTCATTATGGTTGACTGCCCTACAGAGATGGATCTATGGAGGTCAGTAGCCTCCTCACTGAGGGCAGCAGGGCTGACTGGGGGAGGGCCTGAGGTGCCTGGGATGAAGGATATGCCCCCCTCCTGAGTGAGCGGGCACGAGCAACTCAGTGGGGGGCTACTTGGAGGGTGGTGCTGGTACGGGGGTGGCAGTAGAGCCTGTAGTTGGGGTGGTCCCAGAGGGGTCCACCACCGCCAGCCAGCTCCCATTGGAGAATGGGCAGAATGGACCACACTGGCACACCATTGGCTAAGTACCATAGCAGGTAGGAACCAAACACTGCCAGCTACACACCAACTGGGACCAACTAAGCCCTGTCTGCCTTGGAAAGGCAGCTACCTAGCTATCAAAACATGCATTTCACCATATTAACCTGAGCTGGACCACACAGCAATGTCTAAACAGCATAATGCTGCATCAACTGACTAGTACCCTGCGCCCAAATCCCATGCCAGGCAACAGAGGTGGATGTCAAACACTGTACTCACCCCCTTGTGGCTGCTGTGATGCCCTCAAGCACCCATCCAGCTCTGGGTAGGTCACCGCCAGTATGCGGGCCATAAGCTGGGTCATGTTCGGACAAGTACCCCTCCCTCATTGGGAGGCCATCCCCAGCTGGGCCTCCACAGTTTTCCGGGCCCAGCATCTCAGGTCCTCCCACCGTTTCCTTCAGTGGGTGCTCCGCTTGCTATAAAACTCCAGGGTCCGCACATCCTTGGTTATGGCACACCACAACCCCTTCTTCTGATGGGTGCTGACCTGCAGAAGGACACCATGAACCAGACAATCCAGCCTGTCACACATATGGCCTACAAACTGCACTAGCCCCTCATCAGGCACACACATGACCCGTACCCCCGCATTAACACTGTCACCAGCCATACCCCCGCAAATGACACACTGCCAGCACACACACACACATCTGCATGCAGCCATGTCGCATGCAACGTACTCATGGTGTACACACCTGTTGGTCTGAAGGCCCATACAACTGCCCATACAGGGGTAGGACCCCATCCAGAAGCCTCTCCAACTCCTCCGACGTGAAGACTGGGGCCCTTTCCCCTGTTGCACGTGTCATGGCAGGTTCCAGACACAGGTCACAGCAGCCCACGCAGTGGTGATATCGTCCTGTGGAAAGTCAGGAATCAAGTGAAGTGGTAGAAAGAAAATGTCGGTCACGTCAGTGGTGGTGAACACCGTCACCGTCGGCATTGAAGTTCCCGTACTCCATAGAGGGCCATGTTAGCCAATGAGGAACTGCACAGCAGTGCAGACTGCCTCCCGCCATGACACGAACGCCAGTGGAGTAAGGTCACTTCCACCTGTCCCTGCATATAGGGCAGGCGGTTGCCATTTTCTAATGCTAGTACACATGTGCAGACTAATAAGTGCGTCATTGTAGTTGAATGTACTAACCTTGACAATTCCAGTGTCCAACATACAAGCATGCTCTGTGTACACTGCTGTACTGTGTTCATGGTTCCTGTTGACACTCCCTTCTTACTTTTGGGTCCCTTAGGTACCAACCACTGTGGAGGAATAGGAGGAGGAGGCAAGCACCTGTGTATAGACCACTTGTGGACTTGGCTACACTGGAGGACAGGCACATCATACTCATCTATCGTCTGGACAGGGCCACAATCACAAAGCTCTGTGCACAATTGGAGAGAGATCTGCTACCTGCTATCCGTTGCCTAACAGTAATACCCCCTCTTGTGCAGGTACTATCAGTGCTCCATTTCCTGGCAACTGGCTCTTTCCAGGTGACAGTGGGCTTGGCTGCAGGAATGTCACTGCCAATGTTCTCTATTGTGCTTACAAAGGTTTTGGCAGCCTTGCTCAAACACATGTGCAGCTACAGGCATCCCCCCCAGGTAGATGATTTACCCACTGTGAAGGCTGGATTCTATGCAATGGGACATATATCACATGTTTTTGGGGCCATTGACCGGACCCATATTGCCTTAGTCCACCCCCCACGGTCAATGAACAAGTATACAGGAATTGGAAGAGTTTCCAGTCACTCAATGTCCAGATGGTGTGCCTTGCTGACCAGTACATCTCCCACGCCACTGCCAAGTATCCTGTGTCGGTGCATGATGCCTTTGTCCTAAGGAATAGCAGTGTCCAACAGCTTATGGCACAACTACAGAGGCACAGAGTGTGGCTTATAGATGAGCCTGAGTCCCCACCCACTGTATGTCAGCGTATGTCTTCAGAAGTCATACCCCATGCCCTTGTGCAGGGCTAATGTGTGTCCCTCACTTCTTGCAGGTGATTCCAGCTACTCAAACCTGTCCTGGCTTCTTACCTCTGTTAGGAATCTGAGAACAGGGGCTGAGAATAGGTACAATGATTCTAATAGGCGTACCAGGAGGATTGTTGAAAGGACCTTTGGGCTCCTGAAGGCTAGGTTCAGATGCCTCCATCTGACAGGTGGATCCCTATGCTACTCCCCTGAGAAGGTCTGCAGGATTGTTGTCGTGTGCTGCATGTTGCACAATTTGGCCCTCAGACGGCATGTGCCCTGTCTGCAGGAGGAGGGGGGTGACAATGCAGCTGTGGCAGCAGTGGAGACTAAGGACAGCGAGGAGAAGGAAGAGGAGGAGGATGTGGACAACAAGACACATATGATCCAGCAGTACTTCCACTGACACTCAGGTAAGACTGTTGAACTAAACATTTCTCCATTTCAGTGCTGTCCCACCTGGCTGTCACCTATGCCTTCCCCTATTGCAGACGTTGCTGTGGTTACAACAGTGTAATGCTGTGATGTGTACAGACTGCTGAGACACATTTGTAGGATGGATCAACATATTACTGGACATTTACACTGGATCATGCAGTATATTACAGTTCAATACATTGTACATTACCTTCAGATAAATCACTATTACTCAAGTTGTGTCCAAGGGTGTTTCTTAAAAATTGGTACACAGTGCAATAGAGTGGGGTGATGGCTGGGAATAATCCAGTGTAGTGGGCCAGTCTGTTTGTAGCACAGGTCCAGTGTCCAAGGGGCCATAGGAAGGGGAGCAATGGCAGTTCAAAGTGGACAAGGTGACACAGTGGAACACAAGGGGGACATTCAGGAGGGGCTAATTTCCTGGCGGTGGTCTTGGCAACTGTCTCTGGTGTCCGTCTGGGTCGCAAGAACCGTTTGCTTGGTGGTTCACCTTCTGCAGAGGAGGGGTGCTGGTGGCCTTAGGGTCCTGTGGCAGGGCCTCCTGTCCACTAGCTGCAGCAGATGTGGAGGGCTGGTCAGTACACTGACTAGTGGAAGGGGCCTGCTGGTGTGCTGTGTAGTCCCTCAGGATGTTGGTTATATCACCCAGCACCCCTGCACTGGAGACCATGGTGGTGTTCAGGGGCTGCAATTCTTGCTTGATCTCCTGGTGGTGTTCCCCCTGAAGCCGCTGTTTCTTCTGCATGATCTTTATCACCTCACCCATCTTGTCCTGGGATTGTTGGTAAGCCCCCAGGGCATTAGTGAGTGTCTCCTGGGCAGTCGGTTCCCTGGGCCTGTCCTCCTCCGGCACACAGCTGTCCTCCGACCGTCCCTGTCCCCCTGTGCTTGTGTCCCCTGAACGGTGCGCCCACTGCCACTGACCCCAGGACCTCATTGTCTTGCCTGTGAGGTGTGGACTGGGGTCTCTGTACAGATGGGCACACTACTGATTGACGTGTCCTGGGGACATAGTTCTGGGGATATTGGGGGGCTGCTGTGGTATTGGATTCTGAGGGGGGAGGCTCTGTAGTGGGCTGGGTGTAGGCTGGGGTAGATGACTGACTAGTGGTCCCTGATGGGCCAGGGAGTTCATTCAGATCCAGAGCTCCAGAGTTGTTGTCATCACTGGGGGCATCTTATGGTAGGGGACTGGGTAGCCGTGGCACCTTCTCGCCGCTGAGATTGACTGGGGCACCTATGGGGATGTAAGTGGTGTATTATGCTACATGTCTGTGACATATTCTACATCACTAGCTTCCCCTATATTATTGCTGTTGCCCTGCCACATTTGTTTGCGTATGGTGATGGATTGTGGGATTGTTAGTTTTCCATGCTGGGCATGTATTGGTGGTGGGTGTACATGCACGGCTGGAAGGGATGTGCATGCAGTGGGTATGGCATGCAGGACTTCGCATTTAGGTTTGTTAATTGTGGTGGTGCACTGTGTGGGATGGAGTGGGCGTAATGGGAGTAAGGGTGAGGGGTCAAAATGGCATGCAGGCATGGGGGGGTGATAGGTATTAAATATTGACTCACCAGTGTCCAGTCTTCTGGCTACTCCAGTGAGTCCTTCAGGATGCAGGATTGCCAAGACTTGCTCCTCCAATGCTATCAGCTGTGGAGGAGGAGGTGGGGGTCCACCGCCAGTCCTCTGGATGGTGAGCCCGGGCCTTGGTGCAATGGAACGTCCCTTCCCCGTAGGTCGTTCCACTTCTTCCTTATGTCGTCCCGTGTGATTGGATGTAGTCCCACGCCATTAACCCGTCCACGATCCTCCGCCATAGCTCCATCTTCCTAGCAATGGATATCCGCTGGACCTGTGCTCCAAACAACTGTGGCTCTACCCTGACTATTTCTTAAACTATGACCCGCAACTCCTCATCTGTGAAACAGGGGTGCCTTTGTGGGGTCATAGGTGTTGTATGGTGTGTCTAGGTTGTGAAGAGGGTGACGAGTTATGTGGTGGGGTGTGTGTCAGATGAATTGGTAGTTGTGACATGTGTGTGCAGTTCTCTTTTGGATTAGCGTCAAAAAGTATAGCCATCTTGTTCTGTTAGCAAAGGATTGTGGGTGATGAGGGTGGGTGTTTTATAGTGCTGTTGGTGGGTGTGTGGGACGTGTGTATTTGTGTCAGGTGTGGGGTTTTTTTTCTGGCCAATGTTGTCTTGTTTTGTATTTGGGTGGTCATATCCGCCCTGGCGGTTTTCACTGCCAATAGTTTACCGCCGTTGAATGACCGCTGTGGTGATTCGTGGTCATTATTTGGAGGGTGTAGTTCTGACAGTTTATCACATACAGTGGGTCTGTCGGATTTGTGGTTGTGGATATTTTCTTTCGGTTTTGTGTGTATGTGTCATAATCTGGCAGACGGATGTTCACCTCCGCAGCGGTATGTTGGCGGCAGTCACAGCGGCGGTATTCGGAATTTACCGTCAATGTCATAATGAGAGCCATGGTTAGGACAAGAAAATGCTAACTTTGTATAAGTGGTATTTTCAGAATTATAACTTAAAATCCAGCTTTGCCATTAAAGAGGATTTTACATTAAAATTAATTTGAGTGTAAACCTGACATTTTTACCTGTTAGCACTAAGGCAACCCAATGTTAGTCAATGGGGGAGATAGGCTTAAGGTAGTGAAAAACAACTTTAGCAGGTTTTCACTACAAGTAAATGTACAATTTAAGGCCACATGCCCTACTTTTTAAATACAATGCACCCTTCCCTATGTGCCTTTACAGTCTACCTTAGGAGTATCTTACATGTATCAAAAAGTTTTAGACCAGGCAAAAGATTTGTATTCCCAGGTCAAAATGGCAGTTTAAAACTGCACTATAACCTGCAATGGCAGGCCCAAGACATGTTATAAAGTGCTACTTTAGTGGACGGTGCAATGAGTGTTGTAGGCCTACCAGTAGAATTTCGATTACAGGGTCTAGGTGCCTAAAGTAATATATATCACAGATTTATAAGTAACTTAAATTTATCAATCATGTGTAGACTAATTTTACCATGTTTAGGGAGAGAGCACAAGTACTCTAGCACTGGGTATAAGTGGTAAAGTGTACAAAAGCCTAATGCCAAAAAAGCAAACTTCAGAACATAGGAGGGGTGAAGGCAAAATGTTTGGGGGAACACCATCCCAAGGATGTTGGGTCTAACAGCATGGTTGGATAAAATTAGTTTATTTCTACTTATTTCTTTGGGTGCCTTAACATAAAGGCAACATAAATATTATGAACGCCTTTCTAAAAAGATAAGCATGTTTTAGAACCTGGTCGTTTGAAGACCTGTGAGGTCAGTGGAGCATCTGCAAGTCTGATGACACCTCCAATGTAAACAATGACAAATCAAGTATGTTCAGCTTTTACACAGTGATGGTTTACAGTGCTAAATGTGAAGTTATATTAGCTTTTACTTGTTAGAAGACTTTGTGGCCACATAGCCTGCCCACTTCTTACCTTCTACTATCATACTTATACTTTGTCTCCAGGGCTGGCTTTCTTCTTAACACTGCAAACTTTTCATCCCTGTATAGACATAGCTAGAGATAATGGACTCATATAGCTGCATTACATATAGTTAAATTCACACTGTTGCCTGCCATAAATTGTCCTAACATAGATTGACCTTTAAAACTAGTAATGCCAAACAATTATCATTTTCAGTACTAGTGCACGTCTCATATTGACCAACTAAATCATACAACACCTAAACGCACAAGCAACCAACATGGAACTATATTACATACAGTATGTTGTGGCAGGTACAACTGGCATGTGCACTTTTTTTTTGCACCCTTGGGCATGTTAGTATCACAGAAATGGCTGCAGATGATTGTCTGGCCCCTGCCGTAATACTGATGCTGCTGGTGAGCATGTAGTGCAAGCGCTGTCCTGAAAGGATCTTCCCTCATTTGCATGGGGGAGTGGCCACTTGCAAATGAAGTAATTATGTTGCCTTTACGTTGGTGCCTACTTACGGACATAGGCAAAAAGACCCATAAGAAGCACACTGACAATGGATCACAAAAAGGTGGTGTTGGTTTAGTGCACTGTCATACAGCAGCTCTTCTGGGGAGAGTAAAAGGGGTCCCATGAACACCGAAGACATTCCCCTGCAGGCAGGTGCAGTCATCCACTTCAACAAAGAAACACAAAGTGGCTGCTTCAAGCAGGCAGTTCACCTTTCACAAATATGCTGCCCCATGGCAGCGCATATTCACAGCTGCCCTGAGGGCAGCACATTACTTGTAATAGGGTACAATGTCTCTATTTGCAATTGATGCACGTGTTTAAAAGTGTGCCTTGGCACAAACAAGGACAGTGCACCTTTTACACAACATGGGACCAGGAGTCAACAATGCTTTTTCCCTTAGGAAGACACCAGTAGTGTTCTTGGTTAACGCCAGATGAGGACAAGGGAAACTTCACAAGGGTGACTTATGTTTGGGCCTGTCTGAGCCCGGTACATGCAGAGGGACAGATAAAAGACAGACAACTTCCCTCAATCAGTATGAGCTTCGTACCCTCTCTATTATGCACCTTCTCCAGATTGCATGAAAATTATAAGATCACTCTGACACATTGCTCACATAACCCACGCAACATCCATCAGCACGCCTTTTACCATAATGCAAAGTAAAGACACAGAACATTCATTAAACTTCAGGCTGACCAATCAGATCAGATATAACAGACTTCATCACTGTTCACTGGCTTGAAGCTATCTCATAACTCATACAACAAAACATTTGGAATCATTTGCTGTCATCCACAGACCAACATGATCCTGCATACTTATCCAGCAGTTATTTTGAGCTCCTCTCCTGCCGCTTGCTACTACGAGCAAACTAGAACACTACCTTCAAACTGGTCGACCACCTATCCAGGCACTACACTACTTGCTGTCCATGATCAACACCCTTTTCATGAGATTCAAAGTCTTACAAGACCAGCAATTCTAGGTGACTATTCTTCAGTGTGTATTTAAAAGACACCTGTATTCTGAGGACCTTGTTAGACAATCAACATCTGGATGCGCTGTCAGGTAGGACTGACTGTCCATTGTAAAATGGGCCCTTCTTCAGGTAACAGTTGGGGGCGGGTCATTGAACACTTGTTTGATAGAAGTCCTCAGCACACATCACACTCTCATTAACACTTTGGAAAGGGGCATATTGGAAAGTCATGTAAGAGTGAAAAAGCACTCAAGAAAGAGATTCAGTGGAAATAGCACACTAACACTGAAATGAAACGTACCAACACTTCTGAAGTCCTGGCTTATGAATCTCATGTGAGGAGAACAGGGTGTCATTTAAGAAGCATTGGTCAGGTGAAAATAAGGGATTTGTTCAATAATGATAAGAGTCGATCTTTGAGCTGAAGATGGAAAACAGAGCCAATTTAAGTGGGTATTGGTTTTACCCGTAGGCAAAGTTACAAAATAACTATTTTGTTAGTGATCAAAATAATTGCTCCTTTCTTCGTTGAGACTACTGCATTATGTACCTTTAGCTTTTTATGCTGTTCATTCCCAAACAGAGAGTGGGCGTCATCTAAGACACATTGAGAGTATGTATTAGCTCTTTAGTTTAGCATGAATTTTTTATATTATATGCACATTTCTGCCTTATTGTGAGAGCTAAAAATGTAATGGTGGAATACGTGAAATAATCTACGCCAAAGGAAAAATACTCAGACCCACATCCCAAGCCATCCAGTTTGGGGATGTGTGTGCTAGCGCAGGTGTTTTAATAAAAATTATTAATGAGTGTTTATGTATTTTGAATAATGAGTTTATGCAGAGAATAAAATAACATAGAAAAATAATGCACACATTTGAAAATGTGATCACGAAGAATGGCCATCAATGTTAAAGTGTACTAATCAATGATTAATACTTATTAAATATTGAATATGTGTTAGATTAATGCAGTAACATGTCATATTAAGGGTTATGAAGTGTGCGTTAGCTTTATAACTTGTAGGCCTTAACTTAGCGATTGTCTTGGCCTATTTTGCCAGGCCTCATGTAGAAGCTGTATTTGTTAGCGTTTAATAAAAATGCTGACCAAGAGAATTAAACTGTGAAATGTCTATTGTATTGTTTAAATATGCTCATAACAGAAGCTTTTTGTGTGAACCGACTTCTAAGAGATGATGTTCTTGCTACTGCAACATTTTATGTGTAATGTGTATGAGACTGACTTTCCCTGGACAAGAACAATGAAGATACTGACTAGAGTTGAAGCTGCAACAATATTGTTATCTGAAAAGCCGGATGATGAGAACATCATAAGACGAACCAATCAACAATATGAGAATGGAGAAATATTAGAATTCAAAGATTTGGTATAGCAGTGTTATTGGACAGAGAGTGAACATGCGATTAACTGACCAATAGGAAATTAGGGGATAGTTTAGGTGACTTTGATATGATAACGCCGCAGAGGGAAAAGACTTCAGACTTTAGGAGAGGCTAGAGACTTCAGATTTTAGGAGAGAGACATTCATTCTGACATTGGGCTCATATTCCCTGACTGAGTGCCTGATGCCTTGCTGATAGACTGATGTCCTGAGGACAAAGACTGATCCTGCTTGCTGACCCATACCGAGGATAGGTATAAATTGAGATGTGATTATTTTGCATATTTGCCTTTTCTTTCTAGGTACCAACTGTGCTGTTTTGATAGCAACTTAGATAGATGTTTTCCAAATTGGTGTTACTAAATTGTTTTGCATGAAGCTCAACATGCTGATGCTAATCTGGTGTTAGTTAAGGATCCTGATTTACGACAAATGAGACTAATGCTTGATGGATTCCTCTGCTTAACTACATGTATTTCATCTCATTGACGCAGCTTATCCTGCTATTGATTTCCACTGTAACTTTAGAATGTGTTGTAGGTCAAGCTTTGATTAGATTGCATTTCTTCCGCCGCTTTGGACAACCAGGTTTGTTTCTGTATCTGTTTCATTTGATATTGAGATTAATTTATATGACCTTAGTATTGTTAATATAGGGAAATAAAACATACTAAACTTTTACTAAAGGTGTGGTTATTCATGACTGAAAGGTCATGGTGCGTGATGATTACTGACTCCATTGATTATTGATTGTTGATTACTAATGATTGCTAATTATTGTGTATTGATATATGTCCTAGAGCTATGGTAAGAACTTATTTATTGTGAGTCAAAACATTAATCTACCTGTTCAAGTCCCCTTGTAAGTTTACTTATTAAGGTCTGACGCGCTAACGTGTGTTCGCATTCGGATGATACCTGGCTTGGCAGTTTAGCGTGCACCAGGCTAAGGATGGTTTTCTTCATGTGGCCTGCCCTATAATGCCACATTTGAGCCAAAACACAGATAGATTTCAATGAAGCCTAGAGTGATTAACAGTGACTGAGATTAAGCCAAACATTTCATCCATCGCTTTTGTGCTATCTATGTTCTATCAGTGCAACCTAAATGCCTCTAGGTAGCAGAGCAGTCCCTCTTCAGAATGAGAAATGTGGTAGATGCACTTGATGGTTATGGCCCACTCACTCAGGATCAGCTGGCTATTTCTGCCATCTTTTTTAACCTTGGGGATGCACCATGGTTAGATCTGTTCAATGGTTGGTGGTGGTGTGCTCTTGAAAATGAAGTCATCAATTCTTCACCCAGGCAAAGTTAGTGCTTTGGTCATCTATATGGAACCACTGCCAATCATCTCTTTGGTGACTACCAATCTGGCTTCAGATAATACTGCAACACTGAAACAACTACCAGACACCTGTATCCAATTAAGGAAACCTCTTCAACGAAAACTACATCATAGACCTTAGAAAGCTACACTCCCTTTAGTGATCACAGTAGTCCTCCTTCCTGTAAATACTTGCCCGCTGAACATTTACAGCACTTGTTGCTCTTGTTTGAGTTTTTGCTTCATAAATACCCACACACATAAATGGAACCACCATAGTTATTTTGTTTAATTGGAACATCAAAGTCTATGAAAACGAGAAAAGCATCCACTTTTTTGTAAAAATGGCGCCTGGAAGAGACATTACTCTGCTCCAAGACTGCCTGACACCTGGCAGCTCTAAAGATCTAAGTCACACGGAGAAGCTCGACTCATTGAAGCCAACGTTTGTAACAATTGACAATGACAACAAAAGGATCATATGCAGCAAAGGCTCTTAGCAATGAACCGTGACTGCTCAACACCTCAACACCTCAACTCCTTAACTCTGCCAAATTACTAAGATTCCACAGATACCGACATCTGCATCAGAGTGAACATCACAAATAAGACACAAGCTGACTAGCACTAAATCATCATTATCCTCAAAATTAAACCATTTTCTCCCTAAAGCAGAGCACAGAAGAGTTATACATCCCTGATGATTCTAGATTCACACCTACCCCTTTGTGGTGTGTCCTTTCCTTCATGTTGCTGCATAGCTCATCAGTATGTCATCTCAGGAGATATTACTGATTCTAAAGCCGCCTCCAGAAACGCACAAATGAGTTTCCCTTTAAAGAGCTGAACATGTTGGCTTCGCCAAAGGTTATGCAGTGCCAATTGCACACAATGCAGCCCTTTATCTAAACGCATTTCCTTAATAATAACGCCTCTTTATTGAATCTTCTAATGTGGATGGCGTCTACAATTGGAACACGTTAATGTTACACAAACGCTTTTAACAATTCCCCATTTCAGTGCGGAATACGAGAAACTGGAACACGGGAAACAATGCCATGCAGTCAAGTTCTTGTATAGGGGTTGAAGCGATCGCGTTCAAAGAAAGCATCCATTTATGCGCAG